>NC_089202.1:15374735-16025810 GCF_963930695.1 Labrus bergylta
ATCATGAGTAGCTGTTTTTTTTTTCATTTGATATTGACATATTTCTGGATTCAGCTGCAACGGGACAAACATTCACAAGACAACATTCTGGCTTAAAAAAATTGGCTACGTGAAATCTCGCTCAATGATCACATCAACGTGGTCTGTGTATTTTGTTGTTGGTCTATTTTCTTCACCTCTCCAGAGCTGTGTTTAATCATGTCCGCTGAGTTTCATGTTAGTAGTTTGGCCCAGATTTATTTATGACTTCAGGAGCAATGAAACACAATTTTAAGACACATTCTGAAAAAATTTGATCTTGGAACTGGTCAGCAGTGAAATGGGCAGTCACGGCTTCAGCACAACTCAGGCAAGTCAAGTACAGAATGTCATGTAAGGTGGATTTGTTGCTTCTTTTATACCCTTAGCCAGACCTCGGAATGTCCAACCACAGCTCAATCATCCAACCAATATTAGTCAATGGGAGCTCAAGGTGTAAAAACAGCTGAATTCTCAAACCAATGTGAAGCTATGGTAGCCCAAAGATGCAATAACAGCTGAAGGCTCCAACCAATATTAGTCTATGGGAGCTCAAACATCGAAAATCACATCTGAATCATCCAACCAATTTAGTCTATGGGAGATCAAAGTTGCAACAACAAAATAAATGGGTATTTAATCATGAGGAAACGACACAGTTTTTATTATTTTATTTGATATTGTGCCCAAGGTGGAGGAAATAAAGAGTAACAACAAGACATTAACGTTTTAATTTTTATTTAGGCTGTGAACAGAGTGACGAATACAGCGATTGATTTGTCCTTTTCCCTCGTTGTCTGATGGTCTCTCTCAATGTGCACTGCTGCACAGTGTAGGCTACAGTGTTGAGCCACCTGCACCAGCTGATGAGCTTCTTTTCCCCTTCGTCCATACGAGCAGAGACTTTCCAGCTCCTCTGCTGACTTTCATGTCGAGGATTTCTTGACACCGTCCTCTCAGCTGAGCGTGTTCACGTTAGTAGTTTGAAGTTTCACCTGTTGTAGCTCAGTACCAAACTTTTGTCTAGTTTCACGAGAAACATGCCTTATATACCGTAGCTGGACTGTGGATGGATTGTCCGACGGTGAGTTGTCCGACTGAGGACGGTGGATTATCTGACGGTGGATAGTCCGACTGAGGACGCAGGATTGTGTGATTGAGGACGCTGGATTGCCCGACCATGGCCAGGATGTCCACCATGCAGCTGTTTTTCGCAATGTGATCACACTGTGAAATTTGGTTTTGATGAATATCACCATCAGCAGTGAAGCGAAGAAGTCTGTGGGCTAATGTGGATCACGGCTAGCCTGCTGTGGTTAGAGCTGTGGACTGAAAAAAAAGAGATAGAATTGAGTAGAGAAGGGGAAGCTGGGATTTTGTCAGCTTCTGTTCTTTCTTCCGTTGTGGAGTGTCGGGGATCCTGTTCGCGGACACCTCCCAGCAGCCAAGGGCAAGTCTGCCAAGGGTGAACTCACGGGGCTGCGAGACTGACAGTGTGCCCGTCTCGGCCTCTGATTCGCGTCCTTGGCTGGAGGTCTATTGACTTGAAGTCTGGGTTTCTGAAATTGTGCGATAGGTGGCTTGCAAAACTCCCCTAGACCATGTCGCACGGGAGAAGGGGAATCTGAAAAGGTCTCAGCTTACCCTTCTCACATTGTGGACTTAGAAAAAGACGGTAGAATTTAGTTGAGAAGGAGAAGCTGACAGTACTCACCTTCTGTTCTTCCTTCCATTGTGGACGTTGTGGAGTGTCGGGGATCCTTTTCGCGGACACCTCCCAGCAGCCAAGGGCAATTCTGCCAAGGGTAAACTCGCGGGGCTGCGAGACTGACAGTGTCCCCGTCTCGGTCTCTGGTTCGTTCCCTTGTCTGGAGGTCTATGGTCTTGAAAACTGGGTTTCTGAAATTGTGCAAAAGGTGGCTTGCAAAACTCCCCTAGACCGTGTCGCACGGGAGAAGGGGAATCTGAAAAGGTCTCAGCTTACTCTTCTCTCATTGTGGACTTAGAAAAAGACGGTAGAATTTAGTTGAGTAGGGGAAGCTGAGAGTACTCAGCTTCTGTTCTTTCATCTGTTGTGGAGTGTCGGGGATCCTTTTCACAACTCTCACCTTCACAGCAGAGTCTGTGTGCAACCATCTGTAATAACGTGTTTGTGTTGATTCATAGGTTCTGTGAATGTCATGATTGTGTGTGTGTTTTTAGGTGAGAGTAGCCCAACTAAAGTTTTAGTCAAGGGCCAGAATTTGTAAAGAAATGGCCCATTTAATAGTAGTCTACACAGTTTTTATTATTTTATTTGGTATTGTACCCAAGGTAGAGGAAATAAAGAGTGACAACAAGACATTCAAATATACTTTTTTATTTAGGTCATGAACAGAGTGAAGAATACAGCACTTGGTTTGTCCTTTTCCCTCAATGTCTGATGGTCTCTCGCAATGTGCAGTGCTGCACAGTGTAGGCTACACTTTCTTCTTGTTGTTGAGCCACCTGCATCAGCTGATGAGTTTCTTTTCCCCCTCGTCCTCCGTGCTTAGATTTTACATCCGCTTTGCTGACTTTCATGTCGAGGATTTCTTGACACCGTCCTCACACAGCACCTCGGTGCATATGTCGTTGAGATCACCCTCTGCTGCGCTGCTGTTGTTTTTCTTGAATATCACCATCAGCAGTGAATTGATGCAGCTCATGATGGGTATCACAGCGAGCCTCTGCCCGTGAAAGTGAACAATCACAGACATCCCGTACGGCTCCTCATGAACGAGCTGTACATACCGGGTCATAAAATTCACGAGAGACATGGTCGTCTGCCACAGTGACTCCATGATTCTTTCTTGTTTTTGAGCGGTTTCCTTCTCCTCTCCAGAGCTGTGTCTCTTCTCATTCATCTCCGCTGAGCTTCACATTAGTAGTTGGAAGTTGTAACTCAGGACCGAACTTACGTCTAGATTCAGGAGAAACATGGCTTGTATATCGTGGCTGAATTGTCCGACTGAGGACGCTGGATTGACCAACCATGGCTAGAATATTCACCATGCAGTTGTATGTCGCGATGTGATCACACTCTGATGTCCTGCATGTGTTCGGTTTTGTTGAATATCACTATCAGCAGTGTAGCGAAGAAGTTGGTGGGCTAGTGTGTATCACAGCTAGCCTGCTGCAGTTAGAGCGAACTCTTACAACCATCCTGTGTTTCTCCTCACACGACAAAATTTCTGAGAAGATGATCACCTGTTGCAGAGTGTCGGGGATCCTTTTCGCGACTCTCAACTTCACAGCAGAGTCTGTGTGCAACCATCTGTAATAAAGTGTTTGTGTCGATTCTCTGTGAATGTCATGAATGTGTGCATGTTTTTAGCTGAGTTCCCAACAAAAGTTTTAGTTAAAGGCCGGAATTGAATAGAGTGAAGAATACAGCACTTGGTTTGTCCTTTTCCCTCGTTGTCTGATGGTCTCTCTCGATGTGCACTGCTGCACAGTGTAGGCTAAACTTTCTTCTTTTTGTTGAGCCACCTGCATCAGCTGATGAGTTTCTTTTCCCCCTCGTCCTCCGTGCTGAGATTTGCTATCTGCTCCGCTGACTTTCATGTTGAGGATTTCTTGTCACCGTCCTCACACAGCACCTCGCTGCAAGTCGTTGAGATCATCCTCTGCTGCGCTGCTGTTGTTTTTCTTGAATATCATCATCAGCAGTGCATTGACGCAGCTCGTGATGGATATCACAGCGAGCCTCTGCCCGTGAAAGTGAACAATCACAGTCATCCCGTGTGGCTCCTCATGAACGAGCTGTACAAACCGGCCTATGAAATTCACGAGAGACATGGTCGTTTGCCGCAGTGACTCCATAATTCTTTCTTGTTTTTGCACAGTTTTCTTCACGTCTTCAGAGCTGTGCCTCTTCTTATTCTTCTCAGCTGAGCGTTTTCACGTTAGTAGTTTGAAGTTTCACCTGTTGTAGCTCAGTACCAAACTTTTGTCTAGTTTCACGAGAAACATGCCTTATATACCATAGCTGGATTGTGCAACTGGGGATGGATTGTCTGACGGTAAGTTGTCCGACTGAGGACGGTGGATTATCTGACGGTGGATAGTCCGACTGAGGACGCAGGATTGTGTGATTGAGGACGCTGGATTGCCCGACCATGGCCAGGATGTCCACCATGCAGCTGTTTTTCGCAATGTGATCACACTGTGAAATTTGGTTTTGATGAATATCACCATCAGCAGTGAAGCGAAGAAGTCTGTGGGCTAATGTGGATCACGGCTAGCCTGCTGTGGTTAGAGCTGTGGACTGAAAAAAAAGAGATAGAATTGAGTAGAGAAGGGGAAGCTGGGATTTTGTCAGCTTCTGTTCTTTCTTCCGTTGTGGAGTGTCGGGGATCCTGTTCGCGGACACCTCCCAGCAGCCAAGGGCAAGTCTGCCAAGGGTGAACTCGCGGGGCTGCGAGACTGACAGTGTGCCCGTCTCGGCCTCTGATTCGCGTCCTTGGCTGGAGGTCTATTGACTTGAAGTCTGGGTTTCTGAAATTGTGCGATAGGTGGCTTGCAAAACTCCCCTAGACCATGTCGCACGGGAGAAGGGGAATCTGAAAAGGTCTCAGCTTACCCTTCTCACATTGTGGACTTAGAAAAAGACGGTAGAATTTAGTTGAGAAGGAGAAGCTGACAGTACTCACCTTCTGTTCTTCCTTCCATTGTGGACGTTGTGGAGTGTCGGGGATCCTTTTCGCGGACACCTCCCAGCAGCCAAGGGCAATTCTGCCAAGGGTAAACTCGCGGGGCTGCGAGACTGACAGTGTCCCCGTCTCGGTCTCTGGTTCGTTCCCTTGTCTGGAGGTCTATGGTCTTGAAAACTGGGTTTCTGAAATTGTGCAAAAGGTGGCTTGCAAAACTCCCCTAGACCGTGTCGCACGGGAGAAGGGGAATCTGAAAAGGTCTCAGCTTACTCTTCTCTCATTGTGGACTTAGAAAAAGACGGTAGAATTTAGTTGAGTAGGGGAAGCTGAGAGTACTCAGCTTCTGTTCTTTCATCTGTTGTGGAGTGTCGGGGATCCTTTTCACAACTCTCACCTTCACAGCAGAGTCTGTGTGCAACCATCTGTAATAACGTGTTTGTGTTGATTCATAGGTTCTGTGAATGTCATGATTGTGTGTGTGTTTTTAGGTGAGAGTAGCCCAACTAAAGTTTTAGTCAAGGGCCAGAATTTGTAAAGAAATGGCCCATTTAATAGTAGTCTACACAGTTTTTATTATTTTATTTGGTATTGTACCCAAGGTAGAGGAAATAAAGAGTGACAACAAGACATTCAAATATACTTTTTTATTTAGGTCATGAACAGAGTGAAGAATACAGCACTTGGTTTGTCCTTTTCCCTCAATGTCTGATGGTCTCTCGCAATGTGCAGTGCTGCACAGTGTAGGCTACACTTTCTTCTTGTTGTTGAGCCACCTGCATCAGCTGATGAGTTTCTTTTCCCCCTCGTCCTCCGTGCTTAGATTTTACATCCGCTTTGCTGACTTTCATGTCGAGGATTTCTTGACACCGTCCTCACACAGCACCTCGGTGCATATGTCGTTGAGATCACCCTCTGCTGCGCTGCTGTTGTTTTTCTTGAATATCACCATCAGCAGTGAATTGATGCAGCTCATGATGGGTATCACAGCGAGCCTCTGCCCGTGAAAGTGAACAATCACAGACATCCCGTACGGCTCCTCATGAACGAGCTGTACATACCGGGTCATAAAATTCACGAGAGACATGGTCGTCTGCCACAGTGACTCCATGATTCTTTCTTGTTTTTGAGCGGTTTCCTTCTCCTCTCCAGAGCTGTGTCTCTTCTCATTCATCTCCGCTGAGCTTCACATTAGTAGTTGGAAGTTGTAACTCAGGACCGAACTTACGTCTAGATTCAGGAGAAACATGGCTTGTATATCGTGGCTGAATTGTCCGACTGAGGACGCTGGATTGACCAACCATGGCTAGAATATTCACCATGCAGTTGTATGTCGCGATGTGATCACACTCTGATGTCCTGCATGTGTTCGGTTTTGTTGAATATCACTATCAGCAGTGTAGCGAAGAAGTTGGTGGGCTAGTGTGTATCACAGCTAGCCTGCTGCAGTTAGAGCGAACTCTTACAACCATCCTGTGTTTCTCCTCACACGACAAAATTTCTGAGAAGATGATCACCTGTTGCAGAGTGTCGGGGATCCTTTTCGCGACTCTCAACTTCACAGCAGAGTCTGTGTGCAACCATCTGTAATAAAGTGTTTGTGTCGATTCTCTGTGAATGTCATGAATGTGTGCATGTTTTTAGCTGAGTTCCCAACAAAAGTTTTAGTTAAAGGCCGGAATTGAATAGAGTGAAGAATACAGCACTTGGTTTGTCCTTTTCCCTCGTTGTCTGATGGTCTCTCTCGATGTGCACTGCTGCACAGTGTAGGCTAAACTTTCTTCTTTTTGTTGAGCCACCTGCATCAGCTGATGAGTTTCTTTTCCCCCTCGTCCTCCGTGCTGAGATTTGCTATCTGCTCCGCTGACTTTCATGTTGAGGATTTCTTGTCACCGTCCTCACACAGCACCTCGCTGCAAGTCGTTGAGATCATCCTCTGCTGCGCTGCTGTTGTTTTTCTTGAATATCATCATCAGCAGTGCATTGACGCAGCTCGTGATGGATATCACAGCGAGCCTCTGCCCGTGAAAGTGAACAATCACAGTCATCCCGTGTGGCTCCTCATGAACGAGCTGTACAAACCGGCCTATGAAATTCACGAGAGACATGGTCGTTTGCCGCAGTGACTCCATAATTCTTTCTTGTTTTTGCACAGTTTTCTTCACGTCTTCAGAGCTGTGCCTCTTCTTATTCTTCTCAGCTGAGCGTTTTCACGTTAGTAGTTTGAAGTTTCACCTGTTGTAGCTCAGTACCAAACTTTTGTCTAGTTTCACGAGAAACATGCCTTATATACCATAGCTGGATTGTGCAACTGGGGATGGATTGTCTGACGGTAAGTTGTCCGACTGAGGACGGTGGATTATCTGACGGTGGATAGTCCGACTGAGGACGCAGGATTGTGTGATTGAGGACGCTGGATTGCCCGACCATGGCCAGGATGTCCACCATGCAGCTGTTTTTCGCAATGTGATCACACTGTGAAATTTGGTTTTGATGAATATCACCATCAGCAGTGAAGCGAAGAAGTCTGTGGGCTAATGTGGATCACGGCTAGCCTGCTGTGGTTAGAGCTGTGGACTGAAAAAAAAGAGATAGAATTGAGTAGAGAAGGGGAAGCTGGGATTTTGTCAGCTTCTGTTCTTTCTTCCGTTGTGGAGTGTCGGGGATCCTGTTCGCGGACACCTCCCAGCAGCCAAGGGCAAGTCTGCCAAGGGTGAACTCGCGGGGCTGCGAGACTGACAGTGTGCCCGTCTCGGCCTCTGATTCGCGTCCTTGGCTGGAGGTCTATTGACTTGAAGTCTGGGTTTCTGAAATTGTGCGATAGGTGGCTTGCAAAACTCCCCTAGACCATGTCGCACGGGAGAAGGGGAATCTGAAAAGGTCTCAGCTTACCCTTCTCACATTGTGGACTTAGAAAAAGACGGTAGAATTTAGTTGAGAAGGAGAAGCTGACAGTACTCACCTTCTGTTCTTCCTTCCATTGTGGACGTTGTGGAGTGTCGGGGATCCTTTTCGCGGACACCTCCCAGCAGCCAAGGGCAATTCTGCCAAGGGTAAACTCGCGGGGCTGCGAGACTGACAGTGTCCCCGTCTCGGTCTCTGGTTCGTTCCCTTGTCTGGAGGTCTATGGTCTTGAAAACTGGGTTTCTGAAATTGTGCAAAAGGTGGCTTGCAAAACTCCCCTAGACCGTGTCGCACGGGAGAAGGGGAATCTGAAAAGGTCTCAGCTTACTCTTCTCTCATTGTGGACTTAGAAAAAGACGGTAGAATTTAGTTGAGTAGGGGAAGCTGAGAGTACTCAGCTTCTGTTCTTTCATCTGTTGTGGAGTGTCGGGGATCCTTTTCACAACTCTCACCTTCACAGCAGAGTCTGTGTGCAACCATCTGTAATAACGTGTTTGTGTTGATTCATAGGTTCTGTGAATGTCATGATTGTGTGTGTGTTTTTAGGTGAGAGTAGCCCAACTAAAGTTTTAGTCAAGGGCCAGAATTTGTAAAGAAATGGCCCATTTAATAGTAGTCTACACAGTTTTTATTATTTTATTTGGTATTGTACCCAAGGTAGAGGAAATAAAGAGTGACAACAAGACATTCAAATATACTTTTTTATTTAGGTCATGAACAGAGTGAAGAATACAGCACTTGGTTTGTCCTTTTCCCTCAATGTCTGATGGTCTCTCGCAATGTGCAGTGCTGCACAGTGTAGGCTACACTTTCTTCTTGTTGTTGAGCCACCTGCATCAGCTGATGAGTTTCTTTTCCCCCTCGTCCTCCGTGCTTAGATTTTACATCCGCTTTGCTGACTTTCATGTCGAGGATTTCTTGACACCGTCCTCACACAGCACCTCGGTGCATATGTCGTTGAGATCACCCTCTGCTGCGCTGCTGTTGTTTTTCTTGAATATCACCATCAGCAGTGAATTGATGCAGCTCATGATGGGTATCACAGCGAGCCTCTGCCCGTGAAAGTGAACAATCACAGACATCCCGTACGGCTCCTCATGAACGAGCTGTACATACCGGGTCATAAAATTCACGAGAGACATGGTCGTCTGCCACAGTGACTCCATGATTCTTTCTTGTTTTTGAGCGGTTTCCTTCTCCTCTCCAGAGCTGTGTCTCTTCTCATTCATCTCCGCTGAGCTTCACATTAGTAGTTGGAAGTTGTAACTCAGGACCGAACTTACGTCTAGATTCAGGAGAAACATGGCTTGTATATCGTGGCTGAATTGTCCGACTGAGGACGCTGGATTGACCAACCATGGCTAGAATATTCACCATGCAGTTGTATGTCGCGATGTGATCACACTCTGATGTCCTGCATGTGTTCGGTTTTGTTGAATATCACTATCAGCAGTGTAGCGAAGAAGTTGGTGGGCTAGTGTGTATCACAGCTAGCCTGCTGCAGTTAGAGCGAACTCTTACAACCATCCTGTGTTTCTCCTCACACGACAAAATTTCTGAGAAGATGATCACCTGTTGCAGAGTGTCGGGGATCCTTTTCGCGACTCTCAACTTCACAGCAGAGTCTGTGTGCAACCATCTGTAATAAAGTGTTTGTGTCGATTCTCTGTGAATGTCATGAATGTGTGCATGTTTTTAGCTGAGTTCCCAACAAAAGTTTTAGTTAAAGGCCGGAATTGAATAGAGTGAAGAATACAGCACTTGGTTTGTCCTTTTCCCTCGTTGTCTGATGGTCTCTCTCGATGTGCACTGCTGCACAGTGTAGGCTAAACTTTCTTCTTTTTGTTGAGCCACCTGCATCAGCTGATGAGTTTCTTTTCCCCCTCGTCCTCCGTGCTGAGATTTGCTATCTGCTCCGCTGACTTTCATGTTGAGGATTTCTTGTCACCGTCCTCACACAGCACCTCGCTGCAAGTCGTTGAGATCATCCTCTGCTGCGCTGCTGTTGTTTTTCTTGAATATCATCATCAGCAGTGCATTGACGCAGCTCGTGATGGATATCACAGCGAGCCTCTGCCCGTGAAAGTGAACAATCACAGTCATCCCGTGTGGCTCCTCATGAACGAGCTGTACAAACCGGCCTATGAAATTCACGAGAGACATGGTCGTTTGCCGCAGTGACTCCATAATTCTTTCTTGTTTTTGCACAGTTTTCTTCACGTCTTCAGAGCTGTGCCTCTTCTTATTCTTCTCAGCTGAGCGTTTTCACGTTAGTAGTTTGAAGTTTCACCTGTTGTAGCTCAGTACCAAACTTTTGTCTAGTTTCACGAGAAACATGCCTTATATACCATAGCTGGATTGTGCAACTGGGGATGGATTGTCTGACGGTAAGTTGTCCGACTGAGGACGGTGGATTATCTGACGGTGGATAGTCCGACTGAGGACGCAGGATTGTGTGATTGAGGACGCTGGATTGCCCGACCATGGCCAGGATGTCCACCATGCAGCTGTTTTTCGCAATGTGATCACACTGTGAAATTTGGTTTTGATGAATATCACCATCAGCAGTGAAGCGAAGAAGTCTGTGGGCTAATGTGGATCACGGCTAGCCTGCTGTGGTTAGAGCTGTGGACTGAAAAAAAAGAGATAGAATTGAGTAGAGAAGGGGAAGCTGGGATTTTGTCAGCTTCTGTTCTTTCTTCCGTTGTGGAGTGTCGGGGATCCTGTTCGCGGACACCTCCCAGCAGCCAAGGGCAAGTCTGCCAAGGGTGAACTCGCGGGGCTGCGAGACTGACAGTGTGCCCGTCTCGGCCTCTGATTCGCGTCCTTGGCTGGAGGTCTATTGACTTGAAGTCTGGGTTTCTGAAATTGTGCGATAGGTGGCTTGCAAAACTCCCCTAGACCATGTCGCACGGGAGAAGGGGAATCTGAAAAGGTCTCAGCTTACCCTTCTCACATTGTGGACTTAGAAAAAGACGGTAGAATTTAGTTGAGAAGGAGAAGCTGACAGTACTCACCTTCTGTTCTTCCTTCCATTGTGGACGTTGTGGAGTGTCGGGGATCCTTTTCGCGGACACCTCCCAGCAGCCAAGGGCAATTCTGCCAAGGGTAAACTCGCGGGGCTGCGAGACTGACAGTGTCCCCGTCTCGGTCTCTGGTTCGTTCCCTTGTCTGGAGGTCTATGGTCTTGAAAACTGGGTTTCTGAAATTGTGCAAAAGGTGGCTTGCAAAACTCCCCTAGACCGTGTCGCACGGGAGAAGGGGAATCTGAAAAGGTCTCAGCTTACTCTTCTCTCATTGTGGACTTAGAAAAAGACGGTAGAATTTAGTTGAGTAGGGGAAGCTGAGAGTACTCAGCTTCTGTTCTTTCATCTGTTGTGGAGTGTCGGGGATCCTTTTCACAACTCTCACCTTCACAGCAGAGTCTGTGTGCAACCATCTGTAATAACGTGTTTGTGTTGATTCATAGGTTCTGTGAATGTCATGATTGTGTGTGTGTTTTTAGGTGAGAGTAGCCCAACTAAAGTTTTAGTCAAGGGCCAGAATTTGTAAAGAAATGGCCCATTTAATAGTAGTCTACACAGTTTTTATTATTTTATTTGGTATTGTACCCAAGGTAGAGGAAATAAAGAGTGACAACAAGACATTCAAATATACTTTTTTATTTAGGTCATGAACAGAGTGAAGAATACAGCACTTGGTTTGTCCTTTTCCCTCAATGTCTGATGGTCTCTCGCGATGTGCAGTGCTGCACAGTGTAGGCTACACTGTCTTCTTGTTGTTGAGCCACCTGCATCAGCTGATGAGTTTCTTTTCCCCCTCGTCCTCCGTGCTTAGATTTTACATCCGCTTTGCTGACTTTCATGTCGAGGATTTCTTGACACCGTCCTCACACAGCACCTCGGTGCATATGTCGTTGAGATCACCCTCTGCTGCGCTGCTGTTGTTTTTCTTGAATATCACCATCAGCAGTGAATTGATGCAGCTCATGATGGGTATCACAGCGAGCCTCTGCCCGTGAAAGTGAACAATCACAGACATCCCGTACGGCTCCTCATGAACGAACTGTACATACCGGGTCATAAAATTCACGAGAGACATGGTCGTCTGCCACAGTGACTCCATGATTCTTTCTTGTTTTTGAGCGGTTTCCTTCTCCTCTCCAGAGCTGTGTCTCTTCTCATTCATCTCCGCTGAGCTTCACATTAGTAGTTGGAAGTTGTAACTCAGGACCGAACTTACGTCTAGATTCAGGAGAAACATGGCTTGTATATCGTGGTTGAATTGTCCGACTGAGGACGCTGGATTGACCAACCATGGCTAGAATATTCACCATGCAGTTGTATGTCGCGATGTGATCACACTCTGATGTCCTGCATGTGTTCGGTTTTGTTGAATATCACTATCAGCAGTGTAGCGAAGAAGTTGGTGGGCTAGTGTGTATCACAGCTAGCCTGCTGCAGTTAGAGCGAACTCTTACAACCATCCTGTGTTTCTCCTCACACGACAAAATTTCTGAGAAGATGATCACCTGTTGCAGAGTGTCGGGGATCCTTTTCGCGACTCTCAACTTCACAGCAGAGTCTGTGTGCAACCATCTGTAATAAAGTGTTTGTGTCGATTCTCTGTGAATGTCATGAATGTGTGCATGTTTTTAGCTGAGTTCCCAACAAAAGTTTTAGTTAAAGGCCGGAATTGAATAGAGTGAAGAATACAGCACTTGGTTTGTCCTTTTCCCTCGTTGTCTGATGGTCTCTCTCGATGTGCACTGCTGCACAGTGTAGGCTAAACTTTCTTCTTTTTGTTGAGCCACCTGCATCAGCTGATGAGTTTCTTTTCCCCCTCGTCCTCCGTGCTGAGATTTGCTATCTGCTCCGCTGACTTTCATGTTGAGGATTTCTTGTCACCGTCCTCACACAGCACCTCGCTGCAAGTCGTTGAGATCATCCTCTGCTGCGCTGCTGTTGTTTTTCTTGAATATCATCATCAGCAGTGCATTGACGCAGCTCGTGATGGATATCACAGCGAGCCTCTGCCCGTGAAAGTGAACAATCACAGTCATCCCGTGTGGCTCCTCATGAACGAGCTGTACAAACCGGCCTATGAAATTCACGAGAGACATGGTCGTTTGCCGCAGTGACTCCATAATTCTTTCTTGTTTTTGCACAGTTTTCTTCACGTCTTCAGAGCTGTGCCTCTTCTTATTCTTCTCAGCTGAGCGTTTTCACGTTAGTAGTTTGAAGTTTCACCTGTTGTAGCTCAGTACCAAACTTTTGTCTAGTTTCACGAGAAACATGCCTTATATACCATAGCTGGATTGTGCAACTGGGGATGGATTGTCTGACGGTGAGTTGTCCGACTGAGGACGATGGATTATCTGACGGTGGATAGTCCGACTGAGGACGCAGGATTGTGTGATTGAGGACGCTGGATTGCCCGACCATGGCCAGGATGTCCACCATGCAGCTGTTTTTCGCAATGTGATCACACTGTGAAATTTGGTTTTGATGAATATCACCATCAGCAGTGAAGCGAAGAAGTCTGTGGGCTAATGTGGATCACGGCTAGCCTGCTGTGGTTAGAGCTGTGGACTGAAAAAAAAGAGATAGAATTGAGTAGAGAAGGGGAAGCTGGGATTTTGTCAGCTTCTGTTCTTTCTTCCGTTGTGGAGTGTCGGGGATCCTGTTCGCGGACACCTCCCAGCAGCCAAGGGCAAGTCTGCCAAGGGTGAACTCGCGGGGCTGCGAGACTGACAGTGTGCCCGTCTCGGCCTCTGATTCGCGTCCTTGGCTGGAGGTCTATTGACTTGAAGTCTGGGTTTCTGAAATTGTGCGATAGGTGGCTTGCAAAACTCCCCTAGACCATGTCGCACGGGAGAAGGGGAATCTGAAAAGGTCTCAGCTTACCCTTCTCACATTGTGGACTTAGAAAAAGACGGTAGAATTTAGTTGAGAAGGAGAAGCTGACAGTACTCACCTTCTGTTCTTCCTTCCATTGTGGACGTTGTGGAGTGTCGGGGATCCTTTTCGCGGACACCTCCCAGCAGCCAAGGGCAATTCTGCCAAGGGTAAACTCGCGGGGCTGCGAGACTGACAGTGTCCCCGTCTCGGTCTCTGGTTCGTTCCCTTGTCTGGAGGTCTATGGTCTTGAAAACTGGGTTTCTGAAATTGTGCAAAAGGTGGCTTGCAAAACTCCCCTAGACCGTGTCGCACGGGAGAAGGGGAATCTGAAAAGGTCTCAGCTTACTCTTCTCTCATTGTGGACTTAGAAAAAGACGGTAGAATTTAGTTGAGTAGGGGAAGCTGAGAGTACTCAGCTTCTGTTCTTTCATCTGTTGTGGAGTGTCGGGGATCCTTTTCACAACTCTCACCTTCACAGCAGAGTCTGTGTGCAACCATCTGTAATAACGTGTTTGTGTTGATTCATAGGTTCTGTGAATGTCATGATTGTGTGTGTGTTTTTAGGTGAGAGTAGCCCAACTAAAGTTTTAGTCAAGGGCCAGAATTTGTAAAGAAATGGCCCATTTAATAGTAGTCTACACAGTTTTTATTATTTTATTTGGTATTGTACCCAAGGTAGAGGAAATAAAGAGTGACAACAAGACATTCAAATATACTTTTTTATTTAGGTCATGAACAGAGTGAAGAATACAGCACTTGGTTTGTCCTTTTCCCTCAATGTCTGATGGTCTCTCGCAATGTGCAGTGCTGCACAGTGTAGGCTACACTTTCTTCTTGTTGTTGAGCCACCTGCATCAGCTGATGAGTTTCTTTTCCCCCTCGTCCTCAGTGCTTAGATTTTACATCCGCTTTGCTGACTTTCATGTCGAGGATTTCTTGACACCGTCCTCACACAGCACCTCGGTGCATATGTCGTTGAGATCACCCTCTGCTGCGCTGCTGTTGTTTTTCTTGAATATCACCATCAGCAGTGAATTGATGCAGCTCATGATGGGTATCACAGCGAGCCTCTGCCCGTGAAAGTGAACAATCACAGACATCCCGTACGGCTCCTCATGAACGAGCTGTACATACCGGGTCATAAAATTCACGAGAGACATGGTCGTCTGCCACAGTGACTCCATGATTCTTTCTTGTTTTTGAGCGGTTTCCTTCTCCTCTCCAGAGCTGTGTCTCTTCTCATTCATCTCCGCTGAGCTTCACATTAGTAGTTGGAAGTTGTAACTCAGGACCGAACTTACGTCTAGATTCAGGAGAAACATGGCTTGTATATCGTGGCTGAATTGTCCGACTGAGGACGCTGGATTGACCAACCATGGCTAGAATATTCACCATGCAGTTGTATGTCGCGATGTGATCACACTCTGATGTCCTGCATGTGTTCGGTTTTGTTGAATATCACTATCAGCAGTGTAGCGAAGAAGTTGGTGGGCTAGTGTGTATCACAGCTAGCCTGCTGCAGTTAGAGCGAACTCTTACAACCATCCTGTGTTTCTCCTCACACGACAAAATTTCTGAGAAGATGATCACCTGTTGCAGAGTGTCGGGGATCCTTTTCGCGACTCTCAACTTCACAGCAGAGTCTGTGTGCAACCATCTGTAATAAAGTGTTTGTGTCGATTCTCTGTGAATGTCATGAATGTGTGCATGTTTTTAGCTGAGTTCCCAACAAAAGTTTTAGTTAAAGGCCGGAATTGAATAGAGTGAAGAATACAGCACTTGGTTTGTCCTTTTCCCTCGTTGTCTGATGGTCTCTCTCGATGTGCACTGCTGCACAGTGTAGGCTAAACTTTCTTCTTTTTGTTGAGCCACCTGCATCAGCTGATGAGTTTCTTTTCCCCCTCGTCCTCCGTGCTGAGATTTGCTATCTGCTCCGCTGACTTTCATGTTGAGGATTTCTTGTCACCGTCCTCACACAGCACCTCGCTGCAAGTCGTTGAGATCATCCTCTGCTGCGCTGCTGTTGTTTTTCTTGAATATCATCATCAGCAGTGCATTGACGCAGCTCGTGATGGATATCACAGCGAGCCTCTGCCCGTGAAAGTGAACAATCACAGTCATCCCGTGTGGCTCCTCATGAACGAGCTGTACAAACCGGCCTATGAAATTCACGAGAGACATGGTCGTTTGCCGCAGTGACTCCATAATTCTTTCTTGTTTTTGCACAGTTTTCTTCACGTCTTCAGAGCTGTGCCTCTTCTTATTCTTCTCAGCTGAGCGTTTTCACGTTAGTAGTTTGAAGTTTCACCTGTTGTAGCTCAGTACCAAACTTTTGTCTAGTTTCACGAGAAACATGCCTTATATACCATAGCTGGATTGTGCAACTGGGGATGGATTGTCTGACGGTGAGTTGTCCGACTGAGGACGGTGGATTATCTGACGGTGGATAGTCCGACTGAGGACGCAGGATTGTGTGATTGAGGACGCTGGATTGCCCGACCATGGCCAGGATGTCCACCATGCAGCTGTTTTTCGCAATGTGATCACACTGTGAAATTTGGTTTTGATGAATATCACCATCAGCAGTGAAGCGAAGAAGTCTGTGGGCTAATGTGGATCACGGCTAGCCTGCTGTGGTTAGAGCTGTGGACTGAAAAAAAAGAGATAGAATTGAGTAGAGAAGGGGAAGCTGGGATTTTGTCAGCTTCTGTTCTTTCTTCCGTTGTGGAGTGTCGGGGATCCTGTTCGCGGACACCTCCCAGCAGCCAAGGGCAAGTCTGCCAAGGGTGAACTCGCGGGGCTGCGAGACTGACAGTGTGCCCGTCTCGGCCTCTGATTCGCGTCCTTGGCTGGAGGTCTATTGACTTGAAGTCTGGGTTTCTGAAATTGTGCGATAGGTGGCTTGCAAAGCTCCCCTAGACCATGTCGCACGGGAGAAGGGGAATCTGAAAAGGTCTCAGCTTACCCTTCTCACATTGTGGACTTAGAAAAAGACGGTAGAATTTAGTTGAGAAGGAGAAGCTGACAGTACTCACCTTCTGTTCTTCCTTCCATTGTGGACGTTGTGGAGTGTCGGGGATCCTTTTCGCGGACACCTCCCAGCAGCCAAGGGCAATTCTGCCAAGGGTAAACTCGCGGGGCTGCGAGACTGACAGTGTCCCCGTCTCGGTCTCTGGTTCGTTCCCTTGTCTGGAGGTCTATGGTCTTGAAAACTAGGTTTCTGAAATTGTGCAAAAGGTGGCTTGCAAAACTCCCCTAGACCGTGTCGCACGGGAGAAGGGGAATCTGAAAAGGTCTCAGCTTACTCTTCTCTCATTGTGGACTTAGAAAAAGACGGTAGAATTTAGTTGAGTAGGGGAAGCTGAGAGTACTCAGCTTCTGTTCTTTCATCTGTTGTGGAGTGTCGGGGATCCTTTTCACAACTCTCACCTTCACAGCAGAGTCTGTGTGCAACCATCTGTAATAACGTGTTTGTGTTGATTCATAGGTTCTGTGAATGTCATGATTGTGTGTGTGTTTTTAGGTGAGAGTAGCCCAACTAAAGTTTTAGTCAAGGGCCAGAATTTGTAAAGAAATGGCCCATTTAATAGTAGTCTACACAGTTTTTATTATTTTATTTGGTATTGTACCCAAGGTAGAGGAAATAAAGAGTGACAACAAGACATTCAAATATACTTTTTTATTTAGGTCATGAACAGAGTGAAGAATACAGCACTTGGTTTGTCCTTTTCCCTCAATGTCTGATGGTCTCTCGCAATGTGCAGTGCTGCACAGTGTAGGCTACACTTTCTTCTTGTTGTTGAGCCACCTGCATCAGCTGATGAGTTTCTTTTCCCCCTCGTCCTCCGTGCTTAGATTTTACATCCGCTTTGCTGACTTTCATGTCGAGGATTTCTTGACACCGTCCTCACACAGCACCTCGGTGCATATGTCGTTGAGATCACCCTCTGCTGCGCTGCTGTTGTTTTTCTTGAATATCACCATCAGCAGTGAATTGATGCAGCTCATGATGGGTATCACAGCGAGCCTCTGCCCGTGAAAGTGAACAATCACAGACATCCCGTACGGCTCCTCATGAACGAGCTGTACATACCGGGTCATAAAATTCACGAGAGACATGGTCGTCTGCCACAGTGACTCCATGATTCTTTCTTGTTTTTGAGCGGTTTCCTTCTCCTCTCCAGAGCTGTGTCTCTTCTCATTCATCTCCGCTGAGCTTCACATTAGTAGTTGGAAGTTGTAACTCAGGACCGAACTTACGTCTAGATTCAGGAGAAACATGGCTTGTATATCGTGGCTGAATTGTCCGACTGAGGACGCTGGATTGACCAACCATGGCTAGAATATTCACCATGCAGTTGTATGTCGCGATGTGATCACACTCTGATGTCCTGCATGTGTTCGGTTTTGTTGAATATCACTATCAGCAGTGTAGCGAAGAAGTTGGTGGGCTAGTGTGTATCACAGCTAGCCTGCTGCAGTTAGAGCGAACTCTTACAACCATCCTGTGTTTCTCCTCACACGACAAAATTTCTGAGAAGATGATCACCTGTTGCAGAGTGTCGGGGATCCTTTTCGCGACTCTCAACTTCACAGCAGAGTCTGTGTGCAACCATCTGTAATAAAGTGTTTGTGTCGATTCTCTGTGAATGTCATGAATGTGTGCATGTTTTTAGCTGAGTTCCCAACAAAAGTTTTAGTTAAAGGCCGGAATTGAATAGAGTGAAGAATACAGCACTTGGTTTGTCCTTTTCCCTCGTTGTCTGATGGTCTCTCTCGATGTGCACTGCTGCACAGTGTAGGCTAAACTTTCTTCTTTTTGTTGAGCCACCTGCATCAGCTGATGAGTTTCTTTTCCCCCTCGTCCTCCGTGCTGAGATTTGCTATCTGCTCCGCTGACTTTCATGTTGAGGATTTCTTGTCACCGTCCTCACACAGCACCTCGCTGCAAGTCGTTGAGATCATCCTCTGCTGCGCTGCTGTTGTTTTTCTTGAATATCATCATCAGCAGTGCATTGACGCAGCTCGTGATGGATATCACAGCGAGCCTCTGCCCGTGAAAGTGAACAATCACAGTCATCCCGTGTGGCTCCTCATGAACGAGCTGTACAAACCGGCCTATGAAATTCACGAGAGACATGGTCGTTTGCCGCAGTGACTCCATAATTCTTTCTTGTTTTTGCACAGTTTTCTTCACGTCTTCAGAGCTGTGCCTCTTCTTATTCTTCTCAGCTGAGCGTTTTCACGTTAGTAGTTTGAAGTTTCACCTGTTGTAGCTCAGTACCAAACTTTTGTCTAGTTTCACGAGAAACATGCCTTATATACCATAGCTGGATTGTGCAACTGGGGATGGATTGTCTGACGGTGAGTTGTCCGACTGAGGACGGTGGATTATCTGACGGTGGATAGTCCGACTGAGGACGCAGGATTGTGTGATTGAGGACGCTGGATTGCCCGACCATGGCCAGGATGTCCACCATGCAGCTGTTTTTCGCAATGTGATCACACTGTGAAATTTGGTTTTGATGAATATCACCATCAGCAGTGAAGCGAAGAAGTCTGTGGGCTAATGTGGATCACGGCTAGCCTGCTGTGGTTAGAGCTGTGGACTGAAAAAAAAGAGATAGAATTGAGTAGAGAAGGGGAAGCTGGGATTTTGTCAGCTTCTGTTCTTTCTTCCGTTGTGGAGTGTCGGGGATCCTGTTCGCGGACACCTCCCAGCAGCCAAGGGCAAGTCTGCCAAGGGTGAACTCGCGGGGCTGCGAGACTGACAGTGTGCCCGTCTCGGCCTCTGATTCGCGTCCTTGGCTGGAGGTCTATTGACTTGAAGTCTGGGTTTCTGAAATTGTGCGATAGGTGGCTTGCAAAACTCCCCTAGACCGTGTCGCACGGGAGAAGGGGAATCTGAAAAGGTCTCAGCTTACCCTTCTCACATTGTGGACTTAGAAAAAGACGGTAGAATTTAGTTGAGAAGGAGAAGCTGACAGTACTCACCTTCTGTTCTTCCTTCCATTGTGGACGTTGTGGAGTGTCGGGGATCCTTTTCGCGGACACCTCCCAGCAGCCAAGGGCAATTCTGCCAAGGGTAAACTCGCGGGGCTGCGAGACTGACAGTGTCCCCGTCTCGGTCTCTGGTTCGTTCCCTTGTCTGGAGGTCTATGGTCTTGAAAACTGGGTTTCTGAAATTGTGCAAAAGGTGGCTTGCAAAACTCCCCTAGACCGTGTCGCACGGGAGAAGGGGAATCTGAAAAGGTCTCAGCTTACTCTTCTCTCATTGTGGACTTAGAAAAAGACGGTAGAATTTAGTTGAGTAGGGGAAGCTGAGAGTACTCAGCTTCTGTTCTTTCATCTGTTGTGGAGTGTCGGGGATCCTTTTCACAACTCTCACCTTCACAGCAGAGTCTGTGTGCAACCATCTGTAATAACGTGTTTGTGTTGATTCATAGGTTCTGTGAATGTCATGATTGTGTGTGTGTTTTTAGGTGAGAGTAGCCCAACTAAAGTTTTAGTCAAGGGCCAGAATTTGTAAAGAAATGGCCCATTTAATAGTAGTCTACACAGTTTTTATTATTTTATTTGGTATTGTACCCAAGGTAGAGGAAATAAAGAGTGACAACAAGACATTCAAATATACTTTTTTATTTAGGTCATGAACAGAGTGAAGAATACAGCACTTGGTTTGTCCTTTTCCCTCAATGTCTGATGGTCTCTCGCGATGTGCAGTGCTGCACAGTGTAGGCTACACTTTCTTCTTGTTGTTGAGCCACCTGCATCAGCTGATGAGTTTCTTTTCCCCCTCGTCCTCCGTGCTTAGATTTTACATCCGCTTTGCTGACTTTCATGTCGAGGATTTCTTGACACCGTCCTCACACAGCACCTCGGTGCATATGTCGTTGAGATCACCCTCTGCTGCGCTGCTGTTGTTTTTCTTGAATATCACCATCAGCAGTGAATTGATGCAGCTCATGATGGGTATCACAGCGAGCCTCTGCCCGTGAAAGTGAACAATCACAGACATCCCGTACGGCTCCTCATGAACGAGCTGTACATACCGGGTCATAAAATTCACGAGAGACATGGTCGTCTGCCACAGTGACTCCATGATTCTTTCTTGTTTTTGAGCGGTTTCCTTCTCCTCTCCAGAGCTGTGTCTCTTCTCATTCATCTCCGCTGAGCTTCACATTAGTAGTTGGAAGTTGTAACTCAGGACCGAACTTACGTCTAGATTCAGGAGAAACATGGCTTGTATATCGTGGCTGAATTGTCCGACTGAGGACGCTGGATTGACCAACCATGGCTAGAATATTCACCATGCAGTTGTATGTCGCGATGTGATCACACTCTGATGTCCTGCATGTGTTCGGTTTTGTTGAATATCACTATCAGCAGTGTAGCGAAGAAGTTGGTGGGCTAGTGTGTATCACAGCTAGCCTGCTGCAGTTAGAGCGAACTCTTACAACCATCCTGTGTTTCTCCTCACACGACAAAATTTCTGAGAAGATGATCACCTGTTGCAGAGTGTCGGGGATCCTTTTCGCGACTCTCAACTTCACAGCAGAGTCTGTGTGCAACCATCTGTAATAAAGTGTTTGTGTCGATTCTCTGTGAATGTCATGAATGTGTGCATGTTTTTAGCTGAGTTCCCAACAAAAGTTTTAGTTAAAGGCCGGAATTGAATAGAGTGAAGAATACAGCACTTGGTTTGTCCTTTTCCCTCGTTGTCTGATGGTCTCTCTCGATGTGCACTGCTGCACAGTGTAGGCTAAACTTTCTTCTTTTTGTTGAGCCACCTGCATCAGCTGATGAGTTTCTTTTCCCCCTCGTCCTCCGTGCTGAGATTTGCTATCTGCTCCGCTGACTTTCATGTTGAGGATTTCTTGTCACCGTCCTCACACAGCACCTCGCTGCAAGTCGTTGAGATCATCCTCTGCTGCGCTGCTGTTGTTTTTCTTGAATATCATCATCAGCAGTGCATTGACGCAGCTCGTGATGGATATCACAGCGAGCCTCTGCCCGTGAAAGTGAACAATCACAGTCATCCCGTGTGGCTCCTCATGAACGAGCTGTACAAACCGGCCTATGAAATTCACGAGAGACATGGTCGTTTGCCGCAGTGACTCCATAATTCTTTCTTGTTTTTGCACAGTTTTCTTCACGTCTTCAGAGCTGTGCCTCTTCTTATTCTTCTCAGCTGAGCGTTTTCACGTTAGTAGTTTGAAGTTTCACCTGTTGTAGCTCAGTACCAAACTTTTGTCTAGTTTCACGAGAAACATGCCTTATATACCATAGCTGGATTGTGCAACTGGGGATGGATTGTCTGACGGTAAGTTGTCCGACTGAGGACGGTGGATTATCTGACGGTGGATAGTCCGACTGAGGACGCAGGATTGTGTGATTGAGGACGCTGGATTGCCCGACCATGGCCAGGATGTCCACCATGCAGCTGTTTTTCGCAATGTGATCACACTGTGAAATTTGGTTTTGATGAATATCACCATCCGCAGTGAAGCGAAGAAGTCTGTGGGCTAATGTGGATCACGGCTAGCCTGCTGTGGTTAGAGCTGTGGACTGAAAAAAAAGAGATAGAATTGAGTAGAGAAGGGGAAGCTGGGATTTTGTCAGCTTCTGTTCTTTCTTCCGTTGTGGAGTGTCGGGGATCCTGTTCGCGGACACCTCCCAGCAGCCAAGGGCAAGTCTGCCAAGGGTGAACTCGCGGGGCTGCGAGACTGACAGTGTGCCCGTCTCGGCCTCTGATTCGCGTCCTTGGCTGGAGGTCTATTGACTTGAAGTCTGGGTTTCTGAAATTGTGCGATAGGTGGCTTGCAAAACTCCCCTAGACCATGTCGCACGGGAGAAGGGGAATCTGAAAAGGTCTCAGCTTACCCTTCTCACATTGTGGACTTAGAAAAAGACGGTAGAATTTAGTTGAGAAGGAGAAGCTGACAGTACTCACCTTCTGTTCTTCCTTCCATTGTGGACGTTGTGGAGTGTCGGGGATCCTTTTCGCGGACACCTCCCAGCAGCCAAGGGCAATTCTGCCAAGGGTAAACTCGCGGGGCTGCGAGACTGACAGTGTCCCCGTCTCGGTCTCTGGTTCGTTCCCTTGTCTGGAGGTCTATGGTCTTGAAAACTGGGTTTCTGAAATTGTGCAAAAGGTGGCTTGCAAAACTCCCCTAGACCGTGTCGCACGGGAGAAGGGGAATCTGAAAAGGTCTCAGCTTACTCTTCTCTCATTGTGGACTTAGAAAAAGACGGTAGAATTTAGTTGAGTAGGGGAAGCTGAGAGTACTCAGCTTCTGTTCTTTCATCTGTTGTGGAGTGTCGGGGATCCTTTTCACAACTCTCACCTTCACAGCAGAGTCTGTGTGCAACCATCTGTAATAACGTGTTTGTGTTGATTCATAGGTTCTGTGAATGTCATGATTGTGTGTGTGTTTTTAGGTGAGAGTAGCCCAACTAAAGTTTTAGTCAAGGGCCAGAATTTGTAAAGAAATGGCCCATTTAATAGTAGTCTACACAGTTTTTATTATTTTATTTGGTATTGTACCCAAGGTAGAGGAAATAAAGAGTGACAACAAGACATTCAAATATACTTTTTTATTTAGGTCATGAACAGAGTGAAGAATACAGCACTTGGTTTGTCCTTTTCCCTCAATGTCTGATGGTCTCTCGCGATGTGCAGTGCTGCACAGTGTAGGCTACACTTTCTTCTTGTTGTTGAGCCACCTGCATCAGCTGATGAGTTTCTTTTCCCCCTCGTCCTCCATGCTTAGATTTTACATCCACTTTGCTGACTTTCATGTCGAGGATTTCTTGACACCGTCCTCACACAGCACCTCGGTGCATATGTCGTTGAGATCACCCTCTGCTGCGCTGCTGTTGTTTTTCTTGAATATCACCATCAGCAGTGAATTGATGCAGCTCATGATGGGTATCACAGCGAGCCTCTGCCCGTGAAAGTGAACAATCACAGACATCCCGTACGGCTCCTCATGAACGAACTGTACATACCGGGTCATAAAATTCACGAGAGACATGGTCGTCTGCCACAGTGACTCCATGATTCTTTCTTGTTTTTGAGCGGTTTCCTTCTCCTCTCCAGAGCTGTGTCTCTTCTCATTCATCTCCGCTGAGCTTCACATTAGTAGTTGGAAGTTGTAACTCAGGACCGAACTTACGTCTAGATTCAGGAGAAACATGGCTTGTATATCGTGGCTGAATTGTCCGACTGAGGACGCTGGATTGACCAACCATGGCTAGAATATTCACCATGCAGTTGTATGTCGCGATGTGATCACACTCTGATGTCCTGCATGTGTTCGGTTTTGTTGAATATCACTATCAGCAGTGTAGCGAAGAAGTTGGTGGGCTAGTGTGTATCACAGCTAGCCTGCTGCAGTTAGAGCGAACTCTTACAACCATCCTGTGTTTCTCCTCACACGACAAAATTTCTGAGAAGATGATCACCTGTTGCAGAGTGTCGGGGATCCTTTTCGCGACTCTCAACTTCACAGCAGAGTCTGTGTGCAACCATCTGTAATAAAGTGTTTGTGTCGATTCTCTGTGAATGTCATGAATGTGTGCATGTTTTTAGCTGAGTTCCCAACAAAAGTTTTAGTTAAAGGCCGGAATTGAATAGAGTGAAGAATACAGCACTTGGTTTGTCCTTTTCCCTCGTTGTCTGATGGTCTCTCTCGATGTGCACTGCTGCACAGTGTAGGCTAAACTTTCTTCTTTTTGTTGAGCCACCTGCATCAGCTGATGAGTTTCTTTTCCCCCTCGTCCTCCGTGCTGAGATTTGCTATCTGCTCCGCTGACTTTCATGTTGAGGATTTCTTGTCACCGTCCTCACACAGCACCTCGCTGCAAGTCGTTGAGATCATCCTCTGCTGCGCTGCTGTTGTTTTTCTTGAATATCATCATCAGCAGTGCATTGACGCAGCTCGTGATGGATATCACAGCGAGCCTCTGCCCGTGAAAGTGAACAATCACAGTCATCCCGTGTGGCTCCTCATGAACGAGCTGTACAAACCGGCCTATGAAATTCACGAGAGACATGGTCGTTTGCCGCAGTGACTCCATAATTCTTTCTTGTTTTTGCACAGTTTTCTTCACGTCTTCAGAGCTGTGCCTCTTCTTATTCTTCTCAGCTGAGCGTTTTCACGTTAGTAGTTTGAAGTTTCACCTGTTGTAGCTCAGTACCAAACTTTTGTCTAGTTTCACGAGAAACATGCCTTATATACCATAGCTGGATTGTGCAACTGGGGATGGATTGTCTGACGGTGAGTTGTCCGACTGAGGACGGTGGATTATCTGACGGTGGATAGTCCGACTGAGGACGCAGGATTGTGTGATTGAGGACGCTGGATTGCCCGACCATGGCCAGGATGTCCACCATGCAGCTGTTTTTCGCAATGTGATCACACTGTGAAATTTGGTTTTGATGAATATCACCATCAGCAGTGAAGCGAAGAAGTCTGTGGGCTAATGTGGATCACGGCTAGCCTGCTGTGGTTAGAGCTGTGGACTGAAAAAAAAGAGATAGAATTGAGTAGAGAAGGGGAAGCTGGGATTTTGTCAGCTTCTGTTCTTTCTTCCGTTGTGGAGTGTCGGGGATCCTGTTCGCGGACACCTCCCAGCAGCCAAGGGCAAGTCTGCCAAGGGTGAACTCGCGGGGCTGCGAGACTGACAGTGTGCCCGTCTCGGCCTCTGATTCGCGTCCTTGGCTGGAGGTCTATTGACTTGAAGTCTGGGTTTCTGAAATTGTGCGATAGGTGGCTTGCAAAACTCCCCTAGACCATGTCGCACGGGAGAAGGGGAATCTGAAAAGGTCTCAGCTTACCCTTCTCACATTGTGGACTTAGAAAAAGACGGTAGAATTTAGTTGAGAAGGAGAAGCTGACAGTACTCACCTTCTGTTCTTCCTTCCATTGTGGACGTTGTGGAGTGTCGGGGATCCTTTTCGCGGACACCTCCCAGCAGCCAAGGGCAATTCTGCCAAGGGTAAACTCGCGGGGCTGCGAGACTGACAGTGTCCCCGTCTCGGTCTCTGGTTCGTTCCCTTGTCTGGAGGTCTATGGTCTTGAAAACTGGGTTTCTGAAATTGTGCAAAAGGTGGCTTGCAAAACTCCCCTAGACCGTGTCGCACGGGAGAAGGGGAATCTGAAAAGGTCTCAGCTTACTCTTCTCTCATTGTGGACTTAGAAAAAGACGGTAGAATTTAGTTGAGTAGGGGAAGCTGAGAGTACTCAGCTTCTGTTCTTTCATCTGTTGTGGAGTGTCGGGGATCCTTTTCACAACTCTCACCTTCACAGCAGAGTCTGTGTGCAACCATCTGTAATAACGTGTTTGTGTTGATTCATAGGTTCTGTGAATGTCATGATTGTGTGTGTGTTTTTAGGTGAGAGTAGCCCAACTAAAGTTTTAGTCAAGGGCCAGAATTTGTAAAGAAATGGCCCATTTAATAGTAGTCTACACAGTTTTTATTATTTTATTTGGTATTGTACCCAAGGTAGAGGAAATAAAGAGTGACAACAAGACATTCAAATATACTTTTTTATTTAGGTCATGAACAGAGTGAAGAATACAGCACTTGGTTTGTCCTTTTCCCTCAATGTCTGATGGTCTCTCGCAATGTGCAGTGCTGCACAGTGTAGGCTACACTTTCTTCTTGTTGTTGAGCCACCTGCATCAGCTGATGAGTTTCTTTTCCCCCTCGTCCTCCGTGCTTAGATTTTACATCCGCTTTGCTGACTTTCATGTCGAGGATTTCTTGACACCGTCCTCACACAGCACCTCGGTGCATATGTCGTTGAGATCACCCTCTGCTGCGCTGCTGTTGTTTTTCTTGAATATCACCATCAGCAGTGAATTGATGCAGCTCATGATGGGTATCACAGCGAGCCTCTGCCCGTGAAAGTGAACAATCACAGACATCCCGTACGGCTCCTCATGAACGAGCTGTACATACCGGGTCATAAAATTCACGAGAGACATGGTCGTCTGCCACAGTGACTCCATGATTCTTTCTTGTTTTTGAGCGGTTTCCTTCTCCTCTCCAGAGCTGTGTCTCTTCTCATTCATCTCCGCTGAGCTTCACATTAGTAGTTGGAAGTTGTAACTCAGGACCGAACTTACGTCTAGATTCAGGAGAAACATGGCTTGTATATCGTGGCTGAATTGTCCGACTGAGGACGCTGGATTGACCAACCATGGCTAGAATATTCACCATGCAGTTGTATGTCGCGATGTGATCACACTCTGATGTCCTGCATGTGTTCGGTTTTGTTGAATATCACTATCAGCAGTGTAGCGAAGAAGTTGGTGGGCTAGTGTGTATCACAGCTAGCCTGCTGCAGTTAGAGCGAACTCTTACAACCATCCTGTGTTTCTCCTCACACGACAAAATTTCTGAGAAGATGATCACCTGTTGCAGAGTGTCGGGGATCCTTTTCGCGACTCTCAACTTCACAGCAGAGTCTGTGTGCAACCATCTGTAATAAAGTGTTTGTGTCGATTCTCTGTGAATGTCATGAATGTGTGCATGTTTTTAGCTGAGTTCCCAACAAAAGTTTTAGTTAAAGGCCGGAATTGAATAGAGTGAAGAATACAGCACTTGGTTTGTCCTTTTCCCTCGTTGTCTGATGGTCTCTCTCGATGTGCACTGCTGCACAGTGTAGGCTAAACTTTCTTCTTTTTGTTGAGCCACCTGCATCAGCTGATGAGTTTCTTTTCCCCCTCGTCCTCCGTGCTGAGATTTG
This sequence comes from Labrus bergylta, assembly GCF_963930695.1. Lineage (NCBI taxonomy): Eukaryota > Metazoa > Chordata > Actinopteri > Labriformes > Labridae > Labrus > Labrus bergylta. Next base: position 15,401,988 of record NC_089202.1, read on the forward strand.
CTATCTGCTCCGCTGACTTTCATGTTGAGGATTTCTTGTCACCGTCCTCACACAGCACCTCGCTGCAAGTCGTTGAGATCATCCTCTGCTGCGCTGCTGTTGTTTTTCTTGAATATCATCATCAGCAGTGCATTGACGCAGCTCGTGATGGATATCACAGCGAGCCTCTGCCCGTGAAAGTGAACAATCACAGTCATCCCGTGTGGCTCCTCATGAACGAGCTGTACAAACCGGCCTATGAAATTCACGAGAGACATGGTCGTTTGCCGCAGTGACTCCATAATTCTTTCTTGTTTTTGCACAGTTTTCTTCACGTCTTCAGAGCTGTGCCTCTTCTTATTCTTCTCAGCTGAGCGTTTTCACGTTAGTAGTTTGAAGTTTCACCTGTTGTAGCTCAGTACCAAACTTTTGTCTAGTTTCACGAGAAACATGCCTTATATACCATAGCTGGATTGTGCAACTGGGGATGGATTGTCTGACGGTGAGTTGTCCGACTGAGGACGGTGGATTATCTGACGGTGGATAGTCCGACTGAGGACGCAGGATTGTGTGATTGAGGACGCTGGATTGCCCGACCATGGCCAGGATGTCCACCATGCAGCTGTTTTTCGCAATGTGATCACACTGTGAAATTTGGTTTTGATGAATATCACCATCAGCAGTGAAGCGAAGAAGTCTGTGGGCTAATGTGGATCACGGCTAGCCTGCTGTGGTTAGAGCTGTGGACTGAAAAAAAAGAGATAGAATTGAGTAGAGAAGGGGAAGCTGGGATTTTGTCAGCTTCTGTTCTTTCTTCCGTTGTGGAGTGTCGGGGATCCTGTTCGCGGACACCTCCCAGCAGCCAAGGGCAAGTCTGCCAAGGGTGAACTCGCGGGGCTGCGAGACTGACAGTGTGCCCGTCTCGGCCTCTGATTCGCGTCCTTGGCTGGAGGTCTATTGACTTGAAGTCTGGGTTTCTGAAATTGTGCGATAGGTGGCTTGCAAAACTCCCCTAGACCATGTCGCACGGGAGAAGGGGAATCTGAAAAGGTCTCAGCTTACCCTTCTCACATTGTGGACTTAGAAAAAGACGGTAGAATTTAGTTGAGAAGGAGAAGCTGACAGTACTCACCTTCTGTTCTTCCTTCCATTGTGGACGTTGTGGAGTGTCGGGGATCCTTTTCGCGGACACCTCCCAGCAGCCAAGGGCAATTCTGCCAAGGGTAAACTCGCGGGGCTGCGAGACTGACAGTGTCCCCGTCTCGGTCTCTGGTTCGTTCCCTTGTCTGGAGGTCTATGGTCTTGAAAACTGGGTTTCTGAAATTGTGCAAAAGGTGGCTTGCAAAACTCCCCTAGACCGTGTCGCACGGGAGAAGGGGAATCTGAAAAGGTCTCAGCTTACTCTTCTCTCATTGTGGACTTAGAAAAAGACGGTAGAATTTAGTTGAGTAGGGGAAGCTGAGAGTACTCAGCTTCTGTTCTTTCATCTGTTGTGGAGTGTCGGGGATCCTTTTCACAACTCTCACCTTCACAGCAGAGTCTGTGTGCAACCATCTGTAATAACGTGTTTGTGTTGATTCATAGGTTCTGTGAATGTCATGATTGTGTGTGTGTTTTTAGGTGAGAGTAGCCCAACTAAAGTTTTAGTCAAGGGCCAGAATTTGTAAAGAAATGGCCCATTTAATAGTAGTCTACACAGTTTTTATTATTTTATTTGGTATTGTACCCAAGGTAGAGGAAATAAAGAGTGACAACAAGACATTCAAATATACTTTTTTATTTAGGTCATGAACAGAGTGAAGAATACAGCACTTGGTTTGTCCTTTTCCCTCAATGTCTGATGGTCTCTCGCAATGTGCAGTGCTGCACAGTGTAGGCTACACTTTCTTCTTGTTGTTGAGCCACCTGCATCAGCTGATGAGTTTCTTTTCCCCCTCGTCCTCCGTGCTTAGATTTTACATCCGCTTTGCTGACTTTCATGTCGAGGATTTCTTGACACCGTCCTCACACAGCACCTCGGTGCATATGTCGTTGAGATCACCCTCTGCTGCGCTGCTGTTGTTTTTCTTGAATATCACCATCAGCAGTGAATTGATGCAGCTCATGATGGGTATCACAGCGAGCCTCTGCCCGTGAAAGTGAACAATCACAGACATCCCGTACGGCTCCTCATGAACGAGCTGTACATACCGGGTCATAAAATTCACGAGAGACATGGTCGTCTGCCACAGTGACTCCATGATTCTTTCTTGTTTTTGAGCGGTTTCCTTCTCCTCTCCAGAGCTGTGTCTCTTCTCATTCATCTCCGCTGAGCTTCACATTAGTAGTTGGAAGTTGTAACTCAGGACCGAACTTACGTCTAGATTCAGGAGAAACATGGCTTGTATATCGTGGCTGAATTGTCCGACTGAGGACGCTGGATTGACCAACCATGGCTAGAATATTCACCATGCAGTTGTATGTCGCGATGTGATCACACTCTGATGTCCTGCATGTGTTCGGTTTTGTTGAATATCACTATCAGCAGTGTAGCGAAGAAGTTGGTGGGCTAGTGTGTATCACAGCTAGCCTGCTGCAGTTAGAGCGAACTCTTACAACCATCCTGTGTTTCTCCTCACACGACAAAATTTCTGAGAAGATGATCACCTGTTGCAGAGTGTCGGGGATCCTTTTCGCGACTCTCAACTTCACAGCAGAGTCTGTGTGCAACCATCTGTAATAAAGTGTTTGTGTCGATTCTCTGTGAATGTCATGAATGTGTGCATGTTTTTAGCTGAGTTCCCAACAAAAGTTTTAGTTAAAGGCCGGAATTGAATAGAGTGAAGAATACAGCACTTGGTTTGTCCTTTTCCCTCGTTGTCTGATGGTCTCTCTCGATGTGCACTGCTGCACAGTGTAGGCTAAACTTTCTTCTTTTTGTTGAGCCACCTGCATCAGCTGATGAGTTTCTTTTCCCCCTCGTCCTCCGTGCTGAGATTTGCTATCTGCTCCGCTGACTTTCATGTTGAGGATTTCTTGTCACCGTCCTCACACAGCACCTCGCTGCAAGTCGTTGAGATCATCCTCTGCTGCGCTGCTGTTGTTTTTCTTGAATATCATCATCAGCAGTGCATTGACGCAGCTCGTGATGGATATCACAGCGAGCCTCTGCCCGTGAAAGTGAACAATCACAGTCATCCCGTGTGGCTCCTCATGAACGAGCTCGACAAACCGGCCTATGAAATTCACGAGAGACATGGTCGTTTGCCGCAGTGACTCCATAATTCTTTCTTGTTTTTGCACGGTTTTCTTCACGTCTTCAGAGCTGTGCCTCTTCTTATTCCTCTCAGCTGAGCGTTTTCACGTTAGTAGTTTGAAGTTTCACCTGTTGTAGCTCAGTACCAAACTTTTGTCTAGTTTCACGAGAAACATGCCTTATATACCATAGCTGGATTGTGCAACTGGGGATGGATTGTCCCACGGTGAGTTGTCCGACTGAGGACGGTGGATTATCTGACGGTGGATAGTCCGACTGAGGACGCAGGATTGTGTGATTGAGGACGCTGGATTGCCCGACCATGGCCAGGATGTCCACCATGCAGCTGTTTTTCGCAATGTGATCACACTGTGAAATTTGGTTTTGATGAATATCACCATCAGCAGTGAAGCGAAGAAGTCTGTGGGCTAATGTGGATCACGGCTAGCCTGCTGTGGTTAGAGCTGTGGACTGAAAAAAAAGAGATAGAATTGAGTAGAGAAGGGGAAGCTGGGATTTTGTCAGCTTGAGTGTCGGGGATCCTGTTCGTGGACACCTCCCAGCAGCCAAGGGCAAGTCTGCCAAGGGTGAACTCGCAGGGCTGCGAGCTGGGCAGTGTCCTCTCTCGGCCTCTGGTTGGCCCACCAAATCCTTTACCCTTGGTCAGGTAACATTGACTGAGCCTGCCACGGCTCTAGCCTGGAGGTATCTGGTCCTAAAAACTGGGTTTCTGAAATTGTGCGAAAGGTCGCTTGCAAAACCCCCCTTCTCCCGTTGTGGACTTAGAATAAATGATTGAATTTAGTTGAGAAGGGGAAGCTGACAAGGTCTCAGCTTAGCCTTCTCCTGTTGTGGACTTAGAAAACACAATAGAATTGAGTTGAGAAGGGGAAGCTGACAAGGTCTCAGCTTAGCCTTCTCCTGTTGTGGACTTAGAAAACACAATAGAATTGAGTTGAGAAGGGGAAGCTGACAAGGTCTCAGCTTAGCCTTCAACCCGTTGTGGACTTGAAAAAGATGGTAGATTTTATTTGAGAAGGGGAAGCTGTCAGTATTCAGTTTCTGTTCTTTCTTCCGTTGTATGGACGTGGTGGGGTGTCAGGGATCCTTTTCATGGACACCTCCCAGCAGCCAAGGGCAAGTCTGCCAAGGGTGAACTCGCGGGGCTACAAGCTGGGCAGTGTCCCCCCTCGGCCTCTGGTTGGCCCACCAAATGCTTTACCCTTGGTCAGGTAACACTGACTGAGGCTGTCGGAGCTCTAGCCTGGAGATCTATGGTCTTGAAAACTGGGTTTCTGAAATTGTGCGAAAGGTCGCTTGCAAAACCCCCCTAAACCGTGTCGCACGGGAGAAGGGTAAGCTGACACCTTGTCAGCTTACCCTTCTCCCGTTGTGGACTTAGAAAAAAATGATTTAATTTAGTTGAGAAGGGGAAGCTGACAAGGTCTCAGCTTACCCTTCTCCCGTTGTGGACTTAGAAAACACGATAGAATTGAGTTGAGAAGGGTAAGCTGAAAAGGTCTCAGCTTAGCCTTCTCCTGTTGTGGACTTGAAAAAGACGGTAGAATTTATTTGAGAAGGGGAAGCTGACAAGGTCTCAGCTTACCCTTCTCCCGTTGTGGATTTAGAAAACACGATAGAATTGAGTTGAGAAGGGGAAGCTGACAAGGTCTCAGCCTACCCTTCTCCCATTGTGGACCTAGAACAAATGAGTGAACTTAGTTGAGAAGGGGAAGCTGACAAGGTCTCAGCTTACCCTTCTCCCGTTGTGGACTTGAAAAAGACAGTAGATTTTATTTGAGAAGGGGAAGCTGACAGTATTCAGTTTCTGTTCTTTCTTCTGTTGTGTGGACGTGGTGGAGTGTCAGGGGTCCTTTTCACAGACACCTCCCAGCAGCCAAGGGCAAGTCTGTCAAGGGTGAACTTGCGGGGCTGTGGTCTCTGGTTGGCCCACCAAATGCTTTACCCTTGGGCAGGTAACATTGACTGAGCCTGCCACGGCTCTAGCCTGGAGGTCTCTGTTCTTGAAAACTGGGTTTCTGAAATTGTGCGAAAGGTCGCTTGCAAAACCCCCCTAAACCGTGTCGCACGGGAGAAGGGTAAGCTGACACCTTGTCAGCCTACCCTTCTCCCGTTGTGGACTTAGAAAAAATTATTGAATTTAGTTGAGAAGGGGAAGCTGACAAGGTCTCAGCTTACCCTTCTCCCGTTGTGGACCTAGAAAAAACGATAAAAATGAGTTGAGAAGGTGAAGCTGGGACCCTTTCAGCTTCTGCCCCTTCTTCTGCTCTGGACGTTCATAACAATGTATAATCGTAAATAAAAACAAACGAAAAAATGAAAACTAAAATGCCAAAATAATTTTTGTTAACTAAAACTAAAATAAAAACAAGCCTTTTCCAAAAAACGATAACTAACTAAAAGTGCATTGTGTGTTTACAAAACTAACTAAATTAAATATTTTAATAATTAATAATGCCAAAATGCCCTTAGTTTTTGTTTCTTGAATTTATTAAATCAGTATGCCTAGTATTTTCAGTCGAAAATGCTCAGACCTATTAGATCAGAGCTAAAAAGGATTTAAGCAATATATGAAGAGCAACAGCCCACATCACAAACGATCATGAGATCAATTACTTACCCCAGTACCCAGAATGCCAAGGAGAAACAAATTGTTAAGTATGTAAGCACATATCTTAAAGAGTCAGACATCCAGCACCTCTTCTTTGTCCTCAGATTTTGCACTGGATCAGACTTGTTCAACAGACAAGGGCATCACTGTCTCCTTCTCAAAACTTCAGGGATTTCAGAGAAGACCTGTTGCTCATACATTTGGCTGTTTCTTGGAGTTGCCAGTCAGTTATGACAACTACCCAGAGATTCAACATGAAATGAACAAAGTCCTTGAAAGCAGCTTGTGGGTAATGGACATTATCTAAGATACAAAGATTTCAGCCCAAAGCTGCTTGACCATGGCCATAACCAGCTACTGCAAGTGAGCAGAGAGAGATAGAGAGAGAGCGGTGCCCGGCCCACTGTTAAGACTTGTTGAATGAATGGGTTTCAGTGTATGTTATTATACTTAAAATGTGGTTGTTTTGTTTGTTTTGTGCAGTTGCTTGCTTGCTTGCGATGTGATTGTGCTCTCTCTTGGTTTTGCTGCATGTCTCTCCCTCTCTCCATAGGCTCACACGTTGTGATACAGGACAAGTGAATTTAAAATAAGACCATACATTATATATGAGCTTTACATAGGCTACTTGTAGGCCTAAAGAAACTTTGCAGGGCTGGAGTAGTGCAGAAACAACTGTCCAGTCATGTTTATAAATGTATTCAATGATTGCATTCATTATTGTGTATAAAACACAAACAGGACACAAACACTAGATCAGAATCATAAAGTTCTGCAGAAAAGATAAATGCAAAAACCGTCTGGCAGGGCAACCACTTGCATTGATCACAGCATCCATCGGTCATTGTTTGTTTTGTAAGCTTCAACCCATATCATCTTTCTGGAAAACCCATTAATTTATCCACTGATTGCAATTCCCAATGGCTTAAGATTGTCATAGCCATCAATATGCCAACCACAGCTGTGGTAAACACGCCTCCACAGTCTGTTTCTTGACCTGACATAAACACCTTCACCATCCAATAACTGCAGCAATACTCAAACTGTTTTTCTGTCAGTCACAATCCCATGTAACTAACACTTCTGGTGCATTCATTTGTAACCATGGCACTGACCAGATGTTTCCAGTTGCTTCTCAATAAATTATTACTTCGCCAGAGCTGCTACTTGCTTAAAATCCTTTCAAGGGTGTGTTTGTTTAGTACAATCCCATGTGACTCCACTATAGCAAATATAATATTTCATTTGTTCTGTAGCCACGTTTAAAGTAAGGAAATGAGCTTCCATACTGCACTTGGTGCAGTAAATCTTTTGGCAAGCTCAATGCTGCCACCTTGTGTCCAAAATCATCAACAGCTGATTGAGAACGTGTCTGCTCATTTCCACTGTGTGCCTCATATTAGTAATGGAAGTCACATATTACTCCAACACGAACAATGCTGCACAAAAATAAAACAGTTTATTTCCATAAAAAAACATTGATAGCAGTACAATACCTAAATAGTAAATTACGCTTTTACTTATGTGGGATTACCTCAAATTGAACTAGTCCATTGTTTACAGTCATAAAGTAACAAATTAACAAGTAGGCTACATCAGGGTTGTTCACTAATGTCTTCTAAAAAATCCAAAGACGCAGAACCCACTTTCATGACCAATCCAAAAGCCAATAGGTTTTCCACCAGTCATTTAATTGTGCTGATTCCGATGCCATGCAAGCACATACCTTTAAAACAAACACACTGTCAGGACAAAGTCAGGCCCCTGTTGAACAGGTGTCAACCATCTCTGTACAGCAGAGCAGGTCAGGGCGGTTAATCTGGTCATGGTGTTGGATTACACGATGACATCAAGCAGCCTGCCTCATGTGCTTCATAGAGCTGAGAGCAAGGATTAGAAAAGAGTGGCATGTTGTCAGACTCATGATATGGAGCTTTAATTAAATGGTCTATATGTTTATTACAATATATATTTTTCTTGGAAGTATTTTGTTATATTCTCAGTTAGTAAGATTAATTATAATTTATGTTTTTGAGCCTAACACAAACAATTTACACACAAGTTTCAGACACAATTTTTTCATGTGACACAAATTCAGCACCTGTGTGAGGTTGTTAATGTATGAGATACCACACTTTTTAAATATCAAGAAGCATTATACAAACTATATTCATCCGGAGTGGTGAGTATTTCACTCATCCAGTTTTGATTTGGTGATGTGAATAATCACCGGTGGAGCAGTCTCACTGGGTACATAAATATTGAAGTTACTCTTCTCTTAAGTGAATGCAGTGTCGTGTGGAGTACAAATGTTTGTTAAGTCCTTCATAATTCTGAATTTTAGTTAAATGCTACATACTTTTTGCCACTGTATTTTATGACAGCTGAACCCTGAATTTACTTTTCAGATAAATAAAACCATCATTCCTAATAAAAAATATAATGTATACACTTAAGATACCCAAAGTAGCCCGTTCCCATGACTAATTGACTAATTATAATACACTATTACACTTTTTCGCTGTGTTTTTCGGAACCTACCCTGGTGTCATAAAGCTTTTTTTATGAATGATTCTTTTTTTTCAATTTCAGCAAGAGATTTTGGCCAGGTATGAGTATCTACAAGCTGAAAAAGTTTTACTTTTTGTGTGTTACACATACCCAAGAGCTCTTATATATGGGTAGGTTGAAAAAGAAAACTGTTCACATAACCCTGCTGCTTAAAATGCTACACTGGCTCTGTTTCTTTGAGAATTGATTTTAAAAGTAGTTGTTTTTAAGGTTTTACACAGCCTTGCTCATCCATATATCACTGACCTATCATTTTGTGTTCTAGTCAGATCCTTTACTTAGGTCTTCAAATGCTTCTTTTTAAATGTGCCTAATGTGACACAAGCCCAGGTGAGAGAGCCTTTTTTATGCCCCAATTGTGGAACTCACTGCCGCTGAATATTAAAAGGGGGAGGTGTTTTTAAGAGTTAACTTAAGACCTATCTTTTTGATCGGGCTTTACATTTGGAGTAATTTTAGAGTTTGTCCACATTGTAAAAATTGTTTCTACATAAGGTTTAACGGCGAGCGGGCCATTCCTGCGATGCGCTGACACCTGCAAACCAAACGCGGCAGAGGGTGCGCGAAAACACACTCAAGTTTCCCGACGGCCCACGGGGGGGAGACGCGTTCTCGAGGTCGGTACCTGCTGCCGGGTGGACTGTGACCAATTGGGTATGGGTTTTTAACCCCCCCCCCCAGCTCCTTTGTTTCAAGAACTGTGACATTTACGCGTGTAACTATTATCTCTGCTATGTATTTTTTTTATTCAAACTTCCACTGATTTACATTTCTTTTATTGAGCCCCACATATTTTATTTTTTCCTTTTTTCGGTACTCATTTTTAGTTCTTTTATTTCTTTTTACTTTTTTTAAACTATTTTATTCTTTCATATCTTTTTTGTCTTTTATAATTGTACCTATTGCTCTCAGTTTCTGATTTTGTCTCCCATCTGTCATTCCTCTTTGAAGCACATTGGGCTGCATGCTTTTTTGTAGGAGATGTGCTATATAAAGTGAAGCCTGGTTTAGCTAAGAAAATAAAAGAAAGTTGTTTGGAAAAATATTGTTCAAAATAAGCAATAATCAACAACAAAGTTGGAACAGATGTTTTCAATTTTTTAATCCGCAGAAGCTGGCTTGTTTAAAATCAGTGATTGATCAGGTCACTTTATCATGCTTTGTGACAGAAAGCAGGGAAGAAGAAGATCGCTGCAGCTTAATGTTTAATGAATGGAAATGAAGAAAATGCTGACTCATTGGACAAGTGTGTTGCAAGGGAAAACTTCTTTTAACTGACACTGTGTTATTTCAACACCTGTTAGAAGTTGTGATAAACCTGCCAAGGTTATGATGAGTTAATTTTATTGCTTAAGTGACCCTCTGTGCATTTCTAATTAAAACACTTGTGTGTCTTAGAATACATACAGGCTGGAACAACGAGGCCCGATAATAATCCATCAGTGGAGGCTGTTTTTAAAGTCTATAAAATCAGTCCTCTCCTGCTGCTACTCCTACTCAACATAAAGCTCTACAGATAACACAATGTAATCATCAATCTCACTTCCTGTGTGTCAGGTGCTTGACACAGGTGTGCTCCGATACTGAACTTTGCACCCCCACAGCTCATATAATGCCACATGTGTAAACACAGTGGTATTGTGAAAGCGTCAATGGTTTGCATATTCAATATGTAATGCTGGAAGAGAAGCATTCATCAGTGTCTGAAACAGGTGAGAGGTGCACTGATTGGTCTTGTTATGTCTATCATAATGTGTTGTGTCTTTCTCAGGAAATGTGAATGACACAGAGCGGGTGCAGGTGTATTTATTTCGAGTGTCATGGTTCTCTTGGTGTTAAACATGTGAAACCTATTCTGAAACAAACATACAGTATGCACACTTACACGCACACATGACACCTACCGGCTCACCAAGCCACATATAGCCTACACACACACAGAAACACAGCCCTCAGTGTTATATGTGTTTACCAAAACTTTAAGGAGTAGCAATAAAAACAACATCTTTCTTTTTCCTAACAATTAAGAAAGGGTCGGGCAAGTAGAGAGGCTACTAATCAGAGACAATAAACAACATAACCTCCCAAAGAAAACAGTATTTTAAGCCCCTCGAAACCAAACAACTGCTGAACAGTAGCAACCAAACCCCTCAATTTAATCCAATTCACCCAATCCTGCCTCACATACCTCCTGTCATAATTTGTCATTTTGCTCACTGGCAATTTACAGAACTTCACCCAGGATGGTCAACAAAAATGTAATACACCTATTGTACATTTGACAAGAATAAACATAAAGTAACGTGGAACACCTGCAGATAAGAAGTGGAGTTAATGCTAAAGGAATGTATGGGTAGGGGGCTGGACAAATGTACAAGTATATTAGGGGAGAAAAAGCGAGGTAATCCTCAGACTACCTTTAAGAATGGGGAGGCAAAGTGAAGGAACCGTGGCTTTTATAGTGCTGTCTTTTCTACATGGTGAGCTCTGTTATAACTAATGAATTTATATGGTGAATTCAGGTAATATGTGTGTTACAGTTAATAATAGTGTTTTCCCCCCCAGGAGTTCTGGCCTCTGCTGCTGTGGAAGTCGAGCCATCCATCAATCCGGCTGTGGTCGGGGATACGGTGATCCTGTCTCTGTCTCCCTCCACGTCTATTAAAAGTGGGAGCTGGGCCGTTGGAGAGTCCCAAATTCTCACCTGGCTGGGGGAGCAGCAGGCAGTGTTTCCCAGTCACAGCGGCAGGGCGTCAGTAAACGTCCTCACAGGAGCTCTCACTCTGAGCTCCGTCAAGGTGTCGGACTCAGGAGTCTACATAGTGCAGGGCACCGACCCCCAGTTAAAGGCCAATACCTCCATCACTGTACTGGGTAAGACTTAAATGGCTGATATTCCAGGTTTGGAGTAACTTTTTTTTTTCAATAGTTTTTCCATTACAAACCAAAAAGCCTCTCTTAAATATTGTATTAGACACCAGCAAGTAGTGCACAAACACCACTCACACCAAGAATGATGTTCAGAAGCAACAGAAACTATAATATGGACAGTTCAGTTTTTCTTGAATCTTCGATATTATTGCTTTGATTAATATTTCAGCCAAATAATACAATGGATGCAGATTTACATTCTATTTCCAAACCCGTTTATTTAGTACGAGTTATAAGATAAAATGAGATTAGATGGGATGTGATACACTTATTGTCCGCCTTGGGGAAATTTCTCTTTGACTCAAAGTGTTGCCATACATTCATCTGCTTCCACTGGAATCAACAAAAAAAAACTATTGAAAAACACATCCACATGTACATAGAAAGGAACATACCAATGCAAAAATATAACAACATATATTGGAACCTTAATTTCAACATTTAGTTGAGATTAAATCTCTTGTTTAAGGACATTTCAGGAGGTGAATGCTTTGAGAGGAGACACAATCACTCTTCATTTCCTACATTATTTTTTTTTAATATAAATGATGTTTGGTTGGGGGAAAAAGCTTTTTATAAGTTGTGGACTGTGTGGATTTTTGAGTGGACATAATATAATTACTTTGAACATAAACTAATCTCTGAAAATTTGTTCGGATTAAGATTTTTGTATAAAGATGATTTTAAACTAATGTAATGACTGATGCCGTCATGTAAAAGATCAGATTTTTTATCAATTATTTAAACCTGAATGATGTATGTACATTTTGAATATGTACAGAACGTGTATGTAAATGTAATAATGGACATTTGACATAGAGTTCAGTTTTGGAGGCACAAGTAAAATGTAATAGTACAGGGCGTGTTGACAGAAACTACAAAACAAGACAATAAAAAAAAGTGACCTGTGAAAATGACAACATCCAAGTCAGTGCAATGAGAGATAATGGAGAAAATCTGCTGATTAATTGTTTACACTGCCCTTTTTACTGGAACTGGTTCTTGCTGAAATGAAAAAGAGAGTTTCCCTAAACAATGAAAGGAGTTATAAGAATTCAGTTTTCTGCCATGTGATATTTGGACGTAAAACCAACAAACTTGGATACTGCTTGACTGTGTTTGGTCCTACTTGTGCTTTTCTTTTTTTACTGCCCTTTTCTCCCCACATGACTCTGTTCACCTTCTGTCTGCATCTGTGTACGTCAACACTCACCTCTATCTTCTCTTATTGTGTTACACTTGGTTTAATTCTTCAGTTTGGCAGTGACATTTTTCTGCTGGGTCAACACATTTCTGACTGCATACAAAACAAAATCAATTAGAGCTTACCTTTTCCTTTTTTTTTTACACCTGACAGTGTGTTACTTCTTCATCAATTCTATGAAGCTTATGATAGATATGTTTTAAAGAAAGCATTATTACTAAGCTTTTTGTTATTGTAAAAAAAAAGGAGGTAGCATAGATAAGTGTAATCCTTTATAACAGCATTATTTCAGTTTCTACATTTCTGCCCATATTTTTCTGAATTTGTGTATTTTTGACATATTTTAAGCTCTCATGTATGTAAATAAAAGAAAGATAAAAACACATTTTATTAGAATAGTTCAGTAGATCATTACTGTACCTCGAAATGATCAAATCTGCCCATTTCTAACAATTTCACCAAAACTTTCTCAGTTTTGAAAAGACTGCTAGACATGGCAGGATAGGTTTATTTGACTGTATTGTTACCTTAAATTTAACACCCTTTGCTGTCTGGATGATCGCTCTGCATTGCTTAAAAACAAGTGTATGTTATGTTCAATTTTTGTCTTATCCACTTGTCTTCCCCAGAGGCCGTTTCAAATGTGACTTTAAATGCAACTGCAACCAGCCTGACCGAGTTCAACAGCTCAGCAGTCATTACATGCTCTGTCTCCTCTGGATCCTCCCTCTCTTTCCTTTGGATCAACGGCAGCTCTGTGGTCACAGCCGGTGACAGAGTCCAGCTCACTGATGGAAACTCCACTCTCACCATTACCAATGTGACCCGCTATGACCAGGGACCATTTAAGTGTCATGTATTCAATCCTGTCAGCAATGAAACCAGTGATTCTGTCAACTTTACAATCACATGTGAGTAGGAGCCCATAGCAAAGGATACGATCTCATTTATGCTTCACCTATGGACAAAAATTAACACTATTGAAGACCAAAAGGAGATTATTTTTTCCATTTTCTCATTTGTCTCAAAAACGATCCTGAGACAAATTGTGGTGCCACAGTGAGCTCTGTGTAAGCATTGATTGAGATCTCTTATATTACTGTTGTCTAGATCCTCTGTCAGAGCTCTAAATGCTGCCTCTCCTCCTCTGCCTGTTTCTCGTTCATAGATGGTCCAGATAACATGGCTCTCACAGTGAATGGACAGAACACAACATCCTTTTCGGTGGGGTCCAATCTGACCATGCTCTGTTCAGTACAGTCCAACCCTCCAGCTCAGCTCCAGTGGGCTTTCAGAGGAGAGCTTGTGAACACTTTAGGCCCACTGTGGGAGCTGTTCAGTGTCAGTAAGGAGCAGAGTGGTCCTTATTCCTGTGTGGCCTTCAACAATCACAGCAACATGAACAGCACAATCACCACAAACATCCTGATATCAAGTGAGTTAGTACAAAGACTAGTCTCCATATTTTGTCCCATGTGATCCAAACTTCATCCCGTCTTTGGCTTGTCTCCGCAGAATCGCCAGGATCAGGAGTCAACATGTGGCTTCTGCCTGTGCTTTTACTGGTTCGATTAAATTCCTAATTTTCAGGCAAGTTGTGGATTAACTATTTAAAATACAGCAAGATTTATATACTCAAACTCTAGTCAGGACTGTTCTTAATGTTTAACATTACATTTTTAGAAAAATGTCTGTTCTCGGAAAAGAAAAAGATGTATCTTATCAAAATGTTGGCCCTTCTATAGTAATTCAGATGAGTTCAGTGTAAACATGATATCAAGTTGTAAATAAATCAGCTCTTTGTTGAAAATACTATATGACACAAATTATGTAATGAGCTGATTATGATTATTCCATTTAGTCTGTGGCAATAATTTTTATTTTTATGAATAGTTTAATGTACAATGACTAATAATTGGTATATCTGCCTCTCCTTCACAGATGTTGTTGGCTTCTTCTCTCATTGGACTAATCTGAGGAAAATACATTGGATTGGGATTTTTTTTATTCAATATTTACAGTAAAAGAGAATATTGGTATAATCATATAGGTTTGACATCACTGATGTTGGGTCATTTTTACTATGAACTTGTACTGTTGAAATATGTTCACTAATAAAACAATGAATTCTGGCTGATAAGGGGTCCTTCCAGTTAACAGAAAATGTTTTTCACAACTACAAACCAAAAAAACATAGAAATTAGATACAGACTAGGGAATTGTTCTATTCAAACAACAATCAAGTTTATTTTCATGTTGTCTAAAATGTCACCGAACAGTCTTACCACATTGTGCCATTAGATGTTTGCTGGCTAGTCATTTACTTTATAACACTTGTGATATCTATTTGAATTGTCTGCAAGGAACATTAACAAAACTTTATGTTGTAATGGTCTATACTTGACATAACAAAACAGTGGACTGGTCACTGTTATAGGCCAGACCACGACATGCCTTGCTGTAATTTCCCACATTAATAAAGTAAATTAAGTCTATTACTTTTGTTGGTTTTGCAAATCTGGGGATCCAAGATATGTCAAGATTATTAGAAAACAACTGGAAATGACTCGTTATCACAGGAAACTGAGTAAATACTGTAAAATTCAGTTATGCATGTTTCTGTAGGGTTTACATACTTAAGAGCAACCTCACGTATGAAAAAGTTCTTACATCATTTGTTGATGAATAGGATATTCATTGTGTGGGTCTCTGTTACAGTAAATAGAGAAAACGAAAGAGACGGCTGCTGGAATTGTCGCCAAGGATGCGGCTCATCACCAATAACTTTCAGTGACATTGTCTGATGGCAAGACATGTATTGGTCTACATGTTCAGTAGAGATTGATACTGTAACTATTTTAAAGAAGTATGATTCAGAATTAACATGTGGCTATTTTCCTTCAAGTGAAATTTTCAATCGATTGAACTTTTCGTTGTCAGTCTTTTCCCTCAAATCAAACACAACTCTTCATGCATTGTGGCAGGAGAAAAAATGGAAGAAGCCTTACTTCTGAGTGAAACAGTTTACTTCAAAACTAGCCCTTATCACTTCTGCAGAAAGACTGAGGTTTACAGTAAATGGACACTCCTTGGTGCGTACCAGAGTAGTTCAGGGCAAAACAAGGTGTGGCCAGAACTGTGAGGAGACATTGTGATGGTAGACGAGGGGTAAGCACTGAGAACAGAAAAGCGGGACTGATGAAGAGCAAATATTTGCTGATCAAAAGGACAATACATTATCGTAAGATTTGAATTCATAAAAGGTAGAGTCAAGTCCATTTAGCCCACAGGGAAGATCCAACAAAAAGGAAAAATGGAGTCTCCAATGGTGTTTGTGCTGATCTTTGCCATGATTACCTTTACAGCTGGTAAGATGGATTATTTTTTACTTTACTTAATTCTCAATTCAGACTAAAAGGGTTTATAAAATATCATTTGTTTTGAACTAATTTGACTAATATTCCCATAATATGTGTGTGCATATGGTGAGTATACACGTAAGAGAAGAGTGACTTAATATTGTTTATTCTTTCTGTTTCTAGCTCCATCTTATAGCCAAATGATATCTGCCTCAAAGAACCCCTTACAAGTGGGCAGCACAGTCATTCTTTCCAGCAATGCCTCTGTCACTACAGGCATATGGTCGTTCGAGGGGGCACTCATTGTGTTCATATTCCCTGGAAATTTTATCATTTCAAACACTTGGACTTCCAGGGTGGAATTTGATCTCAACAGTTCTTCATTGACTATAAAGTCACTAACTCTGGAAGACTCTGGAAAGTACACATTGCAGGCTCTCAATATCTTTGATGCTGAGTTAAGACTTGATGTCCAAGGTAAGGATAATTTGATTACTTGTAATGTTCATCCATTCCCTTGTATGGATTTTCCCACACTAGAAAAATGCATTGTAAATAATGCTAAATCACTAAACACACATAGAAAATGCATACAATTACTACTCTACTGAATTGAATTAAAAAAAACCTGATGTCATCAAAAAATAAAATGTGCCTTCCCTTGCATATTTGCAAAGTTGCGGTTTGCAGACAAAAGATTACAGCAATGTGCAAGTCTACATGTAAAACAGTAACTTGACTCTTTGCGGCAGCTAGATAGCAGCTAGTTTTGCCCAAGCACTCAGTTGGTCTTAAATTTCAATTCAATTTCAATTCAGATTGAAGACACGTCTGACTCTGATATAATTATAACGTTTTCTACTAATTTTGTGCATATTTTTTTTGTTTTTGTTTTGATAAAACATGATCAATAATTTACATAGCATTTTATATGGTTAATCTTAGGGATTGTGGAGCTTTGAACTAAATGCTCATGTCAAACGTCTTTATTATTCTATTCTTTATTTGGTGACATGCTCAAAAAGCAATGCTTATCAATCAGTCAATCTTTATTTGTATTATGCCAACTCATAACATTGTATTCTCTAGACACAGACAAAAAGAGTACTCTTTTATATATTGCCTATGCAAAGCAGCTATCATGTTTAATATGTTAACCTTCATAGTTAAGTGTGTTAGCATTCTAACTAGCATTAGCACTTAAAAGTAAGCAAAACAAAAAAGCCTTTGTGCTTTTTGTTTAACATTGTTCAAAAATTGAAGAATAAACCAAAATGTTTTACAAATTGCAATTTGATGTTACGTTAACCTATTGGCACTAGTTGAAATATTAAGGGATAAAGTGATCAAGTTTTTATCTCCGGGTTTACATGTACACCGTTTGTGAATACTCATACAATAAGTAGATATACGTACGTATCCTAAATTTAGGACCAACGTGGATCAAAACAAATGGCCATCCATAAGGCTACACTGCTTGCAAGGCTATCTGGCTTGAGTCATAAATAATTGTTCCATCTTTGCAAACTATTTTCAGTACATATATGACACTGCTTGTCCATAACAATCCCATATTTCAACACCAAACACTTGACTAATTGCTTGTTATGTTCTACCTTGCAGTGCCTGTTTCAGGTGTGTCTCTGAAGGCAGATAACACCAGCCTTGTTGAGTTCAATGACACAGCAGTTCTTATGTGCTCTGTGTCCAATGGTTCCCCCCTTACTTATGTTTGGATGAAGGGCACCTCTGTTATCAAAGCTGGTGGGGGAGTACAGTTCAGCGATGAAGACGCCACTCTCACCATAACCAGAGTGACCCGCGATGATGAGGGGCTGTTCAAATGCAATGTGTCCAATCTTTTAAATCAAGAAGTCAGCCTCCCAGTTCTTCTGAATGTCAGCTGTAAGTTTCTGCAATAGACAGCTTAAAAGTATATTCATACTTAAAGACCAATCAATTAACATTAATTCCTAACACAATTTTCATCTTTTAACTTCATCAGACGGTCCAAGTAATACAAAGATCATGATTATGCCAACTGGCTACAACCACAGAACTGGATCTAACATCACACTGTCATGCTCAGCCGAGTCCAGCCCTTCAGCCACGATCCAGTGGATGTTGAACGGGGTGTACCTCAATCATCTTGGCCCAAATCTTCAACTAAAGATGGTTAAAGAGAGCGACTCAGGAAATTACAAATGCATTTCTCACAACACAGTCACGTCCAGGTTCAGCAGTGCAAGTGCAATGATCAAGATTGTGGGTAAGGTGGAATTTATTGTAGATGGTATATTTATGTGTTTATGTCATAAGAGACACTTTGAAGAATTTAAAGATATAGTTTGACATTAAAGGAGCTAAATGTCTTCAGCCCTCTTGACAATAGTTACATTAAAAAGACTAAAGCATCCTCATATCTATCATTCAATATGAACCTGTAGCTAGCAACTGGTTTGGGGCGGCAGTAGCTCAGTCTGCAGGGACTTGGGTTGGGAACCGGAGGGTCTCAGGTTCATGTCCCGGTGCGGACCAAATGTGGAAGTTGGTCTTGTAGGTGGAGAGGTGCCAGGGCACTTCCCGAGCACTGTCGAGGTGCCCTTGAGCAAGGCACCGAGCCCCCAACTGCTCTGGTGCACTCTCTGCTTAGCAGCTAGTAGCAGCCCCACTCTGACATCTCTCCACCAATGCATGTCCACAGGTCTTGTTTGTGCATGCGTGTGATTTGGGTCTATGTGTGTGAGAAGCATGTCCCTATAAATAACAGTGTAAACCCGAATTTCCCTCAGGGATTAATAAAGGATATCGAAATAAAAATACAATTATATTAGCTTAGCATTCTGAAAATCATGCAATTCATACAAAATAATTGGTTTACTTAGGGTTTTGTGGGGGTCATTTTCCAGATAATTTCCTATCATGGCCACGTGGCTTCCTGAAATGTTTTTGACGCAATAAGATTTCCAGACTACTAAATGTTTTGATATGGGATAGACTATTGAAAATTGAGGTTCTTAATAGTGATCTTCAGGGATGCGAGTAAAAATATTTTGTAAACTCGGTAAGCTTGGCTGGTTAAATTTGTTCTTTTGTTTGTAGTCCTTTTGCTAATATGCTTTGTGGCTATTAGCTGTAGCACTATATTTTATAGGCAGGTATAAAAGTGGTACCAATTGCCCATATACCTGAAACCAGACTTATTTGCAGTCTTTAGTTTGGTATGCTTCAAACACTTAAGGCCTCCCTTACATTCAGATCGATTTCCAGCCGACCTGATTAAGGTCGGGCCAGTTAGAATCATTAATCCAAAATAATGCAGGTTTAATCGATGACTGACAGAGAGTTACTGTCAAGGCATTTTCATAAAAGACAAAGATCACAGTTGCCATCACATCAGTCTTCAAAATTAAGGTTATGTTAATAAGGTTAAATTATCAGTGCTGGCTACTAAATCATATCTGTGTAAGATAAACGTCTATTCATCCCACAATGGAGACATTTACAGTGTTACAGCAGCAAAGAGCAAGGATGGCCAAAAAAGAGCACACACAGTGCACAATTAAATAGAAAATAAAAATGATTTATGTGGTTGAAGCCTACAAGTATGTTTTGTTGCTTTGATTGGCTGTGTAGAATAGAGGAATCTGGGTTAACAACCAATGGAAATTGTTTAAAGGACTCCGAGGTTACCAAATCATTTGCACTCAAGAATGTGTGCCGGCTATACGGTATGAGGCCAAAACTCCCCTTCTTACAGTCCTTAAACAAAACAATACAATTTATTTGAAATGTGAAGTATTCCATTCAAAATCAAGTGTCACATCCACTCAACTTGCATGAATCTGTGAATTTAAATTTCTCAATTTCATTTTCCTCTTATAGAACCGCTGGGAGCAGTTCTGCTGAATAACACAGGTGGACCAGCAATACAAGATGGGACGCTCACTCTGCACTGTGAAGTGACTGGATCTGTTACCCTGATTCAGTGGTATAGAAACGGTCAAGTTCTTTCTGCTGACACTTCAACTATGTTTGACATGGGCAACAAGACACTGATGCTTAACCCAGTCAAACTTTCAGATAAAGGAGAGTATCAGTGTGAGGCATTTAATGAAGTTAGCATGGTGAACAGCAGCTCTTACACAGTTGAAGTAAACTGTAAGTATTTCATTTCATAACATCAATTCATTGTGTAAATAAATAGTTAATACACAGGGCGCAGATATAGATTAACCTTTCCACTTCATTTTCTGACTTTAAAAGATGGTTTGACAACATTTATTTAACATGTAGTTTAACTTTATTGTTTGACCCATGTCCCATCTGTTAACACGAAGGAGGCAGCAGCTGTTTCCCTGTCCATCTGAATGTACAGTCTTTATGGTTAAAACCATTTTATTGGGCTTTGTTGCAACAGGCCAGCAGTAGCTTTTTTTTTTTTTTTTTTTTTAATTTCCATTTCTTGATCATTTTTACTGTGACTTTTGAAGGTACCACCCTTTTTTGAGGCTTTAAAGAACCCATATTATGCCCTTTTTGGGGTTTGTATATTTAATCTATGTACCTACTTTTGTACGTTCTGTAGCATGTCCTGGACATGCAAAAAGGGGTGAATAACTTTACTATAGCTAACGGAAGCTCACCACACATTAGTTAACTAATTATTGAACTAAATGAGAGCTTGCTCCCTGCCAACCTGCTAGTCTACTCTTTCCTAGTGGAAGGAGCAATGTAAAATTACTCCTCTAACACCCTTTGGAGGACGGATGAACAAGTTATAATCACAGCCCCCGGATTATCTGCCTAACATTCATTTCTAGAATAATTAGATTCAAGGATAACCCCTGGTATAGGACTCTAGATTACCCCCCGGAGGGGGAATAACTGTGAACTCCCCCCGCTAGGATGTTAGGTGTGTATGAAGTGTGTAATTTAAATCAGTTGTACAAGTGTGCCGTGGTGTGACTGCTCAAAACTTACCTTCCGAGGTACACGGGGTCCTTAAGGGGGACTTCCAGTCTTTGTGGTGTAAATGATTTCAGTCAGAAAATAATTTCAAAAAGTTTCCGAAAATGTATTTAAAAATTTCAAATGATATTCCAAATGCAAATACAAAACAGTAAAAGTAAAAAATATAAAAATGGAAAAGAAAAGCAAAACACAAAGACCAAAGTCTAAACCTGTGAGTGTAGACACTTGAGGTTTTAAAAGATCTTGGTCTCAGAGACTAAGCCCTTAAATGGGATTTCAAAAGTCAGAGTGACGTGGATTCGTTTAGCAAAGCAAAAAAGAACCTCGATCAGATTTTCTACAGGGTTTTTATAGCCAAAAGTCTCTCTTCTTTCAAGATCTTGTAACACCTCAACAATGCACATTCGCAGAAACGTGATGCATCCACAGGTCATACCAAGTTCATATGTGGTTTCAGCTCGAAGACCGTGAACCGAGCAGATACACAGAAACACTATACGTCTACGAGCTCCTATGTGGTTTTGCTTCAATGTATGGCACACTTATTTTGACCTCACAGGTGCGTAGGCACTACAAGTGTGTGTAAGTTTAACAGGAAATGTTGAAAGCAGAAAAAGGTTATGACTTTATGATCTATGTGTATTAAATGATAAAAGAATTAAATGATAATTAAAGAAAAAGACAAAAACAAATTAAACAATTGCATAACTCTTTCTGATCTTTCAACATTTCACAATAGCTAAAAGAAAGTGACTGTTTTCATGTGCTGCTCCTCCTTGCTCCCTCTCCGCTCTGAGTCCGTCAGCTGCACTCTGCTGAGCCCACACTGTTAGACCCCACGTGGGCCAAGTCTGCTCTGATTGGTCTGCCGATCCGCTTTGTCGTTATTGGTCAGTTGCTCAGCATGCGTCTCGGAAATTTCAACATGACCTGCAGGGCTTGCCACAACGAGCCAATGGGCTTAGATCAGTGATCTCACACTGACAATGACGTCGGACTGACACATTTTTATCGAGGGGGGCTAGAACCGAGCGTTACGTGCGGCTAATGCTACAGCTAACAGGAGGACGTAGGAGAAGCTGCGTTTCCGCGGCCTTTGAATTTTTGCACATAGATGTGCCTAAACATGCACAGGACACTTGGAAAACAGACTAAAGGGCATATAAAACCAGAAAAAGCAGAATATGGGACCTTTAAAGAATTAAGTGATACTTACATTTTTGTTAGATATGATAAATTGACATAGAAATGTAAGTACATCTTTTTGGACATTTGTGTGTTGCACAAATACTTCATACCCCCTTCCCCCTACAAATTTCTGGGTACCCTGAGTCAAAATTCTGAAGTATAAAGTAGAAATTGAACAACCAATCTAGCCACATCTGTTAGTTATCACAAAAACGACAACTGACATAAACTAAACATCAGATTTTGATTTCACTCCATCCAAGAACACTAAAGACCAAATCTCTGCAATCTACAAATATCTTGACAGTCTTGTGAGCATGCTTTCAATAAAGTTGTTTCAAGGAAATATCAATGTGTTTAGATGGACCAAAGATGCCAACTATCACGGGACCTAAAGCAGCAATCCCAGGAGACAATGTCACACTAAGTTGCTATGCATCTTCAAACCCTTCCAGCTCCTACATATGGTTTTTCAATAGCACCAAAGTGGCCAACACCTCAGAGTATGTCACACCACCTCTTACCAGTGACATGGTGGGGATGTACACCTGCATGGCCTTCAACGGCATCACCGGCAAAAACAGCACAGCGCACACAATGATAAAAGTTGTTGGTGAGACTTGGATGGCTATTTTTACTTTGAAAAGGAAAAAAGATGCTCCAATGAGAACTCAAACTGATTCTTTGCTTTGTTTTTCAGATTCAATCACGGACGTTAAAGTGCAAACTCCGATGCATTCTGCCATTGAAGGTCATGTTTATATGTTAACATGCAATGTGAGCGGACCTGCTCAGCATGTTTACTGGATGAAAAATGGTCAGCCACTGCATGACGACAACAGAACGACTTTCAGTATGGATAATAAGACGGTCACCCTTGACCCCATACAATATCATGATACTGGAAAATACCAGTGTGTGGCTTTTAATCCTGTCAGGAACATGACCAGCCCTCCTTATATGCTCTATGTGAACTGTAAGTGACTTTTATTGGATTAGTGTTGTTTTGTTTTTTGTTTTCAACATCCAAGATATAGATATTATAAGATATTTTACAAAAAAAATGCATCATTTAAGACCAGTATGTCCTTTGCAGTTGGGCCATTAACACCGGTCGTTAAAGGGCCATCTTACGCTGAGATTGGACAGGAAGTAAACTTTGATTGTTATGCGAAGTCGGTGCCTCCCAGTCACTATAGCTGGTGGTACAATGGCTCTGAGGTGGCCAATACTTCAGTGTACAAAACTAGCCCTTTGACTCTTGATATGAGTGGAGAATACACCTGTATGGCTTACAATAACATCACTGGAAAGAACAGCACAAGCTCCCAGAGGCTCACAGTCATTGGTAAGAAAACCTGATTATTGATCTGACTCTTTAAACGAGAGCATGTGTTTGTTTGTTTTGTTTTTTGTTTTCAACATCCAAGATATAGATATTATAAGATATTTTACAAAAAAAATGCATCATTTAAGACCAGTATGTCCTTTGCAGTTGGGCCAAAAACACCGGTCATTAAAGGGCCATCTTACGCTGAGATTGGACAGGAAGTAAACTTTGATTGTTATGCGAAGTCGGTGCCTCCCAGTCACTATAGCTGGTGGTACAATGGCTCTGAGGTGGCCAATACTTCAGTGTACAAAACTAGCCCTTTGACTCTTGATATGAGTGGAGAATACACCTGTATGGCTTACAATAACATCACTGGAAAGAACAGCACAAGCTCCCAGAGGCTCACAGTCATTGGTAAGAAAACCTGATTATTGATCTGACTCTTTAAACGAGAGCATGTGTTTGTTTGTTTTGTTTTTTGTTTTCAACATCCAAGATATAGATATTATAAGATATTTTACAAAAAAAATGCATCATTTAAGACCAGTATGTCCTTTGCAGTTGAGCCAAAAACACCGGTCATTAAAGGGCCATCTTACGCTGAGATTGGACAGGAAGTAAACTTTGATTGTTATGCGAAGTCGGTGCCTCCCAGTCACTATAGCTGGTGGTACAATGGCTCTGAGGTGGCCAATACTTCAGTGTATAAAACTAGCCCTTTGACTCTTGACATGAGTGGAGAATACACCTGTATGGCTTACAATAACATCACTGGAAAGAACAGCACAAGCTCCCAGAGGCTCACAGTCATTGGTAAGAAAACCTGAGTATTGATTTGACTCTTTGAACAAGAGCATGTGTTTGTTTGTTTTGTTTTTTGTTTTCAACATCCAAGATATAGATATTATAAGATATTTTCCAAAAAAAAATGCATAATTTAAGACCAGTATGTCCTTTGCAGTTGGGCCAAAAACACCGGTCATTAAAGGGCCATCTTACGCTGAGATTGGACAGGAAGTAAACTTTGATTGTTATGCGAAGTCGGTGCCTCCCAGTCACTATAGCTGGTGGTACAATGGCTCTGAGGTGGCCAATACTTCAGTGTACAAAACTAGCCCTTTGACTCTTGATATGAGTGGAGAATACACCTGTATGGCTTACAATAACATCACTGGAAAGAACAGCACAAGCTCCCAGAGGCTCACAGTCATTGGTAAGAAAACCTGATTATTGATCTGACTCTTTAAACGAGAGCATGTGTTTGTTTGTTTTGTTTTTTGTTTTCAACATCCAAGATATAGATATTATAAGATATTTTACAAAAAAAATGCATCATTTAAGACCAGTATGTCCTTTGCAGTTGAGCCAAAAACACCGGTCATTAAAGGGCCATCTTACGCTGAGATTGGACAGGAAGTAAACTTTGATTGTTATGCGAAGTCGGTGCCTCCCAGTCACTATAGCTGGTGGTACAATGGCTCTGAGGTGGCCAATACTTCAGTGTATAAAACTAGCCCTTTGACTCTTGACATGAGTGGAGAATACACCTGTATGGCTTACAATAACATCACTGGAAAGAACAGCACAAGCTCCCAGAGGCTCACAGTCATTGGTAAGAAAACCTGAGTATTGATTTGACTCTTTGAACAAGAGCATGTGTTTGTTTGTTTTGTTTTTTGTTTTCAACATCCAAGATATAGATATTATAAGATATTTTCCAAAAAAAATGCATAATTTAAGACCAGTATGTCCTTTGCAGTTGGGCCAAAAACACCGGTCATTAAAGGGCCATCTTACGCTGAGATTGGACAGGAAGTAAACTTTGATTGTTATGCGAAGTCGGTGCCTCCCAGTCACTATAGCTGGTGGTACAATGGCTCTGAGGTGGCCAATACTTCAGTGTACAAAACTAGCCCTTTGACTCTTGATATGAGTGGAGAATACACCTGTATGGCTTACAATAACATCACTGGAAAGAACAGCACAAGCTCCCAGAGGCTCACAGTCATTGGTAAGAAAACCTGATTATTGATCTGACTCTTTAAACGAGAGCATGTGTTTGTTTGTTTTGTTTTTTGTTTTCAACATCCAAGATATAGATATTATAAGATATTTTACAAAAAAAAATGCATCATTTAAGACCAGTATGTCCTTTGCAGTTGGGCCAAAAACACCGGTCATTAAAGGGCCATCTTACGCTGAGATTGGACAGGAAGTAAACTTTGATTGTTATGCGAAGTCGGTGCCTCCCAGTCACTATAGCTGGTGGTACAATGGCTCTGAGGTGGCCAATACTTCAGTGTATAAAACTAGCCCTTTGACTCTTGATATGAGTGGAGAATACACCTGTATGGCTTACAATAACATCACTGGAAAGAACAGCACAAGCTCCCAGAGGCTCACAGTCATTGGTAAGAAAACCTGAGTATTGATTTGACTCTTTGAACAAGAGCATGTGTTTGTTTGACTGATTTCTTCTGTGTTTTGTGTCCACAGAGGCTATAGAGTCAGTGAAGATCACAAAGAACACAGTTCCAATAATCTCTAAAAACTTCACTCTCACCTGTGAAGTAAGCGGGCCTTATGATAGCATCTACTGGATGAAAGACAACATGCACCTCACCATGAACACCTCCACAGCTAAAGCAAAGTCTTATTACCCTGAAGACAACATGCTTCACTTCACTCCGGTGACAAGGAACCATGACGGGATGTATATGTGTGTCGCTACAAATAAGGCTAAATCACATCTCAGCGATCCATACACGCTCCTGGTGAACTGTGAGTATTGTAGAGAAAAAATACAGTGTTTTTGTTTTTTACCAATTCAGCTCATATACTTAAGGGCATATACATAAGGACAGTATACCTTAATCTCAACCTGTTGTAGAAAGATGAAGGCAAAATGCCCTCGTTACAGGCATCGACTTTGGGTTTATTTTTGTATCCATTTCAGGTAGATGGAAGTTCAATGACTCTTGTGTTAGTGCTTATTACTTATCCTCTCTCCGTTTCTCCTCTACTCTGCACATCAGGAGTCACATTAGTTAACAGAGCTGTCAATCATGGCATTTTAACCTTTTTATAGCGTCAAATAACTAATTAAAAAATAAATTAGGTGAAGTTTTACGCTGTCATTCTATATACAGTGCATGATTTGGCTCATATACTCCAACAAGATTTATGTTTTCAGTGCCATTTGTATGTATGCAGGATTACAGGTTTTAAAAAAGGCTGGCTCCAGTTTTAATGGAAATTGGCAAAAACTTTCAACATGGCCTGGAAACCTTGAAGTTTATCTTTACCTGCATATATTTTTGACCAGATTAAAACATTGTGTCAATGGTCAAACATCCATTAATTCATTCATTTATTGATTTGTATTTAGTTATTTTTTATTTTGAAGTGACAGAAAATGTTTATGAACATCAGTGTAAAATAAAATATGTAAATATGCTGAAGTTAGTGAGATTGCTATATTACATCTGTAGTCCCAATGGCAGGTAACATAAAAAAGAAAGATTAACAAGGGCAGTAATACAAATATAAAAAATATGAAAATACACTGATATTTGTCAGCACTCTCTACAGTAAGTGCCATTTACATAGATAGTTTAAAAAAAGTTTTATATATATATATATATATATATATATATATATATATATATACACATATATGCTACTATCTTTACTAATTATTTACTTTAGAATAATTATATTAGCTAACATATCAAAAGGTTTAACAAATTTTAAATTACAGGCTACAATTGTTTTGCTTAACCAGAACCAAATGAGTTCCTGAAAGCTCACAATATGCTGCAAAGATCAGACGTAGTTTTCAACCTGTGAGAGTGATAATTTTGTGCCAAAGTGACAGAATACTCGACGTCTCACTGTAAATAACTCTATCTGTCTCTGTGTGTTTTTCAGATGGCCCTCTGACGGTGAAAATCCTTGGTGTAAATTCAATACAAATCGGCCTGACTGCGATCATGAAATGCTTTGCTGATTCTCGTCCAGATAGTGAGTTTAACTGGTTCTATAACGACTTATCTTCTCCTCTAATGGCCGGCTCTGTTCTCAGTTTCCCTGTGACCAATGATAGTGATGGGACATACATATGTAAGGCAAGAAACCCTGTGACCAATATCACCATGTACGGGACCAAAGAATTTACTGGTGAGCGAACCCTTTCTCTCTGCTTGTACTTCTTTTTTTGACCAGCTCACCAAAGTTTCTCCATAAAAATGAGTTATCTAATGAAGCCTAAAAAACTTAGACTAAAGCTTTGTGAAATCACTTTTCAGCTCAAAGTTAATGTATGAATGAAACTGATCCAGCCTTTTAAATTAATTATTGCTGATTAACTTTTTTATATTTTTATAGAGAATATATTTTTTTTTTAAATCCAGTTTATTCACTTTTGTCTATGATTGCAACCGTTAAATCATCACCTGAATAAGTGCAAGCACATTCTGTAGAGCATGTAACTTTCATCCCTCATCGTGTTTTTCTTTATGTGTCATTATTCTGTAATGTCCCCTTCTTAGCTCATGCCGTTGGCCTCCACACCCAGTCCAAAGCTGCTCTGATGATGGGTCTTCTTGCTTTGTCTGTAAATGTGCTCTTCAACTGAGTCTTCACTCTGAGAAACAGACCGAAAGGCCCCTTGCTCCTGGCTTTGTCAACAACCAAAATGAATGGGATGTGACTGTGTGTACAATATTCTGCTGCCATAAGAATCTGATTTGTGTCCAGCTTTGATTCCAGTAAGAAATCTCTGTTTGATATTTCACTTATTCAAATAATTTTCATTAACAAACAATACAATCATTCTGATGGTGAAAAATGACAAATGTTATTCATTTACTGCATTGCCTTTAGTTTGTTTTATGTTAAGTGCTGTCATGCAAGAAAGAACATTTTAATTGTGGTGGATTTTGATTAGCCTTCAAGCCAGTTTAATAAAGTATTTTAAGTTTCTTTATAATGCAAGAAGAGGAAACTCTTCAAATGTTTTATCTAAGATGCCTCTGTATTTTTTGTTTTTGTACTTCCTCACTCTGATCAGCTGCAGCTTTTTTGTTTAGTGCAATAACATGTAAATTCTAAGTGAATTTTAATCGCATTATGCAATGATTTAGAGTAGGCCTTTCTATTTTTTTAATCAATAAAAATGAACACAATCAATTTTGCATGTACTTAATTGACTTAAGTATTTTAATTAAAAAGTAACAGAAAGTTATTCTGTAATGAACATCTCCAAAGATATTAATGCAAATACAACAAAACATTTTTTTTTTTTTACCAGTTTTAAAGGTATATTTGCAAATACACTTTCCCATGCTTTTCTAACCATAACATGTGTCCCTAGTCTGTTAACAACCCCCCCTATTATGAGAAAAGTCCATCCCTTCCTATCTTTGGCCTGCTCTGATTTTTTCAGAAGATGTGTGAGAAACAGGCCCTTTGGAGATTTTCCCTTTGTGAAGGGCATTTAACCCCTCCCCCTGCTGGGGGACACTCCCACAGCTAGGTGTTTCTTCGAGAGGGGCGTGGTCAGACACAGCCCCACTCGCATTTAAAGCTACAGAAGCAGCCTGTTCTGAGGAGGGCTGAAATAGAGGGGTCTATAGGCATACTAAAAAACAGGATCAAAGTAGATTTATAACAAGAAATTTCCCAAATTATTACTTTTTTATTATTTAAACTTGTTGAAAAGGAGGATAATATGTGACCTTTAAAAGCATTTTGCAGAAGTCCTTGGTAATATGATAGCTTGGATACAAACAAATATAGGAGTTGTATAGTATAGGTCAATGATCATAGCATCATCCACATACATAAACAGTAAGTATTTTTGTATTTATAAAGGTTTGCTCTTAGTGTTGTTCATATTGGAACACTGGGACGAAACTTGCTGGTATTACTGCCTTTCTGAGGTTGGAAAAAACCCCTGCACTTCTTCAGGTTCCTCTTTTTCCTCTGGCACAGCTTTTTCACTTGAGGTTTCAATAATCCAGACAGGTAGAGAAAAAAGAAAAAACAGATTCATTAGGGTATTGGAATATTAATAAATCTTTAAAAAAAAAAAACATTTTTAAATCTTACATATACTTAATAGAAGGCTGATTAAATTGATGATCATTAGTTTATTTTTACGTTATTTAAAATAAAAATGTAAAAAACTGTATCATACTTCGTCCTCCACGCTTGCGTTTGCGTCTGGAAGGCTGCTGACAAAGGCAGGGTGTATTCATCATGTCTTGTCCTGTTTAAAGGTGAGCCAAATAAACAAGAACATAGAACGTAGAAGAGGTTAGGGTCATGGATTACTCTTATACTAAAGCTAAGCTCACGTAAAAAAAAAAAAATCAGATGGGCCGAAAATAGATGTGTATTTTATTTTCTTTATAATCAGATAATGTTGTTTTTACCTTTACAGTTACACGGCCTTGGGGTGTTGAATGAATTTGCAACTGCCTATCTTTGTGAAATCACTTCAGCTCAAAGTTAATGTATGAATGAAACTGATCCAGCCTTTTAAATTAATTATTGCTGATTAACTTTTTTATATTTTTATAGAGAATATATATTTTTTTTAAATCCAGTTTATTCACTTTTGTCTATGATTGCAACTGTTAAATCATCACCTGAATAAGTGCAAGCACATTCTGTAGAGCATGTAACTTTCATCCCTCATCGTGTTTTTCTTTATGTGTCATTATTCTGTAATGTCCTCCTTCTTAGCTCATGCCGTTGGCCTCCACACCCAGTCCAAAGCTGCTCTGATGATGGGTCTTCTTGCTTTGTCTGTAAATGTGCTCTTCAACTGAGTCTTCACTCTGAGAAACAGACCGAAAGGCCCCTTGCTCCTGGCTTTGTCAACAACCAAAATGAATGGGATGTGACTGTGTGTACAATATTCTGCTGCCATAAGAATCTGATTTGTGTCCAGCTTTGATTCCAGTAAGAAATCTCTGTTTGATATTTCACTTATTCAAATAATTTTCATTAACAAACAATACAATCATTCTGATGGTGAAAAATGACAAATGTTATTCATTTACTGCATTGCCTTTAGTTTGTTTTATGTTAAGTGCTGTCATGCAAGAAAGAACATTTTAATTGTGGTGGATTTTGATTAGCCTTCAAGCCAGTTTAATAAAGTATTTTAAGTTTCTTTATAGTGCAAGAAGAGGAAATTCTTCAAATGTTTTATCTAAGATGCCTCTGTATTTTTTGTTTTTGTACTTCCTCACTCTGATCAGCTGCAGCTTTTTTGTTTCGTGCAATAACATGTAAATTCTAAGTGAATTTTAATCGCATTATGCAATGATTTAGAGTAGGCCTTTCTATTTTTTTAATCAATAAAAATGAACACAATCAATTTTGCATGTACTTAATTGACTTAAGTATTTTAATTAAAAAGTAACAGAAAGTTATTCTGCAATGAACATCTCCAAAGATATTAATGCAAATACAACAAAACATTTTTTTTTTTTTTACCAGTTTTAAAGGTATATTTGCAAATACACTTTCCCATGCTTTTCTAACCATAACATGTGTCCCTAGTCTGTTAACAACCCCCCCTATTATGAGAAAAGTCCATCCCTTCCCATCTTTGGCCTGCTCTGATTTTTTCAGAAGATGTGTGAGAAACAGGCTCTTTGGAGATTTTCCCTTTGTGAAGGGCATTTAACCCCTCCCCCTGCTGGGGGACACTCCCACAGCTAGGTGTTTCTTCGAGAGGGGCGTGGTCAGACACAGCCCCACTCGCATTTAAAGCTACAGAAGCAGCCTGTTCTGAGGAGGGCTGAAATAGAGGGGTCTATAGGCATACTAAAAAACAGGATCAAAGTAGATTTATAACAAGATATTTCCCAAATTATTACTTTTTTATTACTTAAACTTGTTGAAAAGGAGGATAATATGTGACCTTTAAAAGCATTTTGCAGAAGTCCTTGGTAATATGATAGCTTGGATACAAACAAATATAGGAGTTGTATAGTATAGGTCAATGATCATAGCATCATCCACATACATAAACAGTAAGTATTTTTGTATTTATAAAGGTTTGCTCTTAGTGTTGTTCATATTGGAACACTGGGACGAAACTTGCTGGTATTACTGCCTTTCTGAGGTTGGAAAAAACCCCTGCACTTCTTCAGGTTCCTCTTTTTCCTCTGGCACAGCTTTTTCACTTGAGGTTTCAATAATCCAGACAGGTAGAGAAAGAAGAAAAAACAGATTCATTAGGGTATTGGAATATTAATAAATCTTTAAAAAAAAAAAACATTTTTAAATCTTACATATACTTAATAGAAGGCTGATTAAATTGATGATCATTAGTTTATTTTTACGTTATTTAAAATAAAAATGTAAAAAACTGTATCATACTTCGTCCTCCACGCTTGCGTTTGCGTCTGGAAGGCTGCTGACAAAGGCAGGGTGTATTCATCATGTCTTGTCCTGTTTAAAGGTGAGCCAAATAAACAAGAACATAGAACGTAGAAGAGGTTAGGGTCATGGATTACTCTTATACTAAAGCTAAGCTCACGTAAAAAAAAAAAAAAAATCAGATGGGCCGAAAATAGATGTGTATTTTATTTTCTTTATAATCAGATAATGTTGTTTTTACCTTTACAGTTACACGGCATTGGGGTGTTGAATGAATTTGCAACTGCCTATCTTTGTGAAATCACTTCAGCTCAAAGTTAATGTATGAATGAAACTGATCCAGCCTTTTAAATTAATTATTGCTGATTAACTTTTTTATATTTTTATAGAGAATATATATTTTTTTTAAATCCAGTTTATTCACTTTTGTCTATGATTGCAACCGTTAAATCATCACCTGAATAAGTGCAAGCACATTCTGTAGAGCATGTAACTTTCATCCCTCATCGTGTTTTTCTTTATGTGTCATTATTCTGTAATGTCCTCCTTCTTAGCTCATGCCGTTGGCCTCCACACCCAGTCCAAAGCTGCTCTGATGATGGGTCTTCTTGCTTTGTCTGTAAATGTGCTCTTCAACTGAGTCTTCACTCTGAGAAACAGACCGAAAGGCCCCTTGCTCCTGGCTTTGTCAACAACCAAAATGAATGGGATGTGACTGTGTGTACAATATTCTGCTGCCATAAGAATCTGATTTGTGTCCAGCTTTGATTCCAGTAAGAAATCTCTGTTTGATATTTCACTTATTCAAATAATTTTCATTAACAAACAATACAATCATTCTGATGGTGAAAAATGACAAATGTTATTCATTTACTGCATTGCCTTTAGTTTGTTTTATGTTAAGTGCTGTCATGCAAGAAAGAACATTTTAATTGTGGTGGATTTTGATTAGCCTTCAAGCCAGTTTAATAAAGTATTTTAAGTTTCTTTATAATGCAAGAAGAGGAAACTCTTCAAATGTTTTATCTAAGATGCCTCTGTATTTTTTGTTTTTGTACTTCCTCACTCTGATCAGCTGCAGCTTTTTTGTTTAGTGCAATAACATGTAAATTCTAAGTGAATTTTAATCGCATTATGCAATGATTTAGAGTAGGCCTTTCTATTTTTTTAATCAATAAAAATGAACACAATCAATTTTGCATGTACTTAATTGACTTAAGTATTTTAATTAAAAAGTAACAGAAAGTTATTCTGTAATGAACATCTCCAAAGATATTAATGCAAATACAACAAAACATTTTTTTTTTTTTTTTTACCAGTTTTAAAGGTATATTTGCAAATACACTTTCCCATGCTTTTCTAACCATAACATGTGTCCCTAGTCTGTTAACAACCCCCCCTATTATGAGAAAAGTCCATCCCTTTCCATCTTTGGCCTGCTCTGATTTTTTCAGAAGATGTGTGAGAAACAGGCCCTTTGGAGATTTTCCCTTTGTGAAGGGCATTTAACCCCTCCCCCTGCTGGGGGACACTCCCACAGCTAGGTGTTTCTTCGAGAGGGGCGTGGTCAGACACAGCCCCACTCGCATTTAAAGCTACAGAAGCAGCCTGTTCTGAGGAGGGCTGAAATAGAGGGGTCTATAGGCATACTAAAAAACAGGATCAAAGTAGATTTATAACAAGAAATTTCCCAAATTATTACTTTTTTATTATTTAAACTTGTTGAAAAGGAGGATAATATGTGACCTTTAAAAGCATTTTGCAGAAGTCCTTGGTAAAATGATAGCTTGGATACAAACAAATATAGGAGTTGTATAGTATAGGTCAATGATCATAGCATCATCCACATACATAAACAGTAAGTATTTTTGTATTTATAAAGGTTTGCTCTTAGTGTTGTTCATATTGGAACACTGGGACGAAACTTGCTGGTATTACTGCCTTTCTGAGGTTGGAAAAAACCCCTGCACTTCTTCAGGTTCCTCTTTTTCCTCTGGCACAGCTTTTTCACTTGAGGTTTCAATAATCCAGACAGGTAGAGAAAGAAGAAAAAACAGATTCATTAGGGTATTAGAATATTAATAAATCTTAAAAAAAAAAAAACATTTTTAAATCTTACATATACTTAATAGAAGGCTGATTAAATTGATGATCATTAGTTTATTTTTACGTTATTTAAAATAAAAATGTAAAAAACTGTATCATACTTCGTCCTCCACGCTTGCGTTTGCGTCTGGAAGGCTGCTGACAAAGGCAGGGTGTATTCATCATGTCTTGTCCTGTTTAAAGGTGAGCCAAATAAACAAGCACATAGAACGTAGAAGAGGTTAGGGTCATGGATTACTCTTATACTAAAGCTAAGCTCACGTAAAAAAAAAAAATAAATCAGATGGGCCGAAAATAGATGTGTATTTTATTTTCTTTATACTCAGATAACGTTGTTTTTACCTTTACAGTTACACGGCCTTGGGGTGTTGAATGAATTTGCAACTGCCTGTGGCTCTCCAACAACAGAAGCTACAACACAGTTTACATCATTTTTGAGAAAACACAATAAAATAATAAAAGTTCAAGTGATTCAAGTAACTCTTGTGGATTTTATTTTAAACATTAGTCTCACCAGTGACTGTGCCAACATCCAGGGTTTGTTCAGGTGTCTCAGGAACACCTTAGAAAAATGGAAAACAGTATACAAAAATCACAGAATTAAACTGCAGGATATGAATATTATTATTATTTTTTAAAACTCATTACATTTGATGATACCCATAAAGTTTACAATACCTTGGCTGTGATCAGTTAGTATAAACAGTCCAAGAAACAGAAGCAAAAACATCTTTGATCCCATGTTCCAGTAAAATACAGTAAATTCAGGAAAAGTAATCCTGTATGTACACTAACTTCAGTCCCTCTAAAGGAATGAACGGCTTGTTGTTGGTGGCGCCTTATAAAGGACGGTGTTGATTTCTGAAATCATAGCCGTGCGCATTCATCAACTGTAAGTTTATATGAAGCATGTCTTGGCCAACCAGTACCTTAATTAACAGTGGATGGATGTGAATAATAGGAAATGTGATGCTTGGCTACAAAGAAAGAGATTGTTTTGTTTGATTGTGTCATGGCAGAGTGAGGGACCCGCACGATACTGCTCTGCAGAAAAGCGCCACTTGGGAATGTGCAAGGTTTCATGCCTCAAGTGAACTTTCCTTTCACGTGTTGTTATCTTAAGAGTTATCTTTTTTAACCATCTGTTTGTGGGAAACTGATCATCAAAGTGATATATTTGCTCATGCTTGAGCCTGGTGTATATAAAGAATTATTAACACTTTCCTGGCTGCAGAATTTGGTACTTTTTAGGCTTAAAATCCTAAACATTGCTGGGCACTTTTTAGCCCTGTCAACACTACTGCAATACAATTACTTACTGTCACATACAACAATCCTTATAACCCATAATATGAACCCTTGGCAGAAAACTATGAGGTATTGTATTGCATCACAACTGTATAACAAAAGTCTCCTGTTGATGTTGACAAGGCTGGAAGCAAGTGCAAGGTGGGACTTGTTCCCTCTCCTCAAGTTTCAAAAATGCCCACAGCCATGTCTGAGACTTCTAGAAAACCTGTCAAGAAAAGGCAATGAATATCTTGTTTACAAATTCTTTGTATGGATACTTTCTACCAGGACGGATAAGGCGTTTGTAAGTCGCTGAATCTGTGAAAATCAATGTCTCCTAATTAGTATCACCACACACATCTGATCAGGCAATCAATCACAGGCACTGAACCATCTTGTTTTCATGTTTAATGCATTCTTCCACCACTTATACAATCAGCCATTCTGAAGCATGAGTCACATTCTGTAGCACAAACCTTACCCAAGAAGCATTTTAGTGTGAAGTAAAGCCTTTTTCCATGCTCTGATGGGCCATTATGTTGCAGAGGAGATCAGACTTGAAGCAGAAGCAATCTTAGAAATATCAACACAACTTCACAATCCTACTAAAATACATCTATGTTTGTAACAAAACAGCCTGTCACTTCAGATTCTGCTGCTACAATAGATGAAGCAATAAGGAAAATTATATAGGACAGCATGTGACATGATAAAATAAGACAGGAACGGTCAATCAAAAACATTTGGTCTTTCAAATCAACATCTATAACAGTCATCAGACACCACAAAAAGTAAACAAAGCTTTTACCAAATAAATGTAACAGTGAAAACGAGAAATCAATGTGAAAAATTACAGCATCTTTCTGGCAAGGGCAGTTTTTGCATCTTATATTTTTTCGCTGGCAAATAAAGGCAAATAAAGACAAAGTCTCACACCATTATCCAAATACTTCCCGTTCCAGAGGCCCCAGGAGGACAGTGCATTATGTCATATTCCAGGATAAATAAGGCTTTGAGAGCTATAGCTGATGAGATTTGGAGAAAATTGTTATAAATAAAGCTTTTCAATCAGCTGCAGCAAATCATATTTTGCATATCTGTACTTGAGGAAAACGTTGCTGCATCTTTTCACAAGCTTTATTCATAATTACAGGGCATCTGAAGTGCATATACAACAAGAGCTTCTTCTCATCATTTTCATTATGTGTAATTTGGGGCAGAGAAATTAAATAATCCCTCTATGGAAAAAACACTTCAAGAACAAAAATCAAGTGAAACAGATGCCTACTGGGAATATGGGTAAGACTTTGTCTCTGAATAGCACAGAAAAATTAAACTTTGACTGTTTCATTAACACAAAAGACTTTATGGTCCCATTAACTGTAACAGTGGTCACCAGCCCTGGCCATGAGGAAGATAATATGTGCAGCTCTAAGACCTTAATAATTGATTCTATCCATCATTCAAGGCATACAAAGCTGAGTGTGATGCTCTTTGGGACCAGGGATGAGGACCACTGCTGTAGTGTAAGTTTGTAACCTTCTGGCTCAGTTCTCTGCAGGCTTTTCTAGCATGGACGTGAGAAGGGTGTGCAGGGGTTTGCACACAGCCTGGTAGCCTGCAGGGGTCAGGTGAAGGTAATCGTACATATCCTGATGGGAGATGCTACCGTCGGAGTGGACAAATCCTGGGTCCACATTTAGGAAAGAGGCATGTGGGAGGGAGGATGTGGCCTCCTGGACCAGCTTGTTCACCTTGGCGTTTCGCTCCCGCAGAGGGTTTGGCATTTTGCCTCTAGGCAGTATACCCTGGAAAGAGACAAAGTGATTTTACTGGTTTAAAGGTGAAACACTTGCTTGCATTGTCACCGATAGTCTTGTATGTAACGAGTTTAGTATATAAAGAAAGGGTTGTAAAAATTAAGATAAAACAGTCAATCAGAAAATACCCTGTCGCCCTTCTGTCACTTAAAACTCAAATGAGGAAGGTGGTTATAAATACTACATCACGTAGGTGCAGGGAAATTCAAAAACAAGAAGAAAAAGAAGGCACCCCCGCATACTTACTGACTGCCACAGAAAAGTTGATCAAATCCTGATGTTTCAACCACTTTTTTGTGGCATTGAGTCAGTGTGTGGGAATACCTTCCTATACTTGAAACTAACATGAAATTTGTAGCTAAACCAAACATACGCATTATTCAAATATAGTTCATGCAGCACATCTTACAATAGTTAACAATTCTAAATCAAAAGTATTTTCTTTAGCAATAATCTAGTGAAGTCCAATTAGTTAACTTCTGTAATTTACCAAAGTCTACCGTCTACCTAATCCCAAAAGAAAACCCAAAACCAAATGGGGTGATTTGTCATTTTTAACGGACATGCAGATGAGCAGATAAACACCAACTTCTAAGAATGCATCGGAAAGAAAACCTACCAGTACAAGTGTCTGGGCATGAGGGAGCTTGTTCTTGACAACTTGGATAATAGCCATAATGCCTCCACAGATCTGTTCTGCAGTGTTACCATGATTGTTAGTGCCGACCCAAAGCACGACAACCTGCAGCACAACAAAACACACAGAGCCAAATTTACCTGGAATTTGATCTAAGCACAATGGGTCTACTGTTGTACAGAACAAGTATGGTAATGTTCTCTGTTTACAGAAGTGAATTGAACCTTTGGGCTGATATTATCCAGTTCACCGTTGCTCAGTCTCCACAGCACATGTTGTGTTGCATCACCTCCCAGCCCAAAATTGAGGGCATGGAGAGGAGAGAACAGCTCTCGCCATATCTGCAGGTAAACCAGAACAACAAGGAAGTAGTCAGAGAGATGCAAGAGAACAACGCAAGCCTATCAAACTCTGAATACATGACCATAAACTGAAAAGCGTGATATCATTTTTTTTTTTTTTTTTTTTACCCCTGACTGGTGCAGAAGCTGAACAAGAGAGTCTCCAACAAACAGAACTTCAGGTTCTTTGTCTTTGCTGTCAGACACAAAGCGGTTGTGCTACAAAGAGAAAAATAAAAACACAGACTTTGATATTTTTAAACAATACTTAGCCTCCCACAAGATGCAAC
Organism: Labrus bergylta; assembly: GCF_963930695.1. Taxonomy (NCBI): domain Eukaryota; kingdom Metazoa; phylum Chordata; class Actinopteri; order Labriformes; family Labridae; genus Labrus; species Labrus bergylta. The sequence continues at coordinate 15,440,278 of NC_089202.1, forward strand.
ATCATAGGCTTCAATACATACCCCCCTTTTTTTTTTTTTTTTTTTACACATTTTATTATTTAAACTGGACCTCATTAGCTTTGACACAGTTCATATAAATTAATTATTCTCATGAAGACAAAGTAACAAATAAATCTAATTTACTGAATGGCCTGACAGAAAATGCAACACGATCGGTCAGACTTTTGGTATTTAACTATAACAAATCTAAACATGCACATCCAGACTGGGATAACCTGAACATCTATGACTATTTGTTTTATATGTTATTGTTATTTTACACACCAAAGACATCCATCGTCCATCTCCCTGAGTGTCTTCACAAGGAGTGGGTGTGGCGGCGGGGTTAGGGTCGTCTGCACTCATGACTTTGGCTTTAACTGGGTTAGCAAAGCAGTCAAGTTGTAAAGATTGTTTGTTATTTGAACGGAAACGAGCCGATTAATCACAACCCTAAAGCTCTAATTGCTAGCTAAATCTAGGCTGGTAGAATTAGCCGCAGTAGCTAGCCCACTGTCTTAAACACAAGGTAGATGTTCTTAAAGTAATGTAGCCTAACAGGTAGCACAGATTGTTATCGTTAATGCGAGCCTGTATTGTGCAAAAGGCAAAGGCAGAGCATCAAATGACGGTTGGATTAATAGAAATTACTAAACACAGGCAACCAAAATATCAAAATATCGCCATCTCCGAATTGAGTTTCAGGAAGTAAATGTTCATTCCAACGTAAGATGCAAGTACCATTGTTGTCTATGGGCTACAACATTTACGTTTTCAGTTATTTCAATCTCATCATACACGCTATTACGACTACAAAAGACACAGCTTAATTTCATAACGTTTCACATAAAGTTACCATCCTAAAAGTATTGTTATCGTATAGTATGAATTTAAAAGATGAGTCTATTTTACCTCCTCGTCAGGGATAATGGTTTCGCCCACCTCGGCGGTGTTCGTGGGAGTTGCTGCTGCGCACGGTCTGCTGCGCACGGCTGCTGCGCATGTTGCTGTGCAACGACAGATTTATAAACGGGTTAAAACTACTGTGGGCTGAATTTCGGTAAGTGGCGCTGCAAAGGGACTTTTTAAGTTTGTATAAAACGTTTCTTGGTAGAGCTGCAGCTTATCTTGTATGGCATGTATTTAAAGTAAGGGAAATAAAGTTACTATGTTTCTTAGGCGCTAAGAACGATTTCTGTCGCTCAAAACACGTGTGCACTGTGCATCAATGTGCACCTGCTCGTTGTCTTTATATCACCACCTGGTTGCTGAGCAGCGAGCTTGATGACTTAAAAGCTAGAAAGTTCTGTCAAGTTGTTTTAACCGAAGAGGGCGCTGTTGCCTTGGTCTCAAACTTGTATTCTTCATGACTATGTGCGCAAAGGTGGTGAAAGACATAATGTAACGTTAACTCTTCTGCTGCTTTTCCTCGGCTCAACCATCATACAAAGTACATAAAAAGTGTCGTGCAATTTTTTAAATAGAGAGAGAGACCAAGTATTTTTCAAACGTTTAATATCCAGATAGATAGATAGAGAGATAGATTGATAGATAGATAGATAGATAGATATATCCAGAGGGAAATTCAAAAAGGCACAGTGTCAGAGTTTCTTACAGACAATTTCAACATAGTGACCTTGCTTCTGCTTTTTCTCTGCTTACTCATTCTTTTTAAAAGTGTTTCTCAATTTTAGAATTTAAAGCGAGAGGGAAAGACCAAGTTTTGAGTTCATAACTGTATTTTTAATTTAAAGGTACAAAGGGTCACATTCTCTAGTGGCCTGAGTCAGAAATTTGAAGAAAATGTCCTGCTATGTTGGATTCAGATGTTTTTTTTGACTCTAACTAAATTGACCAAATATGGTTTTGTCCATAAGTTTTTTTTGTATGATGGAAAATATGCATTTTAATGAAGATGAAGTAAGCATAAGGTTGATATTTTTATTAATATTTATAAGGCAGAGGCCCTTTGACAGACAGTACAAGGAAACAATGCTCATAAATTACACATGTTAAAGGGATTTCACACAGCTTTGTTTTTAAACATCTAAAAGTAAAACATTAAAGCATGTCTAATATTGGAATTTTCAGTTTAGGGATTTATTTGAATATAACACAAGTTGAGTGTTTTACTGTACCATTGTCTGTTTATGCTTGACTATTCAAATCCAAGACTTTTCATTAGCTTGCATTAATTAATCATGTTTAAATTACAATGAACTGCTGAGGAACACATTTGACATGCATTTTTGTGGGGAAGTAGCTTCCTGTAGCAAATGACTGACTGTAATTCTCTTTCTACAGAATTGATGCAGCATGAGCCACATGTGTGGCCGCTCTTTATCAGACAAAGATAGGATCTTACATTTTTTCAACAAGCAGTCAAAAGCAACTGATAAAAACTGTTGCTTGGTGAATGGATCCACTGCAGGATACAAATCTTTACACCATAATAGTAAGACTGATGGGCAGCACAGAATAAAGCGCTTGAAGAGCCGCAAGGAGAGGTGCAAGATGAAAGGTGGTGGGAAAGAAGCCCCAAAGTCTAAGTCACATCACCTTCACTGTCGTCTGCAAAGCAGTAGAGACATTACATATTTCCATGACCGCTGCTGTCATAGTAGCTGTCATTGTTCTTCTAGACGAGATGCAGCTTTTCCAAATGTTGTTCCTGTTGCACAGGAGCCAAGTATCATCACAGACAGTCGCCTGATAGGACATCATGGACTGTTCAACCATGAGGTGAAGTCTATCAACATTGAACGCCTATTAAGTAAGCAGAGGAAAATGGAGAAAAGTGGACAGCAAGTACATGAAAATAATTATACTGCACGCCCATCATCAACATCTCCCAATCTTACTCCACTCTCCAATAAAGATATGTTGGATGCTGAGCCTGATGAGGTTCTGACACTAGACAGGGAAGCAGATTTTGCTATAAAGGCACATAATAATATTCAGGAGAAAGAAAATAAAATGAATCAGGGGTCAAATTTTACACCAGGGCAAAAGACCAACCCTGTCATGACAGAAAAAGGCATTGAGCCACAGCTGACTCCCACTGATTACAGAGAAAATGTGACAAAATTAAACAAGAAGGTGAAGGCACACATGATTTCTACTCTGGAGCAAACCCCGAAAGACCAGGAGTTTGTTTTCCACGGAAAACAACTCGCTGGTGCCAGCCGAAGCCCACTTAAGTTCTCCAGCTCGCACACTGTGGACAGTTTGGACTCACAACAAAGACAATCAGATCCCTGCTTTGTGTCTGAGTCTGTCTCTGCAGTGGCAGCAAGCTTGTGTGGCTGTGTGCAGTTCCCACTCTTGAAAAAAAGAAACCTGGTGGCAGAGAGCAGGGAAGTGCTGCTGAAAGCTCTGCAGGAGAGGCATGGACTTCAGCTTCAGGAGAACCTCTTCAGACTTCAGCGATGCCTCAGCTTTGGGTCTGATCATACCAAGGAAGTCCAGGATCAAGAGCTGACCATGATAGATGAAGATGAGCTCCAGAATACAGGTAGACACCAAATTACCCGACAGCTCTGGAATATATCAATATATTCATATTTGTTCAATTTTTGTTTTTTTGTTTACCTTTTATTGTGTCGAGGTGACATGTAAATGTAGCTGTATCTTTATAATAATGTACTTAATATAATTAAAAAGGTCTTATAATTAAGATATTTACCATTTGTACAAAAATGTATACCAAAGTTTTTTGTAAAGCTAGGGATTCTTTGGAATTCCCTGTTTACCTGCAGTGGATGCAGAGAAATAATTTGAACTAGAAATACAGTAACTTCAGAAGTAATCATGTCCACTTGATTAGTCTGAAGTGGACTACTATATAATCATTGCACAGAAGAACTGCCCCAATTACCTGTGGTATATTTCAAACTTAAGTAGTAGTTCCCTCAAGGACGAACACTTCTTCATGGAAATAAAAGCAAAAGACTATATTTTAAAACCTTCAAAAATCATGATCCTGTTTAAAAGTTGGATTTCACATGAGTTCAATGAGTAATCCACAACAGCATGGATTCACGTAAACCCACAGAGTAAAAGTCCTGTTTATAAAAAAACAGTAGTAAGCACTGTACAAATTCCTGTTTGAGGTTTTATTTAATGTTTCCTTATTTTCAGATGCATTCACAATAGAGCTTCAAGCCAGTAAGCCTTTATTCAACACCCTGAAAACCAAACCTTTCAAAGAAAAGGGAAGTACCCATTGTAACTTGAAGTCAAGTCCACGATTACCACAAAACCTGAAACAGGTAAGATGACAAAAGCACACTGCCATAGTTATTTCACGTGTCTCAGCTGTTGTCTTTCCTTTTGTAAAGACCAGATAAATTAACGCTGCATTATGTGAAATATCTGTTTTTATGTAGATGTCTGAGTGGTTCAGAAGGCCTGAGAAGACTTCTGCCAGTCTTCTGGACGATATCCTCCGATCTCCTTGCTCACCTGAGTTTATCATTGACTGTAAGCCCTCTGGAATCAGAGATCATTTATATGCTCCCTCTCCTACCTCATGTTGGGAAGGAAAAAAAACAGTATCTCCCCACTGGAGAGACAGTTTCAGCAGGCCAAAAAGCAAAGAGACTTTAAAGTTTCACTCCTTTGAAAACAGCTTTATGAACCAAACCAGGGCTCTAGATGGACAAGAATACAGCGAAAGCAATACCCCCAAATTCTTATCCTACCAATCACAGCTACTCGAAAAAAATTCAGCTGAGCCAATTTACTTTCCTCAAGAGCAAGGCGTATTTGAAACAAAGAGATACTCTCTCCCCCCATCCTTCACATCCCAAGTACTCCATCCTGAGCAGAGCCACAGCTTCCGGCCTTACAGCCAATTTAGTCTACCTACAACTCACGCACCCCATAGGTCCCACCACACTGACATGATTCATTACCCCCCATCTCACATGCTGGAAAGAGACACGGCAACTTCCCATTCCTCTCTCCTGAGCCCCGAGCACTGGTCATTTCCGCCTATGAGACTGTACTAATGTATGGTGAAGCTCTACAGTGACACATACCTGTGAACATTTTGTTTAGATATCTGAAAAACAATATTCTCTTGATTCATACAATCAAGACTTTCTGTTCACAGCCACCATAGATACTATGTGTTGTGTGCCTACATTTAACACACAGTATTAGAAGTAATGGCAAAATATGTCTATGTCTAAATATAACAGTAAGCTATTATTACTCTTTTGTCCCTTTTATGGTGAGATAGGAAAAAGCACAATTATGTATTGTTTACATCATTGTAGTTTTTTAATATTCAAAACTATAAATCACATGATTGATAACACAGGTGCCATAATGGGAAATTACTTACAGAATGAGATTTTTTAGCAAAGACTGTTCTGATTTGATGTTTTTTTTGTTGTATATGTGGGCTTCAGTTAAATGTAGGAAAACACATTGTTACAATTGTGTAACATCAACAATTCTTGAGTAAAGTATGGTATGTGTCTCACATTACAGCACTACACCATGTTTCCGTTACCTTCTCCTTTTGGCAGAAAATCATCAATTATTTGATGGACTATACTGAGAGGTTTGTCTTAACAATCACAGATTAAACAATGGTTTAGGGTAGCAAATAATAATTTTCATCTGAATTGTGAGTCTCAAAACCTTCCGTTTCTTTACTTTCAAGATTAACACCACCTTTTCTCTCCTCATTTTCTTTCGTTTCGACTCTGCTTCCTGTTCCAATCGCTTTACGAAGCTGATTCCAAAACAGCTCTTGGGCCTGTGTGGGGTCAGTGCAGTTTGAGCCAGGCCATTGTAGATAAGTCTTTTTCAACATGATCTTCCTCATGCGGTGGTAGGAGGACAGCTGCCTCTCAGAGATCGGCTCCAGAAACACAAGCAGGAGAACATCCCGGTGCTCGTCGAAGAGTCGGTAGCTGGCCAGTTGGATTTCTAGAGAACACCACTCACTGCTGAGGAAATTCCTGCTCACCACACAAATAGTTTTGCGGCTGCCGTATACAGCAGTGACTATATTGTCCACAATGTCCCGGCCCAGCTCAAAGTCCCTGTGATGTAGGCAAAGTTTGAAAGATGATCCATTTCCCTCCAAGTTAGGCAGCAACTGGTCCATGACCCATTGTTCATCAGAAGAATTATAGGAAATAAATGCATCATATTTGCAATTTTCCTCCTTATCTCTGATTCTGCGCCACTGCTCGTTGAACCAGGATCTGAACACGTAGTAGCTGTACTTCATTTTCCAGTAAAGTTTGACATAGAGTAATGGAGTGAATGTTAACAGAAAAACCAAAACTGCTGTGCTTAAGAACAGGTACTCTCCAAGATCTATGTAACAAACTTTGGTGTCAAAGTTGTAGAAATTGTGTTTTCGATTGTTTGGGCATGGCATATTGTAGAGATAGACAACCTGGACATTTGTGTTATTCAATGTCCAGTTTTGCAACAAGGTGTTTGTGCAGGTACAGGTTAAGGGAATGGTTCTCATGTCAAGGTATCGCAGTTTAGGTAAACTTTCTAGTGCATCAACAGGAATGCTCTGCATCCCATTTCGGTTTAGCTGCAGCGTCTGCAGTTGTGTCAGATCCCCAAAAACCTCTCTTGAGAAGTTCTGAATAACCATATTTTCTACAATCAATTTGGACAATTTCTTTTGATTTTTAAAGATTCCTGGCTGTAGCTGTGTCACCCCGACACAGCAGTTATCCAATGTGAGGAATTTCAAACTTTTCAGATCATTGAAGACATCGGAGGGGAGCTGATAGATTTTATTGTTGGTGAGATACAGAGATTGCAGTGAGTTTAGGCCACGGAAAAAATTCCTGGGTAAAATTGTGAGGCCATAAGGACGCTGCCCGTCCAGTTTCAGATCATTGAGTTTACTTAGATTCATAAATGGTGAACTCGTATGTTCTGTGAGGAAGCGTATCTGATTACTTTGTAAATCTAGCACTGTTAGTGTGTCTTGAAAAACACGACAGAGGGAAGTGTCGATTGTTTTAAGGTTGTTACCATCTAGATAGAATTTGGACAAACTCTCCAGTCCATCAAGGCCTGATGACGCAAAATGAGTGATCTTATTACCTCCTAGGTCAAGTATATTGAGTTTCTTGAGACTGTGGAAGGTCCTTTCAAAAATAGCAGCAATGCGATTGTTACGCAGGTTGAGGGTTTTCAGCTCGATCTGATCCGCAAATGAGTCACTAAACAACTCAGTTAAGAGATTATTGTCCAGACGAAGTATCTCAAGGCTCTTTAGCCCTTTGAGAGCTGTAATATTGAGATATGCAATTTTATTTATGTTCAGTTTTAGCGTCTTGAGATCTGGTGTGTTATAGAAGGCATGAGAGTTGACTGATAGGATGCGGTTGTAACGGTAGCTAATGGTTTTCACATTTGGGAAAATAACCATATTTGGTGTCTTACAGGAAGGGAGGGAAGTTAAACGGTTATACTCTGCAGTGAACGTATTCAACTGTGTGTGTCCGTTAAGAAAGTTGAGACAACTTGTGGTTTTCAGTTCATTCCGTGATAGATCCAATGCCCCTCTGATATTTGGGCAAGAGCTTAGGGTTTTATTTGTTACATTCTCAATCCCATTACTTTCCAGGTTCATATTTTTAATCCATTTCACCTTTCTCTTTCTCTTTAACAATCTGCAGAGCTCAATCAGTAGGCTGTCATTTTTCAGATGGGTGCCTGAGAAATCAACGTGACCAGCATTGACATTGCTGATGTTTAGAAACTCCACCACCTTGACATTTGTTGAACGCAAACGCAGATAGTTTATATGACTCAAATCCACTCCTTGAAAAGCCATCGTAGGAAGCCCAGGATTGTATGAAAAATCTAGAAGCTGGATGAACCCCAGAAATGACTGTTCACACCCTAATGTAGACAGATTATTTCTACATAAATATAAAATAGTGAGAGATTTGGGCAGGGACACGTTTGAGTGGTTGAGTGAGGTCAAATTGTTGTTGCAAAGATCTAAACACTTCAGACGTGTTAGATTTGACACAGACTCTGCAATTGTGGAGAAATCTTTCAGAAAGTTTTGCCTTATGTTTAAAGTGTCTAGATTGGGAAGAGTGGAGAAAAGGCCCTCAGGGAGGTGCTTTAATGTATTATTTGTTAGTAAGAGAATGGTGAGATTGTGTAGGTCCTTAAACACAGCAGGGTGGAGCTCTGATATTAAATTGGAGGACAAATTGAGAGTCTTAAGAAGAGTCAAGTTTTGGAAAGCAGACTGATTTATAATGCTCAACTTATTATAATCCAGTCTGAGGTTCTGAAGGTTTGGCAGATGAGCAAAGCTCTTGTCAGGAATGAGCCACAGAGGAGTTATACTGATGGTGAGGTTGACGGAAGACGACGGCAGATCATCAACATAGGACGACACGTTTTTGTCATTTCGATGGATGCATTTGTAAGTTTTTCCATAGGAATACTGGTCTTCGATGCAGTTCTTAAAGCTGTAACAACAGATGAGATCAACAGCAGCAAAAAGAACTGCAAGTGACAACAGCTGATAAGTTAGTCTCTCCATGTTGTGTAGATTTCCAGAGTGACAGACTTTTACAGATCTTTCACCAGGGTCTTCAATGGTTTGGTCTGTTTGAATTTTATTCTGAAAATATCTTCTAACCAATCATATGGGTTGTAGATCAGTTGAAAGGTGGATCAGGAATCTGTGGATAGAAAATGGGTTTTAACAGTTCACATGTTCAAACTGAAAGTTCCATAAAGAGGCTCCATACTTGTATAGTAAAACAATAGTGACAGTCATGTCAGTCATGTTTCCATACCTTTACAGGCAATATGGAGAACATGAAACAAAAGTGAGTAGTTTGAGTACATGTTCCAGCAAGATTTAAATTTTTGGTATTTTCAGGTTTAAATGTGAAATATTAAGCTCTGACTAAAGTGTGAAATGTGAAACTATAAAAAACAACAATAACAATTCGCTATCAAGACTGTCTCATGTCCTTTATCATTTTTCTTCTATTTAATTTGAGAGTAATCTATTATATATTTATAACAGCACATAGATCCATAAGGGAAAATACATCAGGGAAGTGACAGAATTTTGTTTTAATTTACATGTCAATGAAATGCATGTGGGTGAAATAATGTCTGATGTATGAACTGATGAAGTTAAACTGACATTGAGCCTCAAAAAAAAAACACAATGGCTCTTGTGACAATGAAGTTCAACTTTGACAAGGATTACTGGGTTCCTCATCTGATATTTTCAGATCTCATTTCCCTCTGCCCGCTTCCTCCTGATATTTGCTTTACTTTATTTTAACCAATAGCTGATATCCTTAAAACAAGCCAGACAACGGTTAACAGCAAATTAAATTAAATTAAAGCAGGAAAGGACTACATCCAACTTTAGTGATATTTTTAACAAAGTGAGTAACAGCAGCATCAGAGGAGACAAACTTCTGAACTAATCCTTGCACATTTTCTGTCAAAATGATTCTCTGAAAATGTATATATTTCCGATTGACGTTCTTTTGAATCAAGTGTTATTATTGTAAAACACATCTGCCACGCAAGGAAAAAAACACACGCAAGTAAAATGATTTCCTGTGGGAAGTAAAGCTTTCACACCATCTTAATAAACACTCAATTGTTAAAAAAAGCCTGCAGTAACCTCAAGATATGTTTGTATGTTTGAAGTTATTCAACAACAGTTCTCTACTACCACAGCCTTACCTCTTTAAGTGTTGATGACCTCGCCTATTCAGAGAGCCTGCTGTAGCGTGGACATCTTAGATGCACAACTCATTTAGAAAGAGGAAGATGGGTGCAGTCGTTCTTTTTCATTCATGTGTAGCTGCAGATTACAGCATGTAAAGCCACAATCATTAAATGATAGGTCCGTTAGTTTAAGTCAAGTCACTTTATTTATAAAGCACATTTACCACATATGAATGCTTCTTTACAAAATAGGAAATGAATACCTCATACACATTAGTGAATAATCTTGTTTTCAAGAAAATCAGTATTCATGTTATATTCCATGTCAGAACAGTTAATGTATAAACTCACGATTAAACAAATGCAGATCTGTCGTTGCTGTAAGTTTCAACATTTACTTCTTCAGATTGTTCGTGGTTTGGTGCTTGAACAAAGTATCATCACAATGATTTTCAATTTACTTTTCATGAAATTTTGAATTATTTCTGTATAATATCACATGTAGTCTTGCAGCTATTGTATGTTAAATAATAATAAAGAATGATGCATGAAATCAAAATGGTCTTTCAGTCCATTTATCAGGCTCTTACATGACTAATTATGCTCAATGGCATTTAGAAATGATTGATCTTTATGCCCATCATTTTTTTTATTTGAATCTAAAATCACGAACTATATAGTACATATTTCTATATTTTTGCCGTTTAAAATTAGATTCAACATCCTTTATTTTAATCCCCTCGTCTTCTGCTCCCGTGCCATCTGACACAGTCCACACAGAGGCAGGCAGGCCATGACCACCCAGTCATCACACACCGAGCCCTGGAAGAAGGGACACAGGGATAGTTCATTGGTGACTTTTCTAATGATCTAATATATAACTTCAGTATGCTTACTTCAATGTGGTATTTGCTGCGGAGGCTTGTTCTGAGAGCGATCATGGCCCCAGGAAGACAAGCCAGGCAGCAACTGTCCCCGTGGTCCTGAGCCACCTGACAGGCCAGGATACACGGGAGGAAGGATGCACAAAGACCTGGAATAGAGACAAAGATGTCACATCGCAGTTCATCTCACAGTGTTGGTAATTTTAATTCCAGGAGTGCACGCATCACACTTACAGATGCCGCAGTCCTCACAGCAGTCACAAACATTAGAACTCCAGTCTGTTAATCCAGAGGACACTCTGTACTGCGTGACAGTGACCTGAGGCTGCGCGCTGATCACACTGGACTGAAACGCCATTGCTGCAATTAGAGGAAAAAAAATATGAGGAAGAAGAGCAAAGTCGTAACAGCAAAATTATTTGAATAAAGGCCTGAAGATATCCAAGTAGCAGGACACACTGTGTTGAAACATTTCTTCATCACTCACCTCCTGAGGTTCTTGTTGAACTCCTGAAAAGGTTGTCAGGTTGCAGGCTTCTTCCACAAACAGATGAGCAAGGACACACACACAGCTCTTATACCTGGTTAGACCTCAACTGAAGCCCAATCAGGCAGGTGCAAACACCTCGTAAAACACAGCCTGAATGTTTAGTTTAGGGGCAAAGCACATCTTTCAGCAGGGTGGACCTTACTAGACCGGGTTGGTATCCACATACTGTAAATGAAGAACAAAGTAGGAATGTAGTTCATATTTGTACTTGAGTAACCTTACCTTTTAGGGTGTTTGCACACAGTGGGCTCAACTCTATAAATGTGAAAATAAGAGCAACATTCACATCAAAAAGGATTTGCCTTGTGCTGCCACACATGGTTTGACATTGGTACATATTTGGATTTGTATGGTTTGTCAGGATGTGCGTTCAACTCTAACAAACAGTTCTCGACCCATGTTTGCTGTGGTGATGAAAGAGGAAATACAACATCTTTTTTATCACCTGTTTATCTATGGATGATCTTTGTTTCCCCTTTAGCTTAGGAATCAACAATTATAATCATACGACAAAATCAGAAGAAATTTAATCTGACTCAGAATTAGCTTTAATGTCCAGGTGAGCATAAAGCAAATTGACTCCAGATTTAACTTGTTCTCAGTATACATACAAATGAATTCTAATTACAGCAGTCTAAAACAGAAAAAGATATCCGATATAAAATATTTTCTTCTTTTTTTGCACACAGTGGAGTCTATAAGCCTCACAAATAAGGAACTGAAACCTTTGTTGGTACGGGTTAAAGGTCAAACAGACATCTCAGTGCTTTGAGTTGACTCAATCTATACTCACTGTGTTACATATCTCTTGAGGGAAGGCCTGAAATGAACCTTTGAAATGTTCACGTCTTTAAGTGAATTTTTCCACTCATTTTAAACTTTTATGTTACTGAGGAAGTCACAACTTTTGAACCAACTCTTAGATTGAATCTGCAAAACTTCAAAACAAATAATATGAGCAGAAGAGGCATTTCACTCTGCCCTCTTCCTCATCCTGAAATTTGCTTATTTTAACCAATAACTGATATCGTAAAAACATACAACCATACAACTGCTAACAGCGAATTATTAAGAAAGCAGGAAAGAACTTCATACATCTACATTATAAACACACTACACTGAAGCTCTTCAGTCGGCTGAAACAGAATTCCCTTTGTGAGTCAGCTCAATCACATTATGGAAGCTGATGAGAACGTGAATGTCCCACAGATGGGACATGAGAGTTTTGTTTTTCATAAATTGAAAGAAGGTCCATATGCGTCTGCCAATGTTACTTTATTTCAGGTACATTTGATCAACGTAGGTGATTTTGTCTCCAGATAAATTGTAAGAAAATTGCAATACAGAGTTGGTTTGATGGTGTTATTTAGAAAGAGTATCATCATTACAAAGACTGTCCACCAGAGAGCACTGACGAGATGATTTTTCACAGTAACAGGTTCCGCTAATTTACCCTGTTCCAATTGTTTGTTCTTAAAACGATAACTCTAATTTAAGGGGTATCTATTACGATTATTTCATTATCATTTTTTTCTGTTTTGTCTTAAAAAATGTTATTTACATTTCACTGCACATCTGTATGAGCATGTGACAAATAAAAATCTTGAATCTTTGATCAGCCAATATATTGTTAGATTTTCAAATTTTCTCATTTCTGCCTAAAAAAATCCTGTATTGTTCAGGTCAGAGGATCTGACCATTCTCGTGTGTACATAATGACTTTGGAGCAGGTGCAAAAAGAAAAAATTAAACAGATAGAGGCCGGTTTACATTGTTCCTTCTACATCAGAGAGCCACTTCAAAAGGTCCGAGAGGCCTCAGCATGAGGGTTTAAAAAACATGCAATAACAACAATGTTTTTATGGAATGAAACATGTATTCTTTCGGGGCGCAGGTAGTGCAGTGGTTGGTGTGTGCGCCCCATGTACGGAGGGTGTGGTCCTTCAGGCGTGCGGCCCTGTGTTCGAGTCCAACCTGTGGCTCCTTTCCTGCATGTCAATCCAAGCTCTCTCGCTCTCTCTCCAATTTCTGACTCTATCCACTGTCCTATCTCTCAAATAAATGCATAACAAGGCCAAATAATAAAACCTTTAAAAAAAAACATACCACAAACAAGCAGTTGCTGCCCCTCCATGTACTCACCCGAAAACATTCTATATGTAATGTATGTCCTGGGAGACTAATGTAAAACCATAATTAGTTCAAAGAACTAGTCCAAAGATAATCATAATGTGTTTAACCATGTTCTGCTTTTCTCTGTTGTCTGTTCTCCTAATGACTTGTTGTTATTTGAGTTGTGGGGTATGTGCTCATTCTGTTTTAACATAGCTTTAATTTTGATAATATGTGTCTGGGGTGTGTACTGCTCATCTGCTATGTGGTGACTTACTTGAATAAGGCATTTGTGGTATTGCTCAATAACAGCGTTTACCAGAAGACCCTCACGACAGTGTGAACCGCAAGAATGTTCAGTTCCTCACGCACGTCACACTTTTTTTTTTTTTTTAAAGCATATAGCAATACCGAAAGGGGATTTTATTCTTCATCTGCCTTTCTCTGTTCTGGTCTATGTAGTAAAAACTAAAAAGAGAGCTATACATGAGTCATCACTGCACTTTAACTGTTAAGCAGCATTTTAGTGCTGTATGCATGTGCCTGCATGTGTGAATAACTGATGACCAAGTAGTGATATAATACACACTCTAAACAGATATTCTTATATTTTCATCGCTGAGGATGTGCCTCAAATCTTCAAAAGCAAGTTTTTTTCCGATCACTAGATACAGAGATCTAAATGTATTTAGTTTGCATGCATAGTGCAGTTTTGCAAATGCCATTTTGGGTCATGGTTTTCCAAAGCATCTCTAAAAGAAAAAACACTAGATGTTCATGTTTTTACCTCTCTGACTTTGCTATTTCTACAGTAACCACAGATAACATCATATCCTGTCGCGTGTATTTTAAAGTACGATGCAGTAGGTTACATACATCAGTGCCTTGGTTTATAACCTGTCTCTTTTGAAAGATCGCCGAGGGTAGGGTAAGGCCGTGCTCTCCTCTTCATGCATAGTGAATTTAGATTAATACTAGTTAATTTTCTGGATTTAAAAATCCCTGAAATCAAAGCCAATATTTAGATTCTGTAGAAGTTTTGTTCTGCTAATTTTTCTTCTCAGATTTTTTACCTTTGCAAAGAGTATGTATAATTCTTCACTTCCTTATTACAGCACAGTCTGGGTGAAATGTTTACACTCCAAAACAAGTTGAACATGAAAACGACATAGAGCAGACTATCAAATTCCTGCTTACAGAGCACTTTCACTTCTTCTTAATTTGTCCAGGATTGGGTTGTAAAAAATCTGGAACATAAACAAACAAAATGTGTTCATTTTTAATAACATCATAGGCCTTCAACAGACTGAAGATATTTTTGGGGGGGATTTGCAGTCTGTGTGGGTGAACGTATCAAATACAATATTTTCCATAAAGGGAATGTCAGTCATTCATTGTCTGTCTAAACGTCATAGCTGTCTACAACCATGTTTTAAAAAAAATATATATCACATTTTCCCTGACAGTCATCCATTCCCTTACCACAGTCCTGTTAGCATCTGTCTAAATTTGCAAGGATTCAGTTCCTGAAATGTGACTTCTTCTTTCTAATCCTCCCTCATCTGGAATGTGGTAAAGACAGTCTGTAAAAAAAAAGCATGTTAGATGTGATTCTGAGCACGCTCTCTTGACTCTTGGAGGGTTTCAGGTGTTCTGCTGCCTCCTGGTTTACAACAAATATGGATAAAGTCACACCAACCACAGAGGATTATTGGGTGAGTGGATTGTTTTTAATTCTGGGACTTCTGTCTTTTTTCATGTTATTTTGTAAAACATGAGGATTTCTTTCTGCAGCATATCATTCAGAGGGTTTATCTAGCACATACATTGATATTTTTGATCAAATAAAATCCTGAAACAGATTTTCCTGGAGTCCTATGACTTTCAGGTTAAAATAACATCTTACAGTTAAAGGAAAGCAGTCTTGTGGCATACATGTCAGAAGATTTATGAGTGAGGCCTAAAGGAAATCCAAAGAAATGTGTCTGATTTCCGCTTTGTAAGATGTGTGAACTGCTGAAAAGTTCTATTTCTTAAAAAAGCCAGTGTTTCTAATAATTTACAGATATTTTTTTCTCTCTGTTGTCTGCAGATTTTTGAGGATTATGACAACTTCACCTCGCCCCCTGATGCTTCCAGGAGTCGTGCAGTTCCCTGCTTGCAGGAAGACATCTACAGTTTTGCACAGAGTTACTCTCCTGCCATTTACTGCCTGGTGTTTCTCCTGGCTTTCCTGGGCAACATCCTTGTGCTGTGTGTGATCCGCCGCTACCGTAACTCTCAGAGTGGAGGGTCATGTGCCTTTTCTCTGACTGACACCTTCCTCCTTCACCTGGCCATCTCTGACCTCCTGCTGGCCTTCACCCTGCCCCTGTTTGCAGTGCAGTGGGCTCACCAGTGGGTGTTTGGTGAGGCTGCCTGCAAGATCTCTGGCGCCCTCTTCACCCTGAACCGCTACAGTGGCATCCTCTTCCTCGCCTGCATCAGCTTTGACCGATACCTGGCCATCGTTCACGCTGTCAGCTCTGGGTGGAAGAGGAACACCTTTCATGCCCAGGTTGCGTGTGCTCTCATATGGGTGTGCTGCCTGGGCCTGAGCGCAGTAGACATTACCTTCAAACAGGTGGATGAGGTAAATACTGTAGGTGAACACAAGGTGCTGCTGTGTCGGTTGTTGTTCTTAGAGAACTCCACACAGTGGCAGGTGGGGCTGCAGATGGTCAGTGTGATTCTGGGTTTTGGGATCCCTCTTTTGATCATGCTGTACTGCTACATCCGCATCTTCAGGTCTCTGTGCAACGCCACCCGCCACCAAAAACGCAAATCCCTCCGCCTCATCGTCTCCTTAGTGTCTGTATTTGTCATCTGCTGGGCACCTTACAACTGCTTCCAGCTGATAGACAGTCTGCACAGGCTGAATTTGGTGAATGGAGGTTGCCAGTTTGGCCGTGTGGTGGACATTGGGACTCTTATCACTGAGAGTCTGGGACTGTCGCACTGCGCCCTGAACCCGCTGCTGTATGGCTTTGTTGGGGTGAAATTTAGAAAAGAGCTGGCCAGAATGTGTAAAGGGATGCTGGGACAGAGAGGCTGGCTGGGGATGAAGGGATGGAGGGAGGGGAGGAAGAGAAAACCCACAGGATCTTTCAGTTCTGCAGAAAGCGAAAACACCTCCTTCTCTGTCATGGTGTGAAACTACTAAGAAAGTCCAGAAAGAAAGATGCAGAGGAGGGGGAGATATGTGTGTGTGAAGAATGTTCACTTTGAATTCCTCTATGGGGGAACTTTTCTGTCTGTGATGTATTTCTTTCACTGCTGCTCTGCCATCTTGTTGTTGGTTTAGTGCAGATTACCACATGTTATTTTGTTATTTGTTACTCCTCTTTTTAGGATTACTGTCGTAAACTCATAATGCGAGGGTGGATAATTACAATAGAATGCCATATCCAACATGCTTATGCTGTCAAGTAAATTTCTTGCAAAAACATGCTCATCTTGTTTTTTGTCCACAAGTCAAATCTTGTGAAACATCTGGATTTCTTCATACTCCGAGAAAAGCTTGCTCAGCAGTTCAGGTGAAGACTGTGGCTTAAGAAGTCAGATCTGTGTCACTTCCTTACATTCAGGGCATTTTCCTCCTTGGATTCCACACAAATGTGGCTTTGAAGAATAAAAAATAAGATTCAGCTTTTAAATAGTTCAAACAGTTGATATTTTGACATTTTGTAAATGTTGACATTCTCATTTCTTGGTTTTTTTTTATGATCCAGTTCTCTAGCTGTGTGCTTTAAAACAGGACTCAAAAGTGGAAATGAAAACAATGAATCATTTTGAATGATTCAAAATGCCAAAAGCCGAAAGCCTTTTTTTTTGTGTACAAAGCTTTTTATAATAAATATTTTTGAAATAAAACAAATAAAATGTCTTGTTCAAATATTTATAACAAGTTCTCTGGAAGTTTTTATTTTATCCAACACAACATGCAGCTGCTAAGACAGAGCTCATTGTGGAGAAAAATAAAACAGTTCTTCTTATCTAAGAGAGCTGCTGCAATGTACACAGTGTGTTTTTCTATGTAAACAATAAAACTCCATTACTAGTGTGGACAATACATATAGGCATTTGTGAGCACATGCATTTCAAAGTAAAACATTTTATCATCTAAATGGCCCCTTCAGTGTAACATTTTTATCTGCAATATTTTTTTTACTAATTTCTTACACTTTGATATAAATAACGTTTAAATGATGTCAGTGAATGAGCATCAGCTAATAGTTTGTTTGCTTTGGATATTTTTTAACCAAAAAAAATGTATCATTTGTTTAAAAACATGTTTTGTTTTCATAATTTAATATTCAACATGTAAAATAGTTACCAAATCTGATTATCAAACAACTTAAACTAAAATGTAGGACAAAGGAAGCAGTGGTAGGAATGTAATACAATTTTAAGGTACGGTAACATCATTAATACAAGAATGTACTCATAACATTTAAAAGTCCTGCTTTTGAAATCTAAAGTTAACATCAAATTGAGAGTACTTTTTAGTTTTTTTATTTAGCTGTGGAGTTTCTCAGATTCTCTGATTTATTTGTTCTTGAGGTTTTGAGATGTTGGATATGATTTATCTTTAGGATGCAATGAGTTATTTTGATGGAACCATTTTTTTAAGGAAACAAACTCATACACATCTGTAATATAGGCTAAGTGGCATCAAAAACAATTCTTTTTTCAGATGTAAAATATTAAAATCATAAGCAACTTTTGAAAACATCTGCCGAATTGATTTAGGGAGGTAATATTGTTTTTAAATGTAGGCTTAATAGAAATAAGTAGCACAGGATGGAAATGCCCATATAAATAACTAAAACCTGCAATTCACTGGTTGTGTCAAACCATAATAAAATGTATACCACTATTACTCCCTCTCTCGTTATTTAAAAATTGCCCCAAAAAGTGTTTTCTATTATGACAACCTGCTAGTCTAAAGTTCAAATCAGGACCAGGACCTTTTCGTTTTGTAGATTTTGGCGCCCCCATGTGGATAGAGTAGCAGCCTACGTCTCACCTCTTTGCTGGGTTTTCTTGCCTACACGTGTAAGTGGGCTATTGTTTCTGATTTTAAAAAATAAATCTCATCCTGCTGTCTTAAAATAGTCAAACGTTTCTCTCACTGTGAATCTTTGTTGGTGAAAATAAAACAAAGGCTGTAACCCAGTGGCAGAAGTTTTAAACAATAAAGTGCTACTCCATATAGCCCTACGTTTTCAATTTCGTCATTGGTAATCTTTTAATATCATTTAATTATCTTTTATAACCAGTTTAAAACTCCTCACCGGCCTCTTTTTGGATCTGTCATTCAGTTTAGAAAACAGCAAAACAGCGCCATCTAGCGGAGAGTGCTTCCCTCTGCTCTGTGGCGCTTTGTGTGACTTCTTTGTGTCCATCGCTGCGTGTCGATACAAAGTTGCGTAAAGTAAAAGAAAGAAAGCAGGGACATGGTGATTTGGCCTTCAAAATAAAGGATCAGTTTAAAAAAATCTATGCATAGTTCATCTTAAATGTACATTTTTTCCATATTCTGTGCTTCTAATTAAACACAAAAAAGCGGTGTATTTTTTTAGCCACTCTTGATTGAATTAATATTTGACATACAGCAGTTAATTTAACCCTGCGTTTTATTTTGAAAAGCAATTACACGGCAGACTCGACTGTTCAGATGGCTTTGAAGCATAGACTGGAAGATTTGTCATGAGTGGCGATGTGCGAGGAGGGTGGACAGTTGACGGATCAAAACAATCCAGTGAGGAAGCAATTAAAGTTCATGTAAGTCCTCTCCGTGTTAATAAAAGTGTATGAAGAGACTGCATTGACGGGAATAGTGTGCAGATTAAAAAACTTCCAGTTCGTTGGAAAAGAAACGAAGCCTTTCTCAGCGTCAGCTAATTTGCAGTTTCCCTTTCTATTCGGCGGTGGATTTGTCTTGTTGATTCAACACGAACCCATTCTACAAGAGATTTGCCTCTATATTAAAGTGTCGTGGTGGCTGAAGTGTGTTCACATTCATGCTGTCGGTTCAGTTTTTGTGCTTTTTTCGGCTCGTTTGACGGGCTCACGACAGCTGCAGGAGCTCGTATACGTCCTCCCTCCAAAACACTGGACGCTGGTTTTCTCATCCAAAACAACAAAACCTTTTTTTTTTTTTTTTAAAGCGTCATCAGTTCACATCACACAGAGATTTGTGTCCTGTAGACCTGCAGCTGTTGTCTTTTACGGTAAGAAAAACACTGTTATATTGGTATAAAGCTTTCAAATGTGGATGTGTTAGTCCAAGCTATTGGATAGGCTTCATGTTGACTTTTTTGATTAATAACCTACGCGTTTATATGTTATTTCATTTTTAATCATAATTGCAGGACAACAAAAACCAAGCATTTCCTTTCTGTTTCCATTTCCGCCTCTCTTTCTATTCATATAGTCATATCTGATTTCTATCTTTGTAAACTCGCACAAGCGAACTTCTGGTTTCGTGGCGTGTTTGCATATATGCTTCACCCACAATAGCAGTAACAATAGATCACAGCCGCAGTGCATTCAGTAGGTTATTTAGCTGTGAGAAGAAGTGGGTGTGAGAGAGCAGAACTAAGGGGAATTAGACTTTCCGTTTAAACCTATTCCCCTCTTGCCTAATACAGTGACATCGCACCATGTGAGTTGTGTGTAATTGTGAGGGTGTTTATAAATGCTCGGCTGGACTTTCCAGACTTCATTCTCTTAACTGACTGAGCTACACTGAGAGAAATCATTTGCAGCATTTTTTATTTATTTTTTATTCCTTTTTTGTTTGAAATATCTTTTGTTTGTTTGACTCTAGATGGACATGGACGTGGAATTCGGTGGATTATTTCTCCACAACTCCACCTATGACTATGGTGACTATGAAAAGAAAGTTGAGCCAGTTGGCGGCACAGCAGTGTTCGTCTCGGTTCTGTACTCGTTGGCTTTGGTTGTTGGTCTGTTCGGGAATGGAGTCCTCCTTGGCGTTCTGGTTCTGAAGAGGCGATCCTGGAGTCTTTCAGACACCTTCATCCTCCACCAGAGTGTCGCAGACGTCCTGCTGCTGCTGACACTACCCCTCCTGGCTACACAAGCCGCTCAGTTTGGATGGTACTTTAGGATTTTTCTCTGCAAGTTCAGTGGAGCAGTCTTTAATGTAAGTACTGAGTGATGTGCAGAACAGGCCCAGATTGAGGATCTTTATTTTATTGAGGCTGTGAGAAAAAGTAGTTTGGGTGGATTCTGTCTGGCTGCAGGCCATTAGTTCTTGTCTAATCAGGACTCTTGACAGGCAGAGTTTGTTGTACTTCATCCTCTTATTGCGCAAACATTCCTGCTTTGACATCCATATTTCTCCAGACATCCCAACATTTCTGGGAAGAGGCGAGAGGAGGGGGTCAGAGTAAGGAAAGGGAAAGTTAAGTGATAAAAATGGCAGATTTTTAGAGATCCACAGCTTAAGTTTTCCTTTGCTTTTCCTAGACCAACTTCTACTGCGGGATCCTTCTGCTTGTGTGCATCAGTCTGGATCGCTACCTGTCCATCGTCCACGGCATCCAGCTATACTCCCAGAAGAGGGACAGGTTTGTCCACATCAGCTGCCTGTTGGTCTGGCTCATCTCTCTGATCCTTCCAATTCCTGACTGGACTTTCCTGGTGGTTACACGAGACTATGAAGACCAAACTCTGTGTGTTCACTTCTACTCTCGAACAGACTGGCAGCTGGTGTCCCGCCTTCTCCATCTCACATTGGGCTTCCTGCTGCCCACAGCTGCCATCATCATCTGCTGCTCATTTATTCTGCTGCAGTTTCAGCGAAGCTCAAAAGTCCTGAAGACGCAGAGAGCCTTCACCAGGGTCATCCTGCCCCTGGTGGGTGTCTTCTTTCTCTGCTGGACGCCGTACAACATCACACTCACTGTGGACACGATCAGCAGCACCGGAAACACTGAAGGTTCCCTGCAAACAGCTCTGATGGTCACAAAAGCTCTGGGCTGCGTTCACGCCTGCCTCAGGCCTGTGCTCTACCTCGGGCTGTGTGGAAACTTCAGGAAGCGAGCGCTGACCATGCTGAGATGTGATACAGTTCAACATGACGGCCCACTGTGGGAGCTGTGTGTGGGCGATGAGGCCCCGTCTGACCAGAGTCCTGACGAGGTTGAGGAGCAGAAACAGATGAGTGTTGATCAACAGGTTCAGTCAACTCATTGTTGATGAAAGTCCCCTTGTGTGACTCAGAAAAGACATGAACAATGCTTCACACCTTTAGGGAAGTCGTGTCATGTGGTCAAGAGGTGGAGGACTATACCCGGTACAATAAGAACTCCCTCAGATTGCAGTTCAATGTGACAGTTTCCGAGCCGCGTCATGGTATTGCAGTATTGCACAACTGTATAGCCTGTCAACCACAATCATGGGTTTTTTTTAAAATTAATATTGTATTTGTATTATTGGATGTATTACATTACTTTATATGTACAGACAAATCTTTGTGTCATTAGACTGTTTTTCAGGTAACACAATCATGAAGCTTATCCATCAGTGTTTTAAAGGCTCTTATGTTTGTGAATTTCATTTAACAGTCCGACATGTTTTATGACTTAACTGCTGCGAGCATATCAAAACTGTTTCGCTTTCCTTTTTACTGAACAGCTTGAGGCAGTAAAGACTGTGTCAATTCCACAATTGCGCAGTAAATGTGTGGATGCCTGAGCATGACCTGAGTGTATTTAGAGAATTCCCCTTCAGTGAATCCCACAGCCTTTTTTTTAGTCTCTCTGACTTCATTGTTACGACATGTGCGGGTGGACTGTAGGACACAGCATGACACAAACAGGTGGTGATGTCATCAGTCAGGTGACAGCAAGTGAGACAGAGCGAGGAGGAGGAAAGAAGCTCTCTATGGCGGCTTTATGTTTACTGTCATCTAAAGACCTGTTTGTTCAGTGGAGAGAGAGAACAGTGCCACACTTTGTAAGGGCAATCAACTCGAAAAAGAAGAGTGTTGTTTGCAAATGGAGAAAAGAAAGAGGAGTTAAAGAAGATAAAATCCTGTTTTGGACATCACAGCACAAATAAGTGGCTTCATCTGTAAGCTGCTTAACATGTTATGGTCTGCTTAAGGCTCAAAGCAAGACAATCACAACAACACACATAATGTGACCTGAAAGAAAGTATGTATTTTCACAAATGGGTGTTTTTAAAAAGCCAGTCAAGAAATGTTTTAAACAAGAAAAGACTCTTCCTCTTCTTCTTAGACAACCTTTTTTTTTTTTTTTTGCTGTTTCTGTTTCAACTAGAATGTTGTTAATGTTAATCTACAGCCAATAAAAAAAGAATGGTTTAAAACTGAGACTTGCTGGTTGACTGCAACAGCTTCAGCATGTCAATAGCATTGTCGGTTATTATTAGGTTTAAGTGCCGCATCAAATTGAAGCATTATTTCCTGTAGCAGTTAGAGCTTATGTGTTTAGTAAAATAGATTCAAGCTGCTCTTCTTTAATGAGTAACAACCCTGCTATCAGTACAAACTCTAACCTTATTGCACTCTCCACAAAACAAATAAAATAATATTGACTCGACACAATTTACCCCACCGTAGTTTAATGTCTGCCGGTCATGGAGATGACTCACCAGTGTTTTTTCTAGCTAGCACGGTGCAGTGTTTGGTGTGAGGATATCTACTATATATATGCCACAAGTCACTTGTCTCTGATGTCATCTATTTCTTGTAACTTCTCTGCTGCTTGTTGCTACCTTGTTTCAATTTCCTGTGAAAACAGAGATAACATTTCCACTGAAACCATAACGTGGGTGTCAGGTTTTTTTTTAGGTTCCTTTTTGTAGGCTCTCCTTTGTACTCACTAGATCCTCACCATAATCATTCAGAGTATGAATGCTCACTTTAAATATCTAACAAGCTTAATACCTACACAAATGAGAGTGAAAATAGAAAAACATGTTGCACATACACTTCCTTTAAACTCTAATAGAAGTTTTGTGCAATCTGAGCCACAACCTTCAACTCATTGTAGGGTATATGTTTCTACCGATTGTTTATCGTTTCTGCTCACTAAGTAGGAACAATCGTGCAAATATCAGTTTCTGAGAATAGCCAATAAAGATATCTTTACAATACTAGCAGGGCATACAGTAAGCCTCAGTCATAATGTATTGCTTTGTCTACAGAAGCAGCTACATAAAGGAAGAATGAGGTCAGTATCAAATATCAGCTGGTTTGTAATAAGCCCCCAAAAGGCATCTGTAAACAGAAAAGATCTCACAGCAGCCTTTCTGACCATAGCACCAACAACACTACAAATTTCAAGGTATTTTTTTTATTATTTACCAAAATATGACATTTAACTTTTCAATACTTTCCCTGTAAAAATGCACATTTCTTTTGGTATGTTTCAAAGCTGTTTGTGCATCGTCAGTTTGTGTTTGTCTTCAAATGCGATGAGTTTTGAACTGGTTATAAAACAATCTTAAATTAATGGTGATGCTTCTATATGACAAACACAAGCAAACGAGATCATCAGGAAGAAAACTACCTATTTGTCTATTGTTCATTTTAATGCCCAAAACGGCTGCTGGGGGGGTTTACAGCATGCTGCAGAAACAGTGTTTACATTTACCACGGCAAAAATACATTTTGAGTGATACATTTAAATGTTAAAGGAAGAACAATACGATGTTCTAATAAGACTCCCTACTCACAACACCTGCACGGGACAAAATCTGAAAATAAAATAAGCCGCACCGCTTTGACCACAGGGGTTGCAAGGTGGACACAACCTGAACTTTCCTTTACAGGAGAATTAAAGGTTGCCTTATTTTAAATGTAAAACACTTTGACAGAGGGTATAAAATTTTATTAAAACACCACTTATTTGTACACCAAAAAATAAATGAACAGTACAGTAAAAAAAAGTGGTAAAAAATTAAGTCTCTTAACATTTATCAGAAAATTGGTAAAAAGCTGCAGTTGCAATGTTACATTTCAGCTACCATAATGCAGTGACAAACAGGAAACGTGACATTTCTGCCTTACAATAACAATACATCAGACAAATACAGAATAACACCTCAGAATAACTTTTGTACAATGAGTGCTTATTCTCATGATCAGCTGCCAATGAATCGTGGACTACAAGAAGGGGAAGGGAAGCATGGCCTGCCACAGCTTTACACAGGAATTATTGAGAAACATTTAGCCGTGGTAGAACAGACTTGAAACATAATGCAATAACTGATAAACAATGAAAACAGAGTTCTTGGAGCTTCTCTAAGCACATCCAAACACTGAAAATAGCACTCCTCAAGTAGCAACGTTTTAATCGTAGCCTGAACATATAACGTACCATGATTTAATGTCAGTGGGGCCAAATGATCATGATGTTGTCTTGAAGAATACCTGAAAGAAGCGATTAAGAATGTAAACTCATTCGAATGAATTAGAATCACTTGTCAAAATAGGAGGCTACATCCAATTCTCAGAGTCTATGATCAGATGTCTCTCTCTCTTCTTCCTCAGACAGCAATGGAGTTTGAAGTGTCAGGAGAGTCTGACCAAACGGAACTTCTCCTGCTGCTGCCAACAGATTGGAATGTGGCATTTCTCTTCAACTTGCAGCCTAGAGACCTCAGGATGTCCATGAGCTGACGCCGGAACTTCACACCCACAAAGGCATACAGGATGGGATTGAGGCTGCAGTGGAGGTAACCCAAAGTGGAGGTGACTGTCTTAGCTTTCTGCAGGGACATACTGACTCCACAGGTGGGGTCAGAATGAAGTGTGTCCACGAACAGTGTGATGTTGTATGGCGTCCAGCAGATAAAGAAAACCACCACTACAGACACGATGACTCTGAAAGCTTTCTGCTTTTGGAGGGAGCCTTTGGCGCCGCACTTAAGCTGCCGCAGGATGCAGGTGTAGCAGAAGATCAGAATAGCTGAAGGAAGCAGGAAGCCAACTGTGTGGTAGAGCAGCCGCGATGCCAGCCGCCAGTCACCTACTTTCACCCCAAGTTTGAAGTACTCGCGAACACACTCTGTTTTTTCTCGTCTGTCATTGACCGCAGCCTCCAAAAAGATCCAGTCGGGGATAGAGAGGAGCAGGGAGAAGAGCCACACTGCCAAACAGCTGATGTGAACGACCCAAGGATTCCTCCGGGAGTACATCTGGGTAGCGTGGACGATGGAGAGGTACCGGTCCAGACTGATGCAGGCCAGGAGAAAGATCCCACAGTAGAAATTGATCTATGGGGACAAAGAGATTCATTAAAAAATCACTGAAAGTTCAAGAATATGCACTTTGTTGAGGACAATGTTGGCAATTTGTTAGCAATGACTGTTTCCCCACCAAAAATATGAACATTTTTATCACACTTGTATCAGAGGGAAATTCTGTTTGGGCCAATACACAGGGGCGTGTAGAGTTTTTTACATGTGGTGGCCCACCTAAGGCACTGAGTCTTGCAGGGGTGGCATGAGGAATATGTGTACGCACGCACACACGCACGCCTCTAAGAAGGCATATAGCCAATCAATGTTAGGATTTTGGGGTGGCACCAGGGGTGGCAGTCAGAATTCAAGGGAGGCCCACACCACAACTCTGGCCACGCCCCTGCCAGTACAATTCTAGGTCTCCAGTTCAGCATTTGTAGAACTTCCCAGCTGCAAATCTCTCACCGTAAAGACAGCTCCGGTGATCTTGCATAGGGGGGTACCAAAGGTCCATCCCTGCTCTTGATACGCCTGTGCAGCCCAAAAGGGAAGCGTCAGCAGCAGCAGGACATCTGCCACACCCAGGTGGAGGATGAAGTTGTCTGTCACACTCCATACCTTTCGGCTCCGAGCCAGAACTCCCAGCAGCACCCCGTTTCCAAGGACACCCACAACGAAGGCCACTGAGTACAGAACAGGGATGAACACCGCCTCAAATTGCCTGCCCTCGTTCAGGTCACACACGTCCCCCCCATCACAACATCCATCCTCATCACCATAAGAGTTGTTGTCATATAAATCACTCAAACCAGACAAGAGGCCGTTTCCAGTCTCGATTATCCTGCCACCGCCGGCCATTTGTGCACTCTGCAGTAAAAGAAGAAAGTTTGTGTGTTAATCAGGTTCAGCATTTGACCTGTGTAGCCTATTTTCAACCACAAGGAGGTGCTATCTGTCCATCTTTTTTTCTTTTCTTTTTTTCTTTTATATATTTATACTTTATTAATCCCTGAGGGAAATTCTGGTTTACACTCTTGAGAAATGGGTGTGGCATGTTGAAAGTCATCTTATTCTGTACGCTAAATACCCCCATACCTTATTTTAACTTTGTATAAAATTAAACAGTTTGTATGTTTCTTTTGCTCTATCTTGCCTACAGAAATGTAGCCTGTGACTTTATATGAATTAACAGCTAGAGAAAATTGTGATCATTTTCTATTTCTTTGTGTGTATGTTTAGTTGTGTTGTGGTGGTAACAAATGGGGAACAGAAACTAATCCAAATGTCTAAAGTGGTATTTGACCTTTAGTCTTGAGGCACTGAGATTAACTAATCTAATTTTACCTTCACTTTTTATTTAATTCAGAAATGATCGCTTGTTTAGGAGTCTGTTTAAGCCTAATTATTTTTAATCTCACACATGTCGTTGCTGCGATGTTTGATTATGGTTTTTTTAATGAATGTCACATGTCAACTGTCGAGCAACAGACCACATCACAGTCTTACCACTGACAGTTTAACACCATGATTGCTGACAGTGATCTGAAGGTGTGAGAGAAAAGAAAA
This sequence comes from Labrus bergylta, assembly GCF_963930695.1. Classification (NCBI taxonomy): domain Eukaryota; kingdom Metazoa; phylum Chordata; class Actinopteri; order Labriformes; family Labridae; genus Labrus; species Labrus bergylta. The sequence goes on from NC_089202.1 coordinate 15,467,395, forward strand.
AGGAAAGACCAAAGATAAAATCTATATAATAAATGTGCTGCCTGAAGATGAATTTATGTCTCTGAGACAATACTCATTTAGGCACGTATATGTTTTTTTTGTTTCGGTGATGTGCTGGCATGTTATTTAACCTTCACCCTTAAATGACTAATTGAACATTTTCTGGTTTCTCTTTATAGCCTCAGTGTGTGTTTCAGTGGGCACTGGCTATATGTGGAGAGTACAATCTACTATGATGCAATTCCTGCTGCCATTGGCTGCCACAAATGCAACTACTTAATTAAAGTAGTGAGTTTAAAGTGATTTATTCTGTTAGAATTGATTGGTTTTAACATGTACCTGGGTTTTGCCATTAATTTGAGTAATTGCCAGTCAATCACAGGGCCGACATTCAGAGATAAACAGCCAGTCAGCACTTTCATATGTCAGAGAATATTTTCTGACTTTCTGCAGGGGGTTGCGAGGGAGCCAGCCACTGCCACAGCCACTGCGTGTGCATTGATTGTGCCCTGTTTTTCTTTTACAGGTGTGTTAGGATGTTAACTATAGCGTGAATGTTGAAAGCAAGCAGCTATTCTTGTGCTGTTGTTGTTAGATGGGTTGTAAATGGTAAATGGACATACATTGTCAGAGCAAAGAATGAACATCTTTGCCAGTAGTAAAAAAATAGATTGACAAACTTCCCCATTTAGTTACGTAAATGTTGGCAGAAATGTCTGTATTTCGCTGCCCTGGATAGATTTCTGACAGCTAATAAAGAAATTGAACATGACTGCTTCATCAGAATCTTGTGGTTCTCTTGTGTGAGCCGTTTTCTGATAAAAGTTATTGGCTTGGCATACTGACATGAGACAGGAAGCTGAAATTTCAATGAAAGCATCTTTCTCAGAAAGCTGTGAAACGGCAGCAACCATCGGCAACATAAGATATTCTCACCTGATTGAGATGAGCTCTTTGACATACATACACAAATAAACATTGTTTTTCCTCATCCTTCATACATAACTGAGGTTCATTGGCATTCAACTGCAGGATTAGAAGTTTAGCTTGAGCTTTTCCGCATATTCAATATGTTTCATAAATTGCTTAGATAATTTGACTTTTTCCGACGCAGCATTGACTAGCTAACAAGAGGAAAAATAGGTCCTTATTTTACATGCATTTTAATTTTACAAATTTTACACGTGTATTTTGCTTTAAACATGTTTGCATGGTGACAGACTACAGAGTAAAGCTTGCCACTATGCTGGTTCCCTGCGCTTCTTTTATGGAATACATGTGCAGTTACTTATGACTGCAAGCAATATTCTTCAGCTTGTGAGCAACAATGTACATCATCTAAAAAACAGGCATTTAATAACTTACCAAATAGCAATCCTCTGGTATGGTCCTCAGTGAGGGTGTTTTTGAGCCTGTACAGCAGAAATGAGCTCACCCTCTGATTCTTTGAAAAAAGACCAAAGAGGAAACAGGCGGAGCATCTCATACAGCTGTCTCTGCTATAGGATGTAATGTGAATTAAACATTTATATTTCTACATCAATATTATTTCATTTTTTAAAGGCCCCTAAAAATCCTACTAAAATTGTTTTTTATTGTATTTTGATGAGGTCCCTTTTAATAGCAAATCTTCACTACACTGACTTGTATCAATGCACTATTTTTGCAACAGCACCCACAAAGTAACCAAAGAACTGTTTGGACCTGATCGGACTCTTTTTTATGTAGCCTACTACCAGCATAGCATATATGCCTACCATGTTCCGGGGCGATATTTACTAACAATTAGACGCTAACAAGCTAACAAACAACATAGGTTACAAAGATGATGGCACTAGGCTAAACACTATGTTGTGTGAGCTGGTCACAGATTTTGGTGCACAACCGAGCGGTGTTACAGTAAAAACCCCTGAAGTTCCTTGAGTGTCCCCTTGAGGCTGGCTGCTTACCGGAAGTCACATACACACCCATTTAAAAATGTCAATGTTTTACAGCAGAAATTAAGATGTTTACAGCCTAGTTCAAAGAACGAAATTGGTCTGATTAGCTTATGTCTAAACCGGCACACACTTTATGGGTTACACATTTTTTGAGAACTCGTCTGTTTTGATCTTATGTAGTTCTTTACAATAAGGCACATAGCCGACCTGATTGACAGGTGGACACAATGTTCCAGGTTATCAAGAGGTGTGAAAACCTGCCTCTTGTGGTTAGGTTGGCTGAAAGTTATTGTAAGACAGAAATTCCAGCATGGCTTGCCGATGATTGGACTCCAAAGTCCCCTGCACTAACTTTTTATTCTTTTATCCCTCTTTCAGAGGGTAACATGGACGATTTGGATGGTGATTTAAATTGTTGAACCAGGTTTATGTTCCAATATGAAGAGATATGAGACAACCTGCTGAAAATGCACACATTTATAGGAATACTGTTTGGATACAGTGTTTGCCATATGTTAATCGAGGGACTTTACACAATGTATTGATATGAATATGCTGAAAGAAAAAGATCCCCCTGTGTGTGGGTTGGTTGTTACTCTTTCCAAATTAGGTGAATAATATTTCCACTGTTTGAATCTGAAGCGTTGGCGTTTAAACTAAATGTCTAGTGCTGACTTTGTTGAAAAAAGTTGTGACAAACTGTGTTCATTGTCAATGTAGCGACACATGCAACCTCTGAAGAACATCTGCTTTTACAGCTATTCTGGTCTTGGTAAAAGTTTTACTTTCAGGTGCACAACACTTTCAGATCACCTTTGTTTCAAGAATCACTCTTCAACTTCCTTTAAGAACCACAGTAGAGACTAACCATAATCACACCATTCGCCCAGATTACTGTGTGAATGAACTCTTTAAAGTTGAATGTTTCTCTGATGTGCAGATTCTTTCATTATTCTTGTGTGTATTCACACAATACCATTTTCTTTTTCTTTTTTTTAAGATTTATTTTTGGGCTTTTTGTGCCTTTAATGGAGAGATAGGACAGTGGATAGAGTCAGAAATCAGGGAGAGAGAGTGGGGAATGACATGCGGGAAGGAAGCCACAGGTGTGATGAAATAAAAAATAGCATTATCTGCATTATTCTGTTAACAGCCTTGTCTGGCACCTTTACCCACAACATGGTTTGACAGACGTATAAAAAGTAGATATGAGAAATAAATCTTCTTCCTGAATGTCTGGGTTGCTGTCGTAGGTCATATAGAAGAAGTATCAGTATTAATTTCAGTCTGTTTCATTTCCATTTAAAAAACTCCTCACAGGAGCTTTAAACAGACTAGTCTGGCTAATTTTCATTTTAAAGCTATCACTTGGAGTTTAAGACCTCTGGTAGTCTTCATGCAGAGTGTTTATCTTACATGTACCGAGTGATTGCACAAGTCAGCCTGATGTCTGTAATATGCTGAGGTTTTGGAGGAATACTTCAACAATTGCATAGAAGACAAAGCAAACATGGATGTTAATGTTAAATTTAAAGTACAATAATTCCTCTATACACCTTTAAAAACTTTGATCCTTATGATCTAATATCTAATAATACCTTGATACTTAGATAATAGAGTAAAATCTCTATGAATCATGTCCCCCAAACATTTTGATATCTGCAGACAATCTCTCAACATCATGATCTTTATCACACCTTTTTTTTTTTCTCGGTAATGCTTGTGTTGACGCATCCTGTCATGCAAAAGGACACCTGTGTGATATGCAGCGTTTGTTTGCGGTTGTCTGTTTCTTCTCCTGTGCAAAGCTTTACATTTTCCTGTTTTTTTCACAGCTTTGTCTCTTGTTTGTATAGCAGCGTGTTTGCGGTGAGAGGGGCTGATTGGAGTGAACACCACAGCTATACAAGTCTGACTATTTCAACCCACTTTTAGAAAAAAAAAAAAAAAAAAAGATCTGGAAACTTAGTGTTTTTGTAATTTTCATCATCCATTTCACTCAAAATGGAAACTGACTGCATAACAAATGCAAAATATCTCATGTAACATTTTATTTATTTTAGGTTTTAAAGTCATTTAACCAGGAGAACCTCATTGCGAGTAAGAATCTAATTTAGAAAAGTGTCATGGCCAAGAGGGTTAGCAGCACAATAAACAAGGTGCAGACATAAAACACAAAGAATCATTCATCATCAAACACAGATCATCATGTCCTGAGTCTCAGAGCAGAAAAGTCATTATTTAAAACATCTACAACCTGAAGCATCTTCCTCCAACACTTTCAGTCCACATTTTAAAATGATTTAAAGAGACCGTACTTTCAATCTTTTCAAGACGCACTCTGGGAACAAATAACACAACAGATTGTGAAGATATTGAGTGAGTTGGTTTATTATTGAAAGCCTCAATGTGGTTTTGGCTGTTTTGATGCAAGAATGAGTATTTCTTTATCACCATCTGTTAAAGTATCGTTTTTCGTGCTACCATTTAATCTAGTCATCTTTTTAAAAGTTATCTTTAGAGTGAGAAAAAGTATGTTAGCTTGTAAGAGTGCTTCCTAATTTAGCCCGTGCTTATGACAGTGAAACCATGGCTTGAGGAAATGATATGTTGCCACATGTTGTTTTTGATTCCTGTATTCCTGTATTGGTTTTCTTAGTAACCGTTTTGCTTTGTTAAATAGCAACCAATCATTTTACGCAGCCAGTCTTAACCTAACTCAGTTTCAATAAAATGTTAAAGGGTGCATTTATCTTTCATTCCTGGGAAGATGGTGGGGAGATGATCACCGCAAATAAACAGAGGAACTGTTTGAGGAGATTCATTTACCTTTAATGTCAATTAAGAGACCAAATATCCAAATGTGTTAAGAAGTTGCAGTTGCGCTTCATGATTTTAGGTTTTGTTTCCTCTCCGTTTGACCCCTTCCTTCCTTCCTTCCTTCCTGCAGATTCTGGTTTCAAGTGGTTTGTTTCACCATGTTGTAGGTTAGTGTGCCATCATAACATCAAATACAATGTTTGTTTTTTTGCAATGTTGCGTTCAACATATTCCATTTCTTAGATCATGTTTTTGATAATGTTTTCTCAACCACCATAGTTTTTTGCATCTATCCCCAGTACAATATCCATATAATAAGTTAGTATGTCACCACAGTTTGCCTTCCTGCCTAGATCTGTAGCCTACATCCTCAATCACTTGTTGCCACTCTAACATTCTTGAATTGTGCATTTGCAGTCTTATTTTCATGTTTGCATTGGTGACTTCTGGAATTTCTGAGCAAATAGTCACCTGGACACCTTCACTGATTTCTTCAACTTCCATTTACATTGTTTTTATTAAAGTTGTTTTCCAGTTTAATAGTTAATAATGCTCTACATAGCCATGAATCTGGTCTCTTTATATGTGTTGTTTCGTGAATTTGTATCAGGTATTGTTCAGTGCAGGAGCCACCTTTCTGCAGGCTGGTCCAGTTCAGGTGTGTAAGCAGTAAACTTTTGATCTGGAGACTTGTAAAAATCTAACCCTTAAAGTGTAATTGGAAAAGACAAATCAATCTCTTAAAGTAGCCTAAAACAACAGTATACCCAATAGGGAGGTATTCAGCCTCCATTTACTAGAGACAACCCCTCGTCCCACATCCTAAATCATATACTGGTGCATGGTCCCACATAAATCTGTTTAGAATTTGGCTTTCTATCTCGGCTCTATAAAATTCACTCCTGCTGGCAATCAATCCTAGAATATGTGGTGTGAGTGTGGGCAAATACAATTTAAAGTGCAAGAAGTAGTTGTAGTTAGTTTGCTGTATGTTAGTGAACCAAAGCTGAGGAAGACTGGTATTTAATTTGTTTTCCAATAAATGTGATAATATATATTTAATAATACAAAACATTCCTTCAAATCATGCATAAAAAAGTCTCACGTTAGATGAGTCCTATACCGGCATCTGCTGGCGAAACACGATATAGGGTGCACGAAAACAAACTCATTTGCCATAGAGCCGTGGACTTGTGCTTGCCTTGTGGGTGGAGTCCAGGGCCGGCCTGTGGAAGAGGCATATAGGTCAATTCTGGCACCAGCCTTCCAAAGGGGCCCTGACACAAGAAGAAAAAGAAGGAAACATGGGTTTAACTAACCCCTAAATATTATTTTATCTAATGTAATTCTCATGCTTTTATTCAGTTATATAACAAAAGAAGCCAGGAAAAAATAACTAATTCACCTATTTAAAAAGGCCCTAGTTTCTTGCTCCATTCTCAACCTGATGCATCACAACACTGCTTACCTGCTCATTGTGGCGGAGGAGGGCAGACGAGTTTTCAGAAGGCAGTGAAACTACACTGGGGCACAGAGACTGCACCAAAGTTGTTGAGGATTGCCGTGAGATTTGCTGTGCTGCACCTAGGTGGGTATATGGTTGCACCCCCACCCCTTCCTCAGGGTAGTCTGCCTCTTCACTAGTGGCTTAAGCTCAGATTTGTTTGTTTTTTCTGCACTAGTATTTTTATCGAATTTGTATTTTAACTTGCCTTTTAGGCCATTTTAGATTCTGTTACAAAATTTTAAAAAATCTATTTTAATTCCCCTTATTAATTTTTGTGTTATTATTATATTGTTTAACCATTCTTCCTTCCCCACAGTTTCAGTTCACCTTATTTTGCATTTCTTCCTGTGATTAATTCAAATACATTCCTTAAATTCTTACAAAAACACAGTTTTCCCAATCTGTGTCTTACTTATTTACAAGAGTAATAAATAGTGTATTTGGGGTGTAAGCCCCCAGGTGGCGTTGTCGGTTCTTATTTTACATAATTAGTTACTACCACCCCCAACTCCTGCCAAACATGCATAAAACAGTCTCACGTTAGATGAGCTCTATACCGGCATCTTCTGGCGAAACACGATAAAGGGTGCACGAAAAAACATTGTCATGTCATTTGGCACGGACCCGTGGACTTGTGCTTCCCTTGTGGGTGGACCTGTGCCGGCCCGTGGCATAGGCAGTATGGGCAACTGTGACACTGTGTTGGCTTGTAAAGTTGGACAGAGAGAGAAGCAAAAAAAAAAGAAAAAGAGGGTGGAGACAAACAGAGCAAAAACAAGAACAATGAATAACATAGATGTATAGCTACAATGTCAGTTATAATGATAAAAGTATGTGTTGCCTTTGGCCACAACAACAAAGTATGAAGTGATAAATTAAATTTCGAATAATCAGCACATATTTTAAGGATTGGGGTTTATCAGAAACTGAGTTCAGTAAAACATCTCTGTATCTTTGTAATGCACAGTAATATCAGTGCAAAGTAAATAAAACACATCTAAAGAAATGTCCAGTAGGCTATTTATAAATTACATGCAAGTGCCATACAAGTGGAGACCTCAGACACACACATCCACATGAGACTTGTATCAGCTTCTCATAACCCATCACTTCTTTGAGCTATTATTGCAATTACATAACTCGTGTTAATTTTGATTGTATTTTTTTCCAGTATGAGCCTTTTCAGGAGTTATGGTTTGTGTTTCAGAGTTGGCTTGAATCAAAAGACATGTTGTTACACCCTCAAACTGTTGAACGTCCTTTAGAAAGTTATTTGGTTAAACAATTTATTTACAGATCGTTTTTTTTGTTTTTTACCGTCAAACCCCTTATTGGCTAAATGGAAAAAGGAACTCAAAGTTCAAGTTTTTTTTTTAAAGTAATTATGGCTAAAAAGAAACTGTTTTGGCTGCTTCACGATATGACCCTCACGCTTTTCTTCTTCTGAGTTTTTTATTCTCCTTTCATTTTAAATAATGAAAGGAACCCCCCCCCCCCGTGTGCTGAGGTAAGCGTGACACTTCTCTAAGTACAGCCCACCAGAGAGCCTTCGGAGAAGAGGACAAGGGGGGGATTGGTTTCGTAAAATATTTACAGTCTATGGTTTCGTGCTGTCATCCATTTCTACTTTTAAAGCTGTCCGTGATACTACGTTTTCTCTTTAAGTAAGTTCGGCTAATTGGTAGAAAGGATCACGTCTCACACTGAGCCCAGTACATGTACATTTGTCTTTGTTTATCCATTAGTTCAGCGTTTTGTCAATAACGAAAGTAAACTGAACAGGGCCCGGGGAAGCCATGGCTGACAGTATGGATGAAGAAATGTCGGAGGAGCCCGTACCTCTCCAGAAGGACCTGACTTGCCCCGTGTGTCTGTGCATCTTCCGGGACCCCGTGCTGCTCCCATGTAGCCACAGTTTCTGTCGGGAGTGTCTTTAGGGTGTTCAAGTGTTTTCACCTGGGGGGGGGGGGGAATGTATTCCTTTCAGAATAAATGCTAACGCTGGAAATAAAAGAAAAACTTGATTTGATCTATGAACCAAAACAAAAGACTCGGACTACACAGTGAGGCTACAAATTCCTGTAGTTACACAATTTTCCTCCACAGTTATACTATAACTGACTTATTCATTACACTCTATATTTTTAAGACATGCATTGCTTAGTTGTTGATGTTGATGTCTAAATCCAATGCTGTGGTCTGTCAGTTTTTATTTGGCCCGTCTTGTGTGATTGGTGCAGTGGTTTACTGTAGGGCTAAGAGGTAGCTTCATCAGAGCAGTGTATTCTCCACACATCTCGAAATGCACAATATCAAACAAATCACCCTTAAAATAGTCACTTTAGATTTGTTTAATTCAACAGAACAGAGAGCAGAGGAGATAACTTAAGGGTCATGCATATTTCAGCTCGATTCCTGAGGGAAATCAGTCAGTAAAGAGATAATAATAATAATAATAATAATAATAACTTTATATATATATATAGCACCTTTAAAAAAAAAAAAAAGACAGGTTTCCAAAGTGCTTTGACAAACAAGAACAAACTAAACCAAACACAGAAGAACATTAACAACATTATTTTTCAACAAATGCAAAATACTAAAAATAATTAAATACAATTCATCAGAAAATAACCCAAAGTGCACGATACCCAACAGACAGAGATAACTTGGTCATGGTTAGGGAATGCAAGAACCACAAGAATTTGTTTTCCTTATAAATAATCCACTTAACCTGTTTGTAACTTCCCTTTTTTTTTCAGATGCTTGCCTTTTCTGAATTGTTTGGCTCTGTCTACATTTGCGTTACAACTACGCTGCACGTTTTTGTTGGTGATACGTTTATTAAGACCTGAACTAAATGATTGGCTTTATCTTCCAAACAAACAGGCTGTGCCAGTAATGGCCTTCCCCCTCCCTGTGTGCTTCATCCTGGTGGTTCTGCTGTTGGCTGAGTCACCAGTGTGTCAGGCAGGGGACTGCAAGGGCCACAGACAGGTGTTGAGGGGACCACCAGGCTATGTCACAGATGGGCCAGGAAACTACTCTGTCAATGGGAACTGCGAGTGGCTTATCAAAGGTATAATAAACTATGAATCTAGCATGTCAACAGGAACATGTATGTAAAAAAAGAAAAAATCAAACTTGCAGGCTGTTACACTTTTCTTTTTCCACTTGTTTTTATCTTTTAGCTCCCAGCAACAGTCACCGCATTGTCCTAAATTTCACCTTCATGGACACAGAGTGTACCTATGACTACCTTTTTGTGTATGATGGAGACTCCTACCAGAGCCCTCTCCAAGCTAGTCTGAGCGGAAACACTCTGCCTCAACCTATCGAGGCCAAGTCTGGAAAGGTAACGTAATCAGGAATAAATGTCATGACATCTTTGTATTGCATTTAAACGATAGAAAATGCTCATTTTGTGTCTGTCTGTGCATTTTCTTCTTCAGATGCTGCTTCACCTCTTCAGTGATGCTAATTACAACCTGCTGGGCTTTAATGCAACCTACACCTTTTCTCTGTGCCCTGGTGCATGTGGCGGTCATGGCCGCTGTGATCCCTCTACATTAAAGTGCCACTGTCATCAGGGTTGGGGGGGAACTGCTTGTACAACCCCTCTGTGCTCCCAGGCCTGTTCTGTGAATGGCCAGTGTGACAAGGTAAGACTGGGGGAAGGCAAAGGTCAAATAAGCCTTGAAAAACAGACAGTCAATATGTCACTCGTCCTTCCCTGAATAACCCTTTATTATGTCCATCAATTGTGCAGCATTTGTAACATTCATTGGTATTTAACTGTATCTTATTCTCTGTGTTTTGCAACAGAAAGGAGAGCGTTGTCAGTGTAACCCAGGCTTCTTGGGTCAAAGCTGCCAACTTGGTTTCCATGACGATAGTGGGGCTGGGCAGTGGTGGCGTGTGAGCGAGGGCAACCCCTACACACCTCCCAGGACAGGTTCTGCTGGTGTGTACCTGTCATCCACTGGAGCCATGTACTTGTTTGGAGGTAAGAGCTTCTCACTATTAACACGGATCTCGTTTTTATTATTAAATCTACCAATCCACATTTCGCCTCAATATATAACATATGGTAATTATTGTAAGCAAGTAATACCTCAATGGTGTGATCATTAGATTCAAACTTCGAACATGCTTTATTAAGTAGATTAGATTAGTGTTACATTTTATCTTTAATCTTTTTAGCTGTGGTCTCCCAGTTCACTGTAGTGTTACCTACTGTCTAATAGTGTTATAATGATTAATAATATCAGCGTATGTTAATGAATGAACTTCTTTTCTCCCAGGGTTTGACCTGAACAGAGCTCTAGGTGACCTGATAAAATATAACTTCACATCCAACCAGTGGGACAGCCGGTCTTATGGTCATTCTCCTGTAAGTGACACACACACATACACTCCTTTTTTTCCCCTCAATGTAAACAGGTAACCTTTTTTTTTTTAAGTGTTGTGACAAGGTATAAAGAAACCTCATTTATTGTGTAAAAACTTACATTTAGTTTTTGCAAGTAAACACAAGTGGGAGTGGGTTGAAAAAATGGGCTTGATTTGTTTATCACTTGAGTGGAAAAGATCTTGAGTCTGAAGAATAAAATAGGCAAACACAAAAAGATATCCAAGGCACTCTGTTCCGTTGTTGCAGACCAGGTCTGACACATTTTTAACTTCACCTGTAGCCATGAATCAATAAAGGCTTTTTAACTTTTGTAACAGAACTGAGTGCCTTGAATTTCTTTGTGTTTTTGCTTACTTTTCTCTTCAGACTCAGATGATTTTTTTTTCACTCAAGTGATAAACACATCTAGCCAATTTTTTCATCGTGTCATTCCACCCTCCCCAAAGAGCAGCTGTTTGCTGTTCAGCTTGATTGAGTACCCATGCAGCGCTCCTTTCCTTTGATGTCCTGTACAAGCGGAAGTGGGTTTCCGAGGCTTACCAGCAACTCATTTGTATAAAACAGATATGAATGTATATCATGTGTTTAAGTTTTTTGAGTGTGTGTATACCCAAAATATGTCGGATATGTCGGATGTGAAGATAATTTGGCATGAAATAATTGGATTTCTAACTTAGTGTGTAAATGTTATTTCAATATTGAACAGGTTATCGCATTGCGGGCTTCAGCCTATCTTTTGTGCATGTGTTAACACAATCAATGAAAGATAAAAGTGCTCATGTTTAATCACTGTTGCCCTCTCCTTTTTTCTCAGGTGGCTCGCCACTCTCACTCTGCTGTAGAGTGGACGGGCAACATGGTGATCTTTGGAGGAGAGCTGGCAAATGGTTCTTTGGCTAGTGATGTGTGGATGTACCGTCCACTCCATGACGACTGGCAACAACTTGGCTTTTCAAATTCACTTGGTGCTCCCAAATTGGCCAATCACGCTGCAGCTGTAGTGGACAGTTATCTCTACGTATTTGGAGGTGGGGGTTTAAGTTTTGTTTTTTGTACGTTTATCAATTGAGAAATAAATCAACATGAAATGGAATGTTTTTTTTTCTCTCTTTTTATTTCCCAGGTCGCACTGAGGAGGATATGTTTTCCTCCTCTCTGTATCGGTTCGGCCTGCACGGCTCTGGACGTTGGGAGCCCGTTCAGCCCACTGGTGGGAAGCCCCCGGCCACTGCAGGACACTCCATGGTTTTCCACAGCCCATCCAGGACTCTGCTGGTGTATGGAGGCCATCGACCGACTACTGCCAGGTACACACCCTCTGTTGGATGGGTCTACTCTACGACGAGGGAGGAGAAGGCGGAAGCAAGTGGAGATTTTGAGGTTTAGAATCGATTTGTTACAAAGAGGGATTGTAGAATTTTTGGTCAGTTGCTAATGCAAGACAAGAAAACAGTTTGTAAATATGGCAAGAGACTGATATAGATGGCACAACCAACACGACTCAGCACATGAAATGATAACAAGCTGCAAAGCTTGAGGACACCAAACATTAAAACATACGCTGGGAAGCGGATTTGAAACCCACTAAACAAGTGCAAGAGACACCGAGATTATTATGTGCAGCGGTGCTTTAAGGATTGAGGCTGGTGAAGCCAGTTTTTAGGACTGAACTTTTCAAAGACATGATTGAAATCAAATCTTTCTGTGCTTCAATGCCAGAAATACCGACTGCACCTTTGTTTCATTTAAAACGATTTTCCCGTCTGTGCACATGTAATTTACCTGACTTAAGATTTGTTTCAAAAGTTTTGAATGAAAGGAAAAAAGGAAAAGGGATATTTTGCATTTAAATTGTCATATTAATTTATATTATTATTTATCTTCTTGTGAGTTGATTTTTGTTGGGTCTGCAGATCAAACACTTTTGTCCATTGGCTGCACACGTAGAGTTGAGTTGTATCCCTTTTGTTCGACTAGAAAAGAAAACAAACAATTGCCTCGTCAGAATATTTGCTTATTTTAAGAACTGTATTTAAAGATACAGATATGAATAGCAAAGGTAGAAATTGTTTGAAAGTAAATACATACTGAGAATAATCTGACGAATACTTTAAAGTAATGGACATCCATATAGATACTAAAATACACTGGCTTTTTTCCTTCTTCTTAGATTCAGTGTGAGGGTGAACAACACTGATGTGTTCCATGTGGACAGACGCTTTTGGACCTCCTTCCGTTCCCGTTTCCCGGCAACAGGCCCCAGAGAGAGAGCTTTTCACTCAGCCACCGTCATTGGCAACTACATGGTGGTCTATGGTGAGCACCGAGAAATGTAGAAAATACATCATCCGCTTTCATCAGTCCTTTTCTGTGCATACTGATCTTTTGTTTTCATGCATGTCTCTCAAAGGAGGTAATGTCCATATTCACTACCAAGAGGAGAAGTGCTATGATGAGGAGATCTTCTTTTACCACCTGGGCTGTCACCAGTGGGTGTCTGCTGGGGAGAGATGGTCACTCAGTGAGTTTAAATTCACACACACACACACACACTCTAGTTTTCATCCACAGATCATTTTCTATGTGGTTGTATCTGAACATCTGCAATTACGAGGATTAAAAAAAAAGTTTCCTTTTGTATTAGGAGGCGATGCTGTGAGAGGGCGTTACTCGCATGTTGCTGCTGTGATGGAGGGACAAGTGCTGCTGGTTGCCGGGGGTTACAGTGGTGTTGCCCGTGGAGACCTGGTGGCTTACAAAGTACCACAGTTTGTCAGTAGTGATCAAGGGGACAGGGTGAGTGAAAATACAAGACAACAAAAAGTCATATTGGAAAGATGGGCAAATGTACATATGCTCTGCAGGCGAAAGAGAATAGAAGATGAGAGAGGGAATAATGCATTGTAATACAGTACCTATATGTGTGTTTTTTTACCAGGATGCTGTTTGTGCTGAGGCGCTTGATGAAAGTATGTGCCTAAAAAATCCTGAGTGCAGCTGGTGTGAAGGCCGCTGTCGAGAGTCCCAGCCCACTAATCCGGTAACACTTCACTTTGCACCATTTGGTCATTCACTTGTTATGCATTCCTACTTTATGACACATCTGGGATTTTCTTTTGGAATTTATACGCCCTTGTTTTGTTTTTTCGAAGTGTGGCAGCACTGGTTGCCTGGGCCTGGCGCGTTTCCTGTCTGATTGCCAGTCCTGTCTGGTGTTCAGTGGCACTCCAGCCTCACTTGCCCGTGCCCCTGGGGAGTTCGGTTGGTGTGTTCAGAATGAGTCCTGCCTGCCAGTGTCAGGTGAGACCCAGGGAGGGAGGAAGGAGGGCGCAAGAGAAGGGTTTAAAAAATATATGTTTGGTGCTGACATGGGAGGGACTAGACTGTTGTTTGGCGTCTCTCAAAAACAGAACAACATTGACTTCACTTCACCCTGCTGAGACTGGGAAAGCTACTCAGACCGTGGTTTGACTTGCTTGTCCAATCCCATCTTTCCTTTGGTGCAGTTAGGTCATGGGGTTTTACTCTTTTTGAGAAAACGTCACACAAAAGTCAAAGATCAGGCCCCTTTCAGTACAGTAGTAAACGTCAGGATACTGCTGTATGATGAGATTTAAAGAGGTCAGATGTGTTCTTTGTTTGCTGACCTCTCCCTCTCGCTCTCACAGAGCGAAGTGCGTGCCGTGTGGACCAGATCTCAGGCGCGTACGGCTGGTGGGGGGAGCGTACCCTTTTCCTAACCTCCCTCCACTCCTGTCGCACCGAGAACTATGTCCCGGGACTGCACCTGCTCACCTTCCAGCACCCGCGCAACGACTCCCAGCCTGACAAGGTACGGAGTCCAAATCTCAAGTGCTAACTGTGCTAGCTGTGGTTGTACCTGATCCCCTCTCTGCTAATACTTATCCCTCCTTCCTCCCTCCAACATGCTGTAACAATCTACTGTAGTTATCCCTTTTGAATATTATTGTTTTTCCTGTTTTGTTGTTATTTTCTACCTTGTGCTTCTGGCTATCTAACACCTTGACTCCAGTGCTCACTGTTGTTTTTCGCTTTCTGCTTTACAATTCGCTCGTTGTGTAGTCTGTCAAACTTGTGCAGCAGTTTGAAGAGAATAGAGCTTCTGTTGATGTGTCTCCACTTCTGTCCATTCTCCATTATCCTCCATCCTCCTCACCCCTCTCGCCAGGTGTCCATCCTCCGCAGCACCACCATCATCCTCAGTCCCACCACAGAAATGGACGTAGCCTTACAGTTCAGGGGCTTCATCCACCCGCTGTGGGGCGCCCCTCCGCCTGCACCTCCTCCCATAGACACTGTCTCCATGTGGGCTCGCATTCAGAGGCTCCACTTTGAGGCCCGAATGGCGACAGGGCCTAACTCGAGTCAACTGGTAAGGGAAAGTGCACATCAATTAAAATGTGCAATGCAATGTAGAAATACATTGCAATAGCTTTTTTATCATTTCAAATCACTAATTTTTAAGATAAGAAGTACTTATTTGACGCCACTTTGACCTTACTTTTTTTTATTTATTTTTTTTACTTTGTCTTTGTCAAACTCTCTTTGCACCTCTATACAAACTGAGCAGGAGGTGGTGGGACGTTGGGCGGCCCAGCAGGAGAAAGAGTTGAAGCTGCTGGCTCGCTCAGATGGGAGTAGATTGTTCTCTAACCTGACAAGAGGAAATCATTACCTCGTTCAGGCTGAGGGCTACCTTAACAACTCAGGCTCTGGACAGACCAGTGAGATGGCCCTCATCTGGAACAGAACTCTTCCTGGAGGGAGTGTGAGTACTAGCACATTTAAGCCCTGTGCTTCTCTACAAAATGAAAGAGCTTTAACTGTTGCATTTCTGTCATTTTTCTACACAATGAGTCTCCTTCAGTAGAACAAATCAGCTGACCTCAAACCTTCTTTTCTTCCCCCATAATTTCCCCCCTCTTTCTAGGAGATCTCCTTCTTGTTTTTGGAGCCGTACCGCTCAGGTTCCTGCTCGGGGTACATGTCATGTCTGGCCTGTCTGTCCGATCAGTCCTGCGGATGGTGCCCCTCTCTATCACGCTGCCTACTGCGGGACAGCCCAGACCTGGTGCTCTGCCCTGAGGGAGAGAAGGGGGAAGGCAATGGAGAGAGTCAACGCCATCTGCTGTTGGCACCGCAACACTGCACCTTGTGTGAAGAATACAGAGACTGCTCTGCTTGTACCCAGGTACATCTCACAGAACACCTCAAAATGTGTATACAAATATATATGTATCTGTAACATATATTACAGTTCCATTTAGAGTAAGCTGGTATTATGATTAATACAAATCTGTATTTGTCCCTACCAGGACCCTTATTGTGAGTGGCAGATAAACTCCAGCAAGAAAGGAGACTACCAGTGTAGTCGTCGAGGAAGACTAGATGGTTCCATACGTGACCCAGGAGGGTGTCCTAAAGTCTGCAACCAGTGAGCTGAAAAACAATATTTTTCAAACAAAAACTCAGATTTGAAATCATTTCAACAAGAACCTACAGCCGACTCAAGTCTAATGTCTTTTGTCATCTGTTTGTGCTGCATAGGAGAAAGACTTGTGGTGAGTGCCTTTCTAACTCCAGCCAGTGTGCATGGTGTGAGTCTGCCCAGGCCTGCTTCTATTTCGCTGCCTACCTCACAAAATACCCCTACGGAGAGTGCAGGGACTGGTACGACAGGTAAAAAATAAGGAGATTTTTAAGCCTTTTCCTTTTTATATGTATAGGTACTATAATCATTTTGACAGTTGTACATACAGTTACCTTATCCTGATCACAGCTTAAAAACATATATATTATAAGACTCATGTTTCTTAAGCAAATATGAAACAAAGACCTGACTTAATTATAAGTATACGGTTTGTAATTAATTATTATTATTTCTTCTGCCAGTGAATTGAAATGAACTTTTAATCAATCATTTTATATTCTCCTTTATTCTTTTACTCGTCAGTGTTCATTCGGTTCCCCAGTGTAAGCAATGTTCAGCTCTAAGCACGTGCACAGACTGCCTGCGGACGTTCCAGTGTGGCTGGTGCGGTGATTATAACAACCCCACTATTGGAAAGTAAGTACGGCAAATATATTACTTTACAGAGAAACACATACATACAGTACAAACACATCTGATTTGTATAACTTGTAACGTAATCTCTGTTTTATCAAATAAATGATCAAATAACTGTAGTTTTGTATTGTTGTATTCTTTATTGTTTTATTGAACTTTTCCTTCCATCTCTTTCAGATGTTTGAGGGGAGACTGGGCAGGAATGGACGACTCGTTGGTTTATAACTGTAGTGTTGCTGTTGCTGAAGCTCGGGCTGCAAAGTAAGAAATCTCTTCTAACACTTCTGTGACGTGATGCGGTACCCGGTCATCTTAAAACCAAATATATTAAAATATGAACAATCATACACTAAATATTGTGAGTGGGTTGTTTCTGACCGGTAGAATTTCTTTTTGGGGATGTTCCACTTTTAGATATTACAATTAGCTAAAGCAATTACTGCCTCTTTCAAAGATGCCCTCACATGTTTAAGTATTATAATTAACATTTACAGGATTCATAAATAAATAAAATCCACATATTCCAGTCAATGTTTTGTCAGAAAAAAAATAAAATGTTATTGGTAATAGCTTTTAAAATACATGATAATAATAGATGCATTTCTTAATGATAGAGAGTTTCATAACCTGCAGATACAGTAGAATGCCTGCCAGCTTAAACAGATCTTCTACATCTACATACATAGCTTTGACATGATTAATGGCTAGTGCATCCCTATCAGCCTTCTAATCATTGTCCTGCTCGTCCAGCCCTGAGCCCCAGACCTCGGCCCCGCCTCGACCCCTGGACATGGAGATGGAGCTGGAGCACTTGGAAGACGAGGAGCAAGACGCCATCTGGTCCTACCCCACCTGCCCTGATGTAGAGGAATGCAGGCTGGGCCTCCACAACTGTCACCCCTACGCCACCTGTATCAACACTCCCACCTCCTATGAGTGCCACTGCGAGAGAGGATACACGGGGGATGGCACTCTGCACTGTAACCAGACGTAAGGATCTCTGTTGATTCATCCTCAAAGTTGCTCTTTAGCCACCAGGGTTGCTTTTATCTTGATCTTGAAAATTATGATGTTTGTACTCCACCTTCAATCATTCTCCTCCAAACGGCAACCTATGCTGTTGAAAAATGAAGCCATTATGGAAGTGCAAAGTTCTGCATTTCCTTGAGTGTCCACTAGAGGCTGGCAGCAAAAAGCAAGGACTCCCCCTTAGGTCTGATATTAAAATGTCCACTTTTACAGCAAAAATAAACACGACTACAGGCTAGTACATGAGACAGTTTGAGTCTCAGTAGCTCAGTTAGTGAGGGGGTTGAATTTAGCGATACCGCATCTGTTTTGATTATATTAAGACTTAAAGTTATGCATACATTTTCATAATACGGGATGTGGCTTTCATAAAGTTACAGGTGGGGGAGTTGTAGCTGTTTGCGAGGAGACTTAAGGCCCGCCTCAGCTCTACCTTTTTGCCTGTTTCTAGATCAATCTAAAGGTATGGGAAGATAGTATTTCCAATTCCGCAACTGCCATCCTTGCGCTTCATAACGCCACTACATCCATGGGTCACTGAGACTACATTCATGTTTTATACAGTCTTTGTTTTTCCCATGTTTATCCTACAGGTGCTACAATGAGTGTCGTGAGGGCCAGTGCAGTGGTAGCCCACGGTTTGAGTGTGAATGCTCGCTGGGGTGGACATCTGACCCTGCTACTCTGGTTCTCAGTGGTGTTGAGTGTGATGTGGATTGCGGATGCAACTTCCATTCCACCTGCATTACAGCACCAGGGATCTGTGACGAATGCCAGGGTGAGAACTTAATGTGTGGTTCTTTTCAGTATCTTCTCCATGCATCTTAGTTATTTAACTCGTACTGATCCCGACTAAGGTGGTGGAGTCATACACAAGTTTTGGCTCTTGCTGACATCCTTCCTCTGTCTTTCAGATTGGACTACAGGCCCCCACTGTGAGCACTGCAGGCCCGGTAGCTTTGGTTTAGCCCTGTCTGGTGGAGGGGGGTGTGTGCAGTGTGAGTGTAACGGCCACGGCGACCCTCTACGAGGATACTGTCACAACCTTACAGGCCAGTGCTACTGTACCCACAATACTCATGGACCACACTGCGAGTCTTGCCTGCCTGGCTACTATGGAGACCCTAGGTAAGAACAATTAGACATTTTTAAAAAATGATTTGTTTTTAGTTTTTTATCTTTATTTAAATGTTCCTCATCATGACTTGTTTATCTTTGTCTGTCTAAAAGGAACAATGGCACATGTTACCGGCAGTGTCAGGGCCGTTCGGTACTGCTCTCCTCCACCTCTACCAATGCCATTCCTCTGTCCTCTTCTCTGGGATGGCGAAGTGGCACAGAAGGTAAAGGAGGACTTTCTCATTGCCTGTGGGTCCTCTCTGTGACTGAGAACCTGGCACCTTGTCTGCCCAGACAACTGTGTCCCCCGATAGCTCTCACACTACATCCAGACTCCCACACCCGTTGTGAAGTGAGTACAAACTTGACCCTTGTACACACACGCCAACGCCCACACTCAATTGATCATGTTAACTGCTATAGCATCATAAAGGTCAGTTTTGTCTCTGTTTAACTCCCTCTATTGCTGTTTTGTAGAGCTCCTATGTCTATGTGTTTGATGGCCTTCCTCGTTTCCTCAGCAACGGCGTTGTACATTCCGATCACAACCTGATTGGGGCATTTTGTGGCACCACAAGGACTCAGCCTATCACTGTAGAGGCCACCTCAGGTATCCATCGATCATCATTGAGTCATAAACAATTTTAGCTAGAAAGTTCTGCTTTGACATGAGTCCATTCCAGCCAGACTGCAAGAGCTGAGTAATAAAATGTGATTAAATTGGTCTTTTTGGGCTACCGTACATCCTTCACAGCACATAAACAACAAACAATCCAATAGATTATGTTACCTTAGGAAGTCAGTTACAGTCAACCTTCTTAAGATGTTACACAAACTCTTAATTTTCTCTAATGTCATGAGGTAAATGGGTGTGATGTGCATTTTGATTTGATAGTTTAACTCATTTTCCATCTGTTAACATTATGACCTTTACTGCAGCCAGTCAGTAGAGGGAGCTCTAAATCTGTGGGCTTCACTTGAGGCGAGGAATTGTGCTATCCTTTCTTCATACAGACTTAGATAGCAATCCTGAAGTGTTAAAAGACACAATTTAGTTTTTACCATATTGTATTTTCCCTTCCACCACCAGGTGTGATCTCAGTTTACTTTGAGGCCAACGTCACCTCAAACAAACCTCAGGGCTTCAATGCATCTTTCTGGGTGCGGCGTTGTCACCACAGCTCAGATGACGGTGAAGACGGATCACCTGTGTGTCCAGGTGGAGCCCAGTGCCAAGGCGGCCTCTGTCAGTGTCCTCAGGGATATGCTGGACCGCACTGCGACCGGCCCAT
The DNA here is from genome assembly GCF_963930695.1 of Labrus bergylta. Classification (NCBI taxonomy): domain Eukaryota; kingdom Metazoa; phylum Chordata; class Actinopteri; order Labriformes; family Labridae; genus Labrus; species Labrus bergylta. Next base: position 15,487,604 of record NC_089202.1, read on the forward strand.
GTGTCCTCAGGATTGTGGAATAGCAGAAGGGAGAGGGGCATGTAATACAGTAAGATTTGTTTTTATTTCATGTTGACCTTTTGGCACAAGTATCCCTTATATCTTAGGGTAGAACATTTTGGGAATGAATAAAGCAAGTAAATTGTAACACAGCACTATAAATGACAGATTATATATATTATTTTGTAGTTGTTTACGTCAACCATAGATTACGTCAACCATGTTAATATGTTATTCATAAAATGACAGCTTGAAAACATCTTGTCTTACTGACAATAGTCATTTTACCTATTTACTGATATTACATTTCAAAAGACAACAGTTTTGAAATACTCAAAGTGGGGAGAACACATTTTGTTAGTTTTCTAACCACCATGTTTTGTTGTCTTTTTTGCCAGTCTCTGGGAGTGTGTGTGTGCACAGACAGCTGGGCCGGCTCGGACTGCTCTGTTCCTCGGGACTCCAACAGCTTGGTATGGGAAACACTTCTGGACACGCAACTGACCGTGGTAAGGGCAGAACATAACCGAAACAGTAGGAAAACCAGCTTCAGTTTGCACAACTTCTGAATTATACACACATTCATGTGCAACTCTGTTCCACAGAACCAGGCCCACAGGTTCCTCCACAGGATGGGCCACACTCTGGTGTCTGGACCACAGGGCTACCTATGGATGTACGGAGGGCTCTCTCTGGCAGAGGGCATTCTGGGAAATGTCTCCAGGTAGAGGCACATTTTAGGTGATTTTATAATGCATGCACTATCTATATACACAAACTGAAGACTTTTGTCCCTGCTTGGTTTAGATATTCTGTGTCAGAGCACCGATGGACGCAGATGTTGACAAGCTCTGTGGAAGAAGGCTCCACTCCAGGACCTCGCTATCACCATGCCTCTGCAATGCTGACTAGTCATGAATCTGGCTCAGGAAGCATCTTAGCCAGTCACAACTTCATGTTGGTGGTGGGTGGTGTGACTCAAAATGGTGTTGCCATGGATACGTGGAGTCTCAATCTCAGCAGTTTAGTGTGGAGAGAACACAAGGTTTGGACTTGATTTAGTAGAGGACAACCTATCTGAATAAACCTGTTTTCTGTCTTTGTTTCTTTTCTTTTCTTTTTTTTTATCTCTAACAATTTAAAATGTTCTCCATCTTTGGCAGAGCGCACTTCTTCCACCTATGGCTGGCCACACTTTAACTGTACGCAGAGACTCCTCTGTGCTGCTGATTGGAGGTTACTCTCCAGAGAACGGCTTCAACCACCACCTTCTGGAGTTCAGCCCTCATTCTGGAAACTGGACCATAGCCCCCCATACTGGCACACCCCCTACAGGTTCTTTTAATAATCTGCCTCATGCAGAAATGCAGTATTACATATCCAAAATGTTTAACAGACAAAACAAGACAGTTGCAAAGAGCACAATTTTTCCTTTCTTCTTTAACCTTGTTTTACCTTAAATTTCCTTTAGGTTTGTATGGCCACTCAGCAGTGTACCATGAGCAGACTGATGCCATCTATGTCTTTGGAGGCTACCGCTTTCATGTAGAGACTGTGGAGCCCTCAGGAGAGCTGTACAGTCTGTACTACCCCAACCTTACCTGGTCTCTGCTGGTCCCCTCACGGGGAAACAAGGTCAGATATCATTCACATCCAATCTCAACCCTCATTACAGGCCTTTATATACGAAGCCAAGCATGTATCCCCTACTTATACATAAAGTTTAACTTGTGTTTCTATGCTATACCTCTATGCTATGCAGCCCCTGTCCCGTTTCTTCCACGCTGCAGCGCTGATCAAAGACACCATGGTCATTGTTGGGGGAAGGACAGAAGCCGAAGACTACAGTAACTCAGTGTCTCTGTACCAAATCAACTGTAACACCTGGATACAACCAGGTGACTGTCTAAATGTCATTTTGGCATATTTATATGATCACATTAAAGCTTGCCATTTTATAATCAAACCACTTTTCCTCTCTTTCCATCAGCCTCAGCGATAGGAGATCCAGTAAATCGTTCTTTGTCTCTTGCCATGACGAGCTGGGGGGGTCGTCTCTTTCTGTCAGGAGGCTTCAATGGCGTCACGCTGGGCAGACTCCTAACCCTGACTGTTCCCTCTGACCCCTGTGCCCTCATGCAAACACCGGAGGCCTGCAACGCCACTACAGGCAGCTGCCTCTGGTGCAGGGGAACCTGTGCATCTTCTGATACTGCTGAGAGGTAATGTATTTTCTGAAGTAAAGAAAAATAGCACTCTTTTGTCGATGGTTATTGCAGCAATTAAAAAAAAAGCATCTGTTGCTATCTTTTAGAATGGGCTGTTTCACTGGCCAGTTTCCTTGCTCTCCGACCCCTCGTCAGCCAGACCAGTGTCGCAGACTTAAGACCTGCAGTGAATGCCTCGCCAGACACCCTAAAACATTCTCCAATCCAACTCAGGTAACCCACAACACCCCTACTCTAACAAAGCTCAGAAAAAGTCCCAGTAAACCTACTACTGTTTGTCAGCTAAAATCTGTTCTTCACTGAATTTCTCAGCCTGCTCTACAGTGTAAGTGGTGCACAAATTGTCCAGAAGGGGCCTGCATCAGCAGCTCTGTCAGCTGTACGTCTGAACATGACTGCCGGATCAACCAGAGAGAGATCTTCCTGTCCAGCAACTGCACTGAGACCAGCTGCGAGGCTTCTGACTGCCCTAAGTGTACAGCATCTGGAAAATGCATGTGGACTCGCCAATTCAAACGCACAGGTACGGTGGATAGAAAGTAGATAGATCTATTATGCAGTTCTGATGAAATAGCTGGGTTTATGCATCTAGATTCAGAATCTGTGTTGTTCTTGTTAAAGGCTTTATATGCATCCAGCAGATGTCGCCCTTGAGCACCAGCATGAAACCAAAACAATTTGCGCTGCATTGTTGTGTTAGCATGCTAATCCTAGCGATCTTTTTTATGCTTGTATCTTCACACTGCATGTAAATTTACCCGAAATGACCGTGATCTGGAAACGCTTACGTGACATTCAATTAAGCAGTGAGTACAGTATGTTATTCTTCTTTTCTATTATCCCTCAATTAAACAACTTTATACGCGAGGGGATGAGCCGGCCGGCCGTCCCGGCGATGTAAACAAACTGAAGATAGGACTCGGAAAGCATCACAGACAGTGGGACACGAGTGTTACACCCATTGTAGACAGTCATTTCTCACGTAGTTATTTTCAGAGGATATACTTGATTTCTATTACATTTAAGTGTGAAAGATCACATATAAAGCCTTTAAGCGCCCGACTGAAAATGTGGACTTGCTGTCATTTCTGCAGGTGAAACAAGGCGCATACTGAGTGTGAACCCCACCTATGACTGGACATGTTTCAGCTACGCCTTGCTCAACGTCTCCCCCATGCAGGTGGAGTCATCCCCCCCAATGCCATGCCCTCCACCCTGCCACAGTCTCCATAACTGCAGCCTCTGTCTGGGCTCGTGAGGCTCTGATGGGGGCTGGCAGCACTGTGTGTGGAGCATGGCTTTGCAGCAGGTAACACTGCCAGGCTTTAACTTGACAAACTATTTGTGACTTTTAGTACCAAAGCATGTTTCTTCATAACTGATGTCGCTGCGCTTCTTCTAGTGCATGAGCCCCTCTTTCATGCCCCTGCGATGTGAGGCGGGTCAGTGTGGCCGCCTGCTCTCTGGGGGGGACTCCTGCTCCCCCCAGTGCTCTCAGCTCAGCCAGTGCTCCCAGTGCATTGCAAGGCCTCAGTGTGGTTGGTGTGCTTCTCGTGGAGGAAATGGGGCTGGTCGCTGTCTGCAGGGAGGACTTGATGGTGAGATTTATCTTATATTCACTAGATTAGTTTGCCATTTCTTACTAAATGTATCTAATTTGATGCGTTTCTTATTCTGATCCACAATCGTCCTTCCATTCTTTTCTCCCAGGTGTGAGTGAGGGTGTTTGCCCACTGAGAAACAGCAGCTGGTCCTTCCTCCACTGTCCAGAAGGAAACATGCGTTTAACTAACCCCTAAATATTATTTTATCTAATGTAATTCTCATGCTTTTATTCAGTTATATAACAAAAGAAGCCAGGAAAAAATAACTAATTCACCTATTTAAAAAGGCCCTAGTTTCTTGCTCCATTCTCAACCTGATGCATCACAACACTGCTTACCTGCTCATTGTGGCGGAGGAGGGCAGACGAGTTTTCAGAAGGCAGTGAAACTACACTGGGGCACAGAGACTGCACCAAAGTTGTTGAGGATTGCCGTGAGATTTGCTGTGCTGCACCTAGGTGGGTATATGGTTGCACCCCCACCCCTTCCTCAGGGTAGTCTGCCTCTTCACTAGTGGCTTAAGCTCAGATTTGTTTGTTTTTTCTGCACTAGTATTTTTATCGAATTTGTATTTTAACTTGCCTTTTAGGCCATTTTAGATTCTGTTACAAAATTTTAAAAAATCTATTTTAATTCCCCTTCTTAATTTTTGTGTTATTATTATATTGTTTAACCATTCTTCCTTCCCCACAGCTTCAGTTCACCTTATTTTGCATTTCTTCCTGTGATTAATTCAAATACATTCCTTAAATTCTTACAAAAACACAGTTTTCCCAATCTGTGTCTTACTTATTTACAAGAGTAATAAATTGTGTATTTGGGGTGTAAGCCCCCAGGTGGCGTTGTCGGTTCTTATTTTACATAATTAGTTACTACCACCCCCAACTCCTGCCAAACATGCATAAAACAGTCTCACGTTAGATGAGCTCTATACCGGCATCTTCTGGCGAAACACGATAAAGGGTGCACGAAAAAACATTGTCATGTCATTTGGCACGGACCCGTGGACTTGTGCTTCCCTTGTGGGTGGACCTGTGCCGGCCCGTGGCATAGGCAGTATGGGCAACTGTGACACTGTGTTGGCTTGTAAAGTTGGACAGAGGGAGAAGCAAAAAAAAAAGAAAAAGAGGGTGGAGACAAACAGAGCAAGAACAAGAACAAGAACAATGAATAACATAGATGTATAGCTACAATGTCAGTTATAATGATAAAAGTATGTGTTGCCTTTGGCCACAACAACAAAGTATGAAGTGATAAATTAAATTTGGAATAATCAGCACATATTTTAAGGATTGGGGTTTATCAGAAACTGAGTTCAGTAAAACATCTCTGTATCTTTGTAATGCACAGTAATATCAGTGCAAAGTAAATAAAACACATCTAAAGAAATGTCCAGTAGGCTATTTATAAATTACATGCAAGTGCCATACAAGTGGAGACCTCAGACACACACATCCACATGAGACTTGTATCAGCTTCTCATAACCCATCAGTTCTTTGAGCTATTATTGCAATTACATAACTCGTGTTAATTTTGATTGTATTTTTTTCCAGTATGAACCTTTTCAGGAGTTATGGTTTGTGTTTCAGAGTTGGCTTGAATCAAAAGACATGTTGTTACACCCTCAAACTGTTGAACGTCCTTTAGAAAGTTATTTGGTTAAACAATTTATTTACAGATCGTTTTTTGTTTTTTTTGTTTTTTACCGTCAAACCCCTTATTGGCTAAATGGAAAAAGGAACTCAAAGTTCAAGTTTTTGTTTTAAAGTAATTATGGCTAAAAAGAAACTGTTTTGGCTGCTTCACTATATGACCCTCACGCTTTTCTTCTTCTGAGTTTTTTATTCTCCTTTCATTTTAAATATTCATGTTTATTATTAATGTTTTTTTTCCTCTCTCCGTACAGTCTCAACATCCCTTTACAATGTCCATGTTTAAAGGTGTGTGTTTTACTATGAAAGGCTGCAATAAAATAAAAATAAAAAAACGCGTCATATCCGCTAGAGGACAGTGTTGTTTAAACCCTGGTCTGGTTTGCTCTCACTAAAACACGGAAGGAGTTTAGAGACGGCTAAGGACCAGGGGATCCTAAAAAGTCTCCAGTCAACTGGTCTGTATTTAAAATTTTAAAATATTCACCAAGCCTCTCTTAAAGTAAGTTCGGCTAATTGGTAGAAAGGATCACGTCTCACACTGAGCCCAGTAAATGTACATTTGTCTTTGTTTATCCATTAGTTCAGAGTTTTGTCAATAACGAAAGTAAACTGAACAGGGCCCGGGGAAGCCATGGCTGACAGTATGGATGAAGAAATGTCGGAGGAGCCCGTACCTCTCCAGAAGGACCTGACTTGCCCCGTGTGTCTGTGCATCTTCCGGGACCCCGTGCTGCTCCCATGTAGCCACAGTTTCTGTCGGGAGTGTCTTCAGGGATCTCTGAAGCACAACAAAAAGTGTCCACTTTGCAAGGCGGACTTTGAGGAAGGCAATGACATCTCCAACCGCGCGCTCAGCGACGCATGTGACACCTTTCTTAAACACGCACACCTGCGGCCGAACCAGAAACATGCCAGTGGGGACATCTGTAACCTTCACCTGAAGCCTCTGGAGCTCTACTGCGAGAAGGACGAGGAGCCAGTGTGTGTGGACTGTGTGTCTCTACATAGTACACACAGACTGTGGTCAATCAGAGATGGAGCACTAATATCTAAGGTAAAGTGTTTTCACCTGGGGGGGGGGAATGTATTCCTTTCAGAATAAATGCTAACGCTGGAAATAAAAGAAAAACTTGATTTGATCTATGAACCAAAACAAAAGACTCGGACTACACAGTGAGGCTACAAATTCCTGTAGTTACACAATTTTCCTCCACAGTTATACTATAACTGACTTATTCATTACACTCTATATTTTTAAAACATGCATTACTTACTGATGCTAATACTACTTGCTGATGATGATGTCTAAATCCAATGCTGTGGTCTATCAGTTTTTGCTGTAGTTTATACAAAAATGCCTTTCCACCGCTGTGCTAAACACAAGACCTCTGCCGAATCCTCTTAACAGAAAATTCAAATTTACCACAGCCATATATCATCGTCCCGACTCGTGTGATACATTCCTCGACTGGTTGGTGCCTAATATCGAGATTTTAATTTAAAAAAGCAGCACTCTCTCATGGCTCTTCATGGCGCTTATGACATGAATTTCTAACTTGAACGTTAATGGACACGGGATACAAGATTAAAGAGACAGTGGTAGAAGAGATTAAATACAAAAGTATAATGAGAGGTGAAACAGACACCAAATTGCAGTAAAAAAAAAAAAAAAAAAAAAACACATTAATCCTTCACTTAACCTTTATTAGAGGCACTTTACATTGTTTCAGTTATGAAAATGTATTAGCATGTGATTGCATGCAGTATATCAATTACTGCAGAATTGCTGCATTATGATATTAACATAGGCCTACTTGTAATCCACCTATCACATATTGTATCAGATCATATTGTGAGTTGCCCTGTGATTCCCACCCCTACAGGTTACATTGATGACAATATTAAAAGATTGTATTTCTTTATTTATATCAGACTTTTCATCTGCCAACCCTCTTCCCTACAAACTCATGCCAAGAACGCCTTTGGACTGGAGTCTTTTATGCACCTTTATCCCTTGCCTTACTTGAAATCAAGTATTTGTGGTCACTTATGATGACCTTCAGCCCACCACTATAATATGACAAGAAATGATCTACCCCAGTGTGAATTCATGTTATAGTAACCAGGCACCTTCCTTAAAATGTTTTCTTTTCCTTGACATTCTTTGCTTATGGTTACCTCTTGCTCTGTTTTTTGTCTCCTGCAGAAGGAGCTGGGGTTCAAAGTCCGGATTTTTGAAAAGAAAGTGGAATCATACAAGAAAACAACACATAAAATCAGCACTGCAGTGGAATACATCAGGGTAAAGTTATTGCCATGACTGTCACTGTGTTATTCCTTCAACAGGAACTGCTACACCTTTAAAGAGTCACACAACACACTATATCTCATGCCTATATAATCAATATGTACACTCTCCTCTTTTAGCAACAAGCTGGGCAGGCGGAGGAGCAGATCAAGGCAGAGTTTGAGAGGCTCCGACAGGTGCTTGTCAGAGAGGAAGCTCTGCGTCTGAAAGCCCTTGCTTCTGAGGAGGAGGAGAAGATTGCTGCCTTACAGGAACTGAATGACAAAACAAAAAGAGACATTGTTGCCCTGAAAGAGCTCATTGACTCTTTGAAGAAAGAGATGGGAAATGAGGATCTTCCCCTCCTGCAGGTAAGAGAACGCGGCGCATCCACACAGTACCGAGAATGAGTTTTGTCTTTGAGGTTGAACTGATCTTGGTTGTTCTCTTTTGTGTTTCAGAATTTCCAAAATTTAAAGAGAAAGTAAGTAATGGTAAATCTTACTGCAGGCATAACACGTATCGTGTGCTAGATAATATAAAGGTTAACATCAACTGTAAAGTAAACTGGGAAGTATATTTTACCACTTACTTTTCATGAAATTTTATACATTTTTGGGTGAATTTAATGTCTCCTACTAATCCCATTTTGCCATCTTTGCTTTAGAACCCAGTGGGATGGTGAAGACCGTCGCCTTGGTGAAGACTGTCTTTTGAATATTGGCAAGCATGTTGGCGCTTTGAGCTTCAAAATCTGGAAAAACATGCAGGACCATGTCAAATACAGTGAGTAAATTACACTGTGGGAGTGAGGAATGAGGTGTTAATGACTGGGAGACTTTACTTCAGTTTGACCTCTTTTGGGTTTTGGGGAACAGTTACTTGAATGTTATCACAAATGCCAGCATTCTTGTCCGTGTAATCATTGTTTGCAACATGGAATTAGCCGCATCCTGTCTCCTCCTGTGTGCAGATCCTGTGGTTTTGAACCCAAACACAGCCTCTCCGTGGCTGTCTTTGAATGCAGACCTGACCAGTGTGAAGGAGAGCCAAGAGCGGCTGACCACCCCTGACAACCCGGAGCGCTTTGATTCCTGCGTCTTTGTCCTGGGTGTTGAAGGTTACACCTCAGGGAAACACAGATGGGACGTCATTGTTGGTGACTGCCCAAAGTGGGTTGTGGGAGTGTGCAAAGAGTCAGTGGCTCGTAAAAAGAAGTTCACAGTCTCTACAAATCGCGGCGTGTGGTTAATAGCACTGAGGGAAGGGGTGTACACTGCCTTAACACCTGAGCGTACAAAACTAGAGGTGCAGCAGCGTCTTGAAGTGATCAGAGTTAAGCTTAATATTGATAAAGGAGAGGTGTCATTTTTTGATGGGGTAACAGCAAAGCACCTGGTCACTTTAACTCATAAGTTTGATGAGAAGATATTTCCTATGTTTGGCCCTGGGCTCCACAGTACACCGATGATCCTGGCTCCAGGAAAAATGGCTGTACACACTTCATGATATGCCTTTATACAAAAAGAGTATCATGGCTGTAGGGCTTAATATTGTAATTCTAATTAAAGGCGAGAAGTCAACATCACTCTAAGGATGCACTCGCACTAGGCCAAGGCCCCATACTGTGCTGAAAGCCTGATTGTGCCCCCTCCCCAGTCCCCCTCTGGCCTGCACTCAAATTTGTGAGCATGATCCATGGTACCTCTTGTACATGCGTCATCATGTTGTAATACTGGATAATCGCGGATATTCCCAAAGACCTCCGAGTTCTTGTGGGTTTTATCCAGCCGAATATTTACATCTATCTAAATTTTGAGTTAATACTCGACCTCTGCATCTGACCAACATAAGCCCGTTGTCGCTATTCTTTAAAATGATTGTTGAGATGAGTGGCCGCACTGTTTGGCTATACGCTGCAAACCCGTGTTTCTGCTCATGCATGAGTAACCATACCGTTTAGTGGTGACATAACAAACAGTAAGGTCTTTCATCTGCTTTTTTTTAAGGGTCTCGAGAAAACATTTGTTATGAATTGGCGCTATACAAATAAAGACTGATTGAAAGATTGATTGATACCATGCCAAAGCACACCTTTTTTCAACCGTGCCAGGGCCAACAACTTGTCACTTTATAAAATAGAGATAGAAAAAAAGAAATTGCCAAAATAACTTGCAAATTCTGAAGGGTTTGATCAAATATTCCCTCTTCAGTTATTAATGCGCAGAATGTAATTAAGCAAAATCATCTTTTTATACAAAAAAAAACCTAACTGGGAATGCAATATTTAGGTTGCTTTGCTTTGCTTTTTGGGCTTACCCGGCTGTTATATACATTCAATTGTATCAAAGTTCAGTCAGGAATATAAAAAGTGGACTGACTTTACGTTTGGAAAATGTGCTCTATTGATTGTTCGAGCACTTTATTATGATGTTGATTCTGCTCCAACTGTGTGGTCTAAAATGTTTACATCAGGGGTGGGCAACTGGCGGCCCCCATCAACCCTACACGTGGCCTTCAGGTCATGAAAAATCTGCCAGAAATATGTACATAATGATATTGGACAACTGGTATATGTTAAGATAAATTTGAGACACAATTGACCATAATTGTTTTTGTATCCTACAATTTGGCCCTCTGGCAGTGAGAATTAAATGAATGTGGCCCCTTGCTGTGTGACCAAAGTTGCCCATCCCTGGTTTACACGATCTGTGGTGTTGTGTTGGTTTTGATATAATTGTATTTGTATGCTGTTCATCAGTGTGGCCAGGAAACAGTTAACAGGATATACTCCACTTCTCTTAATCTGTATGCTGTTTCCAGATGAACTCTCAATAAAACACATTTAAACCAAGCTGGATGTTTTTTTGTTTGTTTGTTTTTTAAAATATAAAACAGGACATCAAAAACTTGTAATAGCTGTTTGCAAAGGAAGGGAAGTGCTTTCAGAGATTGTGCAGGTTCATCTTTCATATCCAGATGTTAACAAGTTTGTTCCCTTCTCTACTGCATGGCGGCGTTGTGCTCTAATATTTGCAGCACAGCCTTTTGTGTTTGCAACCACTGGTTGTGCTAGTCAGCTGAAAAAACACCAAAACAAGGAGCATCTGTCCCTGAGATCATGGACTGCAGCTATCCGCTCCAAGGTTTCACTGTTAGTCGGTAGCTTTTCCAACCAATGAAAGAGTAATGGAATCGTGATTACATGACGAATAATCACTTTAAAGAATGACTTATACGGGTAGATTGTGTAGCCGCTCACGACTACGCATCTGGATCTGTCTGAGTCGCTGCGGCTAGCTCTTGAGCAGGCTAGCCGACCACTGTGTTGTAGCCTCATCTGCAGGGACTCCACAATCAGGAGCTACGAGCTGTCAGCCTTGAGCACTCAATAACGCCAAGTTATCTCATGTGGTAGCTAGCGTTAAAAGGGCTCGCCGAACATGTAACTCATCATGGGAGCAAAGAAACGGGAAGTGGTGAGTACGATCCAGACTGGCCTCTTGTCTGTGAACGGGGCTCGGTTAGCTACTTTAGCTTAGCAACACTAGCTTTGTTGACATAGTCTGCGGGGAGCCCCTAGTTACGGAAACGAGTTGGCTTCTTCTTTTGTTAAGACTGATGTGGAAAAATATATTTAACTTCTACTTTTTCTTTTTTATTACTTTTCAATTTTAACGACATTGTGTTACATATTTGGCCCGCCTTGTGTGATTGGTGCAGTGGTTTACTGTAGGGCTAAGAGGTAGCTTCATCAGAGCAGTGTATTCTCCACACATCTCCAAATGCACAATATCAAACAAATCACCCTTAAAATAGTCACTTTAGATTTGTTTAATTCAACAGAACAGAGAGCAGAGTAGATAACATTAGGGTCATGCATATTTCAGCTCGATTCCTGAGGGAAATCAGTCAGTAAAGAGATAATAATAATAATAATAATAATAATAATAACTTTATTTATATTGCACCTTTTTTTAAAAAGACAGGTTTACAAAGTGCTTTGACAAACAAGAACAAACTAAACCAAACACAGAAGAACATTAACAACAGCAAGAACATAACAAATGCAAAATACTAAAAATAATTAAATACAATTCATCAGAAAATAACCCAAAGTGCACGATACCCAACAGACAGAGATAACTTGGTCATGGTTAGGGAATGCAAGAACCACAAGAATTTGTTTTCCTTATAAATAATCCACTTAACCTGTTTGTAACTTCCCTTTTTTTTTTTCAGATGCTCGACTTTTCTGAATTGTTTGGCTCTGTCTACATTTGCGTTACAATTACGCTGCACGTTTTTGTTGGTGATATGTTTATATGATTGCGTCTTTGGCTTTATCTTCCAAACAAACAGGCTGTGCCAGTAATGGCCTTCCCCCTCCCTGTGTGCTTCATCCTGGTGGTTCTGCTGTTGGCTGAGTCACCAGTGTGTCAGGCAGGGGACTGCAAGGGCCACAGACAGGTGTTGAGGGGACCACCAGGCTATGTCACAGATGGGCCAGGAAACTACTCTGTCAATGGGAACTGCGAGTGGCTTATCAAAGGTATAATAAACTATGAATCTAGCATGTCAACAGGAACATGTATGTAAAAAAAAAATAAAATCAAACTTGCAGGCTGTTACACTTTTCTTTTTCCACTTGTTTTTATCTTTTAGCTCCCAGCAACAGTCACCGCATTGTCCTAAATTTCACCTTCATGGACACAGAGTGTACCTATGACTACCTTTTTGTGTATGATGGAGACTCCTACCAGAGCCCTCTCCAAGCTAGTCTGAGCGGAAACACTCTGCCTCAACCTATCGAGGCCAAGTCTGGAAAGGTAACGTAATCAGGAATAAATGTCATGACATCTTTGTATTGCATTTAAACGATAGAAAATGCTCATTTTGTGTCTGTCTGTGCATTTTCTTCTTCAGATGCTGCTTCACCTCTTCAGTGATGCTAATTACAACCTGCTGGGCTTTAATGCGACCTACACCTTTTCTCTGTGCCCTGGTGCATGTGGCGGTCATGGCCGCTGTGATCCCTCTACATTAAAGTGCCACTGTCATCAGGGTTGGGGGGGAACTGCTTGTACAACCCCTCTGTGCTCCCAGGCCTGTTCTGTGAATGGCCAGTGTGACAAGGTAAGACTGGGGGAAGGCAAAGGTCAAATAAGCCTTGAAAAACAGACAGTCAATATGTCACTCGTCCTTCCCTGAATAACCCTTTTATTATGTCCATCAATTGTGCAGCATTTGTAACATTCATTGGTATTTAACTGTATCTTATTCTCTGTGTTTTGCAACAGAAAGGAGAGCGTTGTCAGTGTAACCCAGGCTTCCTGGGTCAAAGCTGCCAACTTGGTTTCCATGACGATAGTGGGGCTGGGCAGTGGTGGCGTGTGAGCGAGGGCAACCCCTACACACCTCCCAGGACAGGTTCTGCTGGTGTGTACCTGTCATCCACTGGAGCCATGTACTTGTTTGGAGGTAAGAGCTTCTCACTATTAACACGGATCTCGTTTTTATTATTAAATCTACCAATCCACATTTCGCCTCAATATATAACATATGGTAATTATTGTAAGCAAGTAATACCTCAATGGTGTGATCATTAGATTCAAACTTCGAACATGCTTTATTAAGTAGATTAGATTAGTGTTACATTTTATCTTTAATCTTTTTAGTTGTGGTCTCCCAGTTCACTGTAGTGTTACCTACTGTCTAATAGTGTTATAATGATTAATAATATCAGCGTATGTTAATGAATGAACTTCTTTTCTCCCAGGGTTTGACCTGAACAGAGCTCTAGGTGACCTGATAAAATATAACTTCACATCCAACCAGTGGGACAGCCGGTCTTATGGTCATTCTCCTGTAAGTGACACACACACATACACTCCTTTTTTTCCCCTCAATGTAAACAGGTAACCTTTTTTTTTTAAAGTGTTGTGACAAAGTATAAAGAAACCTCATTTGTTGTGTAAAAACTTATATTTAGTTTTTGCAAGTAAACACAAGTGGGAGTGGGTTGAAAAAATGGGCTTGATTTGTTTATCACTTGAGTGGAAAAGATCTTGAATCTGAAGAATAAAATAGGCAAACACAAAAAGATATCCAAGGCACTCTGTTCCGTTGTTGCAGACCAGGTCTGACACATTTTTAACTTCACCTGTAGCCATGAATCAATAAAGGCTTTTTAACTTTTGTAACAGAACTGAGTGCCTTGAATTTCTTTGTGTTTTTGCTTACTTTTCTCTTCAGACTCAGATGATTTTTTTTTCACTCAAGTGATAAACACATCTAGCCAATTTTTTCATCGTGTCATTCCACCCTCCCCAAAGAGCAGCTGTTTGCAGTTCAGCTTGATTGAGTACCCACGCAGCGCTCCTTTCCTTTGATGTCCTGTACAAGCGGAAGTGGGTTTCCGAGGCTTACCAGCAACTCATTTGTATAAAACAGATGTGAATGTATATTGTGTGTTTACGTTTTTTGAGTGTGTGTATACCCAAAATATGTCGGATATGTCGGATGTGAAGATAATTTGGCATGAAATAATTGGATTTCTAACTTAGTGTGTAAATGTTATTTCAATATTGAACAGGTTATCGCATTGCGGGCTTCAGCCTATCTTTTGTGCATGTGTTAACACAATCAATGAAAGATAAAAGTGCTCATGTTTAATCACTGTTGCCCTCTCCTTTTTTCTCAGGTGGCTCGCCACTCTCACTCTGCTGTAGAGTGGACGGGCAACATGGTGATCTTTGGAGGAGAGCTGGCAAATGGTTCTTTGGCTAGTGATGTGTGGATGTACCGTCCACTCCATGACGACTGGCAACAACTTGGCTTTTCAAATTCACTTGGTGCTCCCAAATTGGCCAATCACGCTGCAGCTGTAGTGGACAGTTATCTCTACGTATTTGGAGGTGGGGGTTTAAGTTTTGTTTTTTGTACGTTTATCAATTGAGAAATAAATCAACATGAAATGGAATGTTTTTTTTTCTCTCTTTTTATTTCCCAGGTCGCACTGAGGAGGATATGTTTTCCTCCTCTCTGTATCGGTTCGGCCTGCACGGCTCTGGACGTTGGGAGCCCGTTCAGCCCACTGGTGGGAAGCCCCCGGCCACTGCAGGACACTCCATGGTTTTCCACAGCCCATCCAGGACTCTGCTGGTGTATGGAGGCCATCGACCGACGACTGCCAGGTACACACCCTCTGTTGCATGGCTCTACTCTACGACGAGGGAGGAGAACAGCTAGATGCCTAGTTTATGTTTTTGTTTGTTTTGTTTTTGGTGATGTAATGGTTTCTCAGTATCTGATTTTGTCTTTTTAAACGTCAGTAACTGAAGAAGAGGGGGCGTACAGTCAAGGCGGAAGCAAGTGGAGATTTTGAGGTTTAGAATCGATTTGTTACAAAGAGGGATTGTAGAATTTTTGGTCAGTTGCTAATGCAAGACAAGAAAACAGTTTGTAAATATGGCAAGAGACTGATATAGATGGCACAACCAACACGACTCAGCACATGAAATGATAACAAGCTGCAAAGCTTGAGGACACCAAACATTAAAACATACGCTGGGAAGCGGATTTGAAACCCACTAAACAAGTGCAAGAGACACCGAGATTATTATGTGCAGCGGTGCTTTAAGGATTGAGGCTGGTGAAGCCAGTTTTTAGGACTGAACTTTTCAAAGACATGATTGAAATCAAATCTTTCTGTGCTTCAATGCCAGAAATACCGACTGCACCTTTGTTTCATTTAAAACGATTTTCCCGTCTGTGCACATGTAATTTACCTGACTTAAGATTTGTTTCAAAAGTTTTGAATGAAAGGAAAAAAGGAAAAGGGATATTTTGCATTTAAGTTGTCATATTAATTTATATTATTATTTATCTTCTTGTGAGTTGATTTTTGTTGGGTCTGCAGATCAAACACTTTTGTCCATTGGCTGCACACGTAGAGTTGAGTTGTATCCCTTTTGTTCGACTAGAAAAGAAAACAAACAATTGCCTCGTCAGAATATTTGCTTATTTTAAGAACTGTATTTAAAGATACAGATATGAATAGCAAAGGTAGAAATTGTTTGAAAGTAAATACATACTGAGAATAATCTGACGAATACTTTAAAGTAATGGACATCCATATAGATACTAAAATACACTGGCTTTTTTCCTTCTTCTTAGATTCAGTGTGAGGGTGAACAACACTGATGTGTTCCATGTGGACAGACGCTTTTGGACCTCCTTCCGTTCCCGTTTCCCGGCAACAGGCCCCAGAGAGAGAGCTTTTCACTCAGCCACCGTCATTGGCAACTACATGGTGGTCTATGGTGAGCACCGAGAAATGTAGAAAATACATCATCCGCTTTCATCAGTCCTTTTCTGTGCATACTGATCTTTTGTTTTCATGCATGTCTCTCAAAGGAGGTAATGTCCATATTCACTACCAAGAGGAGAAGTGCTATGATGAGGAGATCTTCTTTTACCACCTGGGCTGTCACCAGTGGGTGTCTGCTGGGGAGAGATGGTCACTCAGTGAGTTTAAATTCACACACACACACACACACTCTAGTTTTCATCCACAGATCATTTTCTATGTGGTTGTATCTGAACATCTGCAATTACGAGGATTAAAAAAAAAGTTTCCTTTTGTATTAGGAGGCGATGCTGTGAGAGGGCGTTACTCGCATGTTGCTGCTGTGATGGAGGGACAAGTGCTGCTGGTTGCCGGGGGTTACAGTGGTGTTGCCCGTGGAGACCTGGTGGCTTACAAAGTACCACAGTTTGTCAGTAGTGATCAAGGGGACAGGGTGAGTGAAAATACAAGACAACAAAAAGTCATATTGGAAAGATGGGCAAATGTACATATGCTCTGCAGGCGAAAGAGAATAGAAGATGAGAGAGGGAATAATGCATTGTAATACAGTACCTATATGTGTGTTTTTTTACCAGGATGCTGTTTGTGCTGAGGCGCTTGATGAAAGTATGTGCCTAAAAAATCCTGAGTGCAGCTGGTGTGAAGGCCGCTGTCGAGAGTCCCAGCCCACTAATCCGGTAACACTTCACTTTGCACCATTTGGTCATTCACTTGTTATGCATTCCTACTTTATGACACATCTGGGATTTTCTTTTGGAATTTATACGCCCTTGTTTTGTTTTTTCGAAGTGTGGCAGCACTGGTTGCCTGGGCCTGGCGCGTTTCCTGTCTGATTGCCAGTCCTGTCTGGTGTTCAGTGGCACTCCAGCCTCACTTGCCCGTGCCCCTGGGGAGTTCGGTTGGTGTGTTCAGAATGAGTCCTGCCTGCCAGTGTCAGGTGAGACCCAGGGAGGGAGGAAGGAGGGCGCAAGAGAAGGGTTTAAAAAAAAATATGTTTGGTGCTGACATGGGAGGGACTAGACTCTTGTTTGGCGTCTCTCAAAAACAGAACAACATTGACTTCACTTCACCCTGCTGAGACTGGAAAAGCTACTCAGACCGTGGTTTGACTTGCTTGTCCAATCCCATCTTTCCTTTGGTGCAGTTAGGTCATGGGGTTTTACTCTTTTTGAGAACACGTCACACAAAAGTCAAAGATCAGGCCCCTTTCAGTACAGTAGTAAACGTCAGGATACTGCTGTATGATGAGATTTAAAGAGGTCAGATGTGTTCTTTGTTTGCTGACCTCTCCCTCTCGCTCTCACAGAGCGAAGTGCGTGCCGTGTGGACCAGATCTCAGGCGCGTACGGCTGGTGGGGGGAGCGTACCCTTTTCCTAACCTCCCTCCACTCCTGTCGCACCGAGAACTATGTCCCGGGACTGCACCTGCTCACCTTCCAGCACCCGCGCAACGACTCCCAGCCTGACAAGGTACGGAGTCCAAATCTCAAGTGCTAACTGTGCTAGCTGTGGTTGTACCTGATCCCCTCTCTGCTAATACTTATCCCTCCTTCCTCCCTCCAACATGCTGTAACAATCTACTGTAGTTATCCCTTTTGAATATTATTGTTTTTCCTGTTTTGTTGTTATTTTCTACCTTGTGCTTCTGGCTATCTAACACCTTGACTCCAGTGCTCACTGTTGTTTTTCGCTTTCTGCTTTACAATTCGCTCGTTGTGTAGTCTGTCAAACTTGTGCAGCAGTTTGAAGAGAATAGAGCTTCTGTTGATGTGTCTCCACTTCTGTCCATTCTCCATTATCATCCATCCTCCTCACCCCTCTCGCCAGGTGTCCATCCTCCGCAGCACCACCATCATCCTCAGTCCCACCACAGAAATGGACGTAGCCTTACAGTTCAGGGGCTTCATCCACCCGCTGTGGGGCGCCCCTCCGCCTGCACCTCCTCCCATAGACACTGTCTCCATGTGGGCTCGCATTCAGAGGCTCCACTTTGAGGCCCGAATGGCGACAGGGCCTAACTCGAGTCAACTGGTAAGGGAAAGCGCACATCAATTAAAATGTGCAATGCAATGTAGCAATACATTGCAATAGCTTTTTTATCATTTCAAATCACTGCCTCAGAAGTCAAAACTTTAACATACTATAACTGTTCATCCTGGAGTCATCATATAATGCGAAACCTTTGTCCGCTTGCATTTTGAAATTAAATAAATGAGAGATTTTTAAGATAAGAAGTACTTATTTGACGCCACTTTGACCTAACTTTTTTTTACTTTGTCTTTGTCAAACTCTCATTGCACCTCTATACAAACTGAGCAGGAGGTGGTGGGACGTTGGGCGGCCCAGCAGGAGAAAGAGTTGAAGCTGCTGGCTCGCTCAGATGGGAGTAGATTGTTCTCTAACCTGACAAGAGGAAATCATTACCTCGTTCAGGCTGAGGGCTACCTTAACAACTCAGGCTCTGGACAGACCAGTGAGATGGCCCTCATCTGGAACAGAACTCTTCCTGGAGGGAGTGTGAGTACTAGCACGTTTAAACCCTGTGCTTCTCTACAAAATGAAAGGGCTTTAACTGTTGCATTTCTGTCATTTTTCTACACAATGAGTCTCCTTCAGTAGAACAAATCAGCTGACCTCAAACCTTCTTTTCTTCCCCCATAATTTCCCCCCTCTTTCTAGGAGATCTCCTTCTTGTTTTTGGAGCCGTACCGCTCAGGTTCCTGCTCGGGGTACATGTCATGTCTGGCCTGTCTGTCCGATCAGTCCTGCGGATGGTGCCCCTCTCTATCACGCTGCCTACTGCGGGACAGCCCAGACCTGGTGCTCTGCCCTGAGGGAGAGAAGGGGGAAGGCAATGGAGAGAGTCAACGCCATCTGCTGTTGGCACCACAACACTGCACCTTGTGTGAAGAATACAGAGACTGCTCTGCTTGTACCCAGGTACATCTCACAGAACACCTCAAAATGTGTATACAAATATATATGTATCTGTAACATATATTACAGTTCCATTTAGAGTAAGCTGGTATTATGATTAATACAAATCTATATTTGTCCCACCAGGACCCTTATTGTGAGTGGCAGATAAACTCCAGCAAGAAAGGAGACTACCAGTGTAGCCGTCGAGGAAGACTAGATGGTTCCATACGTGACCCAGGAGGGTGTCCTAAAGTCTGCAACCAGTGAGCTGAAAAACAATATTTTTCAAACAAAAACTCAGATTTGAAATCATTTCAACAAGAACCTACAGCCGACCCAAGTCTAATGTCTTTTGTCATCTGTTTGTGCTGCATAGGAGAAAGACTTGTGGTGAGTGCCTTTCTAACTCCAGCCAGTGTGCATGGTGTGAGTCTGCCCAGGCCTGCTTCTATTTCGCTGCCTACCTCACAAAATACCCCTACGGAGAGTGCAGGGACTGGTACGACAGGTAAAAAATAAGGAGATTTTTAAGCCTTTTCCTTTCTATATGTATAGGTACTATAATCATTTTGACAGTTGTACATACAGTTACCTTCTTATCCTGATCACAGCTTAAAAACATATATATTATAAGACTCATGTTTCTTAAGCAAATATGAAACAAAGACCTGACTTAATTATAAGTATACGGTTTGTAATTAATTATTATTATTTCCTCTGCCAGTGAGTTGAAATGAACTTTTGATCAATCATTTTATATTCTCCTTTATTCTTTTACTCGTCAGTGTTCATTCGGTTCCCCAGTGTAAGCAATGTTCAGCTCTAAGCACGTGCACAGACTGCCTGCGGACGTTCCAGTGTGGCTGGTGCGGTGATTATAACAACCCCACTATTGGAAAGTAAGTACGGCAAATATATTACTTTACAGAGAAACACATACATACAGTACAAACACATCTGATTTGTATAACTTGTAACGTAATCTCTGTTCTATCAAATAAATGATCAAATAACTGTAGTTTTGTATTGTTGTATTCTTTATTGTTTTATTGAACTTTTCCTTCCATCTCTTTCAGATGTTTGAGGGGAGACTGGGCAGGAATGGACGACTCGTTGGTTTATAACTGTAGTGTTGCTGTTGCTGAAGCTCGGGCTGCAAAGTAAGAAATCTCTTCTAACACTTCTGTGACGTGATGCGGTACCCGGTCATCTTAAAACCAAATATATTAAAATATGAACAATCATACACTAAATATTGTGAGTGGGTTGTTTCTGACCAGTAGAATTTCTTTTTGGAGATGATCCACTTTTAGATATTACAATTAGCTAAAGCAATTACTGCCTCTTTCAAAGATGCCCTCACATGTTTAAGTATTATAATTAACATTTACAGGATTCATAAATAAATAAAATCCACATATTCCAGTCAATGTTTTGTCAGAAAAAAAATAAAATGTTATTGGTAATAGCTTTTAAAATGCATGATAATAATAGATGCATTTCTTAATGATAGAGAGTTTCATAACCTGCAGATACAGTAGAATGCCTGCCAGCTTAAACAGATCTTCTACATCTACATACATAGCTTTGACATGATAAATGGCTAGTGCATCCCTATCAGCCTTCTAATCATTGTCCTGCTCGTCCAGCCCTGAGCCCCAGACCTCGGCCCCGCCTCGACCCCTGGACATGGAGATGGAGCTGGAGCACTTGGAAGACGAGGAGCAAGACGCCATCTGGTCCTACCCCACCTGCCCTGATGTAGAGGAATGCAGGCTGGGCCTCCACAACTGTCACCCCTACGCCACCTGTATCAACACTCCCACCTCCTATGAGTGCCACTGCGAGAGAGGATACACGGGGGATGGCACTCTGCACTGTAACCAGACGTAAGGATCTCTGTTGATTCATGATTCATCCTCAAAGTTGCTCTTTAGCCACCAGGGTTGCTTTTATCTTGATCTTGAAAATAATGATGTTTGTACTCCACCTTCAATCATTCTCCTCCAAACGGCAACCTATGCTGTTGAAAAATGAAGCCATTATGGAAGTGCAAAATTCTGCATTTCCTTGAGTATCCACTAGAGGCTGGCAGCAAAAAGCAAGGACTCCCCCTTAGGTCTGATATTAAAATGTCCACTTTTACAGCAAAAATAAACACGACTACAGGCTAGTACATGAGACAGTTTGAGTCTCAGTAGCTCAGTTAGTGAGGGGGTTGAATTTAGCGATACTGCATCTGTTTTGATTATATTAAGACTTAAAGTTATGCATACATTTTCATAATACGGGATGTGGCTTTCATAAAGTTACAGGTGGGGGAGTTGTAGCTGTTTGCGAGGAGGCTTAAGGCCCGCCTCAGCTCTACCTTTTTGCCTGTTTCTAGATCAATCTAAAGGTATGGGAAGATAGTATTTCCAATTCCGCAACTGCCATCCTTGCGCTTCATAACGCCACTACATCCATGGGTCACTGAGACTACATTCATGTTTTATACAGTCTTTGTTTTTCCTATGTTTAACCTACAGGTGCTACAATGAGTGTCGTGAGGGCCAGTGCAGTGGTAGCCCACGGTTTGAGTGTGAATGCTCACTGGGGTGGACATCTGACCCTGCTACTCTGGTTCTCAGTGGTGTTGAGTGTGATGTGGATTGCGGATGCAACTTCCATTCCACCTGCATTACAGCACCAGGGATCTGTGACGAATGCCAGGGTAAGAACTTAATGTGTGGTTCTTTTCAGTATCTTCTCCATGCGTCTTAGTTATTTAACTCGTACTGATCCCGACTAAGGTGGTGGAGTCATACACAAGTTTTGGCTCTTGCTGACATCCTTCCTCTGTCTTTCAGATTGGACTACAGGCCCCCACTGTGAGCACTGCAGGCCCGGTAGCTTTGGTTTAGCCCTGTCTGGTGGAGGGGGGTGTGTGCAGTGTGAGTGTAACGGCCACGGCGACCCTCTACGAGGATACTGTCACAACCTTACAGGCCAGTGCTACTGTACCCACAATACTCATGGACCACACTGCGAGTCTTGCCTGCCTGGCTACTATGGAGACCCTAGGTAAGAACAATTAGACATTTTTAAAAAATGATTTGTTTTTAGTTTTTTATCTTTATTAAAATTTTCCTCATCATGACTTGTTTATCTTTGTCTGTCTAAAAGGAACAATGGCACATGTTACCGGCAGTGTCAGGGCCGTTCGGTACTGCTCTCCTCCACCTCTACCAATGCCATTCCTCTGTCCTCTTCTCTGGGATGGCGAAGTGGCACAGAAGGTAAAGGAGGACTTTCTCATTGCCTGTGGGTCCTCTCTGTGACTGAGAACCTGGCACCTTGTCTGCCCAGACAACTGTGTCCCCCGATAGCTCTCACACTACATCCAGACTCCCACACCCATTGTAAAGTGAGTACAAACTTGACCCTTGTACACACACGCCAACGCCCACACTCAAATGATCATGTTAACTGCTAAAGCATCATAAAGGTCAGTTTTGTCTCTGTTTAACTCCCTCTATTGCTGTTTTGTTTTGTAGAGCTCCTATGTCTATGTGTTTGATGGCCTTCCTCGTTTCCTCAGCAACGGCGTTGTACATTCCGATCACAACCTGATTGGGGCATTTTGTGGCACCACAAGGACTCAGCCTATCACTGTAGAGGCCACCTCAGGTATCCATTGATCATCATTGAGTAATAAACAATTTTAGCTAGAAAGTTCTGCTTTGACATGAGTCCATTCCAGGCAGACTGCAAGAGCTGAGTAATAAAATGTGATTAAATTGGTCTTTTTGGGCTACCGTACATCCTTCACAACACATAAACAACAAACAATCCAATAGATTATGTTACCTTAGGAAGTCAGTTACAGTCAACCTTCTTAAGATGTTACACAAACTCTTAATTTTCTCTAATGACATGAGGTAAATGGGTGTGATGTGCATTTTGATTTGATAGTTTAACTCATTTTCCATCTGTTAACATTATGACCTTTACTGCAGCCAGTCAGTAGAGGGAGCTCTAAATCTGTGGGCTTCACTTGAGGCGAGGAATTGTGCTATCCTTTCTTCATACAGACTTAGATAGAAATCCTGAAGTGTTAAAAGACATAATTTAGTTTTTACCATATTGTATTTTCCCTTCCACCACCAGGTGTGATCTCAGTTTACTTTGAGGCCAACGTCACCTCAAACAAACCTCAGGGCTTCAATGCATCTTTCTGGGTGCGGCGTTGTCACCACAGCTCAGATGACGGTGAAGACGGATCACCTGTGTGTCCAGGTGGAGCCCAGTGCCAAGGCGGCCTCTGTCAGTGTCCTCAGGGATATGCTGGACCGCACTGCGACCGGCCCATGTGTCCTCAGGATTGTGGAATAGCAGAAGGGAGAGGGGCATGTAATACAGTAAGATTTGTTTTTATTTCATGTTGACCTTTTGGCACAAGTATCCCTTATATCTTAGGGTAGAACATTTTGGGAATCAATAAAGCAAGTAAATTGTAACACAGCACTATAAATGACAGATTATATGTATTATTTTGTAGTTGTTTACGTCAACCATAGATTTTTGAGGTGACATGTTAATATGTTATTCATAAAATGACAGCTTGAAAACATCTTGTCTTACTGACAATAGTCATTTTACCTATTTACTGATATTACATTTCAAAAAACAACAGTTTTGAAATACTCAAAGTGGGGAGAACACATTTTGTTAGTTTTCTAACCACCATGTTTTGTTGTTTTTTTTGCCAGTCTCTGGGAGTGTGTGTGTGCACAGACAGCTGGGCCGGCTCGGACTGCTCTGTTCCTCGGGACTCCAACAGCTTGGTATGGGAAACACTTCTGGACACGCAACTGACCGTGGTAAGGGCAGAACATAACCGAAACAGTAGGAAAACCAGCTTCAGTTTGCACAACTTCTGAATTATACACACATTCATGTGCAACTCTGTTCCACAGAACCAGGCCCACAGGTTCCTCCACAGGATGGGCCACACTCTGGTGTCTGGACCACAGGGCTACCTATGGATGTACGGAGGGCTCTCTCTGGCAGAGGGCATTCTGGGAAATGTCTACAGGTAGGGGCACATTTTAGGTGACTTTATAATGCATGCACTATCTATAGTGGCATGCAAACTGAAGAATTTTGTCCCTGCTTGTTTTAGATATTCTGTGTCAGAGCACCGATGGACGCAGATGTTGACAAGCTCTGTGGAAGAAGGCTCCACTCCAGGACCTCGCTATCACCATGCCTCTGCAATGCTGACTAGTCATGAATCTGGCTCAGGAAGCATCTTAGCCAGTCACAACTTCATGTTGGTGGTGGGTGGTGTGACTCAAAATGGTGTTGCCATGGATACGTGGAGTCTCAATCTCAGCAGTTTAGTGTGGAGAGAACACAAGGTTTGGACTTGATTTAGTAGAGGACAACCTATCTGAATAAACCTGTTTTCTGTCTTTGTTTCTTTTCTTTTCTTTTTTTTTATCTCTAACAATTTAAAATGTTCTCCATCTTTGGCAGAGCGCACTTCTTCCACCTATGGCTGGCCACACTTTAACTGTACGCAGAGACTCCTCTGTGCTGCTGATTGGAGGTTACTCTCCAGAGAACGGCTTCAACCACCACCTTCTGGAGTTCAGCCCTCATTCTGGAAACTGGACCATAGCCCCCCATACTGGCACACCCCCTACAGGTTCTTTTAATAATCTGCCTCATGCAGAAATGCAGTATTACATATCCAAAATGTTTAACAGACAAAACAAGACATTTGCAAAGATCACAGTTTTTCCTTTCTTCTTTAACCTTGTTTTTACCTTAAATTTCCTTTAGGTTTGTATGGCCACTCAGCAGTGTACCATGAGCAGACTGATGCCATCTATGTCTTTGGAGGCTACCGCTTTCATGTAGAGACTGTGGAGCCCTCAGGAGAGCTGTACAGTCTGTACTACCCCAACCTTACCTGGTCTCTGCTGGTCCCCTCACGGGGAAACAAGGTCAGATATCATTCACGTCCAATCTCAACCCTCATTACAGGCCTTTATATACGAAGCCAAGCATGTATCCCCTACTTATACATAAAGTTTAACTTGTGTTTCTATGCTATACCTCTATGCTATGCAGCCCCTGTCCCGTTTCTTCCACGCTGCAGCGCTGATCAAAGACACCATGGTCATTGTTGGGGGAAGGACAGAAGCCGAAGACTACAGTAACTCAGTGTCTCTGTACCAAATCAACTGTAACACCTGGATACAACCAGGTGACTGTCTAAATGTCATTTTGGCATATTTATATGATCACATTAAAGCTTGCCATTTCATAATCAAACCACTTTTCCTCTCTTTCCATCAGCCTCAGCGATAGGAGATCCAGTAAATCGTTCTTTGTCTCTTGCCATGACGAGCTGGGGGGGTCGTCTCTTTCTGTCAGGAGGCTTCAATGGCGTCACGCTGGGCAGACTCCTAACCCTGACTGTTCCCTCTGACCCCTGTGCCCTCATGCAAACACCGGAGGCCTGCAACGCCACTACAGGCAGCTGCCTCTGGTGCAGGGGAACCTGTGCATCTTCTGATACTGCTGAGAGGTAATGTATTTTCTGAAGTAGAAAAAAATAGCACTCTTTTGTCGATGGTTATTGCAGCAATTTAAAAAAATGTATCTGTTGCTATCTTTTAGAATGGGCTGTTTCACTGGCCAGTTTCCTTGCTCTCCGACCCCTCGTCAGCCAGACCAGTGTCGCAGACTTAAGACCTGCAGTGAATGCCTCGCCAGACACCCTAAAACATTCTCCAATCCAACTCAGGTAACCCACAACACCCCTACTCTAACAAAGCTCAGAAAAAGTCCCAGTAAACCTACTACTGTTTGTCAGCTAAAATCTGTTCTTCACTGAATTTCTCAGCCTGCTCTACAGTGTAAGTGGTGCACAAATTGTCCAGAAGGGGCCTGCATCAGCAGCTCTGTCAGCTGTACGTCTGAACATGACTGCCGGATCAACCAGAGAGAGATCTTCCTGTCCAGCAACTGCACTGAGACCAGCTGCGAGGCTTCTGACTGCCCTAAGTGTACAGCATCTGGAAAATGCATGTGGACTCGCCAATTCAAACGCACAGGTACGGTGGATAGAAAGTAGATAGATCTATTATGCAGTTCTGATGAAATAGCTGGGTTTATGCATCTAGATTCAGAATCTGTGTTGTTCTTGTTAAAGGCTTTATATGCATCCAGCAGATGTCGCCCTTGAGCACCAGCATGAAACCAAAACAATTTGCGCTGCATTGTTGTGTTAGCATGCTAATCCTAGCGATCTTTTTTATGCTCGTAGCTTCACACTGCATGTAAATTTACCCGAAATGACCGTGATCTAGAAACGCTTACGTGACATTCAATTAAGCAGTGAGTACAGTATGTTATTCTTCTTTTCTATTATCCCTCAATTAAACAACTTTTATATGCGAGGGGATGAGCCGGCCGGCCGGCCGTCCGGGCGATGTAAACAAACTGAAGATAGGACTCTGAAAGCATCACAGACAGTGGGACACGAGTGTTACACCCATTGTAGACAGTCATTACTCACGTAGTTATTTTCAGAGGATATACTTGATTTCTATTACATTTAAGTGTGAAAGATCACATATAAAGCCTTTAAGCGCCCGACTGAAAATGTGGACTTGCTGTCATTTCTGCAGGTGAAACAAGGCGCATACTGAGTGTGAACCCCACCTATGACTGGACATGTTTCAGCTACGCCCTGCTCAACGTCTCCCCCATGCAGGTGGAGTCTTCCCCCCCAATGCCATGCCCTCCACCCTGCCACAGTCTCCATAACTGCAGCCTCTGTCTGGGCTCGCGAGGCTCTGATGGGGGCTGGCAGCACTGTGTGTGGAGCATGGCTTTGCAGCAGGTAACACTGCCAGGCTTTAACTTGACAAACTATTTGTGACTTTTAGTACCAAAGCATGTTTCTTCATAACTGATGTCGCTGCCCTTCTTCTAGTGCATGAGCCCCTCTTTCATGCCCCTGCGATGTGAGGCGGGTCAGTGTGGCCGCCTGCTCTCTGGGGGGGACTCCTGCTCCCCCCAGTGCTCTCAGCTCAGCCAGTGCTCCCAGTGCATTGCAAGGCCTCAGTGTGGTTGGTGTGCTTCTCGTGGAGGAAATGGGGCTGGTCGCTGTCTGCAGGGAGGACTTGATGGTGAGATTTATCTTATATTCACTAGATTAGTTTGCCATTTCTTACTAAATGTATCTAATTTGATGCGTTTCTCATTCTGATCCACAATTGTCCTTCCATTCTTTTCTCCCAGGTGTGAGTGAGGGTGTTTGCCCACTGAGAAACAGCAGCTGGTCCTTCCTCCACTGTCCAGAAGAAGATGAATGTGCCAACGGTCATCACCACTGCAACATCACACAGGACTGCCACGACCTGCCCCAGGGATACCACTGCACCTGCAAACATGGTTACATACTTAGCAGGTGAGATCAGGAATCAGTGTTTATGCTCTCAGCAGAAAAAAACTGTCATTTAAAAAAACATTATTGTAGTTAATACACAAGTTAATCAAAATCTCCCAATCTTTCTTCTATACAGTGTTTCTGGTCAGTGTGAGCCAGTGTGTGCACAAGGCTGTGTGAACGGGACGTGTGTGTCCCCAGGAGTTTGCCAGTGTCACTTTGGATTTGTCGGGGAGAATTGCTCCTCCCAGTGCAGTTGCAACAAACACAGCAACTGTGCCGGTGTTAGCGAACCAGATGTTTGCCTGGAGTGCCACAATAACACCATTGTAAGTGCTTCTGGTGAAACACAAACACGTACTGTAAATACAGGTTTTCCTTATTCACTGCTGATGATTTATCCTTTCCCTTATCTCCAGGGTAAACACTGTGAGAAGTGTAAGCCGCTATTTGTGGGCTCTGCAAAGGGGGGTGGTACTTGCCGTCCATGCCGGGAGTTTTGCAGAGGAAACAGTGGCGTGTGTTTATCTCGAGATGAACATAAGAAGGCCCTTGAGAACCCACGGCTCTTCCCCCTGGATACAAACAGTGTAAGTATCTGTCATCCCTGTGGCTTCCTCCTGATTATATTGTATATTCTTTTGTAGAAGAAAAAGAATACCACCACCAGTGGTGTGCTTACTCTAGTAGTTTTGGCGCTGTCTTAGTTCTGTCTTGTTGTCTTTCACTTACAATCTCTCTATGTCCCTTTGTCAGATTCAGGACTGGGTGTCTGAGGGTCCCACAGAAGAGAACGCTGTTTGTGTGAACTGCCAGAACAACAGCGTGGGGGACAAGTGTGAGAGCTGCCTCAGTGGCTACTTCCTGCTGCAGGGGAAATGTGACAAGTAAGAAATATTTGCTGGATTATTTTGCTGTTACAACATTACAAATCCTAACTATGTTAATAAGAATAAGATATGACACTTTAATAGTTAGAATAATGCTGAGCCTTTCAGATTTATTCTGCATCAACATATTGTTTTATGACCAAATGATGCTTCAATTTAAACTCACCATAACACAGAAGGTAATATGGTGCTTTTATAGTTTAAAAAAAAGAAAAACACCCTTTGCTTTCTCCTCACTAGTCCTTGTTTTTTTCTCCTTTTTGTTTCAGGTGTCAGTGTAATGGCCATGCAGACACATGTAACGAACATGATGGTACAGGTTGCCCTTGTCAAAACAACACAGAGACCTCTTCCTGTCTCAGCAGCCCCCAGAGCGACAGGAAAGACTGTTACAGACAACAGGTATGCACATGCAAAAGATGATCTGAAGCATGGAAATCTATACAATATCACTTGTTTTTTCTCGCATTCTTATTGTTTTGTTTTCTCTATCTAGTGTGCAAAGTGTAAGGACTCCTTTAATGGCACACCTGTTAATGGGCGTCAGTGCTACCGTCAGTTCAACGTAGACTCTGAGTGCTGCTTTGACCCAACGTCCCAGACCAACTGCTTCCATGATCCCACCATTCGTAACCTTCCCAAGGGGCGCACTGTCTTTTTTGCCGCCCAGCCAAAGTTCACCAATGTGGACATTCGGGTTACCATTGATGTTACCTTTGGTGAAGTGGAGGTGTATGTGTCCAACTCTCATGACACCTTCATTGTGGATGTAGACCGCTTCTCAGGGATTCACACCATCAAGATCGAGGAGGAATCAGCAACCCGAGGGACAACGACTGGCACAGAGAAGGATTCAGCCCCGTCCCCTATAAAGGTGTTTTCCAATTCTTCATCCAGTCTCGGAGGTCCTGTGCTTTCCCACAATCCACTGCAGCTGCAAGCAAAGGCTCCGGGGGCAGAGAGAGAAATAAGAGAGGAGCGGGCAGAAGGACTTATCACCTACATCACTGTATGGAAACCACAGACAGTGCTGATTGTTCGAGCCGTTCGAGATCGTGTGGTCATCACTTTCCCCCATGAGGTGCACTCCCTCAAATCCAGCCGCTTTTACATCGCTCTGAGAGGCGTGGGGACAAACCTGCAACAAGGAGAGTCCCAGGGTCTGCTGTTTCTGCGACAGGACCAAGCCCACATCGACCTGTTTGTCTTCTTCTCTGTATTCTTTTCCTGCTTTTTCCTGTTCTTGTCCGTCTGCGTTCTCCTGTGGAAGGTTAAGCAGTTCCTGGACTTCCGTCGGGAGCAGCGCCGCCACATCCAGGAGATGACCAAGATGGCGTCAAGGCCCTTTGCTAAACTCACCATTTACCTTGAGCCGGAGGAGCCTCAGCTCATCTACCTGCCTTCAGCTGGGGGAGTTGTGGGGGGCAGCACTGTGTCACTTGCTCATGCCCGCACGAGCAAGTTAGGAGGAGTGGTGGTGGGCCAGAGGGGCAGGGCAGGAGCCGTCTCCTATAAACACGACCCAGGATCAGGACCCACAGCCCACCACCACCACCACCTCGCCCTGGGTGGAGGGGGCAATGGCGGCCAGCACCTGCCTCTGCACTACCTGAACACCCACCACTATGCTAGCACCACAGCTGGAACCCAAGGCTCACACCATCATCACCCATCCACATACAGTGG
The DNA here is from genome assembly GCF_963930695.1 of Labrus bergylta. Lineage (NCBI taxonomy): Eukaryota > Metazoa > Chordata > Actinopteri > Labriformes > Labridae > Labrus > Labrus bergylta. The sequence goes on from NC_089202.1 coordinate 15,517,694, forward strand.
CTACCAGCACTTTTGCCGGTCCGACCCCTTCCTCTCTCAGCTCATGGGCTTTTCCTACTCCACCTTTAAGGTTGGGCCCATCACTCTGGAACCCACAGACGATGGCATGGCCGGGGTGGCCACTGTCCTCTTCCAGTTACCCGGGGGTGTCTTGGCTCCAAATCGGGCCTGCCTGGGCTCCGCTTTGGTGACACTGCGCCAGAACCTGCAAGAGTACTGTGGCCATGGCAGTGGAGGAGGGCACCAAGGGGCGGGTGGAGGGCGCAAGGGGCTGCTAGGGAACCAACACCTGACCACTATGGCTATGTAGGAAAGCAAAGATATAAATTTTAAAAGAAAGCAGGGATAAGAGGTGAAACGATGGGATAAGCCTGTAAAATATTTGATATATTATAAATTAATTTTTCAAAAGAATAAGGCAGAGACAAAGTCAAAAATAAAGAATTATGAAAGAGTCAGTTAACGTGAGCATTTTGAACAGAGTTGTACATACACTGTGTAATGAATAATTAAGTGTCTTTTATTGTATTATGTATTGCTTTACTGTATTTCAGTGCGTCACATGACCAAGCCAACTGTCTCTAGAATGCACTACAACTGCTATACGTATCAACGAAGCAATGTTTCGACCCGTCTGTGATCACTAAAGAGGTATGAGCACACAAACAATGAAGCTGGACTGTTGTTAAAAATCTTCTCATTGACCAACAGAAGCATCTGCTCTCTTTAGAACCAACATGTGCTTTATACCCCCAAAAGTGACAATCAAAATTGCCGTTAAGAACAAAAGACTTCATAAAGGTGTAAGATTTTGATTGTCAGCTCTGCGCAGGAAAGTTAATGTTTTTTTTAATCATAATCAATATGAGTGATTTATAATTGTAACGCAGTGTATGGCAGGCTTCTAAGCTACATGTTTTTGTTAAACTGACTCATTCACCTGCTCTGTTACATCGTATTTGTCATTCTGCTCATCTGCCTTCACTTCTTGCCTTGTCTGTGAGTCAATGGGCTTACACTGAAATCTTGTCTTGATGGAAATGTGTGGTGCGGCTCCTGGGGAACACTAAAGCTAATGTTACATTTTCGGTCATGAATAGATTTTATAAAAAAGAAAAAATGAAGGATTTTCAATATCAATCTTTAGTTCTTGACCCTGTTACATTGTGAAACACTACAGAACTTGTCCGTAAAAATGAAAGAATTGTCTGTCCTTTTGAAACATTTCATCACATTTTGTTACGCTGGTGTTTGGCTAGTTTTGCTGGACTGCTATTTTCAGGCAACGTGTCTGCATAGATGATTGTATTCAGCCATGTAGTCATAGCTACAATTTGAGCAAGATAAAATTGGATGTGGAAAAAAATACAGTAGAAAAAAAAGTTGCATTTGAAAGTTCTCCTGGTGAGAGATTTGGGAAGACTGGTCAGCATTCATTTTTGTGAAGAGCCTGAATAATTTATTCACTGGTTGGTGTCAATGTTAGTTTTTTTTTTTGTTTTATCTTTTTGCACTGCATGGAGGCAATGAGCCCCATTATTCATGTGAAACACTAAGAGGGGAAGTCGTCCAGCCTTTGGAGGCACAGTGTGTCATGGATGAACTCAGAATGGTGATACTGGCTTCTTATCAAATTAACAAAACACTATTTCGTGAGCTGCATACAGTAAAATTAAGTACAAGTAAAGCTCAAATAAATACTGTCACTATTTATAGCAGCCATCCATACATAAGCATTAAAACCGTTTCCTTTCTTGTATCTTTTTCTATGTTTTTTTTGTTACCATACTTTATTTTTGTACATAACTGTTGTGTTTTTTTTTCTTGTTTTCAAAGAAGGGAACAGTGTTGAACAGAAGATTGCGTCAAGATTGTCTTGCCTGTGTCAGCTGAAATAAAGTCTGTGGAACATGAGTTTGTTTTGTTTTGTACCGAGAAGACAATACGATGCTATATGTTTTTCGATTTTGACATGCTAATAATAACTTCAAATTAGATAATTTTTTCTGGGTTTTGAATAGAGGTTTCTTATCTGTCTATTCAAACTCTTAAGAGCCAAATTTGAACACTCTTGCTTTTGGTGACTTTATTTGTTTTGTTTATAATTTTTGTGTTACTAAATCGACATCAGTTGAACACTGCAGTTTGAAAAAGAGTTAGGGGATAACAAGTTATTTTTTATCTAAACAAAAAATGACTAAATGAACGGGAACAAAATGAGACGCATATAATAAAATAGAAATAAACATTACATGAGTAAATAAAAAAAACGAAATAGATTTCATGGAAACTTTGTAACTTCCCAGATTGGGGTCTTAGTGAATAAGTAATGAATTTCAAATTAGGTCTTTTGGAAAGCCTTTACTTTATATCAACATCCTTCTAAATACATTTCTAATAACATTAAAATAAAATAAAAAATCCTAATTTCTTTTTTTCAATTATTTTATTTTAATTAATTTTACCCCAAACAATAGACACCATGCAGGCAAGACAGTACCAGCAGCAGTAACATACAGTATATCTATAACCCGTCTTACAACAGCACGGTACTGACATTCACCTCCCCCCCGTCCCGAGCCCAGTGCAAAGCAACATCTAGATGTCATCAAATTCATGTAGAGACAAGAATAACAAGAATAATAATAGTAATAATACAAAAAAATACTGAGCTAATGATGAAAGAAAGTAAAAATAAACAAAAACATTCACACACAACAACAAAAATCGTCATTTCTTCTGTTGTAAATTAAAGTCAGATATTTTTGGATTAATTGTGATATGGTGAAGGTAAATCTATGAATGAGTCAGAGTCTGGTCAGAGTAAAATAGTTGTTGATGTCCTGTAATTGTTCCTGTCCCTTTAATTGCACTTTGGACGGTGAACGTAAACGTCACTGATCTGAGCTGATTGGCTTGAAACCACAGGAAGTCCGGTTCTGTGTTATTATCCTATTATCGCTGCACATTCTCGTGTAATGTAGACGCTTAGTCAACGCGTGCTTAGTTCTTTAAAATATGTTCTTGCTGAATTATAGCATTTACAAAGGTGAGTTTGGGCCTTTCAGCGGACACAGCGTAATGACAGTGACAGTCGCTTAGTTACCAGCAAACTGGAGCAAATCAGCGGCAGCTCGATGCTGCTAGGCTAAAGCTGCTGTTAGCGTAGATGAGCAAGGACGCGAACACATAACAGGAATATAACCACTTGTTTTTGTTTTTGCATTGCTGTCAGTTCCTTGTATGTCGGTAACTTTGCCTTTATAGATATTCAGCAGAATAATGCGGCGTTCCTCTGGTCCACAGCACACTTCAAAAGGATCACAAAATCCTAATCCCAATTAATAGTGACAACATGAAGATGAGAGCTGCCAAGAAGAAGTCTTTGCAAAACAAGTCAACTGCAGAGAAGACACCGCACAATGTGGTCGTAGTTCAAAGGGAATGTAAGCCCGAAGAAGACACTCGTGAAATTTGCACTAATGGAGAAGGCCTGAACGTACACATTAAGGAGGAACCACGTTCACAGGAGATCAGTGGGGAGCTCAATTTAAACTCACTAAGCTGCTCAGACACTAACCCCAACACTGTGACATCCTGGCCAGATGTTGCCAGCCAACAGGTGTTCATAAAGGACGAGTTTGAGCAGCCAGAGTATGAATACACTGAAGCTGCTGTCAAGGAGGAGTCCGAGATGCGGATGAAAGAGGAGGGAGATGCTGAAGAGGATGTGGACAACATCCAGGAAGATTCTGGAGAGGATGAGCAGGTCTGCACAGGTAGGAAACAGTTTTAATATCCCAGCATGTTGTGTTGGCTTTTTGTGTTTGTTTGCATGCTTATTTCCATGTGAGTACCGTTGTTTTATTAATTAAAATGTATATTGTCGTTATGTAATAAAACCCGGCAGATGGCCACTATTTAGCAGTTTTTTGGATGTGTTTTCCTGAATAATTTGTTAGCGTGAAATACTGCAGCTGTTTTATAAACATTATCCGCAAAAGAGTATTTTTATTTTGATAATTGCATTTTTTGCTTCTGTACTTAGTTATTAACAATTATCAATCATAATACATACATAATACTAGAACAGCCTGCAATTTATTAACTTAAACTCGTTCTTTTTTTTTTTTTAAAGTCAGTGTATTAGGTAGGCTGATATTACCAATTCTTACATTTAATGTTCTCTTCATTCTCATTGTTTCTGCTTTTCTTAGAATCATCATCTGAGTTCTTTCCATGTCCCCACTGCTCCGTCTCCTTTACTGACTTGGAGTTCTTAGAGAAGCACGTCAAGTGGGTCCATCAGAAGCAATATCTCGCTAGTCTGAAAAAATGCCTCTCAAGCAGCACACAGAACCTTATCCAAAAACACACCTGCACAGTCTGCAGTAGCACCTTTACTTCTAAAGTAAAGCTGAGGGTCCATGCACATGAAGCCCACCCATCTGCCCCTCCACGAAGGCTCTACCCCTGTCCAACATGTGCACGCAGCTTTCAGTACCTAAAGAACCTCAAGAATCACTGTCAGCGATGGCACAGTATGTCTGTGGTAACCAGAGGAGGGCATCTCAGCTGTGCCGATTGTGGGAAAAGTTTCAAAGCTACCTGGGGACAAGGGCCTCATTTGTGTCATAAACCAGATACCACAGAAGCGGAGGATAAGCCAATCTGTCTGGATATTGGTGTGCCATGTCCAGAGTGTGGTAAGATCCTGCGCACACCTCAAAGCCTGGAAGATCACATGCGTACCCACACAGGAGACCGTCCGTTTGTCTGCAAAGATTGTGGCAGGAGGTTTGTGGAGCGCAGTGGTTGGCGGCAACACATGAAAATTCACACAGGGGAGAAGCCGTACAAATGTCAGGTTTGTGGGAAGGCCTTCTTACGATCACATCACCTTAACTGCCACTTGACAACACACTCCAGCAAGAAGGAATATTCTTGTTCTGTATGTGGAAAGGAGTTTGGATTGAAGGCAAGTCTGAATCTTCACTTGAGGACACATTCCAGTGAAAAACCTTTTCACTGCAATGTGTGTGGGAAGAACTTTAACACCAGGAAAAACTTGAGGGTTCACAGCAAACTCCACAACAGCGAGAAAGCTCACCAGTGCGGGGACTGTGGGCTAAAGATTGGCGATCTAGGGGCTTTAAAAATACACCTGCGGACACACACTGGAGAAAGACCCTATCACTGCACAGTCTGTGGCAATAGGTTCATTCGCCTTGCACATTTAAGAAACCACCAACGCACTCACACTGGTGAGAGACCCTACAAATGTGATGAATGTAGCAAGAGTTTCACCCAGTCTGGTGACCTGGTGAAGCATAAGAGGATACACTCTGGAGAAAAGCCCTTTGAATGTCCAGACTGCCATCGCTGCTACACCTCCTCTGGTGACCTGGGCAAGCATCGGAGGAGTCACACTAACCTGCGTCCCTACACATGCTCAGAATGTGAAAAAAGCTTTCGCTTGTCAGGCCACTTGAAAACTCACATGTTAACACATACAGGGGAGAAGCCATTTTCCTGTCCTAACTGCCTCCGCAGGTTTGCTCGCTCTCACCATCTTTCTGGGCACGTTGCTAAATGTCGTTAAGCTTTAAGAGCATGAAGAAGACTGTAAATAAGCTTGCCTGATTTAAAGTGGTCATTCTGAGAACTGCAAACAGTCAACTAATAGACTTTGTTTAAGTCTAAACTAATATCTGTGTAACTATTTAAAATAACTTTATGGAACCACTTGACCCAGATGACTGTTTTAATCTATTGTGAAAAGTGAATTGAACACATTGTCATATTTTTATTGCACAGATCTCCTTACAGCCCTACCAAAGGCATTATTTTATTTTAGTCTGCAGGGTAGATCAACTGGCGTAAGACACTATTGTATCCGGGGTTTGTTTATACGGTATGGGTCAATGTTTAATGAGACATGCTTGTTATGAATTGTTTTGTTTCTCCTGAGATCTTTGCTGTATGATTTGTAAAAAAAATAATAATAAATTACATAATTAGTGCACAAACAGGGTGTTTGATGCTACTGAGTGTCAAAGAAAATAATCTGAAGCATTTCTGCACAATGAGAACAATCAAAATAAAAACTGGAAAATTTCCTGCAAAATACTAAAAATTACCTCTGACAAGATAACTGACCGCTATAAATAAATATGCCGTTTAAAATCATACATTGGGCAGCTCTTATAACTGGGTAAATCAATTTAGCTGGGTAACACTGCTTAGTAATCCACTAGAAAGGGGAGATTTGTCTGCTAATCGTTATTTTTCAATGTCGGCATTATTTATGAACTATGATAGTTTCTCCCTTTGACATAAACAAATATGGCTTTAACATTGGGAAGCAAATTGGTGTTGGAGGTTTTGCAGCCATGATTTTTACACATTCTGATTCTCTTCAATAGATCCTTAATGCATTTTATTATTCTACATGGGACTATATATTTTCCTGAAATCAGACTTAGTAGTATGATATGTCCAAGTATTTTTATTTATACAAGGAAGGAAATGTGGCTGAAAGAGACAAATATAACAATAAAGATTTAAAAAAACAAAAATCATACATAGTAAGTTTCACAAGGACGAGTAAGGTGGACAAAGAGAGAAATAATAAACACTTATTCACATAAGTGAAAGAGAATTACGAATACAAATGTGTGTGAAAATAATCAAAAACAGACTTTTTAGTTTTCTACAAATCTGTTCTGTAAAATCTAACGAATAAAGCAGTTCGTGGATGCAGAGTGCAAATACAAACTCTTAAATATAGAAAAGGACATGTAAAAACTGCATGATAAAGTGAGCTTCATCTGAAATATTACCTGCGTCTCTTCAGTCTACACTTCCTGTCAGGTAGACTACACGATTCCCCCAAAGGCCTATGTGATGTTTTCAAAACGCTTAAAAGAACACGTTTTGGTTAGCATATGTTTAAACGCATGTATCCTTATCACACTAAATGTTTTTTTTTTATTAACTTAAAGTTAACTTAAACTTAAAGTGCGAATCATAGGTGCGAATACAGGAGACCCATATAGCTAGATAACAAGAGAGAGTGGGGTTACATAGCCATTAGATTATTTATATAGACGTACTTGGCTACGGTTAATAACAAAGTAAAAGATAAGTGCTACCTTCTCTGGCCATTCATGTTTGAAACTGTAGGTACACCGAAAGTGAAGCATGAAAATTAAGCTGGCTCTAACTCAACCCGGCCTCAGGAGCCATTCAGGAAAAGTATGCTGCTTTCAGGTGAGTTCATGTTTTTGTTTATTACGTTCATTGCATTACGGAACTGAATATACTTGGTTTGAGTGTGTAGTCTTTATAGTTTTTTTTTGTGACACAACAAGGGAAAATTAGCATTTTATGAAACTTAACTGTTCTTCATTCATTCATTCAACCTTTATTTATACTCGAAAGAGGGACAACCCTCATTTACAATGGCATCGAGTCAGAATCAATTAAAAGACAGACAACAAAATCATGAAAACAACAGAGGCTGATAAAGTCAACAAACTTGGGGTTTCTAGGAAACTAAGACAGTAGGTAAGTACAAGCGTGTAAGAAAAAGTCTAACATTTTCTAAAATAATTATGTGCACAAAAATGCAATAAACACTTGTGTAAAACTGTGAAAGAAGTTGCACTCTCACATGTCAGTATAGATGTTAAACTTCATACACACTTATACAATAGTATTAATTCTCAAAACACCTAACCCCGTACTGAATCATTTACTCAGCCCACATAAAATGCTCTTACACACTAACAGTAAGTAGTATCCATACTCATACTTTAAACAAATATAGTTTACTTAATATGCCTTAGTATTGTGTTCATACATTAGACTTCAATTGTGATTTGGTTCCTTCTAAACACATGAAGGTGGCCACAGAGATAATATACATGTTTGTGGCTTTGTGAGCTTTCACAGCAATATAGAGATAAAAGCTAGATACAGTGACCTCTTGTGGCTGTTGGGTCTTTTCTTCTAGTCACATTAAGTTGGAGATGGGGATTAAGTCACAGCTTTTGAGGTCAAAGTCATTGTTTGATTAATGTCCTAAATTTAGCAGGGAAACTTTCTTACTTCCCTGTATCTACAATAGCGAGTGTCTTCCTTCTCTTTCTATAGATAACTTCCTCTATACCAATAGGAAGGCAGCAGGTGAGATGACCCAGTCTGTTGAGATGCACAGAGGACAGAAGTCCGATAATAGGTAAGATGTTAAAGATTCCCTCATTCAGAAGGAGATCATGTAGCTCTGAAAAGACTTAAACATACTCATGTGGTCACTCTCAAATTGAATTGTAACCGACTGACCATCATGACCAGCGTAAGAGAAGAATACGTCTGAAATCAAGAGCTTTACTGTGGAGGAAAACAAAGTAATGTATAAGAAAATGGGCTGTCGGTGACCAAAGAGAATACTTCACAGAGCAGTGTAGTAGAGTGATTAGGAACTAAAAAACATCTTGGAAGAGAGGACAAGGATGCTATAGGAATCAGATATGAAATAGAGAAGACCTTAAGATGAACAGGAGAGCTTGATCTGATATGTTGTTAACAGTAAACAAGTCAAAGAAGTGCCGGAAGCCGCTGAGACACATGGAGTCTGCCATGTATCAAGTTTAGTAATTGGGAATATGAAGTCCTGGCAGCTTCTGTTGAGGATGAAACGGAGACACGGCAGCACAAACTGGAGCAACACAAGTAAGTGACAACTCATCGATAACTTTTTACTAACCCTCCGAACTGCAGAGGGAAATTAGCACTATACAATCTTTGTTTGAATAGTGCCAATTCATAACAAATGTTTTTTAAAGACACTTTACAAAAAGAGCAGGTCTAGACCATACTCTGTCTGCTGAAACTGTTTTTCTCTGTTTTTGAATAACCATGGCTTTATTTTGTAACGAGGAAAGTACTGTATGTGTATCATCTCTTATATTAAATATCAAACCATATCAATATGCATAGTGATATACAATAGTTAGAAGGGTCTTTTTCAGTCCAGTAAGCTGTGGGACATGAATTATAATCAACTATTAAGACCAGCAAGTCAATAAGTGAATCTTTTCCTTTTTGGCACATTTTCTTTTATTTATTGCTTACTTACAAAACATTAATCAATTATTATCTGCCTTTTATTTATCATTTTATTTCTGGAGGACGTGTGGAATCACCATCAGAGTCGGCAAAACATCAGTTGGTTGCTTCAAGGGGATCTTCTGATGCTTGGACTATACCAGGGGTTCCCGTAAATCCTGGAAGTCCTTGTCCGTGCTTTGGTAAGGATCCATTTGAATACCAGTCCTTGTCAGGGGTGTAACATGATATTTGGGAACCTTACATATCTATGGAACCACAAACTTCTAATCGAGGGGTAACAAGATTGATGCTTTATTACTGATGCTAACTGTTCACACAACACTACCCACCAAAGATGTAAGATTTATTTTTCGATAGTATAAGAAAATAGAAGAAAAAAAACATTACTGTTGGATAAGTTAAATTCTGTTTTACAAGCTGCTTGGAGACTAAGATCACTCACATGCAGATAAAGCAACAGTGGCAGAATATTTTTAATACCAATCTAATTTCCAAATTCTGAAAAATTGTCAGAAAGGAAACTTTAATTACCAGTATTTTACTACATCTTTTTTTCTGCAAGAAACACCAGACTCGAATAAGAGATGCTGTTTTGCCAGAAGTGTGGTAGTGGTAGTGAGATGCCACAAAAGTGATGTACTATGGAAAAAAAATCAAAGCAAAGTTTAATTTTCCACATGACAAAAGAAACACCAGTAAGCTGAGGAAATAAATCAAAAGAAAAGCCTTAAAGAAATCCCCAAACTGAATACATCAAAGGGTCTTTGAGGAGGAAACACAATAACAAAAAAAAAGAACACGTGAAAAACAATCATGGCTAGAAGATGACTTACCTTTTTCATTTTTTGTGATTTATCTTAAGAATGTTTTTTCCCCCCTGTCTCACTCTGTCTTTTGCTTCATATTTCCTGTGTGGATCAAATAGAAATCTGCTTCTAGTAGGGCAGTCATCAGAGGAAAACCTTGCTCACACATTCATTTACACCCAGGATATGCATCACCAGGACAAGGGCCACAACCCAACCTGTCTCGGTCAATTCAGTGGGAATTGGTCTATTATTTTTATGTCCGCAATTACGAGGACAGAGCAGTAACCACGACTCCAGCACAGATAACAAAGATATATTTAGTAGTAAATAATATTGACTGTACCTTTGTTTAAAGCTGGAATCAATACTTCTTAAAGTGTGTCCATTTTTCATTTAGCCGCGTCATGTCTGTGCGGAGGAGGGGCAGAGAGATGAATGGGTGGATTCTCTAATTCCCCCTCTTGCAGTTATCATAATTGTTGAACAACCACGGTTTTTAAAGATCGGGCTCGAGGAGAGGCAGGCTGCACAAAGAAAGTTAATAGATTTGGAAAATTGAGATAGATTGCACAGCAGCCGTTTTTGGAATGTTCCATTGGCGTAGCAGGCAGATGGACAAATATGATCCGGGGATGAGGAGGTGTGGGTGGTGTGGGGGTTCGCTGCAGAGCAGCTAACATGAGGTGGTAGAGAATGCATCCTGACAAATAAAGGTGTTGCTGTTTACCCTTTCCATGTAGTGTGCATGTAACTTATCATGTGGCGGGTGATAGCCGGATGCATCACAGTTTGAGGCCTACATCAGCTGTAGAGCAGATGAGTCGGCCGATGAATCCTCCCTGAAAGGCCGCAGTGAAGCAGCAGTAGTTCCTCTCTTGAGGCACCAGGGGGAAATGGATAGCTGTGGTAAGGATGCTTCAGGGACAAGGCGAGCTCAGGAAATGCCTCTCACTCAGAAGTTTGTTAGAACTATGATGTGGAAAAAGCCCGTGGTCGTCATTGCATATAGAAAATATCTTTTATGTCCTGTTGTAAAACACTATACCACCTCCTCCATCATAAACAGTGTTGTTCCAGCAGATAGTGCTCCCTGTGTTAGACCTCTGACCCTTTCATTTGTCTGCTGACGACGGCTTTTAGAACCTCCTAAAGGATATTTTACAGCAGTAATTTATCCAGAGAGGAGCCTGCATTTGTTTCATCCGTTTTGATACCGGTCATTGTTTCCACATTTGATGCATTCAGGCTTTTCTCCACTCCTCAGAAATCTTCTCCTGTATCCAATTTTTTGCCTTTCCCGTCTCCAATTTTCCCTAATATTCAGCTGATTATGGCATGATGCTTTCCTTTCCTCCTTTCAGCGTTCCACTATTTTCCCCTCCTGCTCCTATTTTCCCCTGATTCTTTTCCACTCTCCTCCTTAGATTCTGACATACAGCAAAATGATATGAATGTTTACAGTGAAATTATGTTTAATCAGCGCAGATATAGATACACAGAGAGGGCTGAGTGTCTGCTGCAAATCATCCACAAATCGAAACATAAATCCTTACATTTATTTAGTCTTCCCTTGCCCAAAACCAAATAGAAAAAAACATCTTCAATCTGCCCCTTTGACAGACAGTTGGTAGTGCTTTAGGTTGCAGTCCGAGGATTAAATTACCTCATATTGGATCTTATAAAAGCCCAGTTGAGGGGATTTTCTTTTTGTGATGTAATTTGAGCCATCCAATTTTCCTTGTATTTACTGTCTATATTTTTGTCAATTTGGCAGAGGAACACATTTTGTGCGTTGGCGCAGGGTGTCACCGGTGTCATCACGCTACGGTGGTTTTGGTGTTGGCTGGCCTCGGAGGTCAGTGTGTGGGAAGAGATGGTGGCTCTGCAGGGCTTTGCAGCGGCTCTTGGCCTGTCCCTTTGGGCTGCGGCAGGCCCGCATCCACTCCTCTTATTCATGAAGAGGTCAACTCACGGGTCAAAACACACCGTTTGACTCCCCGCAACACACTGGTGTGTGTGGGTGTAGATGAAACTGGGTATTTTGTGGGCCTTTGGTAAGCTGCAGCTGGTAGCGGCTCTTACTTCTCTTCAAATGTGCCTAAAAGCATGGCTCACACAAAGGATGAAAAAAGAAAACGCCATTAAATTGTGTTGCATTGAGTGCTGAGAGTAGGCTGCCGAGTTGCACACAGAGGGATGGAAAGACGCTGTTTATTCCCTATTAGTATCACCACATTGACAGGTTGGGCAAAGGCTAAGGAAGATTTCTCTCTCTCTCAACCACCTCTAATGCTAACAGTGAAAAGCTACGCTGCTCAGGACTAATGTGTTCCCCACCAAGCCGGCTGCTGTCGTAGTGACTCCCGGAGTGGATCTCTTGACCACGGCCTCCCTCCTCCTCTCATCCCACTGTAACCTCTTGCTCCCTCTGTCTCTTTAGTGGAGGGATAGAGATGTGGAGGGTGAGAGAGACTGACAGTGTGCGCTCCCCTGCTCAGTAAATATGAACTGCACCCAGCAGACAGACTCATTCATCACAGGGGAAAGAGGGGGGAAAAGGGGGTGGAGAGGCAGGGTGGACGGATATAGGAAGGACTAAGAGAAATGTCCAAAAGACAGAGAGAGAGAGAGAGGGAGGAAGAAGAGAGGTGGGAGGAGTAGGAAGCAGATGGAAAAAGGATGAAAGACAGGAAAATGTTCTGGGTGAAACGAGTGGGAGAAAAAGATAACAGGCTGAAAAGTCCTAGATGATTGAAGGATGTATAAAGGACAGCGGATGTGCATGGGGAGTAGAAACCTCAAGCCTGGGAAAACTGATTAAATATCTGAGGACATTTTATATCATCACCAAGAGATCTTGTTTTGTGAAAGCTGCCTTTAAGCGTCCTGTTATGAGACCGACATTAGTTTTTCTGCCCTATAGCTAAGAAGCTCAATTCTCACTTGTTGCTTTTAACATTTTGACCTCTGTTATTAACTCTTTGTTTTATGCGCTCGCATGAGAAGGTCATGTTGCATTTTTAAGATTATTCGAGTTTAAGTGCAAGTTAGGGATAAGGCGAGAACATGTCATAGTTGTATAAACTTACATAATTATTTTACGCTTACATAATCACAGCAATAAGCTGACACTATGCGTTGTACTGTATATTGTTTGTCCATAATTCCAATGACTAGACTTAACATCCGACAAAGTGTTAAACTTCCCTCAACCCCAGTCCTGTTCATTTTCACTGAGGACTACATTTTTAATGACCGTTTTAGCAAGACAAACTCAACTGGAGGATTTATTCAGACGGTGAATTTGACGCTGCAGTGCAGAGGTTACCAAACGTGTAGAGTTGGGTTTGTAGTGTTGTATATGTCTAATCATGTCTACCTTTCATTGCTGTATACAGGCAAAATTTAAATACAAACCCTTCAAATGACTTAGATTTCTTTTATATTAAGTTCTGTACTCCTGTAATGCAGTTGTAAGTCTTTTAAGAAAGGCTTCTATGTACCAGAAGTTTCCGTACCACAGATTGAGAATCACTGCTCTGTGACTATTAGTGGCAGTAAGTCTGTGAATGAGAGATTCACTACATTACACTGAAATCAATGCTGATGTCTTCATGTAATGGAGGAACATCTCACCCCAGGGCAACAATGTGGAAAGAACAGTTTTTATAAAACAATAGAACAATAAACTATTCCATGATGTGCCACATTGGCCATAATTGTGAGAAAAGTAAATACATTGTCTTGGTTATTTCAGGGATTTGTTGGGAATGATAAAAATAAATAATATCATAAGACATATTCTTTTATTGTGTGTGTTCAACACGTCAGTATACACAAAGAACTGCTTATTCTAAAAGTAATCACTGTCAAATACACCAACACTAGTATCCAACGATAACAGTCTAACTGTTTAATTTAATTTATTACTACATTTCACAAAATTTTCCCTTCCCTCTCTCACACAGAGAGGGAAGGGTAGTGAGGGGAATTTTTGATTTATTTCAAACAGCAGGCCCCTCGCTGTCTCCAAGTGGTAGGTCTGCTAAACTGCCCACAGCAATGTACAAGATGTATTTGGTTGCTGAGATACATACACTAGCCATTTATGTATTGATTATTGGCTCACCCCCAGTGGCAGGCAAATCAATTGAGCTTTTGTCGGCCTCAGTCAAAATATCAGTCACAAAAGTTGACAACTGGGATTCTGTTCTATGACCCTATAACGTACTTTCATTAATGTTAGTGATTTTCTCAAATTATAACCTAACCAGACCTCTTTCCTGTGTCCCTCTGTGAAGTGCTTTATAACAATATGTTTTGTGAGACGTGGCCTTGACATGCCATTACTTTTTAAAGTCCTCAATTTCCTTTTTTCACTGATTTGGAATGCCTGCCACTAGACCAATATGCAAAAACGTAAAAATATATTCTTTTAGATCCTATAGTCCTTTCCAGTCCATGTTCTGAATTTCCAACAACTTCCCCCTCTTCACTCCCACCAAAACCACCTCCTCTCTCCCTCTTTTTTCCACTCTGCAGAAAGACAGGAGAGAGGAAAGATGATGTGTGACAGATGCCATATTTCGACTTTCTGTCAGGGAGATTAATATTGACATAGTGTTTCTTACCAGGGGCTTCTTGGCTGTGTGTGTTGGGCTTTGATTTCATTATCCTCTGCTCAGCCACTTTTTTCTTAAGAATCAGACAATAACAGATGTGGCGACTGAAATAGAGACACTGATATTGGAGGGGCTGAGTGAACAAGTCATATTGCCGGGTGGCTCGGCCATCAGTCCTGTTTGCTGTAAAAGTGTGAACCCCCCAAGGATACCCAGAGCACAGTGACCCTTTTATCCACCTCCTCAGCTCGACAGTAGCATGGGCCGTAATCTGTGGTACGTAGTGTTGGTGATGTTAACGCATACATCTATTTGAAAACATGTTTCAGTAAGAGTTTGTCTGGCAGTATAACATTATTATAATGGAGAGGTGCGTTTACTGAAGGTCAATTCGAGACATCCTTCATTTCATTTCATTTTTTCCAGTTCAACATTATGACATTCTTAGATGAAAATATTGTAATTTAAACTCAACCTTGATTTCTGTCCGAAACTACTTAAAACTACTTATATCTTGTAAAATAAGAATTAATAATGGTATGCATAAAAAAAGGAAATTGATTTCACATAATGAATATGAAGCAGAACTGAGTCTTTATTTTTTAGAGGTTGAAATAGCTATTGTAGAAGGTCCTCCTTCAACCAGCTGAGCAGGACTCTTCATAATTAGATATAAAGTTTCAGTGACCTTGTTAGACAAATGAAGTAATCAATCAATCAGTCATTATTTGTATGGTGCCAATTCATAATAAGTGTTATCTCGAGACGCTTTACAAAAGAGCATATGGGATAATATGCAGGCTGGATTTCTCCTTTGTATTCCTTGCGTTCCTGTTGTCCACACTTCCTTGCCGCTGAGGTGGAGGTCGGAGCAGGCCGTGCATGAATGACCTCGCTGTCTCTAAATTATTTAATTTTGGCAAGCTGCTCCACTTTGTCGTGGGTGTTTTTGTTGTATTTTCTTTCTCTTTTTTTTGAAGTATCATTGTCTGAATTAATCCAATATTTTCTTTGTTCGGCCATAGTGACTATACTCCCAACCTAGCAGAGATTATAGAAGACATTAAATCACCATCTTCCATTTTATGGACCAACCACTGCTGGGTGATTGTCACGGCTTCAGCTCTTTCCCTGAAACCTAACATAATGTTGTCAATCAACATTGTGTTAACTTATTGGCTGAAGAGAATGACTTCACACAAATGTATTGGACTTAAAATCTTTGAAGTCGTCCTTAGAGAAGGGCAACTTGCAGGATGGAAACCCCAGTGAATCTATGTGTAGGATTTAGAAAACATATTTTCAATTAAATATGTGGTTAAGTACTCTATTTGCTTTTAATCTAAAGCAGACAACTCAACATGATGGAGTTGCACTGATTTCAGTTAGTTTTAACACAAATAAAAAACATCTAGATGCCAGTTTTGCAATGAAGAGGAAATAATTGTTTATGTATATGCGTCCAAGATATATACCACAGACATTAAACCATTAGCCTGTTTGGTATCAAAGTGACTGAAACAGGTTAGGATTGGGAGAAATAACGGCCACAGGAGTGAATTTGAGTTGCTGTGTGACGAGAACCACGGGAGAACTGGACCACAGGTGTCGCGGTGAGTAACCAGCGATAGCTTGCAACATCTAAAGGCTGTGTTCATGTTAAAGGGGACGGCCATATGGGACAAATACGTCCTATGTCGTATTTGGGATGGGACATGACAGATAGATAGACTTATAGATCTTCATTGTGTCTGCTCCTTTCTTCTGTAAATCATCTGTATCTTCACTGCGATGAGTAGTAAGACTTAAAAGCGACTTGCTGATCACAGTATGACACATTCAGCTGTCAGTCCAGGACGTTCTGTATTAATGTATTATCTTACTGTAAATACAGACACTGTCCTGTATTTCTGTGCACACAGAGCTCTACTGCATAAAGAGATAAAGAGAGGAAAGACAGTTTCCTGATACAACTGTAACTTACTAAGGCATAGTCTGAGACCCCAGTCCCTCATGAGATGTATTAGGGCGCAATGTTTTTAAAAAAAAAGCTTTTTTAGCAGCCTTACTGGAAACGGACACTTTTTCCTCTTAATTTTCATATCTTGTAACACATATTAAATCAAGTTTTGGCTTTGTCAAAGGCCATTTTCCGACAGGTTTATATTATTAATAATGTAAAAAGAAATTGCCTGCAATCTGCCCTTTAACTCCTTTTCAACATGCCATACATAAGAAGGCCAATTATACTTTGAGGCATCTGTTTTTCTGACTCACTATAAATACTAGGGATGTACCAATTCTCAATATAATATTGAACCGTTTAGTACGGCAATCCAACTCGTTAATATAACTACTTTGCTTTATAAACTTAAATGACCACTTTTATACAAGTTAAAGTCTTTAGGTATGACTTTTTGGTTCTTAAAGATCTGAGTCCAACTACTACAGTATCAATCAACTTGCATTTTGATCATTGTTGCAATCTGATATGTCATTTGACTTTTTGTTGTTTAAAGTCCGGCTGTGCATATTCAATTGTATACAATTGTATATTCAGTTGTCAAAATATTGCTTACAATTGTAATTTACTCCACATGTTTTTGTCAAGTCAGAATCCTCCCATTCTTAGATCATGCAGGATATGTCATGCAAGGTTCTGAAACTGGTTGTGCTGAGTGTGAAGCCAATGTTTCAATATTTATTCCTCTGTCAGGTATTACAAAGTTCTCTATATTGCATGATCCTCCCTTCCTTAGTCCTCCATCCCTTTATTGTCTTTATGTTCCTGTTAGGGCCTAATGGACTCGTAGAGTTGGCAGAGAATAATAGAATCAGATTGATTCAAATCTAATTCCTTTGTTGATTTAAGCAATCTACAAGTGGCTCCATGCCTGCGAGCCAAAGCTCACCGGCCTTCATCTCCAACTTGTAAGCCGCTGAGAACTTTCTGCCGCTTATCGAAACATTTCTGAGGTGGATACAAGAGATGGATCCTACAGCTTCCTGATTTTGTAATTTCAAAGCATGGGGCTTGCTGTTAGTGGGAGGATAAAATCAATAGGCCTCTCTGGAGAGGAGTAGGTATAGCTTGTAGTCGTATGATATGAAGAGAGGATCTGAAACAGGAAACACAGAGGATGGAGGAGGAAATAGGGAGGAGCAAAGCAACTCCAGCGCATAAACAAATAGAAGGCAAAGCAGGAGAGATAATGCAAGAAGGAGACAAGAGACCGATGGGGGAAACAGTTGTCGCCAGAGACTTTTATTGACTTTTTCCCCCCTCCTCTGTCCACGTGACTACCAGATAAATTCACACAGAGAGAGGGAAGGGTAGTGAGGGGAGAGAGAGAAATGAGAAAATAAATTACTCTGGAAAGATATGACGATAGGCTACACGCGGCTTTAAATCTAAAAGGGAATTCGCGACACACTCGACCAATTTGTCACTGTGCTTTTTGCCTCTTTTCATTTCTTTTTTTTGGTACTTTCCCCCCCCTATTATTTTTCACCCCCCTCAATACCCCGATGCCCCTAATTTACCCCACTTTTCCCATGTAGGCCTGTCCAATTCTTTTTCACTCCATGGTTTCCAAATGTATTCTTCAGAATCTAGGAATTGTAGAGCTGTCATGTGAGGATATAGTCCCCCCCCCCCCTTCTCTACCTGTATTAAAGGTGTTTCCCGCATGTCCAGGCCTTTATGTGTCTGTTTGTATTTTATGACAAATCCATAAATCCATCCACCTGTGCTCCCCTTCCAATAGGTTTCCCTTCATCTGTAACTACAATCAGATTTGCGCATCCTCCTCCTCCTCTTTCTCCTCCCTCCTGCAAACATTGGTCGATCAAAATCTGAGAGAAAGAAGGAAATGAGATGCATCGTAGAAAAAGAATGAGCTGGCTCACGGTAAAGGATGTCTAGAAAAGAGGTGGAAGAATGGAATGGAAAAGAGAAAAGAAAGAAAACGTAGACTTAAAGTATACCCCCCTCTCTTTTATTTAATTTAGACGCCAGGCGAAAATCGATCCTGCCATTCGATACGCAATCCGAATCAAGGCGAATTAAGCGGGCGGAAATTAACTCTGAAAATATTTTTGATGGAGTGGCTTGTAGTCTCTCGGCCAAATGGACTGCAAAGTGGAACAAATGACAGGGGCCTAGTGGTGGAGACAGCGCCGCTCCATCTTCCATTAGGCCGTAATGGGATAGGTCCAGCCCCCTAGCTCGACTCGGCTGCATTAATCAAAACAGCCGCTATATGAAGATTTATGGTTCTCCACTCCAGCGAAGCCGGAGCCAGAGCCAGTTCTCTGTGTGTATGTTTGAAGGAGGGGGTCGGGAGTCTCCCCCCACCCAGCCTCCTTCTCTCTCTCTCTCTCTCTCTCCCCTTCTCCTTTTCTCTCTTTCCTCTCTCCATCCATCCCATAGACTTTGCTCCTACCTGTGGGCCTGTACACAACATGCGTGTCTTGCTTTACACACACACACACACACACACACACACCCACCTTTAATCCGGAGACTGTGATCCCATTTTGTCTTTTTGTGTCAACAGGCGTGACAAGCCCTGTTTCTCGTGTTGACTGTGTAATAAACCAGTAAAAGCTGATCTATATGCACTTGAGCATGAGTAGTTAATCTAACATTATTTTTAAGTGGTGGGAAATAAAAAGGCTCTAGATGACCTTCAGACAGTACAGGACTATCCACAAACAAAATTTCAGACATTATAAATTATCATCATTAATCCTTTTTCCAAGATCTTCATCATATATAATATTTCTATTGATTTGATGTCTAATTGATTTAAAATGTCATGCAACTCATCTCTTGATTTAAAATTATACACAACACTGGGTTTTTCTCTCCTTACAAGTCTGATTATATGATTGATTTCTTCTTTTGTAGTTTTTCGGCGCCACCAAGTGCAACTCCTCCTAAACCTCTGAGCTGTATGGTTCGTCTGCTGTCACCTCTTAGCCACCCAACGTAACAACCAGCAGACAAACAAAATAGGCATCCTCTGGCGTTCAGTGGTGAGACTTTAGATTACAGCCTGTATCGCTGCGGCTCCTCTCTCCACGGCAGCCCATTAGGTGTGTATAGCCCGGTGAGCAGGCCTGCTGCTGTGACGAGCCAAAGGGACAGACAGGGGGAGACAGTGTGACGGAGAAGAGTGTGGCGACTTGAGTAGATTGGTGCTGGGTTCCATCCAAAAAACTTCAGCCAAGTTTTGATGAGATGAGACTGATCAGACCCACTGCTGAGAGACCCTGTTTTACTTTCTTTCTCTTTCTTTTCATGTGTGTGTGTTTATTCCACAGGTGAGGACGGATGAACTCTTCTCAATAGATGGATCGCACCTCCATCTATTCACACACACAACTCTCTATTACCTAACTTTCACAGCTCTTTCCTAACCCTCTGTATCTTGTCAGTGTTTTCCCCCATTATGTGTGTCCCCTCTCTTTCTCCTCCATCTAGCTCCCTATATAATTCAACTTCACCCTCTATACCCCCCCATTCCCCATCGTCTGGCCTCTAACGCTCCCATGCGGATAAGCAAACCAGCATGGAGACATCTCTATATCCATCTATCTATCTCTACTTTCCCTTTTGCTCTCCCTCTTTTCCCCTTTTCCCTTTCTTCTTCCTCTTTTCCTCGCAAAAAGGGGAAGCTTGCTGCCAGTTTCAGTCTACAAAAGGGTTTATTTAAATTAGAAACGCTTCAATCTCCTCACTCCCCCCTCATTCCTTTCCTTCCCTTCTCTCTCTCTCTCTCTCTCTCTCTCTCGCTCACCGCCATTCGCTTACGTGCCTCTTTCTCTCGGCTGAGGGTGACTCCCACCTTTCCCCGCTGACAGCCTCCAGGGTCCCGTCAATGCCAGGCAACTTTGTTTTGTAGATGGAAGTGGTGGAAAGCAGGGTTGGAAGGAGAGAGGAAACGAGGGAGAAGAAAAGTAGAGGCGGGAGAGTGGGAGTTGGAGAGGGGTCAGGGGAGACCTGTTAGTCAGTGTACTTTAGTTCCTTCTTCCTCTCACGGCTCATTCCACTCCGATTAGGACCAGTAAATGGCTTTAGGCTACCTCACCTGGCTTTGGATCTCCTCATCTCACAGGCACAAAATGTCTTTTTACTCTCATTATCACACACTCGGATGTATCTTGTCTTTAAAAGTCTCCCCTCTACACTTTTTGTTTATTTAATTCATTTTTTCCCCATTTGTGTACATAGTTTTTCTCTACGTATTTCCTCCACTGTCTCTGTGACCAACAAGGGTCAGATATCCCACCTCATCATCTCCTCAATTAAAAGTGACCCGTTCCCGCGATAATCCCTCTATATCCTCCCTCCTAGGTCTCTAATCCTCCCCGCCATACCGACCCCTCCTCCTCACCCATTAACACACAATTATTTTGGGGGGGCCGACAGGGATGAGGGGGAGGAAACGAGGTGTGGAGAACACAGAGAGACTGTCTCCCTAATGGCTGAGTGACACCAGACGAGCTCATAGATCATGGAGATTATTAATACCACTGTTAAACACCCCATTGAAGGGCTGCCACCATCCACACAGGCAGTCACACATACACACACACAAATCACACATAATCTCTCATTCCAAGCACACATCTTCATATGAGCTGTCATTCATGCTTGGTGAATCAGCATCAATTTCATTTGAGTCATTTAAACAATGCTGTGTGCTCATTACAGCATGAGGTTGAGGGATACGATCAGATTTACAATTACAACTCTCATTGGTAGTGCGAGCCATTATTCACCAGGTCGTTTCCTTATGACTCGCCTCCTGCAATAGTTCTAATGACTGTAATTCCAGGTTTGATCTGATTATCCTGCATACAGTGAGGTGAGAGATTCTCTGTGACTTGCTAGTAATGACCAGGGAAATGCGGCCTTTATACGGCAGTGGAGGGTCATTGAATGAGAGGCCATTGAAAGGCAGGGCTGAGAGGTTGTGTGTGTGTGATTGTGTATGCGTGTATCAGTGACCTGTCCGTTTAACCGTTGGGGTTCTGGGGAGATGGCAGGGGGAGCCAGGCGTCCCCGGAGAGCAGGGTCTGGGGAAATCACACTCTCACTTTCACCAAACAACCTGGAGGCTGCATGGCAGCTGGCAGCAGCCAATACACACACTCCCACTCCCCATATCCTAGTTTATATGCAAAGAGACTCCTAAACACACTGGATCTGTGATGTATGGCCTGCATAAAACATCTAAATTCAGTGAGAATCACACATCTATAGCTACTTTGGCACAAACTAATCTGTTAGTCAAATAAGAGAAAGGAATCTAAAAAGACTACAGGACCTCATCCATTATTGATCATATTAAGGGCACTTCGATTGTTTTTTTTATTTCAAACAACATCCCTAACTTCCAAATTTTGAAGTTTACTCTTGCAGGGACCACTCAATTACAAAATCAGTTGTAGTCAAAGCAGGAGTGTGAAAGCTTACTTCAGAGTTCAACCGCTCCATTAGCTGATCTCAGGTCTCCCTGTGAGCGCTGCTAGTGCCAGCTCATTGATTCCTTAACTAATCACTCTAATTAAAATGCCTTTTTTTCATCTAATGGTTTACATGGCAGCACTGTACTTGCATTTAAGGTTAAATTGCCACACAAATAAATATTGAATTCCTCAAATAATATCAGTTGTTTGCTTTACATTTTTTCAGATAGACTCTTTTCCACCAAAACAAGTTACAACTCAACACTTTAATCTAGCAAGATGAAACTGGTTAGTGGAAGTTCAAGGCCTTTATATAAACAGAACGTGTTTAGCTACCAAGACTGCTGCTCCTTAAAATACTTTGTCACCTGAGGAAATTGGTTTCCTGTGCATGCTGCATGTTATAAATCGCTCCTTTTGTCTATGAATGATTCAGGCAGAAAGCATTTACACCCTCATTACTTGAAGAAACTAGAATAGTGCAGTCATTAAATAATTAAAATAAAAATTGCCAAAGAATTATACATTGTCTCAAGCTGTCTTATTTTGATGGATGTCTGTTTATGACTCGTTCCGCCTTGAAATTCCTACAACATTTCTTTCCTGATAATATATCAATTTATCAGCAGAGATTTGTATGTTAATTTCCTCCCTCCCTCCCCTTTAAAATAAAGTATCTCTCTCACAAACGATCTCGAACTAATTAAGCAAGCGTTAATTAAAAATTCAAGAGAGGATAAACACGGTGGAATTGTTATGGAAACGTTGAAGTTAATCAAGCTTTCAAATTATTGATAACATCCTTAGAACAGTGATCGATCGGGAAGACATTAAGTGGCAAAATAAAGCAGCTGCATTCACATTTGATGGGTGCTGCGCGAGTGTGTGTACGTGCAAAAACAATTAGGTCCATAATACATAATATTAGCCCGCATGACAAATAGGATATCTTTTATGTCATTCCAAACTTTCATGTGTGCAGTGAGGGGTTACAGAGAGGGGAGGGGTGGATCTCTTTATCACTCGAACGCCATTAATCAAATGTGTGCATTCAAATTGCATTGTGGACTCCTAGAGACCGAGATATTGACGTCTGTTGATATGAATATTTCCCCTCTTTGCAGGGCTTTGCGTCTGTTTTTAAAGCAGCGTGCTTCCCCGCGTGTTTACATGTTTCTCCCCTGCCTGCACGTCTGTTTACGCCGGTGTCAGAGCCTGTGTGGCATGTACTTACAAGGCGCTTCATCATCCCACCAGCGATAGGAGCAATTCACCCATAAAGTGGGTCTTTCGCCCATAAATAATATTCAAGTCGCTCTATTGTTAAGTGAAAAGTTGACTGGTGTTTGATTTTTTTTTTCTCTTTTTTTCCTTCTTCTTCTTTTCCACGGCGACCTCGGGTTAGGACTCATACATCACGGGATGACAGCTATAGAAAGGCCCTAAATTAGCAACTAAATCGAATATTGATCAGCTATGTGCGGCCCTGCGAGTCGCGCCTCCTTGCCGTTTTTTCCAGAGAGAAAGAGAGTGGAGGGAGGGGGGGGGGGTTGTTTGGGGGGGGGGAGTGGGGGGTGAAAACGAGAGATAGAGGGGGGGGAAGAGAGGGGGGCGGTGAAAGGTGCCTCTGTCTCTCTCCTCTCTCTCTCTTCTTTCGCTCTCTGCTTGACTTTAAGTGTTTTTGTGTGTGTATTTTATCGCCCATTGCTCTGGACTCCGAGTTAAAGCATCTGCCTTGATATTGGATCCTTATTGTTATATATGCAGTTTTTGCTTTCACAACCAAATCAGGCAACAGCGTAATACCAATCAATAGCCTACATCTCCCAGGGAGTAAGCACACTCTTGATACGTTCATTTCTTGCTTTAGCTGTCCATCCATCTGGGTTACAACCTTCAGATCTGCCCCGCTCCTTGCTCCTTATTGTTTACATAAAGTTCAAATGAAGTCCCTCATTACCCACTTGCCTATTGGCTCCTCTTTATGGGTCATTGACTGTGTTGGCGCTGTTGCATCGACTTCCCCTTTATCCCCGCTGCTGGGACGAGTGGGAGGTCGGCGGCGCGCGTGCTCTCGCAGCGGGGACGCGTTTGATGAAACGATCGAGAAGGCTCCCTCTCTCTTTCTCCCGGGAAGTGTTGTGTGTCCGGGGCGGCGATGAACCAAGCCCAAGGCCGGGGGGAGTAGGTGGTCAAGGTTGCGCCGGGTCAGTGAGATTAGCCCCGGCATGCTCTCGAACAAAGGGCCGGATCGTCAGGTGCCGCCGAGTCTGGATCAAAGTATCGGGTGTGTAGGACAAGTGGGGCGTAAGACAGGGATGAGTTGAGGATTACAGCGGGCTAATTGGAACGGATACTTTCAGTCCATTAATGGGGGCCAGGCTTTCTCACTTGTTCCTGATTATTGCGTTTGAGCAAAATGTTGTCTTCAATTATGAATCTCCCCTGATGTCCATATCTCACCACATATTTTTGGGTAAAAAGGAAAAGTTATGAGAAAACTTTGCCAAGGTGAATCTGGCAATGCCACGATAAAAACACATCTAGTGAAAGTCTTCCACTAAAACTAACTAATTTACTTATGCATGTTGAACATCACTTATAGCCTACATTAACAATGCAGTCGCAGATCATTGTTTGAAGTGGTCTTGTTGGATAAATTATTGGGAATAGTAAGCCGACATAACATTTAGAGGTTGATACTGTGTTTTGTTAGATACATCTTTATACAAAAGTAACTTAAGTTTTTTTTTTTTTTTTTTAATGAATGTGGTTCTGAATGTTCCAATATCTCAGGAAATAGTCGAATAAAGGAACGGTGCAAGAGTGCTTGTGAAACTTTGTATTTAGTAGTTTTGAGCACATTGCCCCGCTGAGCTTTAAGTCGCTGTCTGTGGTGCTGAATTGTATTTGTCAGGCCCTGCAGTCATCAGTTGTGGTCACATGTGTTCTGTCCACGGTGCTGAAATCCCCCAGATCTGTACCATAAAGACAGATCTGTACCATAAAGACAGATCTGAGTGATTTCAGATTTAAAAAAATAATAATAATAATAGCCAAAGGGCGCTTTGCTATCGTACTAACACGATATATCTAGGCGAATACAATATACGATAATATTCATACAATACCATTAAAATGAAGCCACAGTACCTTCTGTTTGAAAGCTTTACCGAGTGACAAAATATCTACATTGAACCATTATTAAGTAAAGCAGGATGGCAGAGAGTTACAACGTGAGAGTCAGATGAAGTCACTGAGTCTGTGGCTGATACCCCCCCTCACCCCTCCACCCCTCCACCCCTCACCCCTCACCCCCCACCCCACTTCACGCGTCTCTCGGGCTACTAGCAGCTCTTCGGAACTCTGCTCGAGGACATTCCGGGAACCATCTGTTTCCGGCAGAGCGAGGCATGCAGGAAGCGAGGCTCACAAATTCGCGAGGAAAGGTGGTTGTCTGCCAATGTGCTTGTTGTGAAATATCGCCCTCCCCCTCCCACTTGAATTCCTTTCTGTCGTGTTGGACACCTAACAGGAGAAATGAAGTGTTGCCGACAGAACAGAACACCAACTTAATAACTCTGCGCGAGGAGAGAGGGTGTCAAATTAGCGTATCTTGTAGAGATATATCACATATGAAGAGACTTGAGAAACGCATCGTGGTACAATTGAGTTCACCTGTAAACACAAAGACATTCCCCACTATTAATGGCAGTTAGGGCAGGTGCACAACAAGTGTTATGGGAAGTGTGTATGCACGTGTCGAAGAGAGAGAGAGGATGTATGAGTTGATGTTGGCAAAGAGACAAACTAATCTCCACCTCTCTGATGAAGAGTGCCCTGGGCATTTTCAGTGAAGAGTATGTTTCTGCACTGTGAAAAGATTTGAACTTTTCATCTCACTATCAGTTTTAGTTTGAATCTAATTTGAATAAGATAAAATCCTCCTTGTGTCCAGTTTGATTTTGTTTTACATATTCATTTAAATGGTTTTTTTTTAAGAGTATTGCCATTAGCAGTGGGATACTGTTGGTGTACTTGGGGCTGATCCAGAAATATCACATCCCCTCTTGCTCCCACTGTAGGGGGCGTGCTTTCTCCCAACCCCCGAAAAGGTGAGATGTTGGGGCCTGCAGCTCCATCACCTGAGACCAGAGTAACTTGCAGATACTTCACAGTGAGTTGAAAGTGTTAACAGGCTCATAGCCTGGGGACAGAGGAAAGAGTTCTCTTTTGTGAACAGGAAGCCTACTTTTGTATATTTTGTTTTCTCTTTTATATGTGCTGCTTTTTAAATTCTATTAATTCCCACATGTAACTGATTGTAGTGAAGATGAGCCGTAAAAAAAAAAAGTGCATTTTTATCTTACTTGATCAGATAAACATTTAGATTCCCCGTTCAGAACACTGTTAGGCAGGGCAGAATTAAAATAATAGAAATGGTTTAAAATTGAAATACAATGTTGGTGGGAAATTTTACCAGCTGCAGTTTAAAGTATTAGACCTGTTACAAATAGCACATTTCTCTGAGGTTTTACAGTTTCTCTGATCTTAAAAATATAGACAAATAATATAATCATGGAAAAAAGACTTAAAACAACTTGATCATGATTACAGAAACTGCTACAAAGGTGTTTCATGTTTTGATACAATGTCAATTAGCAGAAATCGTCAACTATAAAACAGGTGCAATAATTACCACTTTGATCTGTGAGTTTTATGAAGCAACATGAAGCAACTAACAGAACTCAAAAGTCATGTGTGCAAATAAACAAAACAGCATAATTACTGAATTGCTGTAGAGGAAACTGTAGACAAAATATACCCCAAACTATTGAATTGACAAATATGAATGATAGCAAAAAGCTAAACAGAAAAGGTTGTTACATGGCGGTTTATACAGATTAGACAAACACTGCTAATGGCCAGGCTACCTAATATAAGCTCACCCTTTCTTCTACAAAGTCTTTGATGATAGCCTTTTTTTCAACCCCTGTATTTATCCACAAGTTTTAAGTAGCTTTCTCTTTTCCATTTTGCACATAATGCAGACTTGGAGAAGAAGAATGTTATCACATTTGGAGAATGATATTGATTAATGAGAACCTTTTTGTCACACAGAGAGGCTACGGGAGACTGATTACTGAAGATCAAAACAAAGGAGAGAGCCAGGTAAGAGCAAACAAGGAGGAACAATAAGCGCAACTGACAATGGGAGACACAGCGTTGTTAGCCAGAACATGACTTGCGAGATAATCAAAAAAGGGGAAAAAAATCTTTGAAAGTAAAACAGAAAAGTACCAACAAGAAGCGAAGGATTGAGGCAGGGGAAACAGAGGGCTAGAGAGGGAAAGAGGCAGGAGAGGAGGAATGAGGGATAATTGCATTAGAAAGAAGAGAGGGCCAAAAAGGAAGGAAATGATTAGAGGAGAAGGGACTGATATCCGATAGAGAGAAGGAGAGATGGAGGAGGGGATGGGCGGGAGAGGAGGGTTCTCTTACCGCCCGCCGTTCAATACATACTGACACTCTCTCTCTGTGTCAATACACAAACACACTGAGTGTCCCTGTGTGTGTATGTGCTTATACAGGTCTGTTAATCCTAGTCTATCTTCTAATGTCCCATCCACAGTCTCAGAGGAGCGTTCATGTTAATCGGACTCCTTCCCTGCATCACAGTTCATCTTGAACTTCTCCAGTTTCTTGTTGCGCTTATAAGATTTGAACTGATTATCTAAAAAAATGTTTTACTCTTTTTCACATAATCATTAGCAGAGTGCCTTTAACTTCACAACCAAACAATCATTAATATTTTCTTGTTTGATCTGTGAGACACCATCTTTGAAAAATGAACCACCTTTCATCTTCATCTGTCTTTGTTCCTCTGTTTGGCCTGTTCTTTATTCTTTCACCTTGTATTTATCTTACCTCTAAGTTCGACTATCTCGCCGCACATCTCTTGCGCCTCGCCATCTATCAACTGCCTTCCCCTTCTTGTTCTCTGCATCTCTCCCTCCTTCCCCGAGCTCCCTCTTTCTAGGCGGCCTACCTTTTGTCATTGACCCCTGCCCTGGGTGTCTGGGCATTGACTGGCTCTCTCCGTGTCACTGGAGCTCCCCGTCAATACTTACCAGGTTTGGCCACCCTCTGCGCTGTGGTCGGAGAGTGGGGGAGAGAGAGGGAGATACACGAGATGCTCCACAGCGCCGAGAGATAAAATAAAAATGAATGAGAGGGAGAGTAAAACAAAAAGGGATGGAGAAGAAAATGATGTAGG
Source organism: Labrus bergylta (assembly GCF_963930695.1). Classification (NCBI taxonomy): domain Eukaryota; kingdom Metazoa; phylum Chordata; class Actinopteri; order Labriformes; family Labridae; genus Labrus; species Labrus bergylta. The sequence goes on from NC_089202.1 coordinate 15,546,016, forward strand.
GAGGCAGTGTGTGAAGCAGCTGGTCAGCAACCTTATGAGGTTGTTACACTTTAGTAGAGCCTTCTTTGGTTTTTTGGCATTTGAAGCTTTACAGTGTATGAGCTCAAGAACAGTGTTATACCACCATTAGATTCCCCAGATAGCTGCAGCTGTCGAATACAATTCTTCAGTTTTAACAATCTGTGTGTCTACCTCTTTTTTTTTTTTTTTACTTGATTAAACTTTGAGAAACAGCAAGTTGAGACAAAAAGTTTTGGATTGTATTTTTCATAGTTATAGGGCTTAGAGGGGTAAAACAAAAAGGAGTTCTGTGCTGTGGTTTTAATGCGTTGCATTATATTATACTGCATAAATCTTAACCGAGGGTTCTCTATCTCTCTTTATTTTCAGTGTACATCACAGCTGGTTTTGCAAAATCATTTTGATGACTCACGATGTTTTTGATGCTGAGGAGTATGTCCAACCTTATCTGTTGCTTTTCATTTATTTATTGACATGGTCAATGCACATCAAGCATCGTTTCTTTAAATATGCAAGTGTTTGCCAGTCAGCTAAGTCTCCACTGCTGTCTTTGGCAGGAGTTCTAACTCGTCAAATAAAATAAACTGCATCTCAAAATCAATACTGTCAGAAATGTAACAGCGAAGGACAGAAAGACGCCACAACAACAGAAAAATCTGCAATCACGTCTGCCATATTGTCTGTAATAATAGAAACCATGTGCAAAACATTCATATCAATGTGATGCATATTAACACAAATCAGAAATGTATACCAGCCTCTTGAGAAAAAATGTAACATTAAGTATGAAAATAAATACAAAAACCTAGATTTAAAAAAAACATCTGCAAATACTACATCAGGTACAAAGACAGATGTCATCAGAGATTAATTTGCCACCAATCAAACCATTATGATTAACCCCAAATTGTGCCAATTTTTAAATAATATCATCTTTTCTTGATTTTTACAATTTGACTACACCTTTGTACTACATTTTTTGTCATTAGTCGCTTTCAGGACCTCGACTTTTGTACCTTACAGATCCCTTGTATTTATTGCTTCAGAGACTTGGTCAGCTTTCAATGTAAAACTCATTTTCAATTTTAACCAACGGGTTGTGCTCATGTTCTAGGGGAACATTTTGAAGGGCAATGGGGATTTTTGTGGATGCTTAGAGTAGCTGTTAAACATTAAGGTGTGAAAAGTACAAGAGAAAGGATTTGCATCAAAATGAAAAGTCAGTTTAAGGGAATCATTACATAGATGAAAAGGAAGTCAACAAGCATGATGACAGGTTTGGGATTAGTATGCTAATAGCTTTATATATGTTCATACTTATTGATTGAGATAGATATATTGTGACTCACAATTTTCTTTCGGGTTAATAGAAAAAAATCACCAGATGTGATAACCCAAATGGTTTTACAGGCTGTCATACTAAATGTCATTGTGTACATCCTCATCTGAAATTCATACAGTATCATTAATAAACTCAGTGTGAGCGTCACTCCCTATTTTACAGTCCACTCCATCTGCAGCATGCTCAGTCTCCCATTCCCTCTTTCCCTCTTTCCTCTTTACTCTTTTCATTTCCTCTAATCTCTCACTCCCCCTTGCTCTACCTCCGTGTCACTTTGATTTCCCTATCCACTGGCCTGTGGGATGTGTGATTGTGTGTGTGTTTGAGGAAGAGTAAGAATGTACATGTGAGCATGTGTGTTGTCTGTTAAAAGTGCATGACTTAATTGTGTAAAGCAGTTTCACAATCGTAAGTGAATCAGTAGATGTGTCCTTTTGCACATCAGTGTATGTGGCATTGGAATTACATGGAGTGTCGCATGCAATCCGCGCACCCTCTGAATACGCATACACATTTTGGTTTTGGTTGCAGGTGTCAAATACATTCTCTGCTTTGTTTCAACTATATTTATATGGATACCAGCATGAGGGGTTTCATGCATACATTTATGGTTGTCTAAGTATACAATTGCATGGTTATGCTTGTGTATAGCTTTTGTGTATATGTCTGTGTTTTGGGTGTTTGTGCATGAGTAAATACATGTGTTTTTTGCACTTATGTGTGTGTGCAGAGACGCCTCCGCGTCTGGGCTGCAGCCTGGATGGGCCCGTCTATATGAGAGTAGACAGTGTGCGCGTGGAGAGCAAGGGAGTGAGAAGGACGTAGCGGCAGTTAGGGGGGAGAGGCAGCGCCTGGCCGAGGGGCCCCCCTCTCGTAGACAGTTTGACTGATGACATGCATTAAACAGTTAATCTGTCTGATTGAATGTTTGCTTCCTCCAAATTGAAACATTAAACAACAAGGCGAGAGAGAGAGGGAGGGGAGAGCCCGAAGAGGAGAGCGGGATATGGCTTCATCTATTGCCCAAATCATGCAAAGCATGAGACTGGAATATATAATACTGTCCTGTGAGCTGGAGAGAGGGGAGCCAGAGGAGGAGAGAGATTGGAAGGGACAGAGAGAGGAGTGTGAATGAGGGAAAGAGAAAACAAGTGAGGTAGAGAGATGAGAATGGAAAGGCTTTGGGTAGGTTCGGGGGGTGAGAGGAGAGGAGGGTTAGCAGGGGGAAAGAGAGAGAAAGGGATCAGTGAGATGTAGAGGATACACGAGAATAGGCCCATAGAGAGACGCTCAGCAGAGACAAACGTTCTTTTTAGCTGACAGTCCAAAAGAGACTAAAAGCAAAGATTAAACAGCATCAGTTTTAAAGGATTTTGTCGTTATTATAAAGAGAGATAGACTTGAACAATTAACACAGTTTGTCTCTTTTTGAACCTCACGCAGATTCAGCCAAAACAAACCTCTCTATGCAGTTCTTAAGAATGTCCAAAAAGCCTTTTCCACTGATTCTATGTATCTGACAGGAAGAAAGGAGGCAGTTGTCACTATTTCCTGGTATTCCTTCCTGGTGACATGACCCCTCTGGCAGAGCCTGGATCCTCCTTATGGTGCCAGCTCTCTCCCTTTGGGACTGACACAGAAAGCAAGGCACAGTCTTTTAGACTCCTTCTCTATGTGCTCATAGATGATGGGCATCCTTGATAGAGTAATCTGTACTTCTATGTGAAAGTGAATCAGCCTCAGCCAGAGAAAACAATGCTTTACATGTGCATATATTCATAAACAACAATATGTAACCTTTAAAAATTCGATTCAAAGGTCGATTTAACAGCACATGTCTTTTTAAGAAAAGTAAGAAACATCCCTGCAGATATCATTCATATTAGATTTTGACGTAATGTTAGGCTGTATAAATATAGGTGTCATTGTTGTCGTGTTTAACAGACCCCTACCTGGCCACATCCCATAGATGTCATGGCAACAGTTGAATACACATACACATACCCCGCATCCAGACAGATTGCAAACAACACAACTGAAGATGCTTGCAGAGTCATATTTGTGCAAAATCCTTTACATAAGTTTTTGAATATAGGCTTCCATATAGAAAAGAGATAACGTTTGCACTCTAATGTTAACACTGCTTCACATAAGTTGTTACCTTTCTTTGTGTTATTTCACATTTTTATTCTTGTAAGCAGAAGCAATCTGACTTTTAATTTCTCAATTTTTGGAGATGCCAAATGACTAAACCATCATTATAAGTATTCCAATTTATGTAGCACTCAGTTTGCATGCTCCTTATAGGAATAACATCATAAAGTGTCCTGCAGAGTCACAGAGTAAAGCAGAAAGTGCCCAGATAATATATAAAAAAAACCTAATGTAACCATTTACTTCACTGTGTGTTAGTCTGTAGGACCTGGCAATATGTACCAGTATATTATTTATGCCAGTCAACACGTTAATTACACTGAACTATTAATAGAACCAACATTTCAAGTCAAAAAATGATACCCCATAAATATAAATACAGGTAATATCTAATAGTGTTTTTGTAGTTATTTTCATATGGCAAGTCAACACCATCACCAATGACATATAACTGTATATAAATAAATAAATTCAGATTGATTTTATTTTTCATAGCTCAGGAGATAAATGCAGAAGCCAGAAGGAGAGTAAGAGACAAGTAGACAGATAAACAATAGGTTAGCTTTTATCAGAGCTGTTGCCACAGAATTGCTGCTAGTAGATTGGGAGAAATTGGCTGACCCCTAGCTGGTAATGTGATATGTCATTTAGCCTTAGCCCGACCCCGTCCCCTCACAGGGTTCACAGCCGTCACCATGCTCAAAATGGGCTTCCCTTCCCTTTGTCTCAAGTGCATATTCTCGTCAGTCAAAATGACCATCATTTTCGCCACCAGCTGATTTTGGTCCAGCTCTAAGACTGAGGTATAATTGCACAAGCAGACACCAGCTAGATCTTGAAGAGCATATAAGCTTAAACCCACTTTAACACCCAACAGTCAGCAGCCAGAGAGGAGGGAAAAAAAGACAACAGAGGAAGATGAAACATTAATGGATAGGTTGCAGGATGGACGGATAAATTGATAGATCTTTTAGAGAAGGTCAAACTTCTGTGCCCACACGCGGGACCATCATGAAGAGAAGAGAAATTGATTGCCGCTCACAAAGGCGCTGAAATGACTAGAGAAATTATTTTCTGGGCAATGAACATTCTAGGAGGTATGGGGGGAGGTGGAGGCTGAGAGAAAGTGCAAACCTTTCTCACAGGGTACAAAATGGCTCGAGCAAACTGCTGTCAAGTGGAGTTGTTGGTGAAAGATCACTGAGTTGATCCTCGGGTAGATCCCTGCCTGACTGCTTGTGCACGAATGTGTTTATACGTATGTATTCATGTCATTCCTGCATATTTACCAGACCTTTGCTATCATGGGAGCAATAATAAACATGGTTATTATTGCCAAACTGGATGCAATATGATACAGTTAAGACACAGAAGCTACTTAGTTATGTTTAGAGAAATGATTGTGCTGTCCATTACACATTGTACTGTGAGGATACTGAAAGAAGGACATGAAGCTACAATATGTGTAACAAGCTCTCCTGACACATCTTGCAATATTAAAAGGAGAACATTTTGCTCTTCGAGGTGAACAAGGTCTTGCGATATCAGAACATGGACCTACTATCACCTTGTGACTGCTAACTTCTTGCTCTTCATACTAAATCATTCCTTTGCTCTGCTCCCTGCCTAGGTTATATTCAGGGTTTATTACATGTATGATTATACCTTAATACCAAAATTGGCTGTTTCACCTCACCAATAGATGATGTTTGCCTACTTGGCGGTCAAGGAGGTACAACATGGCGCCACTACAAGTGTTTAGTCTGTTGAGATTCAAGAATTAAGCTGCAGCACTAACTTATCCAAGTCTAATGTAACTGTTTTTATCAGCAGGACAAACAGACCATTTCATCACTACACACAGACAAATATCACTGAAAAAACTGTCACTGATTGAAGGGCAGTCTCCTGAATTCTGATGTTGCACGTTATACACAGTTGTAATCTGGGTTATAAACAAAAATGGACTTTTCTTGACTAGTTTTCTCATCTTTCTACTGACAATAACGCTACGTCAAAGCACTTTCATAGAAGTATCTCTGTACTGTCTGGGCAGCTTTGCCACTTGGCAGCTTTGCGCAACCACCATGGAACCGAGAAAAAGAAAGTAACATGGGAGCTACCATCTTGACATGAACTTTTCAGATCGCTGACGCCCCAGCTAAACTATGTGATGTATTTTTACAAGAACAAAAATGAAGGACTTACCATTTTACAAAACTTTCCTTAAACAGATACATCCCAAGACAACTAGTTATCATAGTGATTGTCAAAGTGTCCAGAGGTGAGCAAGTACGAAAGAACAGATTATACTCTCCAAAGCTCTCTTCTTTATTTCATATTGAAGGTGTGCAAAGTTATTCCCCTTGGAGCCATTATTGTTTTTCCCTCTCTGTGACATCAAGGCTCAAACATTATGATTCTTTAGCCAAGCTATAAACACAAGTCCGACAGCACATGCAAACTTTAGCATATCCCTGTCCTTAAGCAAAACTAGGAAAATAAGTCTGTTTGAAGATTGAAATGAAATGAAAATTGCTTTATCTCCAAAACTGTTCTATGATTTCAATAAATTATGGATTTCAACCCAAACATCTTTAGAACAAGGCTGTAATCCTCACACACTGACTCCACTCTGCCATCAATGGTTCCTAACATAGAGGCCTCTGTCTCATTCCAAACATTGCTTCTCAGATAACTCCACCAATGGTGCATTAAACACCACCCTCATGGGGGTATGAGTGAGTGCAAAACAACAAACAAACTACACCCAAGAGGCTTTAACTAAATGAGTTTCTCTCACATTACAAGAGTCACAACACTTAAGCATTCCCCTACCCCACCCCTTAAAATATAGCAGTAATGATGAATGTCCTTCACTCTTGGGGTTTGCTCTAAGCAGCCATCAATGTACTTATTTGATGGGTGATAATGAGTGATCCTTAGACACATGAAGCCTTCTAAGCACAAACTTATCATTGCGCTGTGCAAACCTATCAATTCCTTTTCCAGATAAACAAATCTTTCACTACTTCCAAACCTCATCACCAAATGAGCAACCCGCCTTTCTCATGACAATCCCCCCCCCCCTTTTTTTTTGATGACGACCAGGACACTACCTTCCATCTCCTCAGCTTCCATAATGACACTCAGATTGATAGAGAGGCCTCCAACGGCAGCCCAACAAATGGCCCCACATCAGGACCAGAGGAATGGAGCTCAGTGGCAGATATGTAGATCTGGTAGCACAGACAGAGATGGATCAGGGGGGCTTCTGTGCAGATAAACAGAGTGAGGTTGATTGCTAGCACAGAGAGGGGCCATTACGGCGAATCCGCACGCTAATCATAATGAATCACTTACTTATTAAGCGTTAATTATGGCACGCAAATACATCCCATGCAGGCAAGCGAGCAGGGAGGCAAGCCACTGTTCTAGGGGGGTTCAGGAGGAGGCGAGGAGGCCACATTAATTTATTCTTATTTATTAATTTTCCTAATTAAAACAACAAGGCTGTGGAATAGAAGTGTTTTCTTTGGGTGAAACAAATGAAGGCCCTGGAAAACGAATATGAAACCAGGCGTGGCACGGTGTAAACAGTAAATCATGTGAAGTGATGGTGCTTGTTCAGCTGTTCATTATTAGAATAGCTTTATCCAATTGGGCTGCCCCCTCTTACCCCCTTTTCTTTGTTTATATCACAGAGCAGCCCCACACACACTTGTACTCTGCTGATTTGGATAGATGGCAGATTTCATCATCATTATTCAGTGAATGGTTTACTTGCAACATCGTAATAAGCCACAGTCTCCTTGAATGCATCCTCCTGAAATGCCATAAAATCAGACAGAAACGCCACATCTTTCCTATTTGATTGTCAAATGTTTAGTAATTTTCTTCGACTGCACCGGCCTGTAACTGGAGATAAACTGCTTCTATCATTTTCTCAAATTCATTCATCTATCCCACCTCCCTCCTTTTCCACACTACCTTCTCTCAATTTCCTGATCTCTCAGTCCCGGAGTGGCCCACCTGAGCGGGCGGGGCGCGGTAATGGCGTTAATGCCCGGTAATACGGGCCAGATATTATAATCTCAACACTGTCACAATGCGTTAGCCGTGGGAGACTGACGTGTCAATGCCACGGCGAGCAGGTGACGCGCAGGGCTCAGGAAGCATGGCCCGGTAATCGCCCAATACAGACACATTTATTTTGGAGTTGAATAAATTTCACCACACAGCTTCTGCCCCACAGCAGCTGTTTTAGGTAAAACTTGAGTCTGTCCATCAGTCAGTAAAGAGACTTCACACCTAATATATAACTAGAAAGCTTGAACTTGTACAAATCCATTTTTAAGATAAAAATGCTACTTTTTATTTTTCTCTGCAGTTTTCAATTTTGCAATTATGCCATTTCTAAAATCAAAAAATGTTCCCGAGTGAGCTATGGATGTGTTCAAAATCAGACATTATGACATTTTGGGGGCCTTTTTATAGACCGTGTTCATTTTTCATCTGATGTAATAAAGCTTAAACTATTAAGATCTAAAATAATACCATATCATGTTTTTTGTAGACTGAACAGGTTTAAAATGAATTCATCCCTGTGTCTGTAAAGCTTTTGAATGGAGGTAAATAAAGCAGGAAAGGCACTGAAATTTCTGTTGTATAAACGATAACCATTTTACTTTATTGTTTAGGGACATTTGACTTATAAACTAAAGTGATAATCTGTCTTTTTCATTATTTAACATGAAGGCAGTTAGTTCTCACATCATAATGTTAATCAACAATGAACATTGTCACAAAACATTATAAACTGTGATTCAGTAATTGTCTTGATTTAATTCATGCCTTTAATGACCTCTTTATCAATTGAAATAGGACTTCACCCTTACTTGCCAAGTTATTAGCACATACAACATGGACTCATATTTCAGGAAGATGCAGATACAGACACACAGCTACATAAATACATGAAGCGTACTAATATAAGTATCACTCACACATACGGGGCAGTCTGATACAGTGTTTGACTTTTGATGTGATGCTACACTTGTTTTTATATGTGGATGGTAGACCTACTTTATGTACCTTCTACTTCTGTGGGAAACGTGGATGTCTTCACATTTCATATAGTGTAATAAATCTGATGCCTACTCTGCATACAGCACAAATGTTACATCATATATTTGACTAAATCCTATTGATCTGTATCAGCAAACATCAGAGTATGGGTAGTGATTTAGTATGAGTCATGTATGGGTAATTTTCTTTTCAGTTTATGTTCACCTAAAGGGAAACTTAGCTGAATTTCAACCGTCAAATATTTTTAATACAGTGTAAAGAAAAACCTCCTGCTGTTGTTTCTGATGTTGTTTCACTTGGGCACAGATTGGTTTCCCGGATGAGCAACTAAAACTTGGATTGTTTTAATGCCTTCAAATGTATTGCAGACTAGCATTAACATGGTGGGAAAGAATGGCCATTATACCGAGGCCTCCATCTAAAGAGTAAAATGTTCCCATCCCGCGAAAGAGAGAGAGAGAGAGAGAGAGCACTGTTTGTTCCTCTAAAATGATTGTTCTTATTGCAATGTGTTTATTGGGAACGCTCATGCTGAAATAACATAAAATGTGCGACCAATTGTGCAGCCCTAATGCAAAGTCATGTTTTCTGTGGATTTCCTGTCACTGTTCATGCTAAATGAATTGAATTGAAGCAAAACATTTTCCAGTATAACTTCATTGACAAAGAGAGTTGAGTTTGACCCTGGCCTTTACCTCATTCAGTAAATGTCTATATTCACGGTGATTCCTATAGTTATGGTTGAAAATCCAAGTCAATCAAAACACTACAGAATGTTTCTCTGCACTCATATTTGAGGATGCAAATTCAGCTACTCTGTTTGTAGCACTTGCTTGTTGCTAAATCAAGCTAGGCTAGCTCTTAACTACCCTTAGATGACTTAGTTGCCATTTTAGTGGTGGAAATAAAAGCTTTTGTGATATATTTTGGGTTCAGCATGTTGCACACAGGTGTGGTCCAAAACATGAAGAACAGCAGATACTGTGAAAAAGTACATATTTAAAAGTGTAGACTCACACCTGTCATACAATCACTATCAACTAAAGGAGACCAGCCTTCCTACCTGACCCGTCTATAGACTTGCCTCTTACTATTTTTTTGGTCGGGCAGTGCCAAAAGAAAATGACCCATCCCTCACGCAGCAAGCCCCCAGTTACGCTTTCGTGGGCGCACGGCTCGTCAGTGATTTATGCGTGTGTGTAATTGAGTGTTAATAAAAAGTGTGTCCGGAGCGCATGTAATTGTGTGTTTTCAGGACCCACCATGTGTGAGCTTATGTGTAATTGGGTGTTATCGATGTTGTGAGTGTATGTCGGGGTTGAGAGAGAAAATGGACAGGTTACAGTTTGATTGCAGTTTGGAGAGTGCCTTTTAAAAGTACACTCTTTTTTTTTTCTTTTTATTTGGTATAGTTTAAAAGCAGGGATGCTTCATAATGAATTTTTAATTTGTTTTGATTTCAGATTAATTGACTTGATAAGTTAAATAAGTCCTCATTAAGTTAAATTAATTTGTCTTTTGATTATTATGCATGGCTCTTAAGCAAAAGAAAAAGTGTTTAATGATGTAAATATAAATCAAAAATCTTCTTTCTTTGACGAATATTATCAGCAGACCACATTATTATATGATGAGTTGCAGAGGAAATTATTCTATGTTGTTTTCCTTTTGGCTATTGATACATCATTGTGTGTTGTGGTTTCTGAAAGATATGTCCTTCAGTCTTGTTAAGCATTTTTTCTTAGTGCTGCACTAAAATAATAGTTGTGTGTGTGATCGGTATATGTATGTAGTCGTGCTGGCAGTGTAAAGAATGGGTGCATGTGTGTGTGTATATATAGTGTGGTGCGGGTGGTGTTTAATTGATGCGGGCTGGCCATCGATCCCTCCCGCCCAGCCTAATGAAGGCCTGATTGGTTTGTGAGGGCTGGCTGGTTCTGCTTAGCTGCCTCTGCCTGCTGCCCCGGCTGCACTCTCTACTACACACACACACACACACACACACACACACACACACACACACACACACACACACACACTCAATTCAACATCATTCCTCTCTTTCCCTCCTGGTCTCATGCCTAGTCTCTGTCTCCCCACTTAACATTTATGCTCTGACTTTCTTTTTGTCTTACAGTCTATAACTCTTTCTTCTGCTCTTTGCAGTTGTGCGTCTATTCTCTGACTGAATACCTTAAAATGACACCTCAATTCCCCATCATTTACAGAAGAGTGCAACACTTACCGATAATGAAATTTCATTTTTTTGGGAGAAATTTCAAAATACAACACTCGGTGATCCATCAGCGCTACTTTTTGACTCCTGCAGTGTAAAATCTTTACCCCTTTTGGTCGATTTAGAAAACTTTGGCATTCAAGTGTCAGTACAGGCAGTAAAATTATACTAACATAGTTTTGTGTGCAGCTATCAGGGAGGCTTGTAGAACATGTGAATCCCCTCTATGTCTGACATTATTCCTGTCTCTTGTCTCCATCACTGTCTATGTGGTGTTGGTGTCTCTGCCCGCCTTTCTCTGTCAACCAGCTTGAAATCCAGTCAGTCAGTCCGTCAGACAGATGTCACAGTGCTTCTCTTGTCATGGCAGTGCCCATAAATGTCTTTTTGTGTCACTCAGCTCACTACAGACACAGGTATTACACCGGCCTGTTAATGGCTTTGTCAGATGGCCTTTTCACAGAGCCAGTCAGGAAGACAGACAGCCGACTGCTATCAGTCTGCGCGCGCGTGTGTGTGTACCATGTGTGTACATGTGTATGTTTCAGTCCCAGGCATCAAGACTCAGTGCAGGAAATAAAAGGCCACCCAACTATCCACCACAGTCATGTATCAGCAGAAATCCGCTGAGCAGCTTCCAGTCAGGCAGCAGAGCAGACGGTTCAATCTGTCACTGTCAATCACACAGCCTCCATCATATGAACCTGTCAGATAAGTTATTTCATAACGGATCGTTTCTAAAATCCTGAAAGTTAACGGTTAAAGTGATAAACACTGAAGAGCAAACATTTCATACATCAGACTTCAACTCTGCAGCACGCTGCGTTCACTGTTATGCACAGTGTCTGTGTTTTATCAACTTCACTCATCACTACAGAGCCAAATCCACCCATGAATCAACATTTCCTTTAGTGGGAGTTTGCCAATTGACAAAGATAATGACTTTCTGAAAGGGACCATTAACTATCATAGCTGCCATACTAGGAGTAATTGATATATTAACTACCTCTTGACTATATTTATTAAGTCTGCTTTCAGCATTACCTTTTAGGAACCATTACCAAACATCATGTTTATTTAATGTTGTTAGCTCAAGGTATCCTCTTTGAACACGAGCCTTTTACCGCTACAATGCTAAATTTTAATGGCAACAAACAAAACATCAGCACTCCCTTCATGGACAGCATCATGCTCAAAGTCATCAGCACTTTGGTTTTAGGATACTGACAGTATTTGTTTTACTCACCCAGAAATAAATTAACCACTTATATCCTGAACTTTAACAGTAAAATCTCAGAACATTATCTATGATGTCATTCTTCAAAAATGCATCAGAATCAAATTGTATTTTGACTACCTCCTAAGAAGATTTCATGTCAGATGTAGATCACTGTGAGCGCTCCTAAAATGTCTCTTCTTTTGTTCTAAAATGTGGTTTAGAAAATTAGGCTGGTGTCAGAATTTTTCCAAATCACACATTTTATTTCAATACTTTCTGTCTTCCTTTCTGCTTGTGCACTCATTCTGATGTGCATCAACTTTTAAACAACACAAATATAGCGTCTTCTTTATTTGAATGCTGAGTAATGGCTTAAAAATGCAATAAATTCTTTAAGTTAAGCACCAGAACAAATGTGTTTATTGGAGACTGCATAGTTTCAGCTGTAGATCGATGCACATTTGGGTTTTTTTTACTGAGTGGTTATAGTTTGATAATGTGGTGGGATCAACCTAAAGTAAACAGCGCAGCAGTGTGTGTCACTCATATAATGCTATTGTTTTTTTTGGGGGAACAATTGAAGTCATTGAGAAAGGGGAATACTGTATTTGTTTTTGACTTCACAGACCGGGATTAAATCATCGATGGTTTTAGAGATTTTGTAATACAGAATATTGAAAGCAGTCTCCTTAAATACCAAACAACCGAGCCTTCTAAAACAAGCTCGGCTTTGTAACGCCGCACAATTCAGCAGTTGCAGTTTTTCAAGCGGGAGGTTATAGTGAACAACCAGCAGTGCATTGATCAAACTGCCTCTCAACCTGCCGTGCATCTTTATTTCACATCTCTCCATCTGGTACAGTAGCTCACACCTCTGGCCTCATATACCACAGCCTTCACCCCCATCCAGCCTCCACCAACAAATACACAACAGCATACACTGCGATAAGTGGTGTGTGTTTACAGCTTGTTCATTTCCACTCTCCAACTCTCAGCAGAGGAAAAAGAACGGGGGAGAGTGGGGGGAAAAAAAGGAGAGCGCAGGGCAGAAACGATGGGGAGAGAGAAGGGGCCATCGGAAAGGAGAGGGAGGGCTTGCGGGGAGTGTTTTTGTCCTGGAGAGAAATAGCCCTCTAGGTTGTAATTGGAGGTAGAGAGAGAGAGAGAGAGAGAGAACGAGGGGGAGAGAAAGAGGGTGAGGAGGGAGGAAGAGACAGGAGAAATTGCTTGGCTGGGGCTGTGTGGGATGATAGTGTTTTTGACAGGTAAATAAGGCTGTGATTGTCGACAGTTACACTGCACCTCGCTGACCCTCACACACACCGGCCTCCTCCATCTATATTTCACTCTGACACACATGCTGACTCTCCTCTCTCTCTCTCTCTCTCTCTCTCTCTCTCTCTCTCTCTCTCTCTCTCTCTCTGCATCTCCGCTGACACACACACATTCATGCACATACATGCACAGGAACACTCAAATGCTAGTTTGTAAATATGTACATCAACTTCTTATTGAGTGACTTGTTATTCTGCGACTTTGGGGTTACGGTTGATTTCTTAAGCATGTAATTTATCATTCAAACTGGCCAACAGTCTTCAAGTCTGTAAAAAAAAATCATCACTTGAATGTCACAAATCCAAGCTACAGTTCATCAAGAGTGAGTCTAAATCCAGTGGTGCCACAAAATTACAAATCAAAGGAACTACAGCTGCAAAAGTGACTCAGTTTAACCCCCTTATGACACAAAATAGAGCAGTTTTAGTGCCACAAATATAAAAGGTTTTAGTGCAAGGCCATAGCATTGTGTAAGTAGTAGGCTATATGTTCCAGTCCTATGATTGCGCTCATAGCATTTTCTCCCTATCCTCTCTTTTTTCTATTTATTCTGATATAGATAGATAGATAGATAGACACACACATGCTACTGTCTCTGCATCACCACCAGTAGTCGGCTATATCTTCTTCCTTCCCTCCTTTCTCCCTTCCTTCAGTCTTCCCATTCTCTTTTATCAAGTCAACAGCCGTCTTCCCCCCTCCCCTCCTGCCTGCCCTTGCCTCCCTCCACTCCCCCCTCCCCTCTCTCTCTCTCTCTCCCTCTCTCACTTCAATCTCAAGTGTTTTCAATTTTATTCTAGAGTGGAATTAACTACCCCCGATGTCAAATTGCCGACGAAATCGATAATAATATCTTTACAAAAGAGGATATTCCAGTCTCTCGCGTCGGCTTTTGAAAAATGGAAAATTTAGCCGAGATTGATTCATTAGTTGACACGTTATAGGACGGTATAAGTATTGATCGCGGCCTGTCATGTCCCATCTCGGCTAATCGAAGCTGAGGCGCTCTGTCGATGGGCGCATTTTTCATAATTCCGTCGCCGGGGAGAGAGAGCAGCCGGCAGAGGCGACTGCAAGGCACAGAGAGAAAAAGAGGAGAGTATATGGGGGCAGAAGAAAGATAGACGGGGGGAGAGAGATGACTTGGGGGGAAATAGGTAGGGGGCAAAGAGTGGAAGAGTGAGAAATAGAGTGAAAAAGAGGCATGGGGTAAGAAGAGAGAGAGAGAGCAGTTTTGTGTGTCTGAGCGTGTGCGCGCTTACAGCCGTGTGTCCGTGCAGCATCTCCAGCCCAGAGGCCTCAGGGTGAGGCAGCGAGAGAGCCACGGGGAGGAGAGGCTATGTTAATGGTGCAGGTATTGGGGCGTAGATAATTAATGCATTAACTAATTAAAGTCAAACGGGGGAGATAACGAGGTGGAGGGAAGTATGAGGAAAAGGGAAAAGACGGCGGGATGGATGGAGAGAGTAGAATTAGGGCGACAACAGGGGGAAGAGTGGGTTTTAATAGCGAGGAGAGGTGTGGAAAAGGAGAGATGAGAAGGAGGATGAGGGAGAGCGCGAGGGGGTGTAGAGGGGCGGGGTGGGTGAGCTCGAGGAGGGGTGGAGGGGAGGGGGGGGGGTGAAATAAATAGAAATTGAATGGCCTGGGTGCGAGCAGAGAGAAGTTCTGAGGCGGAAAAAAAATATAAAGAGGAGTGAGAGAAGACACAACGACAATGATGGAGAAACTTTTGATAGTTGTGCAATTCGTTTGGAAAAGTTGGCATTGGCGTGCTCAGGACTTATAAGTCCAACATAATGCCACTCATCTGGCAGTCTTGTCACGAGTTTTCACAAATCCAGGGGCCCTGTCAATCAACAAAAGGAGGTTGTTGGAAAGGAATGGAGTCTACCTGTTTGTCTTGGGGTCTGAAAGTCTGAAACCCCCAGACTCCATTGTTCCCTTGTGGATATAGAGTACTAGATTAGAGGTCATCATTTTTGCAAAAGGAGCCCCATAGCTTTTCAAATAAATGACAAAAATGTGAATTCACTTACCACACAGAAAGAAAAAAAAATCTACCGGGAGGAAAATGATAGTCTGTTAATGGACGTGGACCTTTAACTTTTAGACCGTCTTTTATCCCAACCAACTGAAGATCAGCACATGTCGATCCTCGAAGGTTTCAGTAATAAAATGCCAAAAATCCATTCAACACTAAATTATCCCCATAAAAGAAGACTACGCAGCCGTGCAAGGGAAAATATGTTTTCATAAGTCATAGCATATTTTCTCACCAGTATATAGCCTGTACGTATTGTGGCCAAAGTAATGACCATTTGACATGCTCTAGTTCTGTGTTGCTTTGGCAATGTTTATCTGTGAGCTTTTATTTTTTGATCAATTAGTCCTCAGAATGAGACCAGGACAGTTTAGTTCACCTTATTCTATAAGAAGCCTCACAGGTTTCAAAAATCAAAAGCCAGCTCATTTCATTTGTCAAAAAAGGAGATCAACAGAGGAAGATTTTCTCAAAGAGTCCAGTTGACCATCTTATCCGTCAGGTTTGTTTTCTGTCTCTGTCCCTCCTGTTTTGGCACAGCTGGTGCTGCTCGAGGTTTCTTCATGTTGAAAGGAAGTTCTTCCGGAACACTGTTGCCAAATTGCAAATGAATGGGGGGGGGGGGGGTCCATGTAATTGTCTAGACCTGCTTGATATGTTAGGTGTAGTGAGAACGTTTGTTGTGATTGTTAATAAAAAATAATTGTTGTTTATAGCTCTCATATTTCATATTTCATTGCCATAAACATGCCATCTGTCATGTTCATTGCTTTAGTGTTGTTTAGCCGTTCATATTGTGCAGACGGCACTAACTGTCCATCCACCTCTGAATGTATTGATTCTATACCATCATTGTACAGCCTAGTTTACGTCCCATAATCTAACTGTGCAGCCTGGCAACCGGACTAACAGATGCAATAACCTGTACAGCTCTTAATTATGCTAACAATCTGACAGCTAATTGGGCAGAGGCATACAGTTTTGTAAGCACAGCTGTTTCAATGATAACAATACAACAAGGGCTCTTGAACATAGATTACACCATGATGTTGTTGTTACGCCATTCAACACAATGGGGATATTTACACAAAAAGAAAATGCCGTCCTCTTTGCCATTTTGCTATTTGAATAATCTAGTTACACATGCACACTGACACAAGTGTCGTTTTACCTTCTGCCGGTCCACAGCTACCTGCCCAGAAGTAGGAGAGAAACAGAAACAGTGCAGATAGCCTCTGTGCACCGCCTGTCAGCACCTGTGTCGGATCTGACTTAAAGCTGTTCATTTGCACTCACTGACGTTGTTTCCTCCTCTCTAGATCCTTGCTTTGTGTTGTACTTACTCTCTGATGTTGCTTTGGATAAAGGTGTCTGCTAAATGAATTGTAAATGTTTCAGGGATATTTAATCTTGTGGTGCCAAAAGAAAGGGGAAATACAGCATTTTTTTTCCCCCAGAGTAACAAATTACTATGATGAAAAAGAAACTACATGACAGATCACTTGAAGTGCAGAACTGGTGCTACGTTATTCATCATAACAAAAAAAAAGGAATGTGAGTAGGGTATTATGGGTACTATGTAATGCGTTACCCCCAACTTTGTCTTCTTCTGCGATGTTTGTCTGTGTTCTTCAGTCTTTGGGACCATTTTTGTCTTCTGTATGACAAACCATCAAATTCTAGCACAGCCTTTACAAGTTTCAGAAATGATGTGCCAAACATAAATTCAACCATATTAAATGAAAACTGTCCCACAATAGAAAGTTATTCAGTCTATCGGCAGTCTATCATATTGATACAATTGTTCATTTTTTTTTACATTGTATAAACTCATGACCACAAACCTTAAAATTGTCATGGTCATTGCTTGGCTTTGGTTCATTGCTTCTGTATTGTTTTTCACTTTCAATGGACTTTATCTGTGAGTCTCGCTTCTGCCAACTCAGTCTGTGCGTCTCTGTCATGCCCTCTGAATGACAGTCTACCCAAATCTTGCTCACCATTTTCTCCTGCAAGCATACGATTCAGAAATGAACACTGGTAAGAGTGTCACAGGGGGGAAATTAGTCCTTAGAGGTTTTCAGAGAAGTCACTAATCTATTTTAGGTCTGTCACGTTTATAGCTTTGCTCATTTTTACACCATTTTATAACAATTCAACAAAACCATTAATTTTGTCATGGTCATTGGTTACCTTTATTGAAACTCAGTTGGCCTTTATATTGTAGTCCATATTTGTCACCTGGAAGAGTCATGCAACCCATCTAGTAGGCTATGTCATGTTAAAATTGATATCAATCTAATTTTCAACCAATGTGTGTCCTTTTGAAACCCAGGGTGTGTTAATAATCCAATGCAGGGTCAGTTAGCGTCGGCATGTTGTGTTGAAAATGTGCTGAAAATCACTCATAAATAGTCCAAATGAAGCTAAGAGGGCCAGTATCTCCAATGAGCCCGTGCTCTAACGTCGGATTTAAGGCAATGTGAATCTCAATCCCATAATTGATTTTGATAAACTACCATGCATGGTGTGAGGAAGTCCTCTTGCTTTGGGAGAAAATTGGAAGTGTGTCCGAAGGGCCACCCCCAAATCAGCAATGATAAAAGTAGAGCTGAAATGGGTTGTGGGATGGAATCAAGAGAAATGAGATACACCAAATTAGAAGAGATTGGCTTGATGGACTTGGATTAGAAGGGAAAGAGGTGTATAGGGAGGGGATGACGAGAAGAGGAGGGGAGTGAGTGAGTGAGGGAGTGCATATGTGGAAGATGGGGAGAAATGGAGGGGAGGGGAGGGGGGGTCTCGGTACTTGGCAGTCTCTGGGTATCTCAGGTTCTCTCCGGCCGGGAAAGCGGTCGATATTTAATTGTTATTGCTAGCATGGAACGCACGGAAGCGGGGCCTGTACGAAAATTTCTCATTTATTTGGTATTCTTGTTTTCTCTCCTTTTCCTCCTCTCACCCGCCGCCCCTCTTTGCGGGGGTGAGGTGGAGGAAAGTGAGGGTGAGGTGGGGGCGTATTGTGTGGGGCAAAAGGAGAAAGGAGGATGAGATCTTTGGATGAGGATGAAATTTGAAGGGGAGAGAAAAAAAAACAAAAAACATACTGCGTCCTCTTCTCCCAAGTTTAGTTTCTGTCCCTAGACACATCATATCCACCCTCTATCACCTCCGCTCTGCCCCCCACCCTCCTCGATCTCCCCCTTCTACCCTCACTCCATCAACCCCCACCTGTCCAAAATGAAAAATCCGTCATTTTCATCAAACGTCCAACCAAATACTATCTACACTCCATTCCCAAAGATCGAATCTTATTTAGGGGGCGACGGGATTCGCCATCTGTTTTCAAATTTCATTCCTCCATGAACTTTATTTTCCCTCGACTTTGGACAAAATTATAACCCGATCGATCCGCTTTCTGGCCACCACCCGTCTACATATATTTTCCTGATGCGGGCTCTTCGCTGTGCAGGTCAATTTTTCTGTCTCACGTCCACGGGAACACGTGCAGAACAGAGTCTGCAGCTGATACAAACTTAAATGCAGTCAGGCTGATGTGGGGTTGGAGGTTCAGGCTCAGCACCTTCTCTCTTTTTTCCCTCCCCCTCTTCTTCTTTCTCCCTCTCGCGCTCTCATCCCTGCGCCCGGATCTCTCCCCCTGCGCGCTGTGTCCCTCCAAACACCTGCATGCATCTCCTTCCCCCCTTTTTTTGTGAACCTACATGTTAACTAGAACTTATCCGTGCGGCACCGGCTTGCAGTCAGTGGAGCCCCCCTTTTTTTTCCTGTCAACTTTTTGTTGCTCCAATGCAGGACAACTTTTTTTCCTGTGCTGTAGTCCTGCGCGCTGCTCCCCCATCTCACTCATCTTCTTTTTTTTCTTTCTGTCCCTCTTACGGGAGCTTTCACTTACATTGCCAGTCATTGATCATGCTACTCTTCATCAGTGTAGTTTAATGCGGGAGGAAGGAGGCGCGGTCCGATCCGTTGAACTGCCCAGATTTCCATCAGTCCTCTGCGCACGTCGACAGGATTCCCAACAACCAAAGTGGGAGCTGCAGGACAAGTCAATGAAGGTGCTTCGGTGAAGGTAAGCATCCTATACTTTCCCTGTTGTGACGGGTGGCATTAATAACTGAGAGGAGCGTCAGAAATGAGATCCTCTTGAGTAATATAATGCACTTTGCTAAGGGGGGGAAACATGCGCGCCTCCTGCAGAAATTGATTGATGTTGCCTGTGTGCGCTCGTGCGCCTTAGAGTTGTCAAACGCGATACATTTTCTTCTAAACAGATCGGCAAAAACTCCTCAAAGGTTTCTGCTTTCAATTAAAGAGGTGTTTGTGTGATACATGTGATTCAAAAATCCCCCCCTGTGGCTTGAGGATCTTACGTGTTGAGGAAAAAAATCTGAGATGAGAAGTATGAGAGCGGCCGGGGAAGGGGGATATGAACTTGGGGTTATCCAAGTCAAAACGGAACAGTCGGGAATGCTTGAGTATGCTTGTGTGCAGACCAAATATGTATTGCTTGCAGGCTACTTATGATGCAGATATTGTGGATTGGTTCTGAATACTGCATATATCATATGAATGTGGCCAGAACCAGCCACAGAACATTTGACTGCACTTCCATTGACTTCAGCATTAGCAGTAAATAGTAACCTCTGAGATGGCTTCACTTTCATGAACCTTTAAAAGTCAGATTTTTAACCTTGTGTGCCGATTCTTGTTGCGTAAACCGCTTTCTAACTCACTTTTCACTGTTTTAATATTGCAAAACAAATATGGTTAGAATTCAACTTGCGGATGATGTGATGACATAAAATTTCTCTCAGCTTAAGATGTCGGCATCATGTTGCTGTAGTTGCTCAGTTCTTGTGATTATGAGGAACTCTTTCCTAAACACACAGAAGGGAGACTCTAAACTTGGATGTCCATCTGATATACACAACTGTGGACATGCTGCTTTGATTCAGACTGGGAGACTGATTTTGTGAACTCAGTCTGTCTTTGATTGAGTTTTTACTCTTTTGAAAGTTTGAATGTTTTCCTCCTGTTTTCTGTTTTAAGTATGAGTGCTAAGAGGTCAAGGTGACATGGGCTCACTCAACACACACACAGTATGGATGGATAATATCCTTGAAAAGATGCTCTTCTTTAGATATTTGTCACCATCAGGAACATCAACATCTTGAGTTTCATTATGGTGAATTTTCATAGGTCAGTAGATTATGACTATGAAATTAATTTCATCTTGTGGAAACCAAAAATCTCAGATGTTGCTTTGAAAGCGCTTAAGTCCTAACTACCGCTAAGCTCACTGTTAATATCTTTAAAAGCGTTTAAAATAACAAAACACACTCTCTCCCTTGCTCCTCGTTCCTCTCAGGACATACAAGGCATCCCAAAAAAGCCCCTCTTGGATACCGTCAGTATGACCTATTCATTGATCTCAAGTTCATGTCAAACAAGGTCAAACGCATCACTTGTAAAACTGAGATGGCTCCAGCTGTTTCCTTCATTTATAGATCAACATCCAATGAACTGCATGGAATCAAACTCATCGATATATGTGCACAAATGTGGAATGTTAGCTGTTTGTATCAGCCAAGAAGTCACAGATAAAAACGTGTCAATTGGTGACGCTAAAACACAATACTGCTGTTTCTGATGGTTCAGATTTGTTAGTTAATGTTTGTTAGTTAGTTGTTAATAAATAAGTTGTAAAGTGTACAGAATGATAATATACCTCAAGAGCCCAAGCAAATTGATAAACAGTCGTTCTAACTAAATAGACCAAAAACTATGTCTATGAACGTATACTTACTCGTGTGCAAAGTTAACTTGCACATGAGTTAGTATACGTTCTAATTTTAACACTTGATAACACTCAGTAAAAAAATGAGAATATGCTGCTTCATACATTGTCTGTCTTGAACTGTCTGAACTACTATCTTTTCCAAAGCCACAATGTGTGGACGACATTGAGATTTCAGTGGTATGAGTTGCAGCGTTTAAGAAATTCCAAGGTTTTTTAAAGATATTTATCCCTCATCTAAAATGTGTTTGTTGAGAAGAATCTTTGAATATTGTGCCTCTCTTTTGTGATAATATATAGAGAAACATTCATACTTAGTTTGTCTTAAATCTTTTCTTTTTCTCAACACTTCAAAAATGACACTAGGAGATGAAAGGACCTTCTCGAACACACAACCGATTTGTTTGGATGCATTATAGAGGATAACATTTTCAAATAACTGTACACACTTCAGCATTGAAATTCAGTGTAGTTCTCCTTTAACTAATTGAAATGTAGCGGAGTAGCCTTTGTTAACTCCTGCCAAACCTGAATATCTCCTTTCATTGTGAAGAGCTCTTCCTTTTGTTGACTGGGGAATGTTTGGATTTCCTGAGGTCGAAGCACCTGGACTCCTCTCTAATTCCGTAACACTGGCACCCTACATGGGCAGAGTGACCCCGCCTGAGACCTCTTAAATCTAAGTACCTCAATGGAGATGTTTAGTTCTCACTGCAGATCTTGATCTGCTTTCTGTTTTCTGCCCATGCCACTGCCATCACTTCTCACCTTCCGTGAGAGAAATTTTCCTTTTGACACTGATTATGTGTTAATCAATACGGTAGTTTTTTTTTGCTTATTTTAAACCAAATTATATCCACACTGCATGAATCAAAGCCACCTGCGGGCCAACTCTAAGGGAACGTTCCTCCATTGATTAGGTATTAGCTTCACCACCTCCAACGCCCAGCCACTAGTTTGCAAACGACACGCCATTCTGGAGGTATTCAAATGATCACTAAGCACCGGAGCCGATATTTATAGAGGCTTTAACGGCTTCATTATTGTCCCTCTGGATGGTTCCATGGAGGGTTGTAAGCACTCATAAAGGGCCCGACGGAGTATGTCCCCATCCGCTGAGCGTTTGACAGTACAGTCAATGGCTCCAATCATTCCTCATCTGCTTTATGGCCACACCGACATTTATAGCTGTTATGGGGTTAAAATAAAAGCATTAATGGATGTAAAGGGCAAGGGCTCTATTCAGCAGGGTGCTGCATTTAATCAACAGGCACTCTGTGAAAGTCCATAATCCACTTGGTGACAGTTAGTGCCACCACAGGGTTACACACACTGTTGCTTCGAGAGGCAGCCAGTAAATTCCTCCAAACTCTCGATCAATTCTACATAGCTCATTTCAAAGTTTTACTCCGAAGTCATTCATTGTGTCAAATTATACCAATTAAAAGCCAGATTTTGTCTAAAAAAAATCTATGCACTTTTTGATCTATACAGTAAGACGTTGTTGTAATTTTTGCTCAAACATGCTAACCGTTGTACAGTCAGACTTCCTGCACTACTTAGTGAGGTAATGCTATTTACTTGCATTCGTGTCAGTGTAAAAAATCATGCATTAAATGTAAAGATTACAGTTTGAGGACAAGCAACTGCAGTCAAAAAGGAAGTTTCCCTTGTCTGTATTTTTCCTGCTATACACTTTTATTTCCTTTTTCAATGTCTTGGCCCAATTTAAGCTTCCAAGCTTGTGTCCACTCCTTCCTCTCTCTTTCTTCTCCAAATCATCATTATTCTCTTGTACTCCTCACAATGGCTCCTCTTTCGGCCTTGTGGAGCTTCTGTGTGATTTGTCTCTTCCTAAAAGTACCTATTTTTTTTTGTGTCTCACTTTATTTTTTCAGCTGTACCATTCCATCTTCTGCAACCTAAGCAGCTTTCCTTTCAGATATTTGTGCCCCCTGTTTTGGAGTCGCTGACCCCCCTCGCCTCTCTCCTCTCCCTAGCCCGTCTCCCACTTAACCCCATATTTCACAGCTGAACTACGGCTAATTTCCCCCCAGTCTTCCGAACAGCACTCTCTCTACTGCCGGAGCACGCTTAATTACCCACAATTAAAGCCAAACGCTAACGAGAAAATTGCTCTGTTATGAAATTACTTCAAAAGGACTAGAGTAAGTAGAATGGATTGGAGGAAAAGTTGGGTATAGCCTCGGGTGGCAGGGAAGAAGCTTCTGTGCTGTCTTTCCCCTCGAGCTGTCTCAATGGACGACAGTAAGCAAAGACTCCACCGGCAGCACCCAAAGCTGTGGAGTACAATATTCAACAGCTAAACTCAAGTGTTGGTACTGCGGAAGCACAAGTGTTCACTTTGGTAATGGAAGAGTGGATGCTGTAAAGCTTTGTTGCAAAAGGGGAAATTACATGGAAGCTAGTTTCGTGTCTTTTTCACAGCAGTTAAAAATATCCAGCTTGTTTATCTGAATAGGCATTTCATGTGTCTTATCTAAATGAATATATGGTACATTTTGACTGGAAAAAAATGGAAGTCACTCTAGCTGCTGTGACCTTCGGATTACCTGCTAAAAGATTTGAATGTAAGGCTTCTCTGTATTAACGGTAATGCTTGTATTAAAAGTTGAAAACTGTCCTCACTGTTCATGGAACAGTCTCTAGGTTAAGGATATTGTATTTTAAGCATGTCATCGTTTGTTGCACATACAGTAGTCCACCAAATATTTTTAGTTTTAAGTGACCAGGATTTTTGCAACACAATCAAGACATTTTGTGAATCAATTTACCCCAATGAAATGCTGCAATAGCAAATTCTATTAAAAAACACAGCAGTGCAAATAGTTTTGTCTTAATTTGCTCAGGTTCAAAAATGTCTGCCTCCCGTAAAGTATAGGTCAATGGCATTTGAACATGCAATGTTAAATATTTTGACACTACCTTTTGATTCCACTGTTACCTGATCGGTACGAGAGATTAAAAATGAGGGACAACTGTCGTTATTACAAGTCATTCTGTTGGGGACAAGAACGTTTAGACACACTACAAATGGAAATCCGTCCATTAGTTGATCATGCACTGTCCTCATTAACCTTTAGTGGCACTACAGGACAAGTTAGGGAATCTTCAAAATCATTGGGATTTAAGAAACTTGGTACTATGAACTTTGGTAACAATTTCTCTGGTATTTGTATCCAAAACTTGTTGCAATATCTTTGTTTGCATCAAAGCAAAGCACCAATTAATCGAGATTGCCATCCATATATCAATGCTGCTAGTACGGTTAGCAGAAAAACCATGTGCATATCTTCTCCAAAACCCGTTTGGCTGGCTCCTCTTGATAATCCATAAAAATATCACTTTGAACATTTTTCTTGACTCTTCCCTTCCTAGGAAATAGCTTCACTGAATACTGTTCACAGTGAGGGTTGTTTATTATTTAGATTTACCAGGATTCTTTTTTTTTTTAGAAAGGTTGACGATTATAGATCAAACTTTTATCTTCCTGTGAGAAACAGGGGATTATTTTCCATTTACGTACATCAAAATCTCTGAGACAGATTTCTTTAGCCATATTTAATCAATGCTATCTGCTTCATGACTTGTCAAGTCATATTTTCTGGTTGAGACAATAAAAACCACCACATGATTTTAGATGACTGGCAAAAAAAAAAAAACGGCGCTTTGGTTTGGTGCCGCCAAAACAAACCCTCTGACATTTATTAAGGTAACTCTGGGATCATGAAAACATTTTTTAAACAAAACAGGATCATCCGACTAAACCTTGCGGCAACTGCCTCACAGAAACCACGCTGAATTGAAACACCCAGATGTGTCGAGGGTATCCGACACAATATACCCGACCACATTCCCTGTTCCCCATCACCAAGGAACGAGCCCGGCCTTCCACACCAACTCCCCCCACGCTCCCCCCCCTCCTCAACCTCCAAACCCAATCCAATCTACAGCCGGCAACATGAAACAAATAAACACTAATTCGTATTATTTACGTCCAGTTTACACCACATGACGAGAGGTATGAGCTGGAGAAGAAAGAGCTATATGGTGGGTGGATAATTGTAACAGTGGTGGTAATAAGTGCAGCGGCTACAGTGATAACAATTAGATTTGATTTCATTTGAGAATGCCTCCACAGCTGCTCCCCACTCACCCCCTTAACCCCCTTCTTCCCCTTTTTTCCCTCCCTCCCCCCTCCTCCCGCTCCTCTCCCCCTAGATTAAAGTGGGTGTGTTAATTCCGTGGTGTAGCGATCGAACAGCTCTGGCAACAATGGGAAATGGGCTATTGATCAGAACAGCTCAGATTAAGACTAGGCAGTGGAGCTCTTTCTTGCTCTCTTTCCCCTCCTTTTCTCTCCATTTCCCACCTTCTTCTGCCTGTCTTCCTGTCTGTCCTGCGTGTGTCATCCCCCCTCTCCCCCTTGCTCCTTTCTACCTCTCTCTTGTCTTTTACACCCACAAAGAAGAAGAAAGAGTGTTTGCATGTAAAAGAGTCTATGAGGATTTCCTTGTCCTTCCTCTTGTGCTTTTCCTATTTCCCCTCTCCTAATTTCTGTGCAAACAGCCACCTCTTTCAGCTTCTCCTATTGTCTTAAAATATTGCATTTTTCTATCATATCTAAAGGATGAATAGGAACCAAAAAATATACGGCTGTATCCTGAAGCAGAAATACAATGGGCACATTGTGAGCCTTTTAACAGTTCACTGTGCTGCAATTTGACATCCATTCACATGAGATTTTATATCAATCAGTCACAGCAAGCCCCCGTGTTGTGCCACAATTAAAATCCGCCCTATCAAAACAGCTCACATACCAAAATTAGCTGTCATGATCGGAGCCGCGGGACAGAACACATTGGATTTGCATTGAACAGACATAAAACATACCAAATGTGAGGAGACAGCAAATCCATACAGTGAAAAGTGAGCTAAGAATCCCCTGCTCTACTTATATTAATTAACTCAGTCAATGTGGATGTGATAGGTCAGTTATTCATCCTCTTCCAGCGCTTCCCCACTCTGTCACACATACCTCCCAGGTGTCAGAGGCTCAGGCGCTCCAGCTGCTGAGTGGGGGACCAGCAGAGGAAAATCTAAAACACAACCGATGGTGAGCAATATTAAGAGCTGATCTGAGACCAGTGTTTAGAGGTTGTTTAGAGGTGTTTAGAGAGGCATGCTTCAGTACGGCTGCTTTTGCCCTTTTTGAAATTTAGAGGCGACATGGACTAATGCAACAGACACCGCATGTATGTACAAATACTGACATGCACCGACAGCATACACACACACACACACACACACACACACACACACACATACACTAGTGGTCACATCAATATTGCCATGACCCTCAGGGGACTTGAAGTATTGGCAAAGCTTTCATCTGCTGAGTGTGTGAGTGTCTGAAACCCCCTGCTCCCAGACACAGACACACACACACACACACACACACACACACACACACACACACACACACACACACACACACACACACACACACACACACACACACACACACACACACAAACACACACACACAAACACTTGACAAACAGCAGCAGCAAAAAAAAAAAAAAAAAATCATATAGCAAACAAACCCACTCTGGTTGTATAGCTATGTGCAGCTATGGGCCTAAAAGTACAAGAATCAGGTCTCAGAGTTGAGAAAGTGTCAGCTGGAGGGGTTAACAAGCATTGATGGAAGGCTGAGATAAGCAGTCAACACTAGAGGGCGTTAAAGAGGTACATGTTCGTACCCGAGTGTGTGGTGATGTATGGCTGTGACCATGGACATATTGGACCAACATTTCCCTTTACATTCAACATAATGGGATTTTCTTGAAGGTTGAAACCTTTCTGTTTTGATGAGGGTTGTGGCTGTTTTAATCTTCAATTAATCGGTCGATTATGTACTTGATAAATTGCCCATAAATGTGGTATTTAAGTAAAAAATTAAGTGAAATATTCAGGTTTAGTGTGTGGTCATACTGAATATATGTAACCCCAAACCCCACAAATGTATGCCAAAAAACTACATTTAATATGCTAGAGCCAGTAATTGTTTAGAGTTTTTGCTTTTATTTCTGATTCATTGGCAAGTCATTTACTTATATCCTGCTCATCATCCAAAAAAAAAATATCTCCCAAAGCTAATTTCCAACTACTCCTACACTGTAAGGTATGTCATGTTAGCAATTCAAAAAATGGCCTTACTCCACTGACAGTCTTCAGAAAGCAGGGTAACTTCATCATCCTCGTCTTCCTTCCAGCTCAGTCCCCTTTATCCTCCTCTCCTTTCCTCACCCTCTCCCCTCTTCTCCTTTTATTCTCTTGTCATACAGTCCAGCTCTCTGCACTCAAGTGGGTTCCATAGGTTTACCTAATTGATTATTAAGTTGTTGATTGGGGATCAATTAAATAATTAAACTTTGTTAAGGGCAGGGTCGATTTACCGGCACAAGAGGCAGGGCATGCTCTCCTCTACTGTGTGTGTGTGTGTGTGTGTGTGTGTGTGTGTGTGTGTGTGTGTGTGTGTGTGTGTGTGTGATTGCATGTATAGAGATGGTTGATAGATTTGATGCTACTGAGTTGAAGGCATCTTATTGTTGATTCTTCTGCAGGGAGAGAAGACAACAGATTAAAAAACTGTGATTTGTGTTTGTTGAGCCAGACTGACTGATAGGGCTCCACTTGTGTGGATGTGTGTAAATGTTTTTTGTGCATTTTGTTGTGACTTTTGGTAGCAGTGAACCTAAAGACAGAAAACTGCCATGATCGCTCTGGTTTCAGACTTGGCCATCTTTGTGTTCAGGAGGATGTTGTAGGGCGCTGAGGTACTATGATTCCAGCTTGGAACTTGCAACTGCTTCTAGTGACAACACCATTGCCTGTTTAGGGACTTGCTCCTTGATTCAAGTTGAGAAACTTCTTGGGTCAACATGTTGATGTAGACAATGGCACCTTGGTGGCTATGGAGGTGAAACAGGGTAGAAGTGGCTTTTTTTGTGGTGCCCTGGAAGACAAAACACACACCCAGCATTACACTACACACTTCCACACACACACACACACACACACACACACAGTCCTCATATATGAGACACAGGAGCGGAAACGGGTCGAATCCTACTTCAAATTCTCTTTCCTCTCGGCTTGTCGACCGGGGAAAACAAACCGACCCGAGGCACTGCGAGTGGGGATTTACTAATTAACTACTTACACACGCGCGCACACACACAGGGAGAGACAGAGAAAGCAAGAGAGAGTGAGAGCGAGATGCACACCTCCTCTCCTCCCTCCTCCCTCCTCCCTCCTCCCCGCTCCCTCCCCCTCTCCCTCCCTCCCTGTGCTCTCCTCTCCGGGTTCAGGTTGGTAGTAGTGCTGCCTCTCCGGTCGCTGGCTCGGTGCGCCGTCAGATTGAATGCGTGTGGATAGAGTGATCGCACTTTACCCAGTGAGAGCTTTAACATCACTTTCTGAACAACCAGCGGTATGTCTTCTTCTTTAGATAATCTTAAATTAAACAACGCTATTATTATGCTATTATTTTAAGATTGTCATTGTTATTTTAGAATGAAATTGTTTGATTGCCTTACAAAAAATTGTGGTTGTTTTGCACCAGTAAGTGTGTTTCAAATGTCATGCCATATACTGCATGTGTGCTAGCTATTTTTTAGCCCTTTATTTGCTTTTACGACAACAATTGTTTGTATTAGCATCACTTTGGAGATTGCAGCGTCTCCTTGCTAAAAAAAGAAAGAAAAAAAGTTGAGCCGTGCGTAATTTACGCATGCTTCTTCTTAGTATACCCTAATAGGAAGGCTTGGATTTTGGTTTTGATTTGCGTATTCTCTCGGTAGACGTTTTAAAAGTTTGTCTCTTATGCACTCATGCACACACACACGCACAGTAGGAACCGGAGGTGAATTTTCTGGTTTTGGCGCGTGTTCAGGTGTGAATGTCTCGGCTAGCCTTTTGAGCACTTTGATGCGTTAAGCTGTCGGCGTTGGCCCGGATTAGCCTTTAAGTGTCTCTATTTGTTAGCGCGTCCAGCCCTCACCTCTTCACCGCCGTATCAATCAGTCAATTAAACAGGCACTCACACACCGCGAGCTGCACGAGACCTCAGCCGGTGCATCGCTCTCTCTCTCTCTCTCTCTCTCTCTCTCTCTCTCTCTTCTGGTGTGTGTGTGTGTGTGTGTGTGTGTGTGTGTGTGTGTGTGTGTGTGTGTGTGTGTGTGTGTGTGTGTGTGTGTTTGACCCCGTTTCATTTACCTTTCTGAATATGTTAACATGCGTGTGTATGACAGACATGGGCTAAGTTGATTTTATTATTTTCGTGTCATGCTTCATGCTCTCTCCCTAGTTTTAGGATGTTACTGCACGTGCTCACATTTTGGGTTTAGCTTTATTTTATTTTTAATTGATTACGTAATTATTAATTAGTTCTTTTAGTTTATTTTCTTGAAGTTTCCAAGTGTAAAGTTCAGCCACCTCCAAGAATTCCCTCGGTGCAATACATGGACATTTATTTTTCATGTTTATATTTTCACACTGTTATAGTTTCCCACAAAATAACTTAACACTTTAAAAAAAAAAAAAAAAAACTTTCTCTGACCATCCGTCAATGTGTTCATCCAAGGAAAACACCAAAGTTTAATCCATGAAGAGTGAAGCCGGGGATGTTTGTGTTTGCGTGTTTTCAGTCTCGCATAGGAGTTTGTCTCAGAAGTGGACTCATCGATACAGCGCGAGCCAAACTTGAAAAAAAATATATTTGGAATAATCTTTAAGAGCATTCGCTGGTTGCTCTTCAGATTTTTTTTTTTCGTCTCTTTTTAGGTGTTTACCCCCCACACAACTTCGATGCATATTTATGCGCGCCGTGGGTGTACTCCATCAATTATTTCTGCCAGTATATTTCCAGATAAACAGTGTTTGTTAATCAATACTTGCATGTAACTATTGCAGATTAAGAGATCGATCAATGGATCCACCCCAACCCCGACCAATGTTGTTTTTCTGTCGTCAATTATTCATATGTAACTTTACACAACAGCAGCCTCCATCTGCAAAGTTTGTGAGCGTGTGTGCGCGTGCTTCTTGGACAGTAAAACTGGACATACACATGCGGGAGATTTAATAACATTTCATGTTTTTAGATTGAAAAAAATAATATACCAAACATATAATTATAATTATTCTAATAATAATGTCTCCAAATTTGTTCAATGGGCTAAAATCTTTTTTTTTAAACTTAGTAGATAAAAGAATATGAAGTAATAGACCTACTAATTATATTTATTTATAGTAAATTACATTTTTTTTTCTGATTTCCGATTTGCAGCTGGGTTTTTGGGCATTTTTAAAGGGTTGGACTTTTTGTAACTCTACATCCTAGGCAGCTTTAGCCTCTTGTCTGGGATCTCTTTCTCCTTGTTTTCCTTCGTGTGAACTTTCAGGCCATGAACGTGTTGGACGTCTCCTCTGCAGCCTCCTCCGCGCAGCTCGTGCAGGCCCTTTAATTGGATTATTTCCCTGCTTTTGTGCGTCTTCTCGCCGGCCGTCTCATCCGTCTCTGCGCTGTCAATACTTGGTGGAAATATTTCCGACATTAAATGGCATTTGGGGAAATTTCTCTCAACTTCACTCACCCTTCCCTCCCTCCCTCCATCCATCCCTCACCTCTGCACGGCCGCCTTTCAACTCGTGAAGTCGTCCAATCACATTTGTTTTAATATCAGCGCTTTAATAACGCTGCTGATGTTTATACCAGTATAGGCTACACTGCAGGCAGATATTAGGCTTCATAGTATCTACGGTTACTGAAGGCTCAGCCTCATTTACAGGCACGAAAATAATCATAATTATAATTATTACATTAATAACAATAACTATTTGTCATTATAAAAACAATAAAAAACTATCGATTACATTAAGTAGGCCTCCTCTAATGAATCAGGATAAACGGGATCTTCCAAACGGACAGTCCTAGATATATATATATATATAGTCTATATATATGTAGGCTATATATATGAAATTATTATTATAATGATTATTATTATAATTATTACGAACGAACAATCTGAATTTAAGGAATTATTTTTTACAAACTTTCCTTGTTTGAACTTGAAACTCCCTGCTTTTCCTCTATTCTTCGTTGATATTACATGTGTGTTCATTTTCGCTTATTAATATGTTTAATAAAATCTTTAAGAAATAATAAAAGTCCATGTTAATTTAGGGTTCTTCTTTGCGTAATTCCCTCGGCGTCACTTAGATTGATATTGTTGTTCATTTTCTAATTAATTCTTTACTTTATTTTAGGATAATTGTTAGAATTGTTATATTGTGTTAAATTTTAAAATTTATAATGATAATAATAATAAGTAATAATAGTAATAATAAATAAAGTAAATAAAGTTGAAATGTTTGTTGGTCCGGCTCACTTTTCAGATTATATTCGTGATTCATTGAGCATGCATTAAGGTTTTGGATGTAGCCTCCCTACCTAATTTTTCTTCTTCATTAGTTTTTACTTTTTTCCATCCTAATTTTGGAAATAGACTATTGGCTTTCTTTTATTCATCAGGGCAGTCGACCTATGGGCTCTCTCACCTCTCCTCATCTCCATCTCACTCGGAAAAAGAAACTTCTGACAGGTGCGGGGGGCGAGTTTGATTTTTTTAAAATGCTCTCATCCTTAATGTGTTGTCATCTGGAAAGCAATTGCGTATGATCAAAGTGCGGCTAGTTAGTGCGGTCAATATCCTTTCCAGCAAGCTTCTCACATATCGATAACGAGACAACAGAGCCTCGCGCTGAGCTGCGTTCAGGGCCTCTGGATCTTCTCTGTGCGCCGAGAAACCTGGATGTATCCCGTGCGTAAAAAAACAGGTTGGACCTCCTACAAACAATACAGACGGTTTAAATATAAAAGCATTAAATCTTAAATTTCAAGTGATTTGCTAACTGGAGTCAATTTCGATGAAGGAATTTAGAAATAAGTGCGCTAAAGACGCGTCAATTTCCGTCATTGTAAGAGTATTGGAGTAATTTAACTCCTGCTGGCACCTCTTCCTCCCTCTCGCTGTGTCCGTTACTGTATGACAGTAAAGAGTAAATAAGGCGATTGATCTGTGGTCTGTGTGGAGCAGTTGTCCTGCGGGAAAACAACACAACACAATCACCAAGACCAGCTCCACTCAGCTGGACTAAAGTCTCGTTGTCATCCAGTTTGTTTCGTAATATTTCGCGCATTTGGTTTGAAAACAAACTTCGTAAATACTTTGTTTTTTGTAAATTAGGGTTTTTTTTGCAGCTTGGTATTTAAATGTGTTATTTGTGTGTGTTTTTTTAACAGTGACGTGTTAGTGCAGTGCGACAGCGGCACTCTCCCTTCCTTCTGCCTCTTGGGTCGGAACCTGCGCAGCGGCGAACGAACTCCAATCCAGGCCGACAGACGGTGATCCGGCTTCGGCCTCAGGTGTATCTCTGAGGCGGGGCGACGCGGGAGTCCAGGTTGGTTCAACTCCCACCCGTCATCCCATTCCTCCTTAATCCAATCTCCCTTTGCTTTCTTTGCTGCTTTGGTTTAAAACTCGCCTTTATGTGTCTTTTGAACCAGATGAGTGGTGCAAAAAAATAACTTATTTTGATACTTCCAAAGGAAAGTCTCTTAAGGCCATGTTTTACCATGGGAGGGGTCATGTGTTTTTATTTCAATTTTAATTAAGGTCTACAACTTGAACTCTTGGAACACTTGCAGATGGAAAATGTATTTGATATATTTTCAAATTTAAATTATATTTATTTTGGGGCATAATACGGAAGGCGTATTGATCCTAATAAATCACGTGGCTTTAGTTTTGAAAATTGCACGTTTTCCTTTGATCAGCTTTGGAATCAGATCATTTGTTTCTACTTTACAAAACAGCCCTGTCTGTGAATAATCAACAGTGTCCAATGCTCCATGTAATCGCCTTTGGCCAATACCGATCACATGCAACATGCTCCTCCAGCCAGCCAGAGTCTGAATGCTTCCCCCGGCTCCTCTGCTCCCCCTCCCTAATTCTTCCTGTCTGATATTAGCCCCTCGGCGCACCTTAAAAATTTGTGTTTCATTATTCATTATTCATTACTGTTTGGTTGCAGATACACTTCTACCTGTTACACTGTCAGGTTTATAGGGCAATTGAAGGACTCCTCTGTATCTCTCTCTCCATCTCCGAGCCTCTGTCCTGCCTCCCCCCTCCTTCTTCCTTTCCCTCGTCTCCCCCTCCTCTCTCACACCCCTGTTGTCTCTCGCTGCCACACCTGGTAACTACAAACTTGTACACAATAATAACAGCCAGATGTATCCATCTATCTCTTGATCTAGCCTGTCGGCAGTTAGTGGAGTGGCTGAGAGACTTGCAGGCGTGAAAGGTCAGTTAATCAATGGCGCACAATTTGACAAATCCCAGCGACTCTTATCATCCTCACGGGCGTTTAGGGCCGAAAGGAGGACCACCGAGATAAATGCTTAATCCTGACTGCGCTGCCAGAAAAGGGGGAGAGACCGCGAAGGGACAGACACTGGGCATGCAAAGGTTGAGAAGGGGGAGTTGTGCGAGTGGAGAGAAGTGAAGAACGAGAGTAAGAAGGAGATGTAAAAGTGTCTCAAAGCCAAACTGTAAGGTGAACATATGTGGCAGCATTTGGAAATGACAGATTCTCCTTGATTCTGTCACAATCAGAAAAGAAAAACAGGCACATTCCTTCTGGGCTGACATTGAAACCCTGGTTTTGCTCTTAGTTGTGGCTCCGCTGCCATGTGTAAAGTTGAGAAAAACCTGAAGAAAACAAAGGTGTATGAGTGGTTGAATTCTCCTGTGGCATGTTAGCCCGCCTGCAGCAGTGTGCAACCAAGAGGAAAATGAGCTTTTGTCCACAAGGCTGGCCTCTCTTTTATTTTTTTTACTCGGTTTTCTGAACGGCAGGGGTTTTGGGTGGTGGCACAATTTTTTTGCCCCTATACCCTTAACAAGAATCAGCTCAATATGACACAGAGGCAGTTTTTTTTCTTCAATGGAACTGTAATCCACCGTTTATCCACCTTTTTTGGCTTTATTTAGATTCATTTAATACAGTTTAAGTGTCAAAAAGGTGTCGGTTGCACTGATTTCTTCAATGTGTGCTCGTGTTTTTTCAAGAGAGTTGCTTGAGCGATCACACACACACACTCTCATGTCCTTTATCTCCATCTCAATACAAGTTCAGTGTTATTCAATTGAGATTAGTTGCACTGGCATGACAGCAGATCCCTAGTATTGCCAAAGCACTTAGGAGGCAATGACAGGACCACATCGACGTGCGCTAACACACACACACACACACACACACACACACACACACACACACACACACACAACACCCTGCGACTGGCCAACCTTGCAGGAAAGAGAAAGTAAGAGGATGGAGAGATAGTGACAGCCCAGTCAAGAAATATTTTGGCAATTTTTTTAGGATGACAAAGTTAGAGGATGATAGAAAGTAGTCAAAAAAAAGTGTGAAAAGCAGGGGAGAAAAATGATGAAGGGACCCGGATGGCGAGCAGAGCTGAAGCATGACAGAGGGCGTCCAAAAAGATGAAAGAATGATTGACTCGCAGGGAGAGTGATGGAGAGGGAATGAGGGAGAGGAAGGCAACAGAGAGTAAAACAAAATAAAAAGAAAAGGGTGAGGGATGCCGAGGGAGGAGGAGAGGGAAGGAGAGAGCAGGCAGAGGATACAATGTTTAAGAGTGATGTACGAGAAGAGGGGAGAGGAAGAGATTTACTAGAAGAGAGATTAAGTCAAGTTGTCCCCGGTCAGTCATTAATCCGATTTAAGAGCAATTAAGGTGAGACTGATTCCTTCCTAGAGAGAAAGAAATAGATGGAGAAGGTGAAGAGAGAGGGGGGGGGGGGGGGTAGAAAGAGAGGAGACAGCAGGGGAGAGAAGAAAAGAGTGATTGAAAGAGAAAAGCGGGAAAATAAAACAGGTGTCCGAGCTCTGTTGGCCACTTTGTGGACAAATTGAAGGCAATGCAATACAGTAAGTGTTTAAAGGATGTTTCAAAATCATGGGGTTTAAATGTTTTTGTACAAGCACAAACATGAGTTAAAATTAGATCAACCTTCATGCACAGTTGAAGGTCAAACAGAGGTAAGGGCGAGAGGTGGAGTTCTATTTTAAGACGGACGATATAGAAGGTTCTGTTCATGTTTTTCCTACATGCTGCTAGTCTTTTAATAACATTACTTTTTTCATGAAAGTCCTGGATATCCCTGAAGATCAAGGATCATCCCAAAGTGACTCCTGACACTGTTGACAGAAGCTTAATGTGAAAGCAAATAAACCAGGACCTCCAGTGTGTGTGTTAGACCTCTGCTACCTGCAACATCATTCCTCTGAGAGCGGGCAGAAGTTGTAAAAGTTGAGTCTGAGGTGAAAGTGCAGCGGCAGAACGGAGGATAGAGACACAGGTACAGGGAGGCGGAGACTGAGGGACAAAGTGAAGAATGAAAATGAAAGGAGAGAAAAAAAAAAAGGACTGAAAGTAGCTCCCGCGATCCCCGCTTGCTGTGCTCTGTTGTTCCAGATGTGTATCAGAGGTCTCCAGGTCGACACAGGGGTCCCTTCACCGCTGTTGCATTTCTGTGTCTATTGGGAGATGCTGGTCCTGATAGCTCCGCCGTCTGACACGTACACAACAGTACATAAATCAAACGCACACATACGCGCGCTCACTCCATTTATCTCCCACTCAAGCAGCGCCGTGATAGCAGCCAACTCTGCATAGAGTTAGAGAGAGAGAGGTTGTGGTCTGTCTTGTTAAGTGGGAAGGTAATGGGGAGCCGTAAAAAGGTTTATACTTATGTTGCTGCCATCTCTTTTGTTCGGGCCTTTCCTGTGTCTGTGGCGCTCTTCATTTTTTTTTTTGATGTGCTCAAGCAGTCGAAAGCACACTCAACTGCATCCATAATTGCTCTGCAGGACAACAGTGTGTTATTATGAAGCCAGTTAAGGGAAAGAATGGAGCAAATTGAATGCAGAGGTCATGGCTTTTGTTGTGCAACATCTTCGCCCTGTGAATGGAAGTGGTTTTAAATGATTTCACTGACTTGTATCAATGTTGCATATTTGTTATTTCAAAGCAGCGCACCATTACAGTGAAAATTGCTTAAAACACACCTCATTTTATTCTATTTTTCTGTTCAGACTCTGTGATCAAGTCTATTTTTCTCTGGTGTTTCTGTGTATCAATCTGAAGCCAATCACAAGTCCCAGATTGAGAGGCCATTTGGCTGCTGTTGACAAGCGGCAGCAGCTATTGACAGGGCCCTGCCGTGGAGGCGTGTCTCGAGCCCTGTGTCCAAAGCGTTTGTGGCGTTTAATACACTGTAGCAGTGGTCCTCGCAGCTCTCACCCTGCATGCTACTGCCATAGGGATCAATATGCACTGGGTTAGAGAGAAATGGACCATCTGATGCACACTCAGAGAGGGGGATGAGGGGAAAGGAGTGAGAGCGGCAGAAACAGCAGGGAAGGGGAGGTTTAAAGGAAGAGGAGAGGAACAAGCTCGAAAACGGGGAGATGGTGAGACCAAAAGGGGGAGAAGAGACGAGAGGAAATGATTAGAGGCGCAGTTTAAAAGACATGGAGGCAGAGAGCGGCCGGCACAAAGATAGAAGCGAGAGAAAGTGGTCAGCGGTTGAAAGAGACATTCAGCTGGGAGAGAAACAGATTGGAGTGAACGGGGATAGACACAGAAAAAGAGGAAGACTCCAGACACCAGGGAGGATACACACAGGAAAGGAAAAAAGACATAAGGGAAGAGTGGGAGATAGGAAAAAGGGGGGTGTTGGGGTAGAGGAAGGGGGGGGGGAGTGAAAACAGAAAGAGAGAGAGGGGTGCAGGCTAAGGATGAGGAGGAAGGGAAGAGGAGGGAGGGGGGTAAAATTTCCATCAGGTTTTCAATTGGGGCGGATCAATAGTGTATTAGAGCTCACCTTGACCCCGTCTCTCCCCCCTTCTCCCCGGCCCAGCACACAGGCCAAGCTACTCTCCCTCACAGCAGGGGACGGAGAGGGGGAGAGATTGCATTACGGCCTCCCTTTCTTGGACCAAAGTGGCAGAAAATGGCACAATAAAAGCAAGAGCGGACAGAAAGAAAGAGGAAAA
The DNA here is from genome assembly GCF_963930695.1 of Labrus bergylta. Lineage (NCBI taxonomy): Eukaryota > Metazoa > Chordata > Actinopteri > Labriformes > Labridae > Labrus > Labrus bergylta. Next base: position 15,583,512 of record NC_089202.1, read on the forward strand.
ACTAAGTCGCAGCGGGCAGAAACAGAGAAAGTGGGAGACAAGGAGTAAGAGAGAGAGAGTAGTCGAGTCGTAGGAGACACCAGCGGGGGTCTTCGTGCTTGTTTGGATGTAGCTTTCTGGGAGAGGAAACTGGTTGGGTGGCAGAATCTGTGCATGAAGACATGACTTGTGTTTCAACACAACACTGACAGAAGGGCAGATCGTAACAGAAATGTGTTCTTCTAACACGTGAATTCATACGTGAAATAATGCATTCTCTTCATACACACTTTCATCATGCTACTTTGTTTTCTGTACTGCAATCTGCAGATTCCTATTGGCTGTATTTCTGCTGCCTGTCAAAGTCACACAGTCTGCATGGAGAAATGTTTTATTTGTTTTTATTTGTTTTATTTGCATCATGCATGTGATAGTTATGGATGCATTGACAGTTTTCTTTTACTCAACTTTGACCATCATTTTCTAAATAAAAAAAATAAAAAAAAACATTAAGCCATTCCCGACCACTAGAGGGTTATAAAATGATTCAAGACAATCCCTACTAAAATCCCAACAGTCTACCTGTTAAGGACACAGACATGCCTCTATTTGATCAAAACAGCTGCCCAGATGTTGAGATTTACCCACACAGTGTTTCCATACTTTTACACTTTGAATCCATTTCTGTTTTGCAACCGTAAAAAAGTGATTGCATGTTGAGTGTCGAGCACCGCTAACGTCCAAGTTTCTGAGCTGTTTACTGTCCAGCTTTCTGTGCAAAGGCTTCATAGATGTAATGCAAGTTTACCGAATTTACCAGGATGGGTTAGTGTGACTTGCAGCACTTGTTTGCTTTTTCTTGAGCTAGAATCTTTCACTAAATTCAGTCACACTGTTGTTACCAAGCACAGGTATCACAGAGAGCTGGAATTATGAAGATGTTGGCATTTAACTTAAAAAATGATGTCATTGAATTAATCTCAAGCCTTTACTGAATGATCCAATATCAACAACCTTGTCTGAATCCAGGGTCGGGTAAACCTGCAGCATTCCTTGTTGTTATAGCTAATAGGTTAGCAAACATTTACCTTAATACACCTCAGAGTCGTATCGAAAAGTCTTTTCTGGCCATTCTAAGAATGTCAGTTTAACATTTAGAGACCTTTAGCTACATTTTGCTCTCCACAAGCTACTGGATTTTCTGAATTTACATGCTAGTCAGAAACCATACATGTGCTTCTCTGCTTACATGTGAATTGATGTTTGCTTTTATTGTGTTTTTTATTTATCGGTACGGTCGTGGAGAGAAACACAAAACTCCCTTTGGGGACAATTAATTGATATGGTATCATTTTGTACCGTATCAAAGCGAATCATATTCACCTTATCTGTGTTGGTTCTCAGTTCTCTGTAAAGGTATGTACCAGTAGGCAGCTGGACTGGGTTAAAGTTTTTGAAGACGTTTCACCTCTTCTCCAAAAGGCTTCCTCAGTCGAGATGTGAAATATTCACCTTATCCAAACATACAAGAAGGAAATAACAGCTTTTGACTTTATTGAGCGGTTGATGACAGCAGTAGGACTGAACCTCAGTAGAGTTTGCAGTTTATCCTTTTGGGAGTTTTGCACTAGAAATTCAAATCTTTTATTGTAAAACCTGTCAGGTCTGTAGTTTTCTGATAAAACTATTACAATGGAATGTAGACACTATAAAAAATTTGCAATGCAAACTTTAATCTCAAAAAACTTCGTTTTTTTATCAAATTGTTTTGTCAAATTTCTTTGTCCTGCTTTGTGTAAAAGTTGCACATAGAAAGTCACGCTCAGAAAAACAGACACTAATAAACACATGAGGCAGGTAGGACACCCTTCATCACTGGAGGACAGTTAGACGTGACGCTGTGTGAGAAGGACAGAGGCCGGGGGCAGAGGGAGGGCGTTGATGGGGGGGGGAGAGGTTGAATAAAAAAAATTGATCCGGGAATTTAGCATTTAGACACAGTTTACAAAGTGATACGGAGGGGAGTCACAAGAGCAGAGGGGACCAGGCAGGGGAGGACATTTAACTTTACAAATAGGTCAGCGCTGCCTATTTGACTACTACTGTAACATCCTGCCTCGGGTGCTGCACTGTGCGTATACCCCAAAAAAATAAGCACGAAATACGATTCTCAGATTCTCCTCTCAACTATCCATCTTTGGACGAGTGTGTGATTTAGCTGTTTAGACAGGAGCTTGTTTGTAAAAGCGTAGACCTACTAGCAGCACCATCCTCATCTCTTCTCCACATTTCCTAATGCTGTTCCTATTGTCACCCATCCACACTCCAGTGCACATGCACACAAATGCACACACACACACAATCAACCTATGTCAGACACTCAGACACGCACACACAGCAACACACAAACTATGTCCCACTCGTTGAGGGGGAGAAAAGGAAAGAAAAAAGGAGAGAAAAAAGAAATCGATCGCCGGGGATAGCGGTGCGCGTCGGAGAATCGTATCTTGTCAAAATAATATATTACCCTCATCCCCGCCTGATCGATGCGGTGGATTAGGGACGGAGGGCTCCCTCTCTCCCCTCCTCTCTCTCTCTCTTCCTCCTCGGTGCTTGGTGCAGTTTAATATTTACCTCCGTGAAAGAGCGGCCGCGACGGCTCTCAGCCCTAATTGATTCCGACACATGGGGCTCTGTGCTCAGGCTGCGGATGAGAAAGGGAGGGCAGGCTGGAATGCAGAGGGAGAACGAAGGGAAAAAAGAGGAAAGAAAGACAAAAGGGAAGGATGAAAAAGTAAATCAAGGATATGGGGAGGAAAAGAGGAAACAAGAGAACAGTTAAAATGGGAAAATAGAGTAACATGGAGGAGAATGCACATGCAATGTCATTATTTCTATAAAGAAAGAGGCCAACAAAAAAAAAATAGCTGCAGGAGGAAAGAAAAGGGTAAAAGGGTAAGCTTAAAGAAGTGGATGGATAAAGTTTCAAGGGGTGATAGAGACACGGACAGACAGATAGACCAAAAACCTTGGAGGAAAACCACCGAGGTCAGAGGAAATATAGTTGGAAAGTGTAAGATGGAGACAGGAGAGCCCGGGGTGAAGAGAGGGATTGGGTTATATGTAGCACAAATAGGGGGAGAGGGATGAATGGAAAGGATAGCAGAGAGGAAATGAATCAGGAAGAATGAGGGAAACGGAGAGGAGTAGGTGGAAATGGGACAGCACGCGGAAACGGTTCCAGGAGAGCAGGAAGAGAAACGGGGAGGGATGAGGGGCCGAGGATAGCAAATGAGAGGGGATTAAGAGAGCGACATGAAGATGGATAGAAACGGAGGAGTGAAACATGTCGGCTGGAATGTAGAGCACCAATAAAAAGCACGAGAACGGGGAGGGGAAGAAATAGGGGGATGATGGAAAAAGGGAGCGTGGCGCGGAGGTGACAGAATGATATCAGGTGGGATAGACAGAAAACAGGAGTGATAGCGGAGCGAGAGGCGGGAGCGCAGAGAGGGAACATATTTTCCGTTGAAGGAACTGGCCTGTCATGCTGTTCCGCCAGCGCAGAGCAGCTCTATAAAATACAGGGAGCAGGCGGGTCGTGTCGGGTGACTTATGTGTATATCTAGGCTTTGTCAATATTTCTTTCTGTCTTCCTTCCTCGCTGCTCCCCCCCATTGCTCCCTCGCTCCAATTGTGCTTCCTCTGCCTCTCTCTGGGTGGGTGTTCTCCCCCAGTTAAGTGCTCACTTTTTCATCTTTGTTGCGGCTTTCTCCATCAAGGTGGTGTAGATGTATTGAGGGTTTTGGAAGTCGCTTTTGCCTTTGAATGTTTGCAAAACTGTGGCACCAATGTCTTCAGGGCCTTGGCTGCCTTCTATCCCCCGATGATTCTCCATTATGATACAATGCAGGCAGGATGATGAGCCTTCCAACTAAATTGACATCATTGACCGGGCGCCAACACAAATACTCTCAGTGATGTTGGTCTCAAAGAAACGTCAGCCTCCAAACACTCCAAACAAGCAGACAGATCCTGACGTTTCATAGTTTCTCTTCTGCATGCATGAATGAATGCATGTGTTTGTGCACTTCGCTCTGACTCCTCCAGTCAGTCTTTTGCCCCGCTACAGAAGCACCGGGTGGTATGCTGATTTATTCATGTGGTCCCACGGAGGATTGCACCTCCTCTTCCTCATTTGGCATGGTTTAGTATCCTGAGCACAGGCCTGCGGAGACCCCAGGTCCATGGGGGGCCAAGACATCCTGCAGATACACTACACAGGTCTACCACTGGTGGACACTCACAAATGAGCCTGCTCTACATTTCATGTATATTCATCGAGGAAACGCGTCCAAACTTCTGAGAAGACTTCTCCATGCTAAACATGCAAGTTTGGTGCACAGCTGCATTTAATTTTGTGGCTATATATTTTTTATTTTTTACACATTTCTGAAGAAGATATTTTCATTGTGGCTTGAATCTATTTTGAGCTGCGATCATGGGTCCGTGACGTGAGAGAGGGAGAAGCATGACAACAGACAAAGAAGTTGCACTCGAATGAAACAGAACTTATTTATTTTCCCAGAACAAGCTGAAAATCCCCAATCCATCTCCATGACTTCCTCCATCTCTGTTCTATTGTTTCCCCCCCCCTCTCTCTCTCTCTTGCTTTCTCTCTCTCTGTCACTGTCTCCGTTCTTTATTTACACCTCTCTCCTGCTCTCTCTGCAGTGGCTCAGGGAGCGGTAACAGAAGTGTCACTTGTCATTATTGGTCTAATTCAGTAATCCGTCATCGTGCACTCACTGTATGCAGCGCATTATACGCCGCCACAGCAGGTGTACTACGCGCTGAGGTGGAGATTCGATTTGACACGCACACACAGACGAGAGGGCCGACGGGGGCCGGGGCGCACAGGCTGTGTGTGCGCAAGTGTTTGGACTGTACATTGTGTGTGTGTGTGTGTAGAAGAAAGCGTGGAAGAGGGAAACACAGATAGAAAGATTGAATTTCTTGGTGTGTGTATGTGTGCACATAGATATATGACTTCAATAGAAATACTTCAGTCCAAGAGGTATGTGTAATAGGAAGAGACGGAGCAGTATGAGTAGAGACAAATAGGTAATAGAAATCATACTAAATATGGAAACGGAAGACACTGTAGTCATGTTAGAAGGCACAAACTTAGGACAGGGGAACAACAGTATATACGCAGACATGGATGGAGGCCTTATAGGGAGTCATTTAGATTTCCCGCTCAACCCCAAACTTATTGCGTAAGACAAGCGATGTAACAGGAGGTCTCACTGGATAGGTGTAAGCTGTGATGTCTCTATGTACCCTGTGATCGAGCTACAGCAACAAAATTACCAGTTTTTCCCCAACTCTTCCCACGGTATTGAAATAAATCTACAAACACGCTTCAAAAATGAAATCTCTGAGATCTTTGGTGAGCTCCTTGCAACTTCATTACTTCAGTACTCCAGTGAATTCAACAGTATTGTGCTTTGAAGCATCATATAAACTCATTGAATCCAAAGCTCCTTACTGTGTTTAAGATTTATTTATTTAACCGACGAGATTTTCAAGTTTAGATTTGTGAGAATTTTTAAGAATTTGCTGCTGTTATTATTTCGTCTTCTTTGTCTCTCTCACATAGACAAATATAAGTGCCCTTTAAATAATGATGATGGGGCACTGATAGCCTAGTGGTAAGTATGCGCGCCCCATGTTCAAAGACTATAGTCCTTCAAGCGGGCAGTCCTGGTTCGAATCCAACCATTGGCTACCTTCCCCCATGTTGTTCCCCACTATCTCTCGCCCCGATTTCTGACTCTATCAACTGTCCTATCTCTAAAATAATGGCATAATAAGACCAAAAATAAACCTTAAAAAATAGCTTTAATAGTTTTAATCAGATAGCTCCATATAAGATACGTGTGTGGCCAGCTGATGTCATTCACATTGCTTCAGACAAACATGATGTGTACCATGTGTACACTGTTTGAACCGTTGAACAGTCCAGCACACTTTGTGGCTGAGTTTGAAATCCAGTCTCTATCACACTTTCATATTCCACAAAGATCTGTGTCAGATCTCACTATTATTAAAGGACACATGTACAGGTATGTTGATATCTTCACGGGGGAAACTGGGTGTAAGGTGTTGCTTGTTTGCCTATCGACTGCTGTAACAAGTGTCATGAATCTCCGTGAAAGAATATGAGATGAGCCAATGAATAGCACATATATACCTTGAACTGGATCAGAATATGAATCAGGAACAAAATATTTTGACATATTCAGATCAATTACTTAGCAAGCTTAATTATGATCAAATTGAAATACACTAAAACACATCAGGCTCACAAAAATCTAAAGTTTTCTTTTCAACTATTGTTGATGACACATTCAAACCTGCACATACACACATGATATTACTATTACTGTTTGGTATCGAGGAATGAGAGTGTGTCAGGGCAAATGCTTTTCATTGCATTAACTGTACACTAATGAAAAATAAACAAAATTTAATTTTTTGATTGAATTGTTTTTTACTCTTTTCAAGTATACAAGTCAGTGAAGTATTTGAAAGTACATTATAAAAGTTCAGTTGAGATGATAAAGCTTCTGCTATGGCACAACCATATCTTGACAGAATTGTTAATTTTTTTAGAAATATAAACAGACATATTTAATGGTTGCCTTGCAGATTGGATTATCATAGAAATCTGTACTTTTTGCCTTGGAGAGTTTTACTTATGTGTTTTTACTGAGTGAGTCCTAATACCTGTTTAATGTAACCATGATTGTTTCATTTTAAGGCTTGTAAATGCTTTCTTTGTGTCTGCTGTATGCCACATATTTATTGTGCCTTTAGATTAACAGGCTTGTAGTTTGACCTCCGTTATTGATGGCACCTTCAGGCTGTGGCAGTTGTCGGCTGCACTGCACCTTCAAAGGTCAACATTTAGCAGGTTTGGAGTTCAACAGAGCTGAAACTTTCCCACATATCATGCCACATAATATTGATTGCATACATTTTGGTCGGATGATCCCTAGTCAAAACATAAATGGCTCCGTTGTAAACAATTGAAAGGCTAAACTAATTTGGTGCAATATCAATCCCACCTCCTTCAGTGTCCCAGATGGTGCCAGCTGCACTGCACTCTGGGTAAGAGAGTTGTGGTTTTTTTTGTGTCTGGGAGCTTTGGGGTTTAAGGTTTGTGATGGGGAGGCTTCCTCTTCTCTCTTTATCAAGAGCGCTCACCTCTGTAGTCCCAACGGGTACAGCGGATTTCATCAAGTTCTTAACCCCACCAGGCTCCAAATCCAGTTACCACTGTAAGTGTTAAAAACTGTTTAAACTATCAGAACGCTCCATGCTGAGTCCCAGATCACGTACAAGTCACGCCCTGACCACATATGAGTCTAACCGCATTTACTTGACTTTTTTTTCTGTCATTACATTTTTGCTTCATAGAACACCTGCCATTTCGACCGCTTTATCAAACTCCAGCTCTGAACTGACTCCAAAGGGATTCAGTGCTATTGGTTCGTGCTACTCTCAAGATTTCACTCTTGCTTTATTGATTGATTTCCAACTTTCCCTTTCATTAACAAGCAGGCAGAATTTAAGACGCTTTTATGTGATTTGAGTATAAGCCAACTATTACTTTCTGTCTATCAGAATCCCCTAAATGACACCTCTAATGATTGTAATGATTACATATACAGGCTCTAAGTCTATCATATTTGTAACTATAATTTCAATCAGCATAATTAACTGTTAGGGCTTACTGGTAAATAAGCTGGTAAATAAGAATTGAGTAAAACTTTTAACACCAATTTGTTATGCCCTTAAGAATAAGTCTCAGAGTTCAGAGGAAAGTGAGGGCCAATTATTGTGAGAATAAAGACTTAATAAAATGAGCCTTCAGGCTCACTCAGACGCACCAAACGCCATAAGTGACAACTTTACTCTATGTATAGTTTGCATTTCCAAAGTAGAGCCAGAGCTGCAGTCATCCTTAAACCTTCATCTTACAAAACTCAATTGTTCTCAAACATCGCGATAAGTCATTAAACTTTTCCTTCAGCTCTCATTAGTGAAATAGACGAATAAGACTTTGAAAAACAATGTTTGGGGACTTCAAATTAAATACCCTTAAAATTGCAGTTTACATGTATTTTCTCATATGATTATTTTTCGCGAATTTTAAGGAGAAGATGTTTGTTTATTACCCGAAGTAAAGTGCGGATTTTTGACACTATTTACACCTTAATCTCTGCAGTCTGATTACCTGCTCAAGCCCACCTTTCCCTTTGCACTCATCACCTATACACCCCAAGGACAGATGGGTGAGTCATACAGTTTAACTTTATAGAAAATCAGTGACCTAATTTAGTTGCATTATTACAAACAGACATAAGTGCATTAAGAAAAATGACTGCAAACATTAGCTCACTAATTGATTCTCAGGTCTCCTGAAAGAGATCTAAGATCGATACTATCGCGGGTACTTGCCTGATTATGATCTCCGCGACTGGAGGTTTATTTTCCATTATATGATCAGAGTGCGTCAATACCAATCAATAATCCTCCTCCTTCATTCTCTTAAAGTGTTCATTCCGAAACTAAAGGCCTATAATATGCCCTCTTAATAATCTGAACATGTAAGATCGATAGCGGTGTACACTTAGGGTTGCCTTTAGAGCTTATTTCTGATATACAAAATCATACTGAAAAGCATTTTCCCTCTGGATCAGTCAGTTAAACAAGCCAGTAATTATGTGCTTAATAAAAAAACATTATTGAAAAAAATTGCTGGGCAGAGTAGGTGAGAGGAAAGATTTGAGGGGAGGGGAAGAAGTTGAAAGAAAGAGGGAGGAGGAGGAGGAAGACGAAGGAAGGAAAAGTGTTTGAATTATTATCCTGTATATGCCTGAGTGGACACGAGACAGAGAGCACGAGGGAGGAGGAGGAGGAGGAGGGCGAGGGCGAGATGTTGGAGAAAAAGATGAGAGGTGAGCCCGAAGGTGGGGAGGAGAGAGAGAGAGAAAGAAAGAGAGAGGAGAAGGAGTGATGATGAATGGATGGAGAACAGGGATGAGAGACGGAGCAGCATGAAAAGATTGTAGCCTATATACAGCGCGCGGTCCCGCTCCGAGGATGATGAAACGTTAATTAAAGTAAACGAGCTACCTGAGCTCCCCGGCTAACCCTCCTGTCACACTCTGTCAGGAAACAGAAGGAGGGAGGGAGGGAGGGAGGGAGGAAGACACGGAGGGGGATGTGGAGGAGGAGAGAATGGGGGACATTTGACTGAACTGGAGAGAAGTTGGGTAATCCAGCTGTGGCTTTTGTTCAAGTTTGAGTGCTGTCACCGTTTTACGCACAGTCTAGCCTGCAAGTTCATAGGACGCCTTAATGCTTCGACTGTTTTATACATGCACATATTATTGAGAGGGTCTGTTTGTACTTTTTTTTTTGATAACCTCTTGGTCTAGTTTCTTGCAAAGAATCCTTTGTATTTCCTGCAAGAAAGTCCCCATAGAGCCATTTTCTACACTCACAAAAACTAGAACTTGACACAATTTCAACAACAAATTATCAATAGCAAAAGCTCCACCACTAATATGCACTTATCAGTAATTGCAGAACAATAAAATACAAAAAGTAGGCCCTAATTTCCCAGTCATTATCGCCCTTCCAAATAAAATCCCCATCCTTCCATACTCACATGCATGTTTCTCCCTCTGCGTATAAAAGCCTCATTTCCCGTTCAGTCCACGCAACGTTTATCCGCCAAGATCACCTTTGTTTCTTCTTTTTTTTTTTAATGCTCATATTCATTCAATTAATCTGGGCTCTAATTCGTTTATATATTTATTTACTAGCTCTCGCTATCACTCTCTCCCTTTTTTCATCTCTCTCCAACGATTATCCTGGCGTCTAATTAGAAATCGATGCAGCTGGGCCGCCGGGTATTTGCAATGTGTTTGTGGACGTTGAGAACAATTCCCCGGACAGAAAAAGACTGAGAGAAGAAAGAGAGAGGAAGAGGAAACTGCTACACTACATTGCACTGCACTATACGGACACGCACACACACACACACACACACACACACACACACACACATTCTGACAACAGACTTTACTGCTTGCAGCTATTCTTCTTTCTTAAAAGCAGCAGGCTAAGTACAAAAAAAAGAAAGAATGGAAGGAAAGGAAAAATGAAAAGAAAATCATTTTTTTAACGACTGACGCCAGGGATTTGTGCAGAATTGTTGAGGAGTGTTTCCCCGTCTTTTAGGAAAACAAACAAATCTCGAGTGAGTGGAAACGCACTTAAAATGTGATGGCCTGTTTCTAACCCCAGCCTGCGCTTCTCTTGCATCAAGTCCAAAGAGCAGCTTTATCACTGTGAACATTTAAACATGCCAAATATATATGCTATGACAATTATTCAAATCATTTCTTAATAGACTAACTTAATTCTCGCATCAAATGCTACCATTGCATGACTTGTAAGTTGGGCATTAACCCAAATTGCATGTATTTTTTGTTTGTTTTTTTAAAGTGGCATGTGGCAAGATCAAGCAACAAAAAATGGGTTGGGAATTTTTTTAATTTTTTTTTTTACGTCAAACCACAAATTGTATCGACGTGTGCGTGTCTGTGATGCTGTACGACTTTTATTTTTGTTTCCATCGCATAATAGATTCGCATAGGCTATAGCCATATGTCAAAATTAGAAGATAGTAATCCTTACACGGTCCTGCAAATAAAGAAAGTTTGTAACTTTTGGATTGAAATTAGCTGAATTCAGAGTGTACAGCCTGTGCCACATATCTTCCTCTTCACCTCTGCGATCGACTCATTTCCGTCGCCGGTGTTTGTCTGTTGCTCACACCGAGCCTGAGCCGCCTCCTCCCCGCAGCGTCCCGTGGAGACGAGTCGGTACATAGAGGCGGGTTAGCGCCATTACCGGAGCCAATCGAAGCTAACCGGATTAGCAGCTGGTAGATGAAAAAAAAAAAAAAAGAAAGTGTTCGAACAGAGTGAGAGAGAAAAAAATAAATGTAAGGAATGAGAGCCTCGCACTTTTATTAGTTCAGCTTTTACAGCGCGGTGTGTTCACCGTCTGTGCTCTGCGTTTTATTGGCTCGCTCTATAATCTGTTTTTCACACGTTGTAGCTCTCTGTGTTCTGTGTTCATCATCCCAAACGAGATGCATCATTTACTCTCCCCTCTCTCTTTCTCTGTGTGTGTGTGTGTGTGTGTATGTGTGTGTGTGTGTGTGTCCCTGACTGTGGGTGCACCAGTCAGGAAGTGTCATAAAGGGAAGCACAGTGTTGAAGTGTCACCCTCTGCATGATGAGGAAAACTGAATAACTTGCCTTTTTCTTGTTGTTGCTTCACATTTCGTCAACCCCTGTAAAGCTTTACATGTGCCAAAACCATCAGTCTTGACTGCTTCCATGTGTGTGTCTATGTGTGTGTGTGTTTTTGTGTGTGTAGCTGGCATGAGAGTGTGTGTATCTTTGTTGCTCTGTTCAGTATAGCAGTAAGTCATATGTGAGGCTCCATCCTTGCATTCTCTGTCAGTCTGTCTTTCCATCCTGCACGCTCATTAAACGTCCCTCACACACACTAACACACACGCGCGCACACACACATGCACACACACTCACACACACACACGCACACACACACACACAGTCTTTCTCTCTCTCTCTCTCTCTGAGTCTCTCTCCCTCTCCTTCTTCTTCTTCCTCCGCGCCTCACGCTCCCCTTGCCCGTGGCTATATGATCGTGAAAAATGTGTTTACAAAACTCGCTCTCTCGCAGATCAAACCGTACGGACGAATCAAAGACTTTGGTGAGAGGAGAGAGAGTCAGAGAAGAAGCCAGGGAAGAGGGAGAGAGATAGAGGGAAGGGGTGCGAGCAGAGGGTGTGTAGAGGCCTTATAATTTTAAAATTCTCTGTGTGTTATTCTCCTTTTTCTCCCTCGCCTTGTGTGTGTGGATGTCTGCCTGCATCTCCTTTGGTAATACAATATCTTTAAGGCCCCCAAAACAACTATCTGTGTCTCACAGTTAAACATGAGATAATGCAATATTGATGTCTCCTCGTCTTTGCTATAACGCAATCCTGGGCCCATTCTGGCTGGACACACTAACATGGGCCGATAGTGCCCTCGCACTTAAAAGAATTACTGTGATCCTGCAATAAATTTTAGAGGGATGCTACACAAATATTAAGTCCCTGAAGGAATACAGTGAAAGCATAGGAGATAAAAATACTGCCAAAGTGGCATCAGGTCGCCTTTTAGATGGAGTATGCTGCACAAGTCGCACAAGAAGTCCAGATTAGATTAGATTATGATTGCCTCAGTCTTAATAATGATTGATGGACTGCAAAACCATATAAAACTATTTTCTATCTTCAGAGGTCTTCAATGTTGTTATTCATAAATATCTTATTGTCTTGAACACTAACCAATCAAATTAAGATAAAATACTGTTGGAGAATTCCTAAAAGCTCAAAATCCATGGTACTTAAAAAAAGTGATATTCATATTTTATGACATTTTTATAGGAGCGAGATAAGTTCAAATAATTGTTAAAGTCTCTTTTTTTCAGTTTGAATATTTACCAATGTAGTTAAGATCAGGACAATGTCTTTAAAATATTCTCGAATTTTCTACAACTTTACATTTACAAAAGAAAAGATGTTTGTCTTTAAGTAAATGGTCAAAGAATCGTACCTTGATTGCCCTCCTTTGTGTTTATGACAGAGATTTGATGGTTTGTGCTTGAGTGGAGAAGAAGGTGTCTTAAATAATTATTGCAGGACAAAATGCAGAGACAAAACAGTGGGACACAAGGGGAGAGGAAGAGGAGTGTCAGTTAGAAACTGAGTAGGGGGTAAAGGGTGAGGAGAGGAAAGGCTAGGGGGGAGGAGAGAAAGGGGAGAGGGGCAGACAGACAGGCAGGGGCAGCGATTATAGCAGGGTTTATGTATGAGCTATTGATTGAGTCGGTGGTGACTTCTTGAGTGGTTAATTCGGGAAGTGAGAGCGATAGAGAGAGTAACTCACTGACCAGAGGGGGGGGGGGGGGGGGGGTAAGAGGATAAAGAGAGATAGAGAGAGCGTGAGGAGGATGAAAGAGAAGACAGAACTGCATTTCCTCAAGTAAAAGTGGGAAACAAGGCACAATTTGCAAGGAAAAGTGTTGTGGACTACGTTGATAGAAGTGGCATACTTGTTTTTGTTGAAATAAGTTTAATGTACATTTTTATGGGGGTCACACAGACCTTGCTGCTGGCAATATTAGACCCCTCCCCTGGGCTTGGACATAAATGTGACCAAATACAGACCTTAAACCATGGGGTATGTTTGTACAAATATAGGCTATGCTTTTGCCAGAAAGCCATTCACAAGGAAATGTTCAACACTTCATACTTTCTGGTTTCGAATGCATCTTGTAAAGGTCACATCGACTGAAACTGTGATCAAACTTAAATGACCCAAATCCTAACTTTGCAGAAGGTTTAAGAAAAAGTTAAAAAAAAAAAGAAATGTTGTGCATAATTTTGCATATATGGAGAGAAAATGTGAATTTTGTTTTACAATTGGATATCTTTTCACTTTAATCAGGCTTTTGAAACACTCACAAGCAAGAGTCAAAATGAGAAGTTAAAGTATTCAGAAAGTTTAGGATATATTTTTCTCACTTTTAAAAGCAGGGCCCACATCTTTACCAGGACCCTAAAGAGAGACTAGACGGGACACAATATTTCATATAATGATCATACAGGGTGTATAAGTTACAGTGACCTCACCTGTGATAGAGATTAGCATACAAGTTCATAACAGAAGCCTGATCTGCTTCACAACCTACAAACAAACTCAGCTCGTTTTTAAGACGATTTTGAGCAGCTCTTTATTTTCAGCCCCTGCAGCCACCTCACCTCCCTTTCTTTCTCTATCATTCACACACGCGCACACACACACACACACACACACACACACACACACACACACACACACCCACACCCCTCTTGCTTTATAGGCGTGAAGTTGAACCCATAGGACACTCATCTGCTGCATGGAAACAACAGATGGTTTCCTTGTTCTAACCGTGTCACCTTGTCTGAGGAAGTCAAAATCAAGAGGAACAACTTGGACTGGGAAGAAGGTTGTGTGTGCGCACGTGCATGTGTGTGTTAAAGCCTCTATTTGTGGCGCGAGGAAGAAGAGTGATGAGGATCTTATGTAGCCTATATTGGTTTTAATTCAGATGGTTGCTGCGCATATTCATCGGAAATGTGGTTATTAATTCATCTCTCATAGGTTGCTTTGCTGGTAGGATATCCTGCAGTCAAATTCCTAAAAGCCGCGCGCGTGCGTGTGTAAAGGTCAGTTTCTTTTCCTATTTCTCTTCCCTCTCGCGCAGGTTTTGATCTCTCAGCCGCGAGATCAAAGGCGCTCTCTGGCTATTAGTCAGCGCGAGCCATTGATCCCTCATCGATCCGCGCGAGACACAGCCGCCCCGTGAACACCACGCGAGGCTCCCCAAAGCTCCTCCGCGCGTCCGGAGAGAGGGAGAGAGAGAGGGAGAGAGCAGGAGTGAAGGCAAAGGAGGGAGGTTGAGCAATGTGTGTGTGTATATTTTTCTACTGGCGCGGGCAGAGCCAAACTCGAGCTTTTTCTTTGCCGCGGGACATGAAACAATGAGGCTCGAGCCGGTTTTAATAAAGCGCGCTTTCCCTCCTTTCAACTCTGGCGCGAGGCGGACGAGCCGGCAGCGGAGAGCGATCGATAATTAATGACGATGAATAATTTAACCCTATCGATTGATACTTTTTTCTTCACCCCTTTCCCCTTCTTTTCCTTATTTTCTTAAGGCCGACGTACCATTGGCTACTAATACCGTTTCACGCGCTCACAGCCTCATCGCCACTTACCTCTTCTTAAACTTGTTGGAGTTCTCCACCTTTCATCAAAGTCTGAGAAAAACAAGTTTCCTTATTTATCAAAGCTACAAAAGGCTATCCTATTTATGACCTGACCCAACTTCACCTGACTGTAGAAATCATTAAACACATGGAACTAGAAAGAAAAAGGTTGGTGTTATTCTTATGCCCCTTAAATTATACACAAAAAATGCAAACAGCTAACTAATTGAAACTTCTAACTGTGAAGTCAGAGTAAGAGACCTTCATTGCTCAGTTTAAACTATATTTAACACAAAATCTAACTTGCATTGGCTGTTCTGTTTGAGCACATGCAAGCAGAGTCACAGAGACTCAAAACTCCTGTGACTGTCTTACACAGATAATACTGAAGTGCTGTCTGTATAGCAGTATCACACTGGTTTCTTAATCTTTCAGATGACAGTATTACTGATTTGAACGTTGAAGGTTTAACGATGAAATGTGGGAATTTGGCTGCAACATTAAATTATGTATGACTTATATACTAAGTGAAAGCAGCTCTTTGTTGAAAAGACTATTTAACATTTTTCCTGGTGTCAAGAGTCAATCATTTTTTCACTGTATCTGTGAGTGATTTCATTTATTAATGGATCTACAAAACAAAGTAGTTCAAAGGCTAACAAAGTGGGAACACTTATTCCTACAATGCAAACAAAAGACAAACATGTTACAGAAAATAAAACAGTGATATCTTTCAATCATAATTAAATCAGGTAACTTACCTTATTTTTAATCCACCATTTCTCCTTTAAATAACTGCCAGGCAGTCTTGTTTTGTTTTGCGTTTAAAAAAAATAAAATGAAATTTCGACCCTTTTTTTTTTACACTTATAGGAGATTCTTTGGTTGAAGGTATGGATGTGAGGTTGGGTTTTTTTTGGTCCCTGCATCTCTTAGTTTAATGAAAAGTATACAAATCAAAAAAGTTTTCATACAATCCCATAACTGACCAAACACACTTTCATATTATGGGAGAACTGTGGGAAGATAGAGACGAGAGATATATATATAAACCAATGAACATAAGCTGGAAAAATCACATACGCTGGAAAAATCATCCTTGATGTATTCATTTATTAAGACTTATGCAACTTTTGTTCATAATGTTTGGCTAAATCAGATAGTTGAGAGGACAGTTCAGTTGAAAACTGCATTTAGCATTGACTTTTCTTTTTAACATTTAGATGGACAGGTTCTTTTCCCCTCTTCCTGACCAGCTCTCCCCCTCCTCCTCCTTCACTCATCTCTCTCTCTCTCTCTCTCTCTCTCCCCCCTCCTCGTTTCTCCTCTCTCCTTCTCTCCATCTCCTCTAACAAACCCATCGCAGAGTCCCTCTGTTCTTCCACCCTGAGGCTGACCAGTGTGTCAGAGCTAACCAGGGAGAGGAACAGAGAGAGAGGGAGAGACAGAGAGGCGAGTGAAGAGAAAGGGAGAGAAGGAGGGTTCAGTCGGGCCTTTTTCAGGGGCAACCGAAAAAAGGAAGATGAGACAGATGTTCAGAGCCCGTTTCATCTGGTGGAAAAAGAAAGCGGGAGAGGCCAGACTCTTCATGCCTCTCGTATTTTTCTATCTTTTTATATCGTGACCCATCACTCTTTCCTTCTTTAGACAACACTGGAGACATAATGTTGCCTGAATGTCAGCCTGCTCCCCCTTCCTCCCTCTACCCCAGTCACTCTGCTGAATTTCAAAACACAGTCACAACTACAGTATGTTCCTCACACTGTTTCCTTTTCACTTTCGTCAGTGGCCCACTAACCCTGGATCCACAAGTAAAACAGTTCTGCTGAAGGGCCTGCATGGTCCACAAGATTACCAGCCTTGTTGCAAACTTGCATCACTGTGGATCTGTCGTTTCTGTTTGGGTGGGAAGATGTTAATGTCCAAATTCACCTTAAAATCATCCAATTCTTTCTGTTGGAATCTTTTGAAACATGCTTTTAATTTGTTTTTAATCAAAGTGTTCTATCTATGAAAGCAGCAGATCGGGCAGAGCCTGATCAAGTCCATCAAGTTTGTAGAAGTGGACTGTAATACATTTGACTTTAAACAGTTCCACGTTCCACAGAGTGAGCTGAATCTTTATCATGAGCACGTTTTACCAGACTTTCTTGTTATTCAATTATCTCTGCAGGTTTACTCTAAGACTCTGACTGTAAGAAAACAAATGTA
Source organism: Labrus bergylta (assembly GCF_963930695.1). NCBI lineage: Eukaryota > Metazoa > Chordata > Actinopteri > Labriformes > Labridae > Labrus > Labrus bergylta. Next base: position 15,600,676 of record NC_089202.1, read on the forward strand.
AGCATGACTCTTACAAAAACATTTATGTTTCACTTTTTTTTTAAAACAGAACTTCACAAGTGCTTTAGAGGGAAGGAAAAACAAGGCAACAAAATGACACAGATGTACAAAAACAAGGAGAACGATTCAAAACAAAAAAGTCCGGGGAAAGGAGGGGGAAAAAAGTAAGTTTCTACAACCAGTTCCTTTATGGTAAGAAAACATCAAATCACTGTTGAAATGAGAATTATAACCAGAATATGCAGCGTCTCACAGCTCCTTGTTTTGGTGTTATTGTCTTTTACTGTTTTGCTCCACTCTCCGTTCCTACTAGTTCTGTTTCTAGACACAGCGGCTGTTCATTTCTTACTTGGCAACAAAGTGCAGACACATTCTATAGAGAGACGATATACAGCTTGTATAGAAAGTAGAACTTTTAGCCGTACACTTTCCCCTGGAGTTGATTTTGAAAAAAAAAAAAAAAAAAACAGTTAAAAGTGAGTAAATATTGGACTTAAATTGACCAAGTTGCCAGAAACAAGACGCTTGGTGAATGCTAATGCTGCTCTGTCTATTCTCGACGTGAAAATAAGAAACCCTGAGCTAACTGGTTCACCATATCAAACTATTGGTGATGATATTTCGATGATGTGTTTACTGCTCGTTTCTGTTGCTCCCAAGTGACCAAACAATCACGTAATGCAGGTCTGAAAATGATTTGGCCTCTTTGAGACTTTGTGGGAAGTTGTTTGAAAGTTTAAAAGCGGTAACAGAAGAAGCACTTTTTTTCAGTTTTGACCAAGCGTTAAGTGGTTGCATCATTGTAGTGTCCCTAAAACCTGCGCACTCTTTCAACTGTTGACTGAATTATCAAAGCCAATGAGTCATCAACACACCAGAGGATGAGACGTAGGTTTGTGTGTTAGATGAATCGAGTGGTTGCTTACACTCCAAAGCATGTGCAGGACCAAAGCTGAGAATTCCTTTGAACAGTGAAGGTGCCTTTGTCAAGATGTGAGTGTGAACACGTTAACTCTGTGTATGTTTCTATCATTGTCACTGGTAACTGTGTGATCCATCACCCATCCTTGGTTTTATTGGTGGCCTTTTGTAGGAGCTGGGTCTTTTGTTTGGCCTGTGTTGGGTCCAAAGTTGCTCTTTTCAAATGAAACGCATTTGTTTTTTTTGTCTGCGTACATCTCTGTTCTCTATCAGGACAGCAGCATCTTCAGCAAACTAAGTGCATTCTGTCTTTCAGCTCAGTGAGATGTGTGCTTGTGTGTCGATATTGATTGAGTCATTATCTATGGGCTCCATGTCTTATTCTGTGTGCTGCTCTCACTGTGTGTGTGTGTGTTTGTGTGCGTCAGGTACCTGAATACCTGTATTTGTGGCATATCTGCTCGAGACTGTGTACTCACTGTGTATGTACAGTCCATTACAATCTGTGAGTGTCTGTATCTGACAGCCTGTGCACGCATGTGTGTGTGAGAGTGTGTGTGTGTGTGTGTGTACGAGGAACAGTATTCCCTGGGCTGCTAGTTATAATGTTTCTGGGGGTGATGGGGGGAACTTGAAAGCCCTGCGCTGCCCAAATCAAAACTAACAAGGAAATGATGGGGGCTCCTTTATCTCCTCTCTGGCCTGGGGGGCCGAGGGGGGCGAGAACGGGAGGCTAGGGAGGGAGAGAGGGAAGGATGAGGAGGAGGTAGAGGGAGGGAGAGAGTGAGGGGAGGAGGAAGAAGAAGGAGAGGAGGAGGAGGAGGAGGAGGGGGGGCAGCCTGGCTTCCTCTTTGATTTGTAAAAAATGCATTACCTCCGAAATCAAACGGAAAATTACTGCGCCGAAGCAAAACACACAGAGCAGGAGAGAGAAAGAGAGAGATAGAGAGGAGACGGGTGGGGCGGTAGGAAGGAAAGGAGGGAGTGTGAGGAGACAGAGGATAGGGGTGTGTGAGTAGAAAGGAGGTGGGAAAGAGGAAAGGAGGATTCACCTGTATACATACACAGCGGATTGGGAAAAGGAAGATGGATATAGATATAGGCGGTGCGTAGGTGGTATAAGAGGTAACTGGAGAAACCCAGACAGCTAAGAGAGCATATGTATTTAATCCTCGGAGGACACAAGAATATACACGCTGTGCACCACGAGAATATTGCATATGAAAGAGATGATATACTACTGATGGCCTGTAGCCCACAGGGAAGCTGAAACTTATAGATTACTACCTCCAACAAAAAGAATATCTCATTTTTTAAAGCCCCAACGCTCTCTCTGCTGAGGCCTTTCGGTCAGCGTGTGTTTTGAAAACCTACTGAACGCAAAACAATCTGTTACAGGCTGTAGTTTGTGGAAAGACCCTGCCTGAAAATATGGTGCTGTGATTGCGGAGATGAAACTTCCAACTGTTATTTGAACCTGCGTGATAACTTTGAATCATTACAGGGAAGTGAGTGTAGGCGGAGACACACGAGACGGGTGTGAAAAAGATGAGAAAAATAAGAAATGATAACATGAATGATGTGGGGGAAAAAAAATAAAATGTATGAGCGAGATAGGATGAATGCCCACTCCGTATTTGAAGACAGATGGAGCTGCATGAAAACAAGAAAGATGAAGAGAGAGGAGGAGAGAGAGAGAGAGAGAGAGAAGGGGCCACAATCCAAAGGCTACAAGCAGGGTGAGAGTGAGCGGGAGAGAAAGAGAGAGAGAGAGAAATGCCTGGAGTTAGCAATAATAATTTATACAAACACACCTTAATAATTCACGTTCTATTTCAATGCTGGAGGGAAAATCCAAAATTCACAGAGCATAATTAAATAGAGGCAGAGAGTGAAGGGAGAGATAGAGGGGTCGGCATTAAAGATAGCAGTGTAGCAGGGCATCTCTTCCATCTGAGCTTTGTAAAACAACTCATGATCAAACTGTGATACCCAAACTAGATCTCGTCCTCACGCTCGTCATGGAAACCCAGGAATCTTTGTACTCTCTGCTGTCGGAGGATGCTGACATATACTGTATCTATCTGGGAGTCTTTGCTATTATTACCTGTTCTTTAATAAAGCGACCGGACTATCTTTCACATGCACACTCACATTAATGTGTTCAGATTACCTGCTCAAAATGTAAAGTCGCATGATGCATTCTGAAAATCAACAGTTTGTTTTAGATATTTGTGCACACCTGTGGTGCATTCATCGTGTTTGTTTTAATACAACGTATGCGAAATGACAATGGAGATTTAAAAATAGAAAATGAAATATCTGTTATTGCCCATTTGCCTCAGTTACTTTTCAGAGTGAAACCTTTATAACAGCTTTTTAAGTGTATAATATTTTTGCATATTCTGATAGGTTTATCTGCTTTTTGTGGTACTGATACTTTTATATTTGACACCTGGTCCATTTGAATTAAAGTATTATGTTTAACAGCAGCAGTAGTTTTTCGTCAGTATTTATAGCTTCAGTCATAACAGAAAAGAGTATTTCACTGATAAACATAATACTTAAATTTTGCAGCTAAAAAAAAAGGTCCTTTTAAAAAAAATTAGGGCCTGGCCAATATGGGATTTTTGGGACTGACACTGATGTCGATATTAGGGATAAAAAAAAAATCTGATACCGATATTTTGGCCCATATCTTACTTGGTTTTTATCTTCGATCTGTAAAGATTGCACACTCAACTGGTCAAAGAGAACTGCTGATGTAATACAATGATACTCAAATGAAATGCTTTTTGACTGGTGAATAAATCTAGAAATTTCAGTGCATGTCTTGCGATAAAATGAGCCGATACCGATAGTCACTGGTTATGCTGATATCAGCCGATTAATCGGTTGGGCTCTACTAAAAACCACACAAAGTGTTCAAAATCCTCCAGCCAGGAAAAGTCAGCAGGGATAAAAATACATTGAAATTAAAACTGTAGCACTTAAATCATCATTATACTAAAGGGGAAAAGGTAAAACCATGACCTAAATCACATAAAGCGTCTTGTCCAATAAATCTATCCTTATAGTCTGTCCTTCTAGATCCCATGTATGAATATAACTTTTCACATAGAATTCTTTGACTTCATGTGTAGCTTGTCATTTTCCCAAACTCTACCAAAGAACAGCCATGTTAGATATCAAAAAGTCCCATTTTTTATGTACAATATAGATCAACTTTCCCTTAGTTTTCAAGAGTCTATTTAATTCCTCCTGTTCATAAATGCACTTTAGGGATGTCCACCATGTTGCATCAGACTCTGCCTCAGGTGGCCACACAAGATCACATCCATCAAACACCTGATCTCTACCCGAGACATATGAAACATAACCTTGCCATATTTCACATCGATTTAAGGTACGATTTTGAACTAATTCAGCGCCCTTAGACCCTTATGCAATAGCTCCATTTTTTTCAACAAAGTTTACACTTTTCAACTTTGACTTGCTGAAGTAAACCTGCTGAGGAGAGAAGTCTGAATGTAGAAAATGATTTTCTGAGAAGTTTCTTGCCTCTGGTTTTTCTTATTTTTCGTAGAGTTATGTGTGAAGAGTCGTTAAAGTCAATCTCTGTTAACTGAATTATCCCCTTCCCTCTGTGCCATCTCTGTCTTTGATACCAGGTGTTGTGGAGGCATGGACTGCAACTGCGTCAGTGATCTGCTGATCCCCCCTGTGCCTGCTCTCTGGACGCCAGGTCAGTTAACAAGTCAGTACAACTAATTATCATCATCAAAAATGACAGCAATGCATGTTGAAATTCAGTCAAAATACTCATGTACAGGCTTTTTTAGTATACAAATTCAGTGTGTGGTAGTAATTGGTTGTATTTCTAATGTGTTTACAAGGCTAGTTACTGCTAGATTTACTTCAGGGTGAGTCAAAAAGCAGCTTAACAACGTCCATGTTGTGCATACAGTCGCCTTTTAGAATTCAATCCTGAGTTGCATCAATCAGATCTCTCCCAGCGAGCTGTCATCATCCCGCTGACCAATCTGTTGAGGCTAGAGGGCATTAGTGCAGACTAACATTGCTCAGGGCACGTGCTGTGATATTAAACACATCATCCCTCACCTCCATCACTCATCAGTCATTCAGACAGCGATCCCCCTCGGCAAACAGCGGGACAAATGACAGGCCCTGACCCTCATCCTCCTCTCTTTCCTGCTTTATATATCCAGGGTTCGCCTTCCCAGACTGGGCCTACAAGCCTGAGTCGAGCCCCGGGTCCAGGCAGATCCAGCTGTGGCACTTCATCCTGGAGCTGCTGCAGAAAGAGGAGTATCACGGGGTGATCGCCTGGCAGGGGGACTATGGAGAGTTCGTCATCAAGGATCCAGACGAGGTGGCCCGTCTGTGGGGGATAAGGAAGTGCAAACCTCACATGAACTATGACAAGCTGAGTCGGGCACTGAGGTAAATGTTTGCGCATGATGTGTTCAATGTCGGCAATCACAGTGCAAGATGGTTATCACAGCAGAGTTTACATAAAATGTTTACTGCTGTCAGACTGACTCCTGACTTTTTTTTTTTTATGTCAGTTTAATGGAAAGATAAAGGTGGAGCTTTTTCCCCGGGAACGTCAATACCCTCAATTTCTCCTTATCTGTGGACATCCTAATGGAAAGTTCACCATTGAGCTGCCAAATGAAAAATTCAATAGGGATTTCAAAATTAAAGCTGCGGGTCAAAATTGCCAGGATTTCTTCTCTCTCTGAGTGCAGAAACTGCTTCGGCACCGAACCTGCCGAGGGTGATTAAAACAACTCGCACTCCACACCTTCAGCAGTTCATATCCCCCCTAACCGCATACACAGTTCTCTTATGCAAATACAAACTACCCCGACTTATCCCCCCCACCCCCCTCCCTCTCTTTGCTTTCCTTTGGCCTCTTGTTAATGGGGGCTGTCGTCAGAGTCTAATTGTTATGAATTGGCTGGGGCCACAATTAGCCTTCTTAATTAGCCTCACTTAATTGCTCAATTAAGGGCCACGGCACAATTGCCACGCAAAGCAAAACACGTACACATCATTGCACAGGGCGCAGCCACTGTGGCTACATGCTGATCCGTATATGCTGCCGTGTGTGTTGATATTGTGCGTCTGCATAATGAGGCGTTGCCCAAAAGTATTTAATGCTGAGGCCGTCTAATGCATTCTGTATTTGGTGCCTTTTAAAACAAACAAAAAATAATTTGCGGACGATATTTAAAGTTTTTCAATTGGCAGCAACTTCCTCTTCTCTCTCTCTCTCTCTCTCTCGCCCTATCTGAGCTCCTTTACCTTGGTAAGCAGATGGCTGCATGTTTTCCTATACTGCTGATCAACCTGGCACACTGGCACACTGTGACACCTCGCTGGGTGGCACAGGAAGCTGGCATGACAGTGGCTCGACATGCCCAGTGGGAGACACCTGAGGTCGTTACCATGGAGACTTGCCATACCTTTCTCACCCTTCTGTAAATGTGCTTTGCTCGGTGGAAGGATTGACAGCTTTTCGGTGTCGTTTACATTTATATGTCATCCTGCCGAATTATGTCTCTGAGTAGAAACAGCATCTGATCGTCCAAATTAAATATTATAAATTAAATATACATCTGAAATGTATTAAATAATTTGGACAAAATCTATTTCGAGTGTTCGAGTAATCAAGTGTGTTGATTTTTTTTCAACTTTTTTTCACAGTCCATAATAGTATCTTTTCAAATACCATAATACATATCTTAAGATAATACTGATATCATTTTTGAATGTATTAAAAATAGGCCTGTTCATAGTGAAAACAATATTTCCTCTTGTTCTGTTCTTTCTTATTGTTGTGTAACATTGACTGTATGTTAATGGCCTCTGTGGCTGGAAGGGATTCATCTTTTTGACTTTTTGTCTGTTAACAGCTGAATAAAATTTCCCTTTAAACAAGCATCTTGTATTGAATCAAGGCAGGCAGACATGAATTGATTGGAGGTAGGAGGAGATGAATAAAAACAGTGGGAAATCAGCATAGCTCTCGCCCGACAGCGCTGATATTGTTTACTTATTCTTCTCTGTTAGCGTAGGAACACAAAAACCTTGAATTGAGCTTTATCTTAATCCTTCCCTCCTCTTTTCCTCTTCCTCTTCCTCTTCCCCTTATCCTTTATCCCCTCACGCCATCCCTCCTTTGATTCCCTCTACCTCTCCTCCTTTGCAGGTATTATTACAACAAGCGCATTTTGCACAAAACCAAAGGAAAGCGGTTCACCTACAAGTTTAACTTCAGTAAGGTGGTGTTGGTGAACTACCCCATCCTCGACATGGCAAACTCTCCTTTCTTTCTGGCCCAGAACCACTTCAACGGGGGCTCCACAACGCCTGACTGCAGCCCAGAGGTACAACGGGTAGGATGGAGGGACTGGGATGGGGGGAATGATAGAGGGAGATTTTCTTTATGATAAATATGTAGATAATGAAATAGGGCTGCAAAATAAACCACTATTCATCTTTATTGCAATACAGGCATTTGCAATAAATGTAGAGTGATAAGAATGAATTTAACACAATATATACAAATATTTGATGCGAACAACAAATCAGGTGTACATTTTACCTCTTAGATAGAGGCCTGGGTTTAATGGCCACGGTTTCACGACATTTTCACCATTTTACCGAGCAATCACCATCAGATTGATTGTGTGAATTTAATTTGAAGAAAATGCTTTTTTAATTTATCTCAGGAAAAAACATAGTACAGCAAATAGACAGAGAAAATGTGAGTTATGGCTTAAACTTAAAGCATTAACGTACGCCATATCGTCATGGCAATACCGAACAATGTAATTGTGAGTTAGAAATCCCATCCAAACCACTGTCTCTGTACAGCATATTTAAAAAAAAAAAAGCTTGTACCACATTTTTGGGGCTACTAAAGAAAAGTCCTGGTCACCCTTTGTTTTCAGCCTTGGTCTTTGGAACAAAAAGAAGAAGCTGGTGTGTAGGACTAAAGACCTGAGGGGGGTAAAAGCTTGCCAGAGGTCTGAGAGGTACAGACGTGCAAACCAATTTAGAGATCTAAAAACAAACTGAATTCTAAAATGAGCAGGGAGCCAGTGGACAGGTGCCAGGATAATGTTAATGTGTTCGAGCTTACAAGCGCCTGTTTAAAGACAAGCAGCAGGATTTTGGACTAAATAAGCACGTGAGGGGGGCCTGGTTAACACCGACATGAAGTTCATTACAGTAATCCAAACAGGTTGAGATGAAAGCATGAATTACTCACTCAAAATTGTTAAAACATAAAAGTAAGATTAATCTTCGATAAAAGCCTCACATGGTCAAAACTAGATTTAGCAACAGCCCATTTTCAGTCACTGTCCATTTTTATACCATTCTATACTCTCTCATGTCCTGCAGGCTTATAACAAGGGGTCAGATACATTCTCTCTTTGTACTTTAGAAAACACAATGAACGAATTACAAAGAAGAGGAGGAGGGGATATTTTGGTTTCAAGGTCAAATAGACAAAAATCTAAAAGGAAAAAACCACAGGCACAATGTAAAAGAAATTTAAAGTTTGACACCTCTGAAAAATAAGGCTCACTAAACAGAGAAAAATCTCAATCATATCAATATTCAATTTAGCTTGATGATATTAGTGTGGATTTTGGTTAATACAAATGGCATCCAAATACACAGGAGTTTTCTAAATTAAACAAAGAAAAAGAAGGCAAACTAGGAAGACACAGCTTTCTATTCCATGTTTTTTTATTCAGGCAGCTGAGATCTATTTCAGTGCAGGGATTTTGCGCTTGTATTTTCAGACCCCTGTTGTGCCTTTTTTTTTTTTTTTTTTTGCTTTTTACAAGTGAATAGGGGGGTGTTCACCATGTCTATCTGTTATTCAATAATTGTGATATAATATTATGTTTATTGTTTGTCCTGAAAGACAGCAAAAAAGAGTCAAAAATGTCCTAATTTAGCCAAAACATAATGAGATTTATTGATGTGATAACTAGAAGAAAATGAAATGAACAAATCCACTTCACTGATTTAAATCCATCACTCCATTATGGATATTTGTTGAAGATTTTGAAGACTAATTAACATCCCACGTCCTAGAAAGTGCTCCTAACTTGAAAGTACAGTAAGAAAGACTCATCCGTCATGTGTCGGCGCTCCTCTTAAGACGGGATAAGGCGACACCGACTCTGAAGGAGGTGGTGGAGGAGGCGGTTTAAACTTGTCCTTAAAACAAAAGAAGACGTTATCCCCTCCTGCTCTGATCCCCGTCTCCGATGGCGTATCCATCTGTCATCGATTGAAAATGAAAGAAATTGAAAGCAGAGGGGTCGCGTCAGATCAGATCAATGGCGGGTCATTAATGCGGTTTGTTAAGCAACGTGGATCACGCAGCTTGGGAGTACAGTCTCGCCTTTCAAACTTGCGGGGCTGCGAGGTGACACATACTATTGATTCAAAAGTCCTGCTTGGGAACAAAAAAAATCCTCCCTTTGTCCCCTTCATTCCTGAGATTCATCTGTTCCATTTATTTGCCTCCTTCACGTCACACCGACACGACACGACACACACACACACTGCTGCTCTACATCCTGAATGCATGTCACTTTCTAAGATCTCAGTCCTATTCGTCCTGTGTCCCTTCTTCTCTCTCTTCGTCATTTATCCTTTGTGCCCACAATCTTAATCGCTGGTCTCCAATTGACTCTGAACTCTTCCTGCCTTTGAGTGTTTGAGCCTCTGCGTCGCCCCTGCGTCTATTTCTCCTCCGGGTCCCATGGCACCTCTTTTTATCCTGTCCTTGCTGCGTCTCTGTCACTGTTTGCATCACACTCTGCAGGATGCTCGACGTTTGACTTTGGGCAGCACAACACAGCAGCACCATCAGAGCAGATACATAGGAAGACATTTACGTTATAATAAAAAACGATTTTAATATTTCCTCTGTCTTTTGTTCTCTCTCTTTTTGTCGCTCAGGCCATACAGTCCCTGTTTCCTCGTTTGCCAGACTCCGGCAGGGGGACTTCTCTGTTTGATCGTGGCACCACGGCACCGGGGCCTGAAGGAGACAAGCTGAGACTGGACGCGTTCCCCTTCCTCAGTTCAGGTGAGGAGAAAACTCAGTCAGAAAGCAGGATTCATTTAGTATCCCAGGGACAAAACCTTCTTAGAGAGGGAAAAACAGCTTGTATGGAGGGCATATAGGCAGTGTATACACAGAAAGAAGGAAGGAAGAGATGGTGGAGGGAAAAAGAGGAGAGCAGGGAGAGGAATGAGGATATGGAGAGGCATGAACATTTATTGTTAAAGGAAATAAAAGAGATGGCTGTCCCATCGCAGCCCGAAGTGAGGCTGTGCTTCAGGTGAGAGAGTCCAGGTTAGCTTGTGAATTATGCATTTCAGCGGTGGTACAAAAACAGGTTGAAGGCTAAAGAAATCATCCACTTTTTCAAAGCGGTTGTTCGCATTCAACGACTTTTTCTCCCCACTAAAGTCTCAGGAAATGCATTGTTGAGTTTTGCACATATGCGCCAATGCATCGGCCTTTGTTTGTAATCCTGCACCCTCTGTTCGTGCATCAGAATGTGTTTCAATGTGCCACAGAGATAGTGTGTAAACAGATGTACCCTGCACACACACACACACACACATGCTTTCTTAATCACACAGCCTGCCTCCCCCTTTTTCTCCCTCCCCACTCTGTTTGTCCTCAGGTCCTTTTCCCCCCCTTCTTCCCTTCTCACCCTCCTCTCCCTCCCATGTGTCCCCGTTGTCCTAATCCCTTCCCAGGCAGGAAGGCCCTAATTGAGGGTGCAGGCTTCAGTTTGTGGCCTGTGGGCGCCCATTACTGTGTTTTCATAAGCAAGTGAGGCCTGCCTGACTGATTCAATATTCATGTGTCTGCCAGCTACTCCTGGCCCAGCACGCAGAGACTTCAGCACTGTCAAATTAGCCCTGCATAGTAAATAACAGAGTGATAGAGAGAGAGAGAGAGAGAGAGAGAGAGAGAGAGAGAGAGATAGGGGAGAGGTGGAGGGTGAGGCGGAGGGAGAGAATCTTTGAGATGGTTGTCAGTTGGAAGGAAGTACAGTAGGTCGAGCGGCAATGCTTTTGTTTGTTCATTAAAATTGAATTCAAGCATCACCTCAAGTTTACCTCCTTTCTCTGTTATCACGACGCTAACAAGGAGCTGAATTCAAATACAATATTTAATTTGCTGCGTCTTTTCCTCTTTATCTCAAATGATGCAGTGACAAGTCTGAACATTTTCGGGGGGGGGGGGGGGGAAAGATCGACAGTTTGCAAAGTTTTTTTCTTTTCTGTCAGTCACTTAACCTCCGGAAGTGCAGGGACGAGCCCTCTAATGCATTCTTTATTCAGTCCCTGCTGGATTTTTCCACATGGTGGCTGTCACCATGGTGAAGAACAGAGGCAACTTGTTCTAATATTTCCATTTCAACAAGCGGGAATAAAAAAATGTTCAGGAAAACTGCTTGATCAGTAGTTATATTTGTTTGATTTTCAGTGTTTAGTGCAGTGTAGAATCTGGGTGTTCATGTGAAGTGTTTGTACTGCTCAGTACTGGCATGCATAAATGAACCATCAGGTTTTTTTGTTGAAAGCAACCATGCCAGATTTGGCCCCTGTGGCTTCTCATTAGACTTGCTAATACGGCTGAGCATAATTAGTGAACATTCTTGGATGTTGTATGTCAAGAAACCTTTGGCCCTCCTGAGCACTAACCTCCATCTTTGGATTTTTCTCCATCCTAGGTGCCCCATGCTACTCCAAACCCCCGTCCCTGCTGGGCCCGTACCCGCGCAACCCACCCTTTGACTACCCGTGGGGCTTCAACCCCTACCTCCCAGGGGCCTTCTCTCTCAATAACTGCCCAAAACTGCCCCCTGGCTCACTTTACCCCTCCCAGTTTTACCCTAACCCTTTACAGAGCAGCCTTTCCCAGCTGCCTCACCCCTTCTCTTCCCTGCTCCCCCCAGGGGAGGCAGGTGGAGGTGAGAGGGGGGCAGCGGGGCAAACCGGAGGCACAAACGGCACGGCGGGTGGTCAACCAGTCAGACTGTGCCTGCCACCGTACCCGGGGAGCCTGTCGATTGGTCGGACGGACATTGGGGCAGCGTTGGGGGAGAGGGTGGAGGCAAATACTCCAGGCACAGGGGTGGGTCTGACTCTTGGAGCAGTTGGACTGGGAGCCGGAACTGTGACAGGCCAGCAGAGTCCCACAGAGAGGAGAGGAGGAGGGGTAAAGCAGGACCCGGAGTCAGACTCAGACTTGGAGATCACAGATCTGAGCGACTGCAGCTCGGACAACGAGAACGAGCACGAGTTCGGCATCAGGAAGGAGTCCAGCCTGGCGAGCAGATCACAGATACTGCTGGATGGGAAGAAAGGGAGTGTGCTGCCACCAATCTCCGCTCTCCCTCCGCCTGTGTCCCCACATCCTCTGAAGAGCATGATTCCCCTCACTCCTCCACCCCCATCCCTGCCTCCCTCGCTCTCCCCCGCCGTGGCTCTGCATGACAGACACAGGGAGACAGAGACTCTCAAAATGATCCACAGCTAATACTTTCTCTCCTGCGTCCACCATCTTGCCAGTCTATGCTCTGATAACTCTCTTTTTCTCTCCTTTCTTTTCACGGAGACACTTTCCTGCTTTAAATGGTCAACTCTTGATGGACACTTTTTCAAGGAAAGGCAGTTATGTTCTTTACTTCTAGAATTACTGTTTCCCTGTTTGCTGTGTTAGTTTTTAACTCGCCCACAGTCCATTACCCTGCAGACGTGTCCATCTTATGCGTTCAGTTTTTAAGCTATCGGCTGTCCATATCCCCACCTTGTCCTTTCTGTTTTGATCTCTCACACCAAATGATCGCTCCACACTTTGTTGACTTGTTAAGCGCGTTGCCAGCAGGACTCGACAATTTTCTGTCTGCGGTCGAGCTATGATAGAAGGCAGCGAGGTTGTAAATTACAGCACAGCAACACCTACCCTGACAAACATTAACAAACAACATCCCTATACTAACAGAACAGAACAACAAATGATGCTCAGATCGATCCAATTTTACACATTTGTCCTGTAATTCTTCAGATTTGGACCATATATATATAAAATCACCACTTGTTCTGAGATGTAGTCTAATACTGCCACCTAGTGGTCATTTTAGTCAACATTTTCTTTAATGGATACATCTCATCTCCCCATCATCCTTGGAGAAAAATTCTATTACCTATGAGTTTATTTTGCACTTACTTTTAACACATATTGTTTCTTGCAGGTTTATTTAAATTTTAAAATCCTAATTTTTAATAGTGATAACTGTGATAGTGTGTGAACATTTATTTTGTCCTGTGGTTCAAGTATTTTCTGCACATTTTTTATTTTAAAAAAAAAGGGAAAGAAAAAGAGAGCAGAGGGAGCTGGACCAATCTAGAAATTTGTATGACTATTTCTGTGTATATATTTTATTATGGTGTACATTACATTTAATTATAATTCACTATGATAAGATTTAGCTGTATTGTTGTGATTTAATTCCGTATTTAAACATGTTGGATAAATTATAAGCTTAGGTGTATCAAAGTTTAAATTATTGATGGCAGAAGATCTGCACTCTGAAGATGTTTTTCTATGATGAGGACAGAGTTCACACTGGGAATTGTCTCTTCCCCCAATTAATTGTGCCCTTTGGTCATTTTTGCCAGATGCCCAATGTACAAACCCTTTGGGTTCAAAAATATGCTGGTGGACTTATTTTTATAGTTAGCATTCACCAAGTGTAACTGTAATGTAATTAGTCTAATGTGAATAATATTGGTCTTTGCATTTTCTTTTTTAAATCCTCCCCTCTAAATCTGTTTTTGATTATTTTTCAATCAGTGCTTTTTGTCCACGCCAGCAGCACAGCAATTTGGTTTGCTTGAGGACATTAAACAGTGTCGGAAAAATTATTCAAAAACAGTTTCTTTCTGCTCTAACAGGTCTGATGAAACAACCTTCTTTTGCGGCCCAGCTTTCTCAGCACACAGTGCACACTTCAACATATTGTACAGCTTCATAGCCTTTATATCTGATGGTTTGTCAAACAGTGCCCATATACCAATCGTTGTGAAAGCTCTATTGTAAAGTTAATGTAAAGCTCTATGTTTGTTGAGTTGCTACAGGAAAAAGGCCTCCAGTCACGTCCATGTGGAGTTCACTTACCAACAGCTGTAAATACTGTTTCCTCTGTGTGTATATGTGTGTGTACACATCCAAAAACGACAATGCAGTGCTTTCACCTGTCATCTCTTTGTTTTGCTGTAAAGAGGAAAAATGGAAAGTGGCAAAAAAGAAGAAAAAGATTAATATCTTCAAAGCAATAAACATTATTCTGGATAGTGGACTGTGGTTGACTCTGAGTTTGTTGAATAGATGCATTGTGTGACAGCGAGTAACAAAATGTGAGGTGGCGTTTCTGTCAAATATAGTGCAGGGGTTCCCCTCACATTTTCTTTTACTACGACAGCATGGTTGAAAATCCATATTTTATGTCCAGTGCATTCAGTGAATTATATAATATCTTCTGATCACTGCACTAGTAGTTAGTACATTTTAATACAGATAATATGTGACCGCTATCACCAGCTTAGTATTGTGGTCACTATTTATGATTTCTGCTCAGTTTGGATCTTTTAAAAAGTTGCCCTACACCGATCAACAATACGGACTGTTTTGCAAGCCTGCAAAAATGAGTCAAGAAAGCTACATAGAATTAAAAGTAGAAGTTCGAGAGAAACATTGTGTAGAATTTGAGAATTAAAATGACAGTCGATCAAAGGATTTATTTCTAACAGCTCATATCTGCATCAATGAAAACCTCAATTCAATTGTGTTGTGTAAGTTTGCTTCTTCCTTATTTTGTGTATTTTTTTATATTGTTATAGTGTTTCAGTTCCCCTCCGGGTTTAACTGTTCAGTTGAATTACATATATACACTATTTTTACTGAGTAATAATGATAATAATAAAGAGGAAACAGCCTGTTGGACATGTTCATGCTTTTAGGTTTCCTATGATGTCATTACAATTTACACACACACTTTAAACTTAAACACTGCACTGTCCTAAAAACTGTTGAACTTATGTTTGCCTTTTGTGCTGGCACTTCACTTCTAACAGCATCTTCAAATGATTTTTTATTACCATTGTTTCTAACCTGAGTGAGGAACACGTCCATTTTAAATAGACCTCTCTATAGAAGCAGTCAGCGCATGAGGTCAGGCCTTACAACTTGTTTCGAGTACATCTAGAAACCTTCAATGTTAACACAAAGTCGCTGCAACAATTTTCACTTAAATTGTATCCACCTAACAGCAGCCTCTCAAAATGTACAACCATGAGGAGTTAACCTGATAGGAAAACTCTAGCAGGAAGGACCTTTCATAAAAATTAGAAGGCCATCGTTATATACAGTAGCATTTATTTGTTAGCTTGTGGTTATCATGATGGACACACACATTTTTTTTTTTAGCACATTCTAAATCTCTCATGTAATCTCTTTATATGAGGTGATAACAGGCAATCATGTACACTACTACATTAAATCGTAATGGAAAAGTCCTGAATATACATAATTTCAATGTAACATGGACAGAAAGATATTAAAATACAATAAAGAACAAACGTGAACATCTTGAAATACATTAAAACGAGTTATGATATTATCATTGGACTTTAAAGTGATCTTGAGGTGGTATTGCTCAGATATATTTCAGGTCATATTGTCAGGTCAGTACTGTTAAGAGGCGGCTTGGAGTCGACCGTGTCATGTGTATGTTTCTCCACAAGGTGGCGCAAGGAGGCTAGACAGAAGAACAGAAGCGAGGCACTTGTGAGCGAGAGAGGGGAGTTTAAAGTTAGATTTCAGCATGATCTATGTAAACAGTTGCTTTGATTTCACGGTAGACACATGTTCTTGGTGGTGGTCAAATATTTGTTATATGTTTTGCTTGATAATGTGCCGATTGTTCATGGAAGAAATACATAGCTTAATACAGCTGGGCGAGCTGTGGGAAATAACAGCCAAGTCAAATAACTGATGCTTAATACAGAAGATAGGGTTTAAGGAGCTAATATTGGTCAATTTATGGAGGGAAACAACTATAGTATAATATAGTAAATAGTTAGGCTACTGCAGACATTTATACAAATCGATAAAGATAAAACTACATGCTCCTGCATTCCTCAAAGTTAAAGTATGAAATAAGGACATCGAAGAAATAGTAAAACATATTGGACACAGAGTAATGTGGTTCTGGAAAGTGTTAAAAAAATAAACACTTTAATGACTCCTCTAAATATTACGTGAAGACTAAATTTGTTTTGGGACTGGTAAAAGTGTTTGGCCACTTGTAAATATGTTTTATAAAATATAAATGTGTTCCTCGGTAAAATTGTTTTGGTTTTGTAATTTTGTTTCATGAAATGTAAAAATGTTTTTGAAAATGTAAATTTGTCTCAAATTTTGTAATTTTGCTTTGCACTTCAAAGTCACCGCACTAGCCAAATGTCGCTTAAACAAAACACAAACTATAAGAAAAAGTTGATATTGCGCTTAAAAAAAAAAAAAAACAATGTTCCCAATAGAAAAGAGTGAGGAGTCAATGAGGGGGAAGGCTTAAAATGTAACACAGTGCGGAACAAGCTGTTAAAACACTTAACCTTTTTTTTTATAATATTGCCACTCGAACCGTAAAGAAAGAAACACGGAAATAGTTACTTTATGTTAGAAATAAAAGTGTAATAGTATGTTAAAGTGTAAGTAATTGTGAAAGTCAAATCTTTCGTACTTTCAGGTTGTAATAACCCTGTGTGTATGTGTTTCTTTTTTTTCTTTTTTTTTTTCTTTTTTGCATGTGTACTTCCGCGTACAATGTTTTTTTCCCCACTGACACACGACAACTTTCGAGCAGGAAACCTATCAGACGCTTCGCCTGTCGTTTCTCCTGTATTCACTGGTGAGTCCATTATATGAACTCTATATTTAAGAGCACTATTAAGAGCTTGAACTTTCATGGCTCTATGCGGTGAAATTAAAGTGGATGTGGAGATTTGTTTTACCGAGAGAAACAGCTTACCCCCCCCCCACCCCCCCTTTACCCTCCTCCCCTGTGCGAGCTGCAGACGGTGGAGTCCACATAGAGGAATGCTGTGCTCGGCTGTCTGCATACATACCTCCTCCTGTTTGGATAAAAAGCTACTTTATAATAATAACTTTCAATGACATTGTCTTTTATAAATGTAGCAGTAGTTGTGTGACTCTTTGGAAACTTTTAAATGTGAGTCAGAGGCAGTGAGGACGGTCCATACACAACTTCAGGTAGCAGAGTTTGACCGTGTGTATTTATTTTTTTTGGGGGGGGGGGTAAAGTCATACACGATTTTACGACTTGTCTTGTTTAGGTCTGATACTGAGCTACAAATCACTATAATATTCTCAAACGACGTGCTGCTGTGTCTTTGGGAGTCAGTAGGGAGTTTATAGCTGGTGACCTTGTGACATTTTATGTATTCTCTGGAAAGTATCCAAATTGTAGTTCTGAGGTTGTTTCTCACAAGAAACATACAGTCTTAATAAAGGCTATACAGCTGTTTGTTTGTTTTTTCCTTGTTAAATTATTGGTTGGTAGTTTTACTACTCGGTCCACTTGAAACAATGGCTCTCAGCAACGCGATTAGAGATTAAAGTAATCTGTGCCACATCAAGCTTTTTTTTTTTGTTTTTCTGTAATTTATCCATCAACTTTGTTTCTGCAACACAAAGAGGCTACAAACATGTTGCACGGTTTGACCCTTCCAGCTTCCCCTCCTCCTCTTTTCCCTATAGCCCTCACTCATCTGATCAACCTATATAGAGTGTGTGTGTGTGTGTGTGAGGGGGGGTTTAGAGTGCAGACAGTGCTCAGTAATTAGTGTCTACATATAATTGATTAGCCCCGGTGATATTGCCTTGTTAAACAGAGGACATTGCCTGTGAAGAATAGGCGAGAGTTTCCGGCTTAGGAAACTGCATTTACTGTCCATCTACTAGTGTGGCTTCATTATGGCTCTGCAGTCATCAACTACAGACAGCAGCTGGGAACCGTGCGGGTTACCAATTAGTTTCTCACGTTTTCATTTATCTATTATATCTATTTATTTAAGCAACCGTTTTGCAGCCAGGTTGCCAGTCCAGTTTGTCCTGTTTCTGCATCGATGGCGTTCCCTTTCCTGGGGGTTTTACTCTGGGGGAAAAAAAGGGAGCTCTGCCCCTGCAAACTCATATTTCTGGTTAACGCTCATAACAATTGGGTTTTCTTGTTGTTAGAAATGGCTATGTATGTGTAAAGGGCGTTGAAGGCAGCCGTTTTTCGGAGACTGTGACGTGTTCCTCAGCCAGCCGCTACACCCCAGAGGCCCCATGTGAAGCAGGCTCTGCCACTTCCTGTTACGCTCTGCTAGACGAGAGGAGCCCTGCACTTGTCCCCTCTCTCTCTCTCTCTCTTTCTACGTTTTACAAGTGCAGGCTTGTGTGGAGCCCAAGGGCTACCTTCTCTTCCTTTTAAAGGAATGTTGGCTATTTAATCAGAGTTGCTGTGCCGCTCTCTCTCTCTCTCTCTCCCTTTCTCGCGCTCTCTCTGTTGTTACAGGCCTACCTATACTCACCCACATGTGCAGCCCCTTGTAGGGGTTGGAAGATAAACTCTGATGAAGATACAATAAGACGCAACAGTCTTTATTAGCCTCTGTGAAAGAATCCCAACAGCTGTGATGACAGGTAATGGCACCCACCTCTGGAACAGCCAGGGGGTGTCCTAAGGGCCTGGAGCTGTGTTGCAGGAGAGCTAATAATTTACTGTAGTCAGAGCCGACTTCAAAGGGAACACAGGTATTCTTCTCTGGCTTCAGTCAGATTGACGCACAGTCTGCAGATAATGAGAGACAGAGCGGACTGCGAGGCTCAGCTTCTCTCTGCGGGTCAGCAGAGAAATCTACTGATTCCTCCTGAATGAGCTCAGTGGGTGAGGTGGGTTGAAGATACCGAAGTGAGTGTGTGTGTGTGTGTGTGTGTGTGTGTGTGTGTGTGTGTGTGTGTGTGTGTGTGTGTGTGTGTGTGTGTGTGTGTGTGTGTGTGTGTGTGTGTGTGTGTGTGTGTGTGTGTGTGTGTGTGTGTGTGTGTGTGTGTGTGTGTGTGTGTGTGTGTGTGTGTGTGTGTGTGTGTGTGTGTGTGTGTGTGTGTGTGTGTGTGCCATAGTGCATGGGAAGATGGTGATGTTGCACAGAGCCCTTGGCACAACCACACAGCTAATCTCAGCACCAAGCAAGGTGAGACACTGTAGGCAAGGCAGTTCAGTGCGTAGATCACCCGTATACATATGTAGCATGTTATTCTGTGCAAAACGAAGTTCTGAAATATACATTTTTCACTTAGTGCACATTTTCTTAACTGAATTTTCAGAGAATTCACTGAAGACAGCTGCATAAAAAGTAGTGGAACAGACCATACCAGTTTCAGAGTGCTGGTGTTGTTCATGCTTAATCTTATGAATGAAACTTGTAACATTTTTAGGGCATGGCCGCTCTTCCAGCCAATGGAATCCCACCACACTCAGCTGTGTTGTCGTGTTTTAAACCTTAAGCTCTCAAATATCAAACGTTGCACAAAAAAATATTTTATTGTTCATCCTTTGCAAAGATGAAACACTTCTGCCACTGTTCTGTAGTTAATGATATCAGCTCATTCACAGGGCTGTAATGGTCAGTGTGTTCACCTGCCTGTCTTCTGTCATCTCTCTGCTGTCATCAAGGATGGCTTCAGTCACCAGATTAGGTTTGCAGTTTGTGTTGTCAAAGTGTGGACATGTGTGGTGCAGCTTGGATAAACCCCACAACTGAACGAGCCATTCAGGGGCCGAAACAAATTGCATCCAATCTCAGTGTGAGTGTTTACGTGCTCTCACACTTGTTGATAACAGGATTTTGTATGGCAAGTGTCACCTTTTGCTGCGGCAGTTTGTGCCTCTCACTCGAGGCAAAAAAAAAAAGGTAGAAAATGGAAAGAGTTACATCCGTCCGTCCAAGTGTGAGTCAGAGAGAGATGGCTGGAAAGCTGATGTGACAGAGAGTGAGTGAGAGAGAGAGAGAGGAAACAGAGAATGAGCTCTTTCATTTGAGGGCCAGGGTGGAAAAAGCGAGACTAGACTCCATAGATGATGTTTACTCTTGAGGAGTGAAGGATGGGGGGTATGGAGGGGTGAAAGGTCCTCCACTCTCTGCATGTGTGCAGACTGTTTGTTAGTACCGAGGAATGACACTTCTGCAATGAATACCATAAATCAATATTTCAATTGACATTTTGGAGATGCATTTTTTTTCTTTCAGGATAAATTCACAGCCACCACATGAATAAAGTCCTCCTGTAAATTTGGCCAATTTAAAAAAAAAAGTTATATTTTGGGCTTTTTTCCCTCTTTATTCGATAAGATAGCTGAAGAGACATAGGGAGTATTGGGAGGAGAGAGTGGGGGGATGACATGCACCAAAGGGTCGAAGTCGGATATGAACTCACGTCCGCTGATGAGGAATTTAAGTTGCGTATAAGCGGCCCGCGTCATGACAGCTATGCTATCAGCGCCCCCAATATTTTTCATTTTAACTGTGATGAATGATGCAGCTGCTTCATTATTTTTCATGCTAAATTGGATTGAACCTAAATTCACTTGTTTTTGGTGCACCACACTTGCCACCAAGCACTTTTAAGTCTTCACTTTGCTTTTCATTTGGACTGTATGACCTCTTTGTGGCTTCTAGGGAGCTATATGAAATGGTGATGTCATTCGAGTCAGCTTCGGTTTGGACTGAAGTCAACACGTTTTTGAAAATGAGAGACTGTGGAGTTAGAAACATTTGATCAAATTAAGTTTCTGTTGGTGGCAGCTTCTTGTCTCTGCAGGAGGCGAGCAGCTTGACGCTATATTTAGGCACAAAGAACATGACAACCCCAAATCTCCTCATGAACTATGGTGAAGTTATATTGGCTGTAGACTCTTGTATACATTCATTTGAAATACTGATTTAAACTTGAGGTAAACATTGATCATCGCTACAGAGAAGTGTCTTAAGTGATAAACATTGCACTGTCCTTTTATACCTTATGGTGTCGTCCCATCCTGAGAGAGACAAGAATGTTGTAGGTCTGGATTGCACACTATTGGCATGAGGTTAGCTTTATCATGAATGATGTTCTTGTGTGTAAGTAGGGAGAAGCAATGTTGACAGAATTTTGCAAATGTTAAACTCTGATAAAATTCTGCAGGGGGAATTTTTCTTACTTCTTTGTTCGGTATCACTGTAAAGTCAGAAGCCTATTAAAACTGGACAGTGAACTCACAAAAGCACAACAGACATCATGTGTATTATTGAGTCGTGGTTTTCGTCCCAGAATTAGAAGTTTCTGTTTGGCCTCGGCAATCACTGCTCCAATCACACACACACACACACACACACACATACACACACACACACACACACACACACATGGAAGCAGTTAGACCAAGCTGGAGGTTCACTGTGAGCTGCCAATCCATGCCAGTCGATTGGCCCTAGCCTATCAAATGTTTCCATGAAGCGAATGACCTCTATATGGGGACATGCAGAGAGAGAAAGAGGGGGAAGGTACGGGAGTATGGAAGGCGTTTGTTTGGGTGGGGGTGGCAGTTTGTTGGAGCAGGAAAGTGAAGTGTACTTTGGCTCCAAGGAGAGACGATGGAAAATGAAGAGAAGGTGCGCTGAGCCCGGGTGAATGTGCACGGCTGTGTGCGGAAGAAGCTTGTGATTTGTGCTACCTTGTTGAACATCATCATCAAAATGCTGCACGCTGAGATTTGGGGAGGGGGAAGGGGGATCGTTCGGCATCATTAAAAAAAAAACCTCTGAGAGCAATGTCTACTCAACTGAGATCATATGAAGAGAAGGTCAATGATTCTCTGCAGCGATTGTGTCCAAATAAAACCATCAAGAAAAAGGTCATTGCAGTAAAACTCTCAGAGAAGATGTGGCAGATGTGGTGCAACGAGTCCTTTAGAAACGGTGAGACGTTCAATGATATGATTCCTATTTTTATTTTTTTCAAAAGAACAACATGTAAGGTAGGATCTTGTCAGGCAATGAAAAGACCTGCCTCTGCTTTCCCTGCGCCATTGGACCTAATCTTATTTTAGCCACTACGTAATGGTCGTTAAATTACATAATTGGGCCTTGTCTGCCGGGCCATGAATGCACTGGCTGTCTTGGAGCGATCATACAAGGGACCGTTTTATTTCAAGCTAAAGGTGGAGTAGAAGAAGGAGGGACAGGGAGAGAGAAGCGGTAAATGAAAAAGGAAATGCAGAAAGATGACATTTTCTCAAACAAGGTATAAAAGAAGAAAAAAAAAAAGGATGTGGTAGTCGAAAACAGGCGATTAAAAAAAAACGTCTGAGCGAGCATATTCTCCACCGCAGAAGAGTAACTCCCTCTCTCTCACACACTGATGTCATTTCCCTTGTACTTTACACAAACTCTCTGCTCTGCTATCTTCTCTATCTCTGTTGTTTGCTTACTGTCGGAGCTGTGACAAGATTTCTGGGATAACTTTGCCCTCAGTAATGTTCACATCACTGTTCTCTTACCCTTTTACGGCGCTGAATATTTGATCAAGATTTTTTTTATCTTGAATGATCTTATCTTGGTGAATTGAAAAGAGTCTTATCTTTTAATCAAGTCACTTGTTTGCGGAATAATTTAAGACGCTTGTGTTCTCTGTTGGGATAATCTGTTCTGAAGTCGTACCTCCTGAAGGTTGTTCTTTACACTCATGAAGTAAAGTTTCTAAAGAATGGTAAGAATCAAAGCACGTTGACTTTAAGATGTCTTTACCTTCATTCACTCACATTATACAGTCCAAACTCTTCTCGTAATTGGAACTCCAGTGGTTTCATCAGATTTTCTGTATCTTGTCAAAGTCGACATCCTCAGTGCTGCAAGTTTTTGTTGAGGTTTTACCTCCCAATCCATGTTAACAATGAAAACCTCTTTTTCTTCCAGATTAAAGAAAATGCCGCCTCCCTAGACACATTATAGCCGTTTTCACTGGCTGCATTGTTCTCCCCGTGATGTTGTGTAAACTTAATAAGTGTGTCAAAGTAGTGGCTTGTTCCTTTAAGACAGCATTTGTCTGTATTTCATTCAAGCCCATCTGATATACTGGTCAGTCAATGTCATTGCTGATGCATGCCTATCACATATACCCTACGCTTGACTCTTTAAAGCCCCGCTTTGGGAAATATTGTTTTGCACTCGAGCACTGCACACATTTAGCTGCCTCCACAGTAGCATCAGTACATAGAAACAATCCACATGTGAACAGAGAACCTGTGAAAACCACCAATAACATAAAGTGCATTTTACCCATAGGTACAAGATCTGCATAAAACAAAAACAAGAGAAAAGATAAGAACACTGTAACGCTATAGCACAACCCATACAGACTTTGAGTGAAGTGGACAAAAAGGATTTTAGTTTTTAAAGGTTCAGTTTGAATTGGGGAACTCTATAGTCTGGCAGATATAAGAGCCTCTACACAGAGTGCAGGATGTGACACAGGTCAGTCAACGCTCTGTGTGCTGCATGAGTATAAACAGCTCATATATTGACTGGGGGGGGGGGGGGCGGCGTTCCTGATGAAGTAGCGGACTGACCACTTGGAATTTCCGGCTTCTGAGATCAAATGGAACTCACCATCAGTCCCCCCCCCCATAATCATCAAGGCAGTCTGTGGGAGGAGCAAGCTTGTATCTGTATATGTTTGTGATCAAAATGAGAAGAAGTTTTTTTTTAACCTATAATGCAGAAACGATGGCTTGGGCTGATTTGGAAATGTTGTCATTTATCTGTTTGTCAAGTACAGCTGCCTCTGAATCCATTATGAACAATATTCCGAGTGCTGTCTTCGGAAACCTTTAATTAAGAATATTTCTTTAAGCATACTTAGTATCAATATCTAAATGTCTATTTTCATTCTTGTTTTAGCCACAATATCGAAATTAAATATCCCCTCTACTATATTCATCTGTGTTAAAATGTCAGAGTAGTCAGGCTCTACTTTTCTCACCTAGTTCAACAAATGTCAGAAGCTAAGCGTGCAGCATTTAAGAAAGTCAATCCACCTTTCATAATTACAAAATGAATGTTGTTAGCAGTTACACAGTATTTTTCCGCAATTGTGACGCACACCCAAATGATGAATTGTGACTAATCATCATGAGAACATTTTCACTCGTGTTGTAGTCATTGTCGTCTCTGCCAGATAAAGCCAAAACCATTGAGTCAAGGTGGAAACCTTTTAACTGAATGTCTGTTCTTGAACATGTTTTCAAGATGCCTCTGTGCTACTCAGACTTTCCAAACTTTCTCACACATACATTTCAATAGCTTGTCTTTCTTTTTTTTTTCCCACTGCCTTTCTGCCTTATTCCTCATTTCCTGCCGCACCGTGTCCCCTCTTTTAATTTCTTGTCCATGCTCCCTCTCCTCCTCAATGTGGGCCCCTTATTCTTTCTTCTCTCTGTTTAGTCGGTTTTGTTCATATAGGATAATATGTGCATGTTTACCAGTCTTAGTTCGTCCTTGAAGTTTCTGTTCGAGCCATGAAGTAGAACAAATACGTTTCTAAATTTAAACCATCTAAGGTTCTTTGACAGTATGTAAAATATAGGAAGATAAATGTTGAGATAAAAATGAGAACACATTATTCAAGTTGTTGAAGCTCATACTCTTACATTACTATATCTGTATCACGTCCTATGTTGGACATTATCTCTTCTCATTACTCAAATTGTATCGTGGTAATGTAACTGTTTTATTCTTATACTATTGAACAAATGTAGTTGTAAAATGCCAAAAGACATCTGGCAAAGGGACTGTGGATGAGAATTAGAATTGTTCTCCTAACTCTGGTACATTTAAATCTGTCTGAATGTTGATTACTGTGCACTGTCGCTTTTTACAAATGAATACATAAATAAAAACACATTTTTTTCCTCATTTTCACGTCAGGGTGATTGTGTTGTAAAAGTGACATCTTTTATGTCCTCTGAAAAACCCAATCAAAATTTGCATATGAACTATGTTGTTTTAAGTCTGTCTTTTCCTGTTCAACTTATTTTTGCGTAACTCTGTGTTCCTAATTTTTTTTCATCACTTCTCATGTCGTGCACACTTCCTTTTCTGGTTCCTGTGTGATCTTAAACATGAGCGTCACCGCTGTTTTCTTCGATGCAATTTTTTTTTTTTTTTTTTTTTTTTACAATTTCCTCATTCTCTCTGTCTCTCTCACCTTCTTTCTGTCTTGCTTTCTCTTTCTCTCTCTCCCTGCCCCCCCCCCCCCCCCTTTTCATCTGATAGGTCATACAAGAAATGGCTCTAATAGCTTCCTGAGGAAATTACACCCTCTTCCTGTCTGTGTGCCTCCCCATTTGCCACCTTCCACTCCCCCAGTTTTTTTTTTCGCTTCTTTTTCTTCTTCTGTGCTCAGTGGCCTCAGGGATCTGCTGCTGGAGGAGCAGTGGCGCTGGTAGGAATCCCCCCGTCACTGCTAATGATGCTGGGGTCTGATGAGAGAGCCAGATAAACAGCAGCACAAACACAGCAAGCTATAGCCATTAGCTGCTCTGCTATTTTTGGACACTGCCCTCATAGCATATGGAGGACAGGACACAGCCTATTGTGACTGAGCGTAAGAAGAGAACAGTGACCTGTGTTCATACAATGTGGCCAGGTGCATTCAGTTGTTGTGGATGAGAGGAGCTTTAGTTTTCAGTACAGGGACATGTACTGTAAGTATGTGTGAGTGTCGCCTGCTGTCATTTTGTTGCAAGAAAGAAGATTATACTAATGCAGTTCAATTCTAGTCTAGTCTTTTTTTTGGTAGCGCACTTGTAACCACAAGCAACAGAGATGTCACGTCGTTGTAGCACTGGTGAAGTATCAGAGTAAACTTTCACTTCACACACACACACACACACACACACACACACACACACAGCACAGTTCTATCCTGCTGGCTGCCACAAAAACTAGCTTTCTTTTACTAGTTTGTCTGGAGTTGCCTACCAAAGCCTTAACTCTGTGATTGAGCTGATTTGTTGAACAAATCATAACACAAAGAAAGTTTTTATATATCTCAAAGGAATCTGGAAGTTACGAGGGTCCAGCATTTTAGCTATTTCCAGCAAGAATGTAACTGTCAGATATTCAAGTCATTATTCTGTGATGATTAATAAAAGACTATTGTTTGATGCTTCATCACTTTATCTGATTAACTGAAGAATATAAAATGCCCCTAAAAAGGTAAAGTGCAGGATTAATGGATTGTTCACTGCAGCTTGGTGTCATGTCCACTGCTTATCACACTTCATCTCCTTTTTTCAACTCGGAAATTTCCCTTATCCATGTCATACTGTGAGGAGTCGATCTGAAATTGGCAGGATAATCTTTGAAGAGTGTTTATATATTTTTAAAAGTTATTATTATCATTATTATTTGGTAGAAGTGATTTGATAATTGTATCACGACTCAGATAAAGAACCTGCTGCCAAATCAATATTTGACAGAATTACATTTATCAGATGTAAATTATCCCACACTAAAC
Organism: Labrus bergylta; assembly: GCF_963930695.1. Lineage (NCBI taxonomy): Eukaryota > Metazoa > Chordata > Actinopteri > Labriformes > Labridae > Labrus > Labrus bergylta. The sequence goes on from NC_089202.1 coordinate 15,627,365, forward strand.
TTTGAACGTGTGTGTGTGTGTGTGTGTGTGTGTGTGTGTGTGTGTGTGTGTGTGTGTGTGTGTGTGTGTGTGAGATCAACTTTTGGCTGCACTCATGGCCCTTAGCGTTCTGCTCAGTCTGCAGAGTGAGTGCAGCACAGATCATGTGATCATGTAAGAGCATTATTGTGAGGAAACTTGCTCTATTTAATTTAACACTCTTTCTTTAAACCCTCAATGTAAGCGTGTTAAAGCTTGTTACTTGCAGATGCATGCAGCCTTTTCACGGAACTTGTCATTATTAAGATACTTTCTATTTGTGTGTATCAGAGGCTGCTGTTCATCGCAAAGATGTCTTTTGGAGCGTCTTTATCTGGTCGGTGTTTTGGAGATGAGTTTTACTGATTAAATAAGACATTATTAAAATACAGCAGGTGTACAACAATGAGCCAATTCACTGTTTGCCAATCCACATAACGACACACTTTGTTCTCTGTTTGATTTTCAGAAATCCAATATCAGCACTTTTCCTCTCTTAACACTTTGGGTACATTTGAATAGTCCTTTTGGGTTAGGAAGGTTCCTCACTGAGTGAAACGACCGGGAAGTATTAATGTGTAAGCAGTGATAAGAGCTGTTTGAATTCTCCATACGTTAAGGAAAGGAGCTTCACTGCTTCCTTTATTATCTCCTTTAGCTTAGGACACACTGGACCATCCTTAATGAAAGGAGAGAGGAAAATATCCCCCACAATTCCTTAAGTCAACTTTATTTGATGTGCGGCGCCTCTCAACCGTTCATGAAAACAAGGCAAGGCAAGTTTATTTATGGAGCACCTTTCAGACACCAGGCTATTCAAAGTGCTTCACACAGGCACATAAAGCATTTCAAACATTTCACAAGATAATAATATACACACACATACACACACACACACACACACACACACACACAGTATTATACATATCTGTAAGTAAAACAAAGCAAAGCAAAGCAGGTAAAAATGTCTCTAATAACGGTCATGGTGGTTTGCTCAAATGCCACATTGAAATGACTACAATCTACCTGATTGTAGTAAAAAATAATAATTCACTAAAATTAAACAGTAGTTTTACTTCAAAGAAACTTATGATTCATGTTGATTAAATACAAGCGGAGAAGAGGGCGGGCAGATAAATATTCTCCATGAGACAACATTGTCACCTCACATATTGTAGCTTTGCTTTTTTATTTCATCTAAAACTCCAATCAATCAAACTGTGTTGCACTTACCACTTAAGCTAACAGCTAGGTGTGGTCAGTGTTTAACCACTGCATACTGCAGTAGTTAAACATAAGCAGGATTTCTGCAGTTTTGATGAAACGTTGTTTTTCCCATCATGATTAAGGCCTAAGTAAGAAATCCAATTTGTGATGGTGGAGTGTCTGTATTACAAGCTGGAAGACACAACCAGTGTAGTCTATTGATAAAAGTAATACATTTTATTTTTTATTACATAAAAAGAGTAACAAAAGGGATTAAAATCATTCATAAAATCATTCTTAATAACAAGTTAGCTCAAATTAAGAGATATATAACTTCACAGTAGTTCTCAGATCTTCAGACTGTCACAGCGGCTAAAAGCTGCCTCGTCCTGAGGAGCTGTTCTGTTTCATAACCTGAACAAGGTCTTAATATTTATCATCAATATTGGCTGCACTAACAACACGGCACCAGGCGATAGATGCACTCTTTGTAGTCCATCTTCAACAGATTGTAGTTATTGCAGACCCGTGTGACATGTGTAACATCTGCCTTGTGTTAAGAGCAGTCTGATTCTCTTATCACTGCGGTTGTACTTCCTCTTATTCTCTTCATTTCTCATCATTTTTGCCATTCATTTGTGTTGGGCCTTCAATTTTAGATATCTACAACGTCATTCCTCCTGTCCAGAATGAACATTGTGGATATCTACAGTAGAATTATTTCAAGGAAAACCTCTAATTCCTACACAATCCAGAAATTAAGACAAATAATTTTAATACTTTTTTAATAACTTATAACTGTATTGAAAATATCTTAATTAATCTTAATTAATCTTCAGTTGCCTAGGAAGAATTCTACTGCACATATCCAGTGAGGAATTATTTTGACATGGTGGATAAACTGGAAGCCTGATACACATGAACGGCAAACGTGACATAATTTATCCTACAGGAAGAAGGATATTCTTACTTTTGAGAACACAGTTTAGATAAATCCTTATATGGATGTCTTAAAATGTGATTACTGAAGGGAGTCTGTTTGCTTTGAGTGTTACAACTGCTTGCCATAAGACGCTCTTAACTTACCACCCTGCCCTCTGACGGTCACTGATTGACAGGTGTGGGACCCTCCAGTCGTGGTATGGACACTGAAGATGCCCACTTCGGGGTGAGCTCACAGCTTTACTCCTCCTCTGAGGGGTTTCACAATGGCCGTGGGGTTTGCGTAATATATCTGATGTAACTGTGACTCACGTTATAATTAGGCTGCAGCGTAACCTCTTAATGACCTGGTGGAAAATATGAAATGCTTCACTGTGCTGCTTCTTCTACACTTTCAAAAAAAAAAAAAGGTCTAATAAAACAGGTGCTTTTATTTCATTTGCTCATGTACAGTATGAAATGTCTTTCCCCTGAAGCAGAGAGGAATGCTGCTGTGAAGGACCAGTTGTCATATAACACACACACAGACACACACATACTCCCCACAATCACATAGGAATGGCCCCCTCCCACATACATGCTCAGTCTTAACCCACGCCACACACAAAGGCACGTACGCTTGATGGCTATCATTGGATTGATGCCACCTGACACTTAGTTAGTACAGGAATGTGATGAAGGGGAGGGAGTAGAGGGCAGGGTGGGGGGCAGCTGCCGACCCGATCTCCGCACTTCTTGGACGTTCTGTTCGAGTTATCCCATCGGCCCTTTTCTTTTCTCTGCCTCAGCCACGTCTGTATGAGTCCCGAATGACCCTCACAGGTTGCAGTGAGTATGACAGCTATCATGCACTCATAGAGGTGAAAGGAGGGAGGGTCTGCTCACTGTTGAAAACTCACAGACTGTCTCCATCTGTTGTCTGACCCGTGCCATATGCTGGAATGCACCACTTGGCTCCTCCTGCCACGCCACGATCTCTTTAAATGCAGAGCAGCGTTGACCTTCCCCACTTCCCCTCTGAGTAGCCGCAATTTGATTCCCCCCCTGCCTGCTCAAGTTTTTCTCTCTGAGTACAAACATGGATTACAGTGCCTGAGATATCAACCAAGACATAACAACAACAAAGGATGGACTTCAGCGTCTCCTGTAATGAGGAGGCTGAAATGCTCTGATCTGTAGTCCAACACAGTGGCAGCATTTTTCTGTAAGGGCTTTCTGTAGAGTTTGGAAAGGCATCTTCTGCTTGTTTTATTGTAATTTAAATGTGACTGTTAAGTGACATATAAAAACAAATCAACTGTCAGTGCACTTACTTTTAATACTTCAACAGTCACCGTACATGATGTAATAAACCTTTGATGAAGGCCGATATAGAAAACCATGGTAACTAATTTAAGCAGAAGTCCCAAATATTTCATGGTCAGAAGCTTGAAAATAAATACAAATCTATATATCTTGGTCTGACGATGGTGTTGTTTGAATATTTTGGGATTGTATTGTCATTTAAAAAAAAAAAGACATTAGCTGGAGCTCAAATAACTTTGAATGGTGTCTTTGAGTTTGAAGTTTTTACAAGCTTTACAATAAATTTATCACAAACATAATCAGCACATTAACCAATAACAAAATAGTAAATTCAGTTAAGCTCTTAGCTCTAAGCTTTTCTAAGGAAAATTTGGAGAGACTGTTAGACAGAGCTCTCCACAAACTGACAAACAACTCACTAAATAAGAGGATAAATGGCAGACCCTGGAAATGATTTCTGGTCGACTCAGCTAACAGAGCTGTGGGCTCTGTGCACCTGTCATCAGGGTTTTATCTAATCTTTTCAACATTGGAGCTGTAACAGTGCAGCATTTTATCTTTCCACCAAGACACGGCTTGTTATGCTTTTGCAGAATTGTTGTTGTTGTTGTCATGATGACGACTATTTGTTTGGCTGGGTAAGGTGGTGTTGGCTGTTACGTTACGGTAAGGTTCTTGGTTGCGGTGTGTGTGTGTGTTTACTGTATGACTGTATGTGTGTGTTCGTTCACATGTGAGTCTCTACGTTTGGCTAACCCCTCCTACACATGTTGCTCCGAACACTGGCCTTTCTCAGCCCACAGCCTGCTGGATATGACCATGAATGAACACATTCTCTCTCTCTCTTTTTCTGTCTGTATATCTTTGTTACACTCTCTCTCTCTCTCTCTCTCTCTCTCTCTCTCTCTCTCTCTCTCTCTCTCTCTCTCTCTCTCTCTCTCTCTCTCTCTCTTTGTCCCCCTGACTAATGCTCCTCTTCTCTCTGTGTGTCTGTCTCTTTACAAGAACTCACCTTGACCTCAGAGCATTTGAGGTCTACTGCACTCACTGAAAACACACAAAACATTTCCTTTCAAACTAACCACTAAGTGATTTTTCACTTCCTGCTAAAAAAAAAAAATATATATATATAGCCTTCATAACCGCATACTATAATCAGACACTTTCTGTTTTCAAATTTTACACGATTATTATTATAAAAAAATTATTATTATACGAGACACTGAAATTCAACTTCAATAGGCCTATTGAATGCAAGATTGTGAATACTTTAATAATGCATTAGTGATAAAGACATTGCTTTAAAACGTTGTCCTGGGCAGAAATGTTCCCCAGCATTATTATTGGTATGCCACCATTCAATTCAATTAAGTTTATTATACATTTAAAGTACAGTGTACAGTCAGTCGACAATGACATTAAAGGCCTATAGCCCTGACATATATTCACAACTTTTTTTTTATTGTTCCATATAAATAAAAATAATAGATGTACTTATGAAATACATAATATACTGATATACAAATACTTCACTGAACAAAACTTGTCTAGTGAATTTTACTATTGGATGTAAGGGTGCTCATTGATTTGAAGCAAACTTGAATGAATAATGAAACATAAACATATTTCCACCGCGATCTGCTGCGTATATGAAGTACACTGTGATTTGGGATTTTGTTGTTTCACTACCTCTAAATATAGTTAGCATTACTTCTTAAAATGTGATGCATCTGCTTTTCCATTGGTCTTGGACCGGTTTGGTTGTTGAGGTTTTCAAGTGAATCAAATTAACAATCCTCTCCTACAGACCACCAGAGAGAGTTTTGTCCAGTCAGCACAAACACACACAGAAGGAGTATGTGAGTAAACTGTAATTACTACCGCCATAAAGGGACACTAAGTGATGTGAGTGAATGTGTTGTAACTCTTCATAGTCATCAAAACCAAACTACACAAACACCCATGAGCAATAAAATACTTAATAAAGCAAGACTAAAACAAGTACACTTACAGGCATTTGAGTACACTTAAACCATGTGACGATGTATAATTGAAGAAATGTAAAATAGGAAGCGGAGTCAGCAAAGCTAATTTTCTCTAAAACAGATATAAAAGTCCACAGTAGAGCTCGACCGATAAATCAGCCAGCCAATAATCTCTGCCGATATTAGCATATCGAGTGACTACTGGTATCAGCTAATTTGATAAATGCGCCGATATTACTGGATTTATTCACCAGTTAAATATAATTTAATTTGATTATCATTGTATTTCAGTATCAGTTTTCTTTCTCTCGTATTATTATATTATTCTCGTATCGGTCTGACCCTAGTCCACTCCACAGCGCTTGGATTTCTGTTTTTTTTAAGGTTTGTTTTGTTCTTTTACCCCATCCTGCACTGAAAGAACAATTCTAGGTAACAAGGCCATCTTTTAACAAGGATTTGAACTTGAAGATGCAAAGTTTTGGAACCATAGCTCTTAATCTACACAATAACTCCTGTAGTTCCTCACGAACAGTTCCTGAGGGCTTTTCAGTCATACAGTTATTACTGGAAACACCTTTTCCTACAACACACTTCTTTGCCCTCTGTACATTTTGCCCTTTAGACTGTCCTTACACTGGACAATGGTCGATGTTGTACGGTGTAGCTGCTGTTTTCTTTTTTTTTTTCATGTTTACTTTACATGTGTGTTGGTGTGTGGGTTTGTGGGTTTGTGGGTGTTGCCTGCCTGGTTGCGGCTCTGGGTCTGCAGCTTTCAGAGGACTGAATTTATGTTATTTGTGTATTTGTGGGTGTGTATGCAGGGGAAGTGGTGTGAGGGTAAGTTGGTCACCTGCTCTGATGTAATTTTTTTTTCCATTCATAGACCTCAGAGGCAAAGACTTACATAAAGCTTTAATGTCTGATAGTTTAGTTATATTTCTAGAGGGTTAACATCATGCCAGCTAGAAGAGTGATTTTGAGTGCATTTCTAAAAACAACTTCCTGAGCAAAATGTGTCCAAACTTCAGTGAAAGCTCAGATCGAAAAGGTTGTTTGCAGTGAATGTTAAACACTGACTTATTCCCCCCTGATTTTTAGACCTAAACTAAATGTTTTAATGTGGCCTGGGGGAAGAGAACTTTTAGCATTTCACAGAAAATCAACCTAATAAATAAAATAGTGAAAGTTATTCAGTTAAAAACCTTTTTAATTGCTTCATTATCAGCCAATTATATTTCATTATTGGTCTCCCATTACCATGAACTCACAAATTATTTCAGGAGGGACTAAGTTTTACGAACTAAAGTTAAAAAATATTGTATGCTTTGTCAGTAGTTTCCCATTTGTAGAATATTTTAGTCAATTAGTAGAAAAGTTATTTTTAGGGAAAAGCGACAATATTTACATTTTCTTAAACTTTGACTGATGCTTTTTATTTCTTTGCCTTGAATTCTCATATGAATGGGATCCTACAATACCATTACACCTACAGTATATCTTTCTCTCTCTCTCTCTCTCTCTCTTTCTCTCTCTTTCCCTCGCTCTCCTGAGGAGGCGGGATTGGAGATTGGACCCTGGGATGTTTCCTGTCTTTCCTGCTTGATGTTTTTTTTTTTTCACTTGTAAAGTTCACTGTGTCCAATCTTTAATCTGGCTTTATGTCTGGCTCGGCTCAGCGGGGGCTCAGGATGTCAAAGAAGTAGCCTACTGGTTGAAAGTATAGCTTATAATGTTTGCTAATTGTCTCGTTTTCTCTTCCCCCTCTCTCTCTCTCTCTCCATAGCCGGGCGCCTTTGGGGCTCAGTGCTCTAACCCAGCCATGAGCATCATCGGGGCTGAGGATGAGGATTTTGAGAACGATCTGACTGATGTGAGTGACTTATGGAAAGTTAGCTCCATCATCTCTCAGCTGTACTTTTATTATTTTATTTAAATTTTTCTTATTTCTGTTGTCTCTATGCTTCGATCATCTCTCTCAGGTGGCCGATGACCATTGCCCAGCCTTCAACTTAATAGAAAACTTGAAGTATCGGCCGACCCACTTGCTGGTCTTCATGCAACATGTCATTCTACAGTTTGACCCTGCTCCCCTGGTGAGATCTCTGTAATGTACCACCCTGTACAGGATCCGTTTCAGGCCTGATTTCAGCCATCTCACTGCACAAGTCTGAACAGATCATTTTTAATCAATGCAGTTGTCTACACAGTCCATATCAAGTCTTAGGTTACAGCTGCTCTTTATAAACACAATCTGAGCATGGGAGCAAGCACCGCGTTACAGTGTGTGTGTGTGTGTGCATGAAAGAGAGTGAGCACTCAACCTTAATGCTCTTTAGTTGTTGTTCATTTACCCTAGGTGATGAAAAGGGGGGGGGAAATGATCAGTAACAATTATTATAGTTATAAATTAAAGTATAGTTAAAAACTTCAAATATTTAGTGTATTGACATCACAACCTGGAAAGTTGTTGATTTTTGTAACTCTTTACATACAAATTATTTATCAATAATTATTATTTTTAATTAATGCAAAAATGCATGGTTGCATGTTATGGTATCAAAATGTCTAATTTGTACAGGAAGATGTCTGATGGATTGACTAAGATCAGTAGAAGTATGCAGTAGTTGCAGACACTGATCTCAAACAAGCTGCAAAAATTAACAGAAGTTTTCTTTTTCATTAGACCCTCAGCAAATGTGTGTATTTGGTAGTGTTAGTTCACATGTATACAGGAAGTAGAGAGAGTGTTGTGCATGACCAAAGGTCTTCGTTTGAATTGAACTGAAGGCTTTGCGGTTACGTGGTATTTATCTGAACCACAAGCCCACCTGGATGCCTCTCATATATGTGTTTGTTTAAAGAACTGAACAGTGATGACTTAAATAACAATCCAAATTAATCTTTATTTAAAGTCAACCAAGTTTTGGACTCTGGCATAATCACTGTGTAACAAGTACAGTCCTTTTCACCTGAGCCCCTCTAAACACAAACAGTCAGTTTTTTTTTGTTTTTTGTTTTTTTAATATCATCACCCCCCCCCTAAAAAAACATGTTACAAGATGAATTGTACAGCTGTAACTTAATTTTTTTCTGAAGTATGCATTAGAATAGTTTTTAAACAAGAGTGCACTTTCAGCCCTGTTGTGTTTGTGTGTGTGCACCTGAATACATGTGTGTCAGTGCTGACATAAAGCATGCCTGTGCTCTCCCCTTTGTTCTGCATGCAGACACTGTGACCCACCCAGGTACTGTTACATGTCCCAAAGTCCCCCCCCCCCCCCGATCCTTGCCCTCCCCTTCATTACCCCCCTAACTTAAGGAGGTCTGTGTAGAGATAGTGTCAGAAAAAACATGTTTACATGAGGATAGCATCTGTGTGTCCACCATTTAGTGAATAATTAAGATTAACATATATGCACTGTTCTGGCTGAACTGATGATGATTATTTTATGATGTCTTGTCATTATGATTAGTATTTGATAAACAGCTCAGCCATTTGTTCATTTTTATATCAACATCTGGACTGGAACCACAAGTAGCGATGCATCAGTAGTGAAAATCAGGGCCGATAATCGATGTGAAAAATAACAATTTAGACGATTGCAGATCCTCACGATACCAATGTTTTTTCATTACTTGTTTTGGTGTAAGACTCCCAACTGGCCAACATTTTCTGACATGTTTGACCTTGAAATCAGATCAGAGTTAGTCCAACAGATGACTTTAACTTTAACTAAGTGCTTGCCAGCATTAAATTGATACACAACGTCAGGTAAACATTGGCTCCTGACATCGGTTCATGCCACATTAGTTGCCGATGGGCCGATGTCTGTCAACAGGGCTGGTATCGACAGGTACCGATGTTAAACTGATGCATCAGTGCATCCCTACTTTGAAGAACATCAGGTACAAATTTGTGAGACACATTTTTGTTGATGTGATGTCAGTGCTTGACTTCATCAGTGATATTAACCACGCAGCTTAATGTACACAGAAACAGGGCAGAGAAACCTTAGAGTGTATACATGCTCAATATTCACAGCTAATGAAACTTTAAATATGTTTGGCTTTCTGTGATCTTATGTCCATCTCTCTCCTCTCAGCTGTGTTACCTTCATGCTGAACTCTTCAAGAACCTCAGTGCCAAAGAGACCAAGAAGCAGTTTGTGGAGTTCTACAACACTTTCTTGGATAAGGGTGCAGTAAGTAACACACTACACAACATTTACTGTAGGACACAGTCTGTACGGCACTGAAACGGAGATGCAAACAACTTATTGTAACACTGAATGACTTGGGGGGGAAGGTTTATAGAGTTAAATATAAACTTACAATAAAGGAAATATAATTAAACGGTTCATTAAAGTCATAAACACAGTATGTCATGCGTCTAAACAAAATTAGAAAAACCTTATTCAACTTATATTGCCTAAATGTTTGAATGTTTTTACTGTATTGGGCTCTATTCACGCACTCTCTTACAGAGCGAGTGATTTACAGTTAGCACTTTTCACTTGAGGAAGCTCAGTAAGTTTGATGACCTGAAGAGACCCCTTTTCATTTCCCCTCAGTGTGTCTGGACTCTTTCACTTTTTTTTTTTTTTTTTGGAAGTCAGTCGTTGGTTTGGACACAGCAACCTTATGTGATTCAATTACTGTAGCAGATGGACAGCACTGCTGATTACTGCTGCAGATTTTATAAGACTTGAATAATCAAATTTATATTTGCAATATTTTGTGTTTTAAGAAAATGTCCAATTGTCATTTAATGATAGACTTCAAGTTCAAACTCACTAAATACTTTGTAGCTCTGTGTGTTATTGATTTTTATGGTATGAATGATAAATCATTCAAGGTGAAGGCCCTCCTGCAACATAGATAATTGATTCTTTCCCTTTTTGTTGTATCAATGGGCTTTTGATACGGTGCTTTGCTGTGGTCTTTAAGTCTCTTGTCTCTGGTGGAGAGAGGAACACGCTGTGTACACACACTTTATTTGCGAGTGCACAGCGTTTTTCTTGGCCCTGTTTGCTCTGTCCCTGCATCACTCTTCACTTCCTCTCTGTCTTTCTCTGTCGTCTCTTCCCTTCACACCTGCTCGCTGTCAGCTCTCTGTTATAATGCAGTATCCTCCTCACAACTCCTGCTCTGTACATGTGTGTCACTTGCTTGCCTCTCTGTTTTTTTTTTTCTCTCTCTCTGTCCAGCCCCACAGCTTCCTGTCAGGATCGTGGGAAAGCCCTTTTGTTGGCCCTCTCTTAGCGTGTCTTTTTTTAACGCTTCTCTTTAGTAAACCCATTGACTTAAACTTAGCCCATGTTGGCCCCCCGACCTGCTCAGAGCGATGCACTCGCCTCATTTTGAATATGTATTTCAATTGGTTGTTTTTTATTTGTAGTGTTGAAATGACCCCTTGTGGTGTAATGGTGTTACTGCACACTGTATTTGGCTTCTGTTAAGCAGTTTAAAAATAATCAAAAACATGTTAGTCATTAAGACTTTGACAGGACTGCTGTGTTAGAGTACATACGTTTTAGCTAAATGTAACGAAGAAACCAGAAACTGAGAGTATGGTAGATAAAAGCAAAAAAGATTCAATCTTCTGTTATGAATTCTTAATTTTTCTATTGTCTCTACTTCAAATATTCTTTGTTCAACTCTGTATTTATTATCTTTTTTATTTTTGCCCTTCAGATTCTCAGAGTGGCCATCTGCCCTGAGATATGCTATGAACTGGGTGAGTTATATGTCTTTGTCTTGTCCTATTTTATTTTTGTATCCAGAGCAATTATGAAGTATTTGATAAATGCACACGTCTCAGCTTCACCCTCTTCTGACCTTCTCCTGGCCCCCTTCTCTTAGACCGAACTCGTCCAGATCTGCTCACTGAGGAAACCCAAAGGCGTTTCGCTCATGAAATTCAGATTCTGCAGGCTGCAGAAGTGGCCAAACAGCTGGAAGATTTCAGGTGAGAAACCTGATCCCTTCTCTAACTGGGTCCTAACCCTCACCCTTCATGTGAGCATTGAAACAGTAAAACACACAGTTTGGAAGTAGTGTGAGAATGATTTTATAACTATGAAGATATTTAAAAGTCAGTAGTTTAACCCTGAGCGGAAATCTTTTGGTCTTTATATTTGACACCACATTAGCTTTGCCAGTTATGAAAAGGAAAGTAAATTTAGATCATTGTAAACATCTGTTAGAGTCAAACAATCCTGCATGCTTTCCACGCTGCTTCTAGAATATATATTTAAAATGTTCTGGCTCAATAAAATATAAAGTCTTGTATGAATTAAAGTTCAAGAGGTTTATTTAATTTATTTATTAATAAATGTAATTTATAGGATTTGGACGGTGCACATGCTAAATTTTGTCCATAGTCCTATAGCAGGTACTAACAACAAACATTGTTTAAGAGGAGGTGTTCACACATCCAACTATCTCATGAAGTAGGTGCATAGGACATGAAACTATCACATTGAAAAGCAAAAAATCCCCCACACTACTCTTGCGCTGTATCACCAATTTATTAGAAAAAATCTAAACCTTTTGGTCCCTCTGAACCTTTGTCAAGTGCGTTCTCAAACTATTATTACATGATCTAAAGCAGACAATGCTCCACCTACTGTGTGTGCTGAGGTGAGGGCACATTGAGTCTAATAAGAGTCGCTCACCCCAATATCTACCACAATGTCTACATCTACAATCGTGTCAATACTGTAATATTGTCCTGCTCATGAACATGAATTCTGTAAAACTTTACCTCATGTATATTAACCATCTGTTACATGATCACACATTTACTATCAAACTCATCTCAGCATGTTTGCACTACTCACCACTGCACTATTTTCTTATTTAGCCTTTTCTATGTTAGTCTTTGCTCATTTATGTCTATAGTGTGTGAGTCTAACATTAAATATAGATATTTAATGTTGTACTTTTGTACACTGAGAGCACAGTTGACTGACGCCAAATTCCTTGTGTGTCTAAGCACACATTGACAATAAAGCTGATTCTGATTCTTATATACGTATGAAGGCAAGAACACACATTTGACTGGCACAAGAACAGAGAACATACATTCATAATAAGATCAATGAGACTCTACCACACTCACAAAAAACATTTTAAAAAGTACAATTCCAAGACAGCTCACAGGGTAGTCTACAGGGAATCACACAGAAACTCACATGTTAATTTTCAAAATGGACACATTTTGTTACATAAGAAATAAACAATTGGCTGGTTTGAAATGCAGGATGGGCCAGAAGCCCCATGAACGGGCACCAGGAGTGAAGACAGATACTGTATGAGCACAGGACTGTTTTTTTTTTTTTTAACCAGTTTTCTTTTAAAGGTTAAGTAAGCATCACAGACCCTGATATGAATTGGTAAAATGATCCAGGAATGTGTGTCTCTAAATTCAAGGAGCATAAACAGAAGAAAAGGTCATTTTGATTTTCTTTCTGTATTTCATTGTGTATTTAACTTTAGGATGGGCATTTAGTTTGAATGTAAATCAAGCTTAAACAACAAATGTCAATCAAGGAGAAGATATGAAGAAGAGGTAAGTTCAGCAGTCCCTCTGAGCAGATTTAGAAGTGTTATGATGAAGTATGCTGTTTGCATGGTAATACACTGAGAGGCCTTCTTCATTGGCCTTACTTTATGTGTCTGCTCATCAGGACACTTTCATCTGCATCTTGTAGCATTATTTGTTTTCAATATCAACCTTCATCCTTCTGCTTTGTTTTACAGGCAGAAGAGGATGATGGGTATGACCCCCAACGAGGCTGAGCTCATTGATGTGGACAGCCACTATCCCACCGACCGCGTCCCCATTGAGATGAAGGAGAAGTCTGTGGCTGAGAACCTGCTGGATAAGATGTCTGAAACACAGTGAGTGTATTTCTCTTAGACTGGGCTTTACAAAACCAATAAAAAAAATTAAAAGCACTGCCTGTTTGAAAGAACTATTGTAGAACCAGGCTGTTCTTGAAGGATACATTCGAATATATTTTGTGTAAAGACATCGTTGGATGAGTGGTGTCTGGAGCACTTGGATGATCATGAAACTTGCACAGTTGAGTAAACAGGAAAGCAGTAATCAACTTTTTTTAAACAATACTTGAGTCCTTGGTTAAAAGGTTAGACGATTAAAATCCTGCATCAATAAACACTTAAGAAGAAGGACAACTGTGACTCCCTTTGAGCATTTTGCTTGTCTGTACTGCTCACTGCAATTCAGCACAGCCGTTGATCCGTCCCGACAGCATGACTGTAACCAAATATGTCTTTGCTTTTTGTATGTTCAACTTATAAGATGTTCTAGTTATATCATAAGCTGTGCACATAACTAATCAAGTACAAATCTGACAGACAGAAACACAGCTGGAGAGGGAGAAAAACAAGCTCACTGCACTAGAGAACCACAGAGGCAATGGGGATTGGAAGAGAGCACAATAGAGTGAGGAAGGAAGTGAAGAGGCAGGAGGAGGAAAAGATGGAGTCAGCAGTGCCACGCTGGCAGGAAGGCCCTCTGTTGGCATTTTGCCAACCAGAGGGAGGGATGGTTCTGGTGGTGATGGTGAGGGGTTAACACAGTCAAAGATAAGAGGGGCAGAGAAAGGGCTAAGAGAGGTTTATCGCATGCAGCATAGCACCTGCCCTGGACACAGTTAAAGAAAGAAAATCAAGAGATCATGAGGAAAGTTAATCTATCCTTGACCCCGTGGCAGACTGTAATGTGTTATCGCCTGCAAGAAGCCAGTGAGACGGAGAGGGTGAGCAGGCTGGGGAGAGGGCAGAGGACTGTCTAACTTCATCTTGTCAGGAGAGAGGGGGGGAAAAATGAACAGAAACAAAAGAAGATGCACTTGACAAAACAACACTGTCAGTGGCACACCTGCAAAGTGAACTCTATCCAAGACGGGATAATTCACACAGCCTGATCTCTTTCTCTACCAACAAACAAACAATTCTTTCACTTCTCTCTTTTCATCCTCCCTTACAATCATTGCCCTTTTTTCCCTCTCTTACACTCCCCCACACTCTTGCACCCAGTAACCCCCATCAGACACCCCCCCCCCGCCTCCCCCAATTCCTTCCACAACAAAGTGACCTCGCCCCAGCTGTTTCTTATTGGTTTCTCTCATTATGAGAACAAGACTGCCAGACAATTTGATTGGATTATGCAGGGAAATCCCGGGGAAACCCCTCCCACCCTTTATGTTCATAGCAAAACACCAGTATCCGATTTCCACAATATTGCCTGCCTGTTGCATCAGACTAAAACAGAGTTAAATAGACATTTCCGCTTTGCTGGACCATTCTCGACTCCCTTTGCAGACAGCTTACAGTACAGACAAACCGAGCAGACAAAGTTTTAGACAGTCTTAGTTTGACTTATTTGCTGGTTTCTGAGCGCGCTCGTTTAATTTTGATTATTTCGAAAATTTAAAGAGGTGCAGCTTTGGATGCATCTTTTACTTTTTTGATATATTTTCTTTTTGTTTTTGTTTTTCTCCTTTTTTTTCGTGCATATCTTAGAATATGTTCAATAGCTTCTGCTCTGAACACAATAACGCATCAATCAACTTGGAGTTGGATCAGGAAAAGCTTAGTTGCTTCAGATTTCACAGGCCTAAAACACACTTAACTATCTGTAGAGCAAGAGAAAGAAAACATGCTACTTAAAAGGAAGAGGTGAGCTTTATGCTGCAAAATGAGAATCCTGTTTTAGAAGTTTTTCTTTTGTAATAGGAAACATAACTGACAGACTCTCTTCTTTCAGACCCTCTATCGTCTCAGACGAGGAAAAATGGTAAGTAAAGTTGTTTGTATTTTTAAAGTAGTCCAAAGGTTTTGCATGAGTGATGAATGTGAGTGTGTATTCAAATGTGGCTGATTAAATACCTGCATTCCCGCCAAGCCTGGGTGTGTCCGAGCCAAAGAATTTTGCATACTGCGTGAATTCTCATTTAAAAAATGTATTTCTGTAGGGTTCTCTTAAGACGATGTCTTGTCTAATAGCATACATCTTGGCACTTTCTTTCAAAATGCTCTTGATCAAAGCTATTAAGGGAATCAGATGCATTGATAATTTAGAACTTCTTGATTAATTTATTGCACATAAAGTAAATTACTAAACCATGTCATGCATACTTTGTATTCCCTCAGCAGATCTAGTTCTTAATGCTTGGAGTTCTTTATGTTGCAGGCAATGTATTCAGACTCTGTAAAACGGTGACTGCTGATGCAAGACACTTGTGCTTTTGTTTTGTGCATATCCCCAGGGGCTCCTCCCTCTGGTCCTTTTTTTCTCCCCCTCTAACTCCTCATATTTCCCCCGACTCCTCCTTTTTCTTTTTGAAATCTTTTTTTTCCCCCTCACTGCACTTTTCAGCTCCTCTCTTTCTGGATTTCTTTAACTCTCCACTTCTGTGCATTTATGCATCCTCATTTTCAACCTCCTTGCACTCGCCATTCTGTGCATGTCTTTCAGCATCATCATGACTGACACCAGAGACTGTGCAAATACACTACAGACTGATTCTTCTAAATGAAAAAGTTTTAATTTTTCTCCCAAGCATTGCCCTGAATTCAAATGAGTTTATTTTCCCCCAAGGAAAAATATCCTGTCACTGTGAATTTAAAGAACTAATATTACTGGAAGTATTACAAATGATTAATCAATAGTTTTCTCTCACTTTTCCTGTAGCCAATCCATCTTTGCAGCAGTGGTCTTTTACATGAAGCACCTCGGTGTTAAAACCAGAGCAGTCGACAGTAAGAAATCCAGAGGAGGCTTCTTCAGGAGGCAACTGGTAAAGGTACGCTACCATCTCCCACGCAGAGGGATTGCATTAGTTTAACATTTCTATACAATATGGTAATTGAAGTCATTTAAAAAACTGGTTATCAGAAATGTCAATTACTTCACTACTGTCCTTTTCATTCAGTCTTTTTGGGTTATCATTTTTTATTTTGAGCCATGAGATGTTCTTCTTTATTTTAATAATTTTTCTATTTACATTATTTAATAAAAATGTTCAATTTACTCATGTTTCTTTTTTCTTTCTTACTTTCTGTCCTGCCTGCGTTATCTTTCAAGAATAAGAAGGATGAACCCTCAAGGTCCAAGCCTAGAGGAGTGTTTCCAATCCCCAGCTGGATTGCAGGAAACAGTATGTATCTCTTCTCTCTCTGTACCCTGTATTTTACCCGGGCAATCTTAGAATGATTTTTCAATTTTTTCAATGAATTTACAATCTGTAAATGAACATATTATGTATATTTATTATTGTGCATTAAAGTGACATAAATACATGCAGTATTTCTAAATGTTGATGTCCATGAATGATTTGGATATGAGAACTTGTTGTCCTGCCCTTCTCTCCTGTTACAGCTGATGTCAAACCTAAGACGGAGGCTGAAGGTACTCGTCATCCACAGTTCCCACACCCTCCCCTCTTATGTGTAGAAAGGTCACATCCCTACTAATCACCCCATAAGCATGTCTGCATGTCCCGAATCAAACTGGGAGGGGATGTGGGTGGTTGTTCTGTGAACCAAAAACTTAGTAGTACCAAAAACTTCACACTTCTCTTGTTTGCAGCCCTGTTGGTGTTCTCTTATACCCTAACTAACTAACCCTTTCATTTACAACAGAGGGCCTAATTGCACTGTACTCATCCTGTTTGTGCGTCTCTTTTGACTGAAGTGCTTTTGGTTCTATTTTTTCTGCACCTGCTTTTAGCTGTAGTGCAGCTATCCTAAACAGTTGCTACTTTTCTTCATCTCCAGCGGAAAAGGAGAAGGTCAATCCAGAGCGCAAGGGTCTGGCTCCTGGCAGAGGCTCCTTGACTGACTCTGCAGCTCCCTCTATCCCCAGCAAGAAGTCTGGTTCCAGTGCAAGCCCCGCCTCCCTGCCGGGGTTGGAGATCAGTGACGGGTCAGGCAACAACATCATCACCACCAACAGTCCTAAATCTTCACAAACCGATGGTAAGCCTGTTCCCTGGGTTGGTTTGATGAACTCTAAAGTGTGCCACCAGAGTGGTTTATTCATTACAGTCTTTTTTTTATCAGCAGCTAGACTCTCCTCACAGTAGATTTAGCTTGTTTAGCAGTTATAATGTTAACCATATTTAACTTTTTCGGCTTGATAGTTTGCAAATATTTAGTGAAGATTGTAAATATATGCTGTTAGAAAAACCATCAGAAATCAACTAGCTTATTCAAATGTCACATGTTAATGCCCATACTTAATTCTATCCATGTTTTGGAACTTTTTGACAATTCTTTTTGAACACCAGAAAACTCCCCTAAATCCTCTGGCTCACCTAAGACTACACTTGTGTGTTACACATTTTGTTAGATAATTTGGCACCTGAAAAAAAACATGTCGTAATTGTACGTGTTGTTTACTTTTTATTCCGAAAAAATGCAACGTGTAACCCCTCATTTGTTCTGTCATGCTCCCTCCTAATCTTCCAGGGCTATCAAGTAATCGCTTGGAGCCTCCGACTCTGTCAGACGGAGGCGACGTGTCACCTGTCGGGCCGGCTGGAGGGCTGACTATCGGGGAGACTTTTTCAACCAGCGAAACTCCTGCAGAGGAGAATCTGGAGAAAGAGAGGTGAGGAGGATGGAGACGGTACACAGTAACATTCAGAAAGTGACAGTATAACTACATAATTCCAGGAGAAGTGATCGTTGTCAGAATATAGTTAGACTGTATGGGACATGCTCAGCTAGAACAAAAAAAAGGGGGAGGCGTCTGAAGTGCTCAGGCTGAGGGAGCGTGGTAAAACTCCCCCAGCTGTCTGTCCCTGCTGTGTGCAAGCTTCTGTCATGCTGCCCGTTGCTCGCTAGCTAACAGAGCCTGCAGTTCTGTGAAGGACCCTCAACAGGTGAACTTGGACCCAGTCTTCCCTACAAGCCCTATTCCCTTCCTCCTCTTCCTGCCCTCATCCATTTTCCCTCTCACAATGGCATGTATGCTTTCTTCCTAATACCATCCTGTCCATTCTGTGTTCTTTAATGTGTCCTGTTTCATGTTTGCAATGGAGCTTCATTGCATTTTTGTTGTTGCATTTAGTCGTTGTTTGTGCAGTTCGGATTGTCTTGTGTTTTTTTTTTTTTTTTGGATTTGAGTAAAATTTAGGTTATAACTTCAGTGGTTTCTTCCACACTTAGCCATGTGTACAGGGCCTGATAAAAGTGGAGTCTTTCTCTGCTGCAGCTTTCTACCTTCTAAGCAGTTTTGGCTTTTTAAGGCAAGCTAGAGAATGATGGTAACATTGCATTCATAATTTAGTCTTAAGTTTGGTTTTAAACAACTGTATTTCTCCAGATAAGTTTAAGAAAGGGGAGCTCAGCTTGACACTGTGCTTATTTTAGTTATTTATAAAGCAAACTATAGGTTTATCCTTAAATCTTTGTCACTCACCTCATGTGCTTTTCAAGGTGTCTGCATATGTTGTGGCCAGGGCCCGTCCTCTGTCCTGCTTGTCTCCACAGTGTGTGTGCGGTTCCATGTTGTGCCAGGGGCATGGCATCGTATTATTTGGCATGCTACTCTGACAGTGGTTCAACTCGTTTGGTATACAATGTTGAGTTTGACGTTGAATGTTATGGTTGTTACTTACTGGCTTGCAGTGGTTGGGAGGAAAAAAGGCGAGCAAGTAACAATGTGGTGTCCCGTGTTTTCACAGAAGGAAGAGGTGGGTGTCTGCGCCTTGACAGAGTCATGGACATGCTTCAGGCCTTACGCTGATCAAACAACACACAAACAAAGCATACACAATCACATGCAAACACTCCTCCTATTGAATGATAACATGACTGATTCACAACACAAACACATGGCTAAGTATCATGTACCTGCCTGTGAAGGATTTAGCTTGATTGTTGAGGTCAGTTGGATCATTTTTTTAATGGATGTGATGCAGGTTGTATGGATTTTGAGAAATGTTGACCGTTAAAGTTGGTACAAAGATGATTTAGAAGCAATGCATGGCTACTTTTTGTACTTATTATTCTACATTGGCTCATTAGGAATGTCAAAGGCATTCAAGTGGGGCCATGCTTATTGTTAATGAAGCATACTCTATATGTTTAATTATCTATACAGTATATGCATGTCATATGTCACGCATATTTACTTTGCATGATCATAACATTTTCTGTTTTTGATGAAATCTTTTCTCTTTCTGTTAAACATCATTTGCTCTACTGGAATCCATTTCTTTGCCTTCATAATTTCCACAAATATCCGTGTAAAAACTGACTGCATGTGACTTTGATATGTTCTCTTCTACTTTCCTTCCCTTATAAAACGCATCTTCCTTCTTGTATCACTTCTGTCTATTCTTTTGGCATCTCTATTTTTCTTCTTTCCATCATTTTGTTCTTTATTTCTCCTTGTCCTCACTCTTGCCTCTTTTACTATTTGCTTAACTTTCGATCCTCTCCTGCATTTCTCCTCGTCTTTCTTTTTCTATTCCACTTCCTCCTCCCTTCGTCTATTTCCCTATCCCTTCTCACCTAATCCTCTACCCATCCTGTCCCACCTTCCTTCCCTATAGTAGGAAAGTGGGGCGTAGCGAGAGTGCCCGTGTGGACCGGCACTCCTCACGGCGCCGCGGCTCTTCCCGGGCCAAGCAGTCTCGCTCTCGGAGCGATGTGGACCTCCAGCCACCATCTGCCACGACGACGACACCTTCACCACTTAACCCCCAGCACCTCCATCCGTAAGATGGACAAACCCCTTATTAAAGCCTCTGTGATCAGAGCGGTGCACAGCAGGGACAGACAGGATTTCAAACACTGGCAGATATGAAAGAAATCAGTTTGACAAAAAAAGATCAGAATCAGAATAATGGTGGATCAAACCCATCGGGCTCATTCAGAAAAAAAAGATTTGTCAAGTTGTAAGGGATGTTAAAACCAGTTAGAAACTTGAATTTTATAAAGGGCAGTCCTCCATTGTTCAGTCTGACTGACTTTTAAATGACTGTCTGACAGATTTCTCTTTAACCGTTGACCTGTGTTGTGACAGACATGCTGTGATTTACAGTTAAATCACAATTTTCTCTGGTAGGTCAGGCATTAAACTCTCAATTGCAGGGGAATGATTTTTTTAATCAAGTCAATGTCGATGATTAGGTAAAGATTAGGGCCTTTCAGTCTTTCATGAAAGGTTCATTAGTGTACCATTATTTTTCTCTGATTACACAACAGGATCAATCGAGCTGTGTCATACCTCAGAGGGGGGGGTAGTGAAAAGGTGAATGATTCAAAGTAAGCCATTTTTATAATAATGAAAGCACTTTTAGTTGTTAAAAAAAACTTCATTTGGTTTAATCACCTTAAATTTGGAATATTACGTTTCAAAGCCAGTAAGCTGAATGCTTTTGCAGAAAAATATCAATCCCAAGATGCATCTTCTTGCTGCTATTAGATTGAAGTCTCAACTTGTACAGAAAAAAACAACATGTCATGGTGGATTGCTTATCTGCTCGAGGCTCAGGCTAGCTTTTTACCATCCCTACATTATTGAATGATAAGACATCCCTCGTGTGCATATAGAAATACAGTCAGCTGTTTGTTGTTGTTGTTGTTGGTGCACAGCCAACAACCACCATAAGAGTGTGAAGTCTTAAGTCTCTTTACAGTAAACTGGGTCATACTTAAAACTGTGCTGTATGATCCTGTTTCGCAGTTCCGATGGACTGGTTTTAAGTCCCGAAGGGCCCGGCCACTCTCCCACCAGCCCCTCCCCACAGCTGGAGGAGATGGAGCCACGGCTCCTGGAGTTCGAGCAGGACCCGCCCAACTGGAGGGAGCTGGCCTCCCCTGAAGCCCTATCCAGCCTCAGCAAGAAGGAGACCAAGAGGCAGGAGATCATCAACGGTGAGGAGGAGAGAGAGGAAGCAACATGTGATAAAAAGGAAAGAAATGTGTAGATAAACCAGGCTGCAGTGTGTGCTCTCCTTTATTCTGTGTCTGCCCCCTCTCTCCTCTCAGAGTTGTTTGCGACTGAGCATGCCCACATGCGGATGCTCAGTGTCCTGCAGATGGTTTTCTCCAGGCCTTTGGAGAAAGAAGAGCTCCTGACCGCCACAGAGCTGGCTGCCATCTTCCCCAGCCTGGATGAGATCATTGAAATGCACTGTGAGTGTTCCTGCCAGGAGGCTGTCTTGATTTCGAATCTTGTCAGGGTCAGACACATGAACTGGCTGTCTAGTGCGCTCCCTCCAGACCGAGAAAACCATGAAATTAATTTGTTCTGTGAAATGAACTTGAGCTGACAGTGTGAAGGTGCTTGTGTTGTATGTTAATCCAATGATAAAGGCATGTACTACCTGATTATTTGAACAGGATATAACTGGATTTTAAAGTGTTTAGCACCCAGCCTTCAACAGTGCTCTCTCATTGTGTTAAAAAAAGTACCAAAAAAAAAATGTTTTTGTTACCAGATAACTTCTACGAGAACCTGAAGGAAATGCGTTTGAATGACAACTTTGTAGTTAAATCCATCAGCACCACAATGCTCAACAGAGTGAGTCATCTTTCTATTTATATCACCCTGCTCCCCTTCTCTTAACAACTCAAACTGATATATCTGCTGATTTAATTAAACATCATTCTGTGCTGAAGTCTCATTTTGTAGCTATCCCAAGTGCTAAATTCTATTCATCACGATGATAAAGTTATCATTCTACTGTGTAACTTTTCCAGTCCCTTCTCTGCCTACCCATCTTTTCTCCTCTTGTTCTTTACTTCTTGCCAGCACAACATAGTGTGATATTGTGTGTTTGTGTGTTTGTGTGTGTACGTGTGTGTGTTCCAGTTTGGAGGCCCAGAGGGGGAGTGGTTCCAGAAACTGACAGCCCGTTTCTGCAGTCACCAGTCGTGGGCCTTGGACCAGATCAAGAGCAGGCGGAAGAGGGACCCACGCTTCAACTCCTTCATACAGGTAACACACGCACACAAATACATTTATACACACACACACACACACACACACACACACACACACACACACACACACACACACACACACACACACACACACACACACACACACACACACACACACACACATTGAACAGGAAGTCACACATCGATGGGTGCATTCTCAGATACATGGACAGGCAAGAAATAACATAAGTGGTTTGAACATTTCAATCCATTCACACTTTGTGTGTGTGTGTGTGTGTGTTATTGTTTAAATCCCAGGAGGCAGAGAGTAAGCCCCAGTGCCGCAGGCTGCAGCTCAAGGACATCATTCCCATCGAGATGCAGAGACTGACCAAATACCCGTTGCTGTTGGACAATATTGCGAAGAACACAGGTGTGTGTGTGTGATTTTGTGGCTCACATTTGTGTGGAAGGTAGAATGGCCATTCCATGAAATATTAACATTATTTATGAGACCGTTTGTTTGTTTGTGTGTGTTTTATTAATGCTCATTATTTTAATCTACAAAAGATATATGGGGTGCTGGCATATATTGAGGTATATTAAGCAGAAATTTAGTTTCCATAGTAACTTAGAAGCGGATCATGGCTTTGCGGCATCTTCCATTGTGCTTTAAGACATCCACACTGAAAAACACATTAGCATAGAAAATCTGTACTTTTAATATCATATGTTATATTAATCAAATTGGCAGAGAGAGAGAGAGAGAGAGAGAGAGAGAAACCCTTTTGAAAGTAACATAAAGGAAGTTTCATCCACTGATGACCACATGTTTGATTTTAATGCATTGCAGTGCGAGCATTTTTAGTTAAAATGCAGCAGTGCAGTATTCAAACATTTAGCTGTATCTGTCAATCTATATCAGAACACAGGATAAATGTGGGTAATATTTGCCCTCCAGTCTTAAGCACACCAACAAAACACTTAAACAATCGATAACTGTCCGTCACCGAGTCTCGTGTACCCTCGTGATTTATGGCTTTAGTTTGGACTCCTCTGTGAAAGCTATATTTTTTTAACCTCTGTGTTTTCTGTCTCTCCACAGAGAACTCAATGGAGAAGGAGAGGATCCAGCAGAGCGCAGAGTGCTGCAAAAAGATCCTCAACCACGTCAACGAGGAGGTCAAAGTGATGGAGAACCTATTGGTGAGAAACACACAATCCATCACTCAGCACACTGTTATGTGGTGATTGAGCACCAATTGGAGTCTGCTAAATTCATTTTGAGGCCTCTGAAGGTCTCTGCTTGTTAGACGACTTCTTCTGTCCATCCTCCGTCTGACCCCCTCACCTTTCTCTTTGTCTGTTCCCAGACTCTGAAGGACTACCAGCGTAGATTGGACACATCAGGGCTCAAACCCAGTAATGAGCTTTATACTGAATATAAGGTGAAGATCTTTCAGCAAAGTTTGTGTACACTCGCTGTTGCAAAGAAGTGCTCCCACAATTTTGCTGAAAGAAGTTTCTTTCTTTTCTAGAACGTCGACCTGACCCAGAAGAAGATGCTTTATGAAGGTCCTCTGACCTGGAGAGTCACAAAGGAAAAGGCACTTGGTAATTATTTGATTGTGTGAGATAACGGACATAAAACTGCCTTGGGTACATATTTGTTCTGTTACTGGAATAAAGACAAACAAACATGTTCAGGATCATTTTAAACAAAAAAGTCATTTAAATTAAAGGGGTCATATCATGAAAAATCCACTTTTACAGTGTTTCTGTGTTTGAACATATATTTGGGTAACCTGAGAGTCTACCGACCCACAAAATGTGAAATAAACCCATCCAGTCCTTTGTTTGTGGTCTGCATAAGTCTTACAACACAGAGAAAAGTGCTCTGTTTCAAATTTGCTCAACTTGTGACGTCACAAGTTGGATTCTGGTAAAAATAATCCCCTCCTCTCCCCTGGTATCTTGGCCTAGAACAAACCTTTTGCACAGGTCCGCCATTTTTTTCCTCGCTACAGAGGAGTGATGTCTATTGGGAAAACTCGGGGGGGAGGGCTCATTGCATTTAAAGAGACACACACACAAAAAAGGAGTGTTCCGAGAGAGCTGGTTTATACAGGGTCACAAACCTCCTCTGGTGCTCGATTCATGTTATATTTTGACCACAGCGCAGATGATTCATTGAGACCACAGGAGACTGTTTGAAAAGGTAGAAAAGGGCTATGATATGTCCTCTTTAAACAATGTATTTGGACGGACCAAACGGCGACATCTGGTGTTGAAAGTGGAAGTGCAAAAAAACTGCAGTTCCTTGACTGTCCACTTGAGGCTGGCTCCAAAAATGATGAGCTAGAGGGGTGTGTTTCAGGAACCAAGGTATTCATGCAGAGATGAATTGAATTTGCCTTTTTTTAATATGGTGACCCACCTAGTTGTACTTCAAACGCCTCTTTAGAATCCAACGAATGACATCACTGAGGCTTCGTACATATTTTAAACAGACTATGGGAAGGACGCACCAGGCTCACTTGGATATTTATTATCTTATTTGAAGTAATACACTTTAAACTCTCTGGCACACAGGCAAAAAAAAAACAAAAAAAACAAACACAGAGCATGATTTATTCTGGGATATTTAAATTTATCAATGTTTCTGTTTTCATTTCCCTTTTTTCAAATGTGAAGATAAAGGTTTGCTTTAAAAAGAAAACCAGCTGCATTGCAGGGGCTTTTTAAGAGATCTCAATTATTCTGTTAACTTCAGTTTTTTTTTAAGTTTAAATTGAATGCTGTTACTTTAGTTTAATTTCAATTCTCTTAATTTGGTAAGGTCCTATGCAGCCGTTTTACATGATAATCAAAGCCATTCGCTTTAAAAGCTATGTGAAATTGGTTATAATAAATATATAATGTAAAACAAATCTAAAGCTATATGAATTTAAAAAAAATGTCTCTGTGTCTCCTAGAGGTGCAGTGCGTGTTGCTCGGGGATCTGCTGGTGCTTCTGCAGAGACAGGATGATAAGATGGTCCTCAAATGCCAGAGCAAGAGCAACATCGCCATTCAGGAGGGAAAGCAGATGCTGAGCCCCATTATCAAGCTGGACTCAGTCTTCCTTCGAGAGGTGGCCACAGGTGAGCCTTACAAAGTATATACACAAATAAATAAACACAGACACTTCCACTGCAGGATCAGTGTAGCTCAACCTTCTGCTTCTTCCTGTTAAGATCGAAAGGCCTTCTATGTCATATTCACTTGGGACAGCGGGGCTCAGATCTATGAACTGGTGGCTCAGTCGCTTGCAGAGAGAAAGATGTAAGTGTCATTGAGAAAAAAAAAAAAAAAGGATGAATCATGTTTGTACCAGCGGGTAAATCATGATTTGTGTTTTTGTGTTTGCAGCTGGACTGATGTGATTAAGACAGCAGTGGATGATCTGAAGAAGACCGGAACACCCTTAAAGTTGACGCTGCCTCCTGGAAGCGGAGGACCTCCCTTCAGTCCTTTCTCGTATGTGTGTGTGTGTGTGTGTGTGTGTGTGTACCTACTCTGTGAATAAAAAACAAGATGTATTCATCACCTGCCAGAGTTCACCCATCTTAAAATATCTCATTTCTTTTGCCATCTTCTTTCCGTCAGACTGACTGCCCCTTTGAGCCCGACGGAGAATGGAGGTTTGAAAAGCAGCAGTGGTGAGATGGCCGCGCTTCATCAGCCAAACACTTAAACAACTTTGTTATTATTTCACATTTCTAAGATCTTGAACCAAACTGAAGGCCTGCCCTGTTTCTGTCTTCAGATCAAGATAAGGACAGCTTGACAGATGATAAGTCCTTAGACCCCCGGCACAGGCTGATCGATTTCCTGTCGGACAAAGGCTTCGACTTGATCGGCCACTCAAACAGCGATCAGGAGAAGGTGGCTAACAATGCTTTGGATGAAGGTGAATGGAGGTCCTCCTTTTGCTTATTATAGATCGACTTTCATTAAACTAACTGCCCCGTCTTTTATAGCAGCTTTCATGTCCTTTTAATAAAACTGCCGTATGTGTCTCCTGCGTTAGTCATGTTGCTGAAAAGGCTGTTGATCGGCAGCATCAGCCTATCAGAAGACTCGCAGCCTGATGAAGAAAACGCAGAGGACCAATCAGAGCGGCCCAGCCAAGAAACAGATGGCTCTCTGTCAACAGGTACTGCAGACATTATTGTAACTGACATTTTGGGAAATACATATTTTATTCAATGTCTTGCAGTCAGGCAGATTAGAAGATTGAAGCTAGCAGTAACTTGATCTTAGAGTAAAGACCAGCTGCAGGAGAATAAGAAAACTTGCCCATTTCATCCATAAGATATGCTCTTTATAAATACTTTGGAGGTGCTGGTGGGCCATTTTCGAAGTAGCCAGACTGGATATTTTGAACCTATTTGGAATCATTATGCTAAGCTAAGCTTATATTCTCCTAGCTGCAGTTCATATTACAAAGAGAGATGAGATAGTGTTCATCATCTTTGCATCTGAAGAGAGAAAGCTTTAAATCAAAGGTTTAAATGGTGTGAAATATCAGTTTAACTGGTCTAAATCCCCAGTAATTCAAAACAGAAATGACTCTTGACTCGTCTTAATTGAGTGTTTGCATCCTCAGAAGACGGCCAAACCACAGACAGGGCAGCGCAGGAGGAGGAGGAGAACGATAACTTGTGTGAAAAAGAAGGTGCAGGGATGAAGGGAGAGGAGGAGAAGAGCATCAGCGCGCCTCTGGTGCTGTCCCAGGAGAGGATGGAAGAAGTGTGCAGGAGGCTCCACAGTCTGCAGGAACAACTAAATAGACTACAGGTGAGGGGAGGTGAACAGAGAGAGAGACATGAGAATGTTGAGAAAACCTTGCAGAGAGCAGATGGTATGACGGGGCAGGTAAAGATGAGAGACATAACAAAAGATGGGAGCCGGCTGGAAAGAGACACACAGTCAAACATGGAGGATTTCACTGAGGATAACTTAAGTAAGGAGCGAGCTGTGGTGTAGTTTGGACAAATGGGGCCAAAATGGCACAAAAGAGAAACTAGAGAATAGAAAACCATTTAACCACTGCTGTTATTGCTTGGCTCAAAATTGCTTTGTGAAATTGGACTTCTCTGAAAATGGCTATTATGTCCAGCGCTTGCAATGGGATGTGTCAGAGAAGCAGCGAGGGAGACGAAGAGAGGATGTTAAGAGGAGGAGGTTGAAGTGTGTGTTTTTGTGTGTGTATGTGTGTGAGAGAGGGGGGCTGAGGGGGATGCAAGTGCCTGTCCTCGGTTCCTAAGGTGTTATTGATTTTGTGTGTTGCAGACTGTAGAGGAGGAGCACCACAGACTGCAGGAGGCCCTTTCCAAGTTCTCTCTGGAGGGGGGAAACTTCCAGTAAGACACCACCACGCCACCTGCTGGCCTTAAGGTGAGAACACTGAGGTAGAAATTTAAAGGGAGAGAAGACAAACTTATTATTAACTTATCTTAGCACTTTTATAATTTTTCCTGTTTTCATTTTTAAGTTTCTTTCTTTATGTTATGTTTAATTGTTGGTCCTCCATAGTTCTGGGGAGGGAGGGAGAGAGGAAGAGAAATGGGGGTCAGAAAAAAAAAAAAAAAGTGCGACTTTCTTCCTTCCTGTACTACATCAACATTCATTATTTGTGTGTCTAACTGGAACTGAAACTGTAAAAGTAAAAAGGACAAATACAGGATTTGAATATTGAGCAGGGGAAATGTGTTTATCATGAAGGTCATTGACTGTAATGTCTTTATTTTCTTCTCCTTAGATTTGTACTGATGCTGGTTTGAAGTGCAAGAGTTCCTTTCAATGGCTCTACCTGGAAAATCCTAAATCCTCACACCTGGACCTTTTGCTGCCTAAGAGGGGCTTTTGTGCACAGTGCAGTGGTTCAGTGATGAATCATGGGAGGTGTGTGCAGGTGTAAGTGCGGATGTTTGTGTGCATTCTTAATAGAGTGGTACACATACAAACGGGACCTCCTGCTTTTGAGCGGGGGGTTGTTTTTGTGGATGGGTGCCAAGAAAACAAAAAACTAAAGCAATATATTTTTTTGCAGTGAGGAGAGATGCTGCCTAACAAGAATCTTATGATTGTGATCTGCTGTAACACACATACGCACACCAGAGACACGCATGCCAGAAAATAAATTACATTATTGCCAAAAGTAGATGTACAAAAGATGAGAAATGAGCTGTAACCAGGTGGAGCCTTAAAGGGCCAATGTAGCGTTTGACGATTTATTGAAACTACTACTGCTGATATCTAGTGTTATTTCTAGTTCATGCCAAAGCACCACAGAGATGCACTTTGTTCAAACTAAAACAAGTCGACACCCGCACTGTTTTTGCAACATTTACTTTATTGCTCTCTATTCAATACAGTCTGGGCTTCATGTAAGCAGCCCGCATTATTTAGAAGATTTCATTCATGAAAGTGTGTGTATGTGTGTTACAAAGTTTTTAACTGCTTGTTTGGAGGGTTCTTATTGTTCTAAGGTCAAATAGAAACATTTATAAATAGTGGCACTATAGGTAATCAGTGCTGTCAGTAATGGAGATTTGTTTTTATTTATTCCTCTGTCGGGTCTGTGTTGCCTCACCTGAGTGAAACTGTTACAGCACTGGGCCAAAGGAAGATGGAGAAGTGAGACGGAGAAAAGAAAATACATATGAGAAGGTGAACTGATAATGTGTACATTAGATGGAGGTAGAGAGAGAAGGGGAGCGATGATGGGATTGGGAGCGAATTCAGAGAGAGGTTGGGTTGTTGCTTTGGTTCATTTGAAACTAGTTTGGACACGAAAACCTGAAAATAGGATTTGCATTCACTGGACTGGAGTAAACATAGACACACACAGAAAAGTACTCACAAAAGTCTCTTAATGTTGGCTGTCTACTTTCCCCACTCAAGGTTTACATCCCCACGATCCAAACCACAGACATAATACATCACATAATATGACTATAGAGTCACAGTAGAAAAACAGATTTTCTTCCCCTTGTTGCAGCATTTGCATCAAAATTGAGCCCTGTCTGCCTTTGTTTTTTATTCAGATTGATTGTACTTGTGATTATGATAGTGGCATGACTGTGTCTGTGCACACAGGACCAAAGACGTAACAAAGATCCTCAGACCAGCTGTTATTGTCTCGCTTGAACTATGTAGTGACACGATGCTGCCAAAATCCCCCAAAACTCCAACATGTGGTCAATGAAGTGAAGGGATTCAAAAAAGTGTGTAAAAGAATAATTCATTGGCTGTCGTTAAAATGATCTGGTTTTCAACTCTTGGATAAATGTAGAAATTACAGAGATGACGATTGTCAGACGTCCCAAGCCCTATGACCAAACCAAAACCAAATGTATAGTTCTGTCATCCCCCGCATGGGAAATGGTTCCAGCAGTATAAACAAAAAGGACAGGACTACAAGACAGTGAAGTCAGACGAGGGTACAAAGGAAACTGAAAGTTTGGAGGAAGGAAAACAGCAGTCTCATTCCAAAGTTCCCCTCAGCAGTTCTGTAATCATGATCACTTCCTGATATGCATTCTCATCCCCCTTTCACCTTACTGAATCTCAGTATGAAATTATGCAAATCGTTTAGTTCCATAATTCCTTTGACGGTCACAAGTTAATCATAAAAGCTTGTGTTATAGCATCACTGCAGTCTCTTCCTGTGTCTTCCTCTTGATGTTGAAGGAAAACAAAATGTTTAAAAAAAAAAGTAACAATTATCACCCCTATTTTCTTTTAATAAAGCTAATTAGCGGCACATCTTGATAAGACCCTCACCTGTGACTGCATGATCACCTCATTCTTCACTGTCCATATGTTGTTGCATATTTCAATTGATTTACTTTTCCGGGCCCATGAGGTTTTTGTTACTGTTTCCAAAACAAGCTTTTGTAATTATGTACTGTGTATTTGCCCATTGTGAAGAGAGAGGAGAGGCTTGTCTGTAACGTTGTCTATGAACCAATGAAATTAACAGAAATGAGTCCAGCTCCCAGTGTCCACCCGCTCTGTATTGTGGTGAACAAGCTAACCAATGGGATACATTTAAAAGACATCATCTCACACCAGAAATGTAACTTACAGGCAATTCTAGCTCTCTCCTCCCTCCGGATGCCTTTTCCTCATGAGTTCTAAATACAAATACCTAGATGTATAGAAATGTATTTATAGAGTGGCGCCTTGTTCAAACGATCAAGTTGTTTTCTGCATAAAGGGCTCCTGAGTCTGTAAACACAATCAAAGTTGTTCTGGTAAGGCTGTGACTCTGACCTCTGAGTCGAGATATCGACCAAAAAAGCATTGACAGGTCAACCCAGGATTCAGATTTTGTTTCCAAATCCATCAAATCAATAGGACTCAAGCCCTCCACCAACTCAGAAAAAGACACTGCTTATTTTCTTTTGTTGACATTTTGTCTATCTATAAACAATGAATATGCAAGAACTATACTGTGTATTTGGCTTTTTGATTTTTATTGTGTAAGATGCTCTTTAATGATGTACACTTCAGGAAAATTGTGGTACGTTCTGTTTTTTAATTCTTCATTTTTTTTTTTTTTAATAAATTGGGGAAATAAAAATCCTGTCTTGTCATTTCATACACTTATAATCATAAGCCCCATGTAGTTACAGGTTACAGGTGAGTTGATTTGACTCTGTATGGGTGCTCTCTAGTGCATTCAGCTTTAACTTGCAAATGTGGAAAGTTCCAAATCCACTGAAGCGTAAATCCTGACAGTGAAAAGCAAGAAAACCGTGTGTTAGTGCAACAACAACTTAGACTGTCATTAGTGTTGTATGAACAATTTGATCTATTCATTCACTATTGTGGCCCGTTTCCTCTCAAGATTAAAACCATTTTAAGCAATGGGGACAGTTACAAACGTTCTTCTCTGCAGCTTTGTTGGTGAGTCAAATCAATTTAATACTCACTATAATCTTTTCTTGATACAATGTAAAAAAAAAAAAAAAAAACAACAGTTTATGTTTGTGTCTGTGTCGAGGCAATTATTTTCTTGGTTAAGTAGAAAATAGGCTTTTCTTCATATTAGTTCATCAAAGCTGAATATTTTAAAGTACTTTATAAACGTATCCTTTGTTTTTTTATATATATTGAGTTCTGCTTCAGTGAGCCAAATCTCCTGTCAGAGCAGGTGGTGATGTTATCATGTTACATGTTGGCTCCAGTTTAGTTAGTTATTGTGAACATTTAAAGCTTGACTTATTGTCTCCATGGGGGTTCTCAGTAAAACTATCATCTTAAGTATTGCTGCTCCTTCCACAGTGGTCATCGCTCAGGCTGAGGTGACTTTGAAGGCAGACAGGCCCTTTTTGTGGGTGCAGCCCGGACAGACAGCTGTCCTGGAGTGCTGCTACACCAACAAAGGGAAGTTGGAGAGTTTCAAGTGGATTCGATATTTTCGTGAAGGCAACCACACCATAGGTCCAGCTAATGTGAATCTGACGGACCTTGTGACTCAAGATGTAGACTCCAAAACATCCTGTGGCGTTCTGAACTTCCTCACGGTCCAGCCGGAACACTCTGGCATGTACCAGTGCTGGCTGAAGGACAGTAAATGCTTTACGCATGGCACCTACCTGCACGTCTACAGTGAGTGAATGAGAGGAGCTTTGTGTGTGTGTGTGTGTGTGTGTGTGTGTGTGTGTGTGTGTGTGTGTGTGTGTGTGTGTGTGTGTGTGTGTGTGTGTGTGTGTGTGTGTGTGTGTGTGTGTGTGTGTGTGTGTGTGTGTGTGTGTGTGTGTGTGTGTGTGTGTGTGTGTGTGTGTGTGTGTGTGTGTGTGTGTGTGTGTAATGGAGTCAAGTGAGCTCTAAGCACTACTTACACCTCATAAGCCATAAATCCTGTTAACTGACGTCTAACTGAGAGCTGTGTGAGTGGCAGCAGCCTTACATATGTCAGCTTTGTTCATCTTTATATCTTTAGGATGGTCTCATCACAGTCTGCTGCCCTTTCATTTCCTTTAAATAGCACCAAGATTAGATCAGGCTGTTATCAAGCTAATGTGCCGAGCATTTGTCACACATTTTCTATCATAATCTTATTAAAGACAGATGTGCAGAAATGTAAAACGACCACTAAACTCCTCTGGGGATTATGTGTGAGATACGTACTACATGAGTGAGTTTTACCTAATGATGCGTGATATATCATATGTGTAAAACTTCTTTAACTTAATAATGCAGTTGTAAAAAGACCATAAGATTCACGCTCAGTTCCTTAAAAAAAAGGTGTGGTATGCAAGTAAGTGGTTTTATTTGGTTGTCTGTTTTATTAGAACCGCTGGAGAAGATAATAGACCTGAGTGAAGGCACCAAAAACAAGATCCTTATGGCTGAGGGAGTGTTGCTTTTATTTTGTGTGCTCCTGCCTTCTGCCATTCTTCTCTACCAGGTCAGTATGCCACCTTGTTATGACTGCCTGTATGTTTTCTTAATTTAATTTAATTCAAACTTTTAACCTATTTAACATTTATTAAGCCTGGAAACCCTCACTGAGATTAGAAATCTGTCTTCCAAGAGGGTCCTGGCCAAGACAGACAGCAGCACAGTTAACAAAGTTACTGACAAACAACACACAGCCATAGAAACATATATAGTATAAGATATAAACTCTCATTCATCCAGGTCATGATAATATACGATAAGTGACTATAATACATTTAAAAAACATGAAATGCCGAACTAAAACTGCAAATATAAGATTGCCCTCAATTTCCAGACAGAACATCTTCAGCCAGATATGTCTGCCTCACAGTCATGTAACATCCACTTAAAAGCATCCAATAA
This sequence comes from Labrus bergylta, assembly GCF_963930695.1. Classification (NCBI taxonomy): domain Eukaryota; kingdom Metazoa; phylum Chordata; class Actinopteri; order Labriformes; family Labridae; genus Labrus; species Labrus bergylta. The sequence continues at coordinate 15,660,622 of NC_089202.1, forward strand.
GAGCATATCATTACATTTCAGATATTATGTAATTTTGTTCCAAGTAAAGGGAGCAGCAAACTTTAACGCCTTTCTCCCCAGTTCAGTTCTGACCTATGGAACTGACAGTGAGAAAAGGTCCTGGGACCGAAGATAATAAGTCCCTGTAGATAAGAAAACAGCAGACCATCCAACGTGTGCATATAATCTACCATGATGAGTGAGGGCTTTCAAATGAGTGCTAAAGCTCAAAACTGAATGATACAGTGTCCAGAGCAGGTAAGGTTCTTAGAAGAGGTGTGCATATATAAAACATCAGCATTGTTAATGTCTTCTTCCCCCTCACAGTCAAAGAGACATAACAATCTGGAGATGAAGAAAGTGAAGATGCAAGAGGAAAACATATATGAGGTGAATATAAAAACGAGTCACACCCTCTCTGAGTCACAGACATATCATGACAAGTTCATGAGAAATACAAGACCTGTTTTTAAAAAGGGAACAAGGATCGGCATGGACATGTTGTGTGACTAATCAGTTGACATCAGCCATTGATTTTTTTGTTCTTATTTGATCTCCATCTTCCTTATCTCACACAACAGGGGCTGAATCTGGATGATTGCTGCACCACATATGATCAGATTGAACGCTCGCAGACACAGGGCCAGTACCAGGATGTGTGCAATGTTATGGAGGAAGAGGAGGAGATCCAGCTGGAGAAACCTTAAATCAAACGGAAAAAGGGAATGGAAGAAAGTGTATAAGATAGCTGAAGTCTAAGTGTGTGCTTTCTTAGTATTTGACTTTTGCCGATAAGAAACAAGAGATAAGATACTTTAATGCCATTGTGTAAATGCAATAGAATTTTCTTGGTGACAATCAGCCCAGCAGCAATAGACAAGATAAAAATACAAACATGCAGATAAAAGATAAAGAAATAAAACAGCATATATAACATAAATATGTAGTGCTTTTGCATATTGGGTCCAATTTGTGGCACATTAAAGAACGCTGTAAAGAAAAGTCCCTAGCAGCTGTTTGAAGGTGTGTTGTGTGTGATTATGTGCAGGGTGGTGGTGGGGGGGGGGGGGGGGGGGTGGTGTTCGTGGCTTATATTATCTAGGTAGGTTCTTTGGATGAGGCTCAAGATTATATTTTTGACCTTGGAAACAGCAGTTGAAAAAAGAACATCTGACTAAATGGTCCAGGATCATAGAAACCCTCCATCGCCATCATTCTACATATATATGTTATATAGATCTTTTTTATTTTTTCTTCGATACATAACGCTTCATATGTTTTGTTTTAAAAAGGCTTGTGCTTTGAAACATAAATATGCTACATTTGTTGTCAATCAATTTTGTTTTCATTTTTTCATCTGATATATCTGTCTCTTATACAACTCAGTGTTTGACCTATAGTTATAATAAAGGGAACTTGCTTGTAAATTCATATACCCAATTCCTGAAAAAATAAATACAAGTTTTTCTGACCTTTCAGTCCCCTTCAGCAATTGGGGGTTACTGCATAGTGATTGTAGTAAGCTCAAACTCAATATAAAAAAAGACTGCTGACAGAAAAACCCCTGAATTGTTTAAAAAACGTAGAAAAAGTTCAAATTCTTTACAGTAAGGCAAACCAACATAGGCTACTAATGAACTTTTTTTTTTAATGCTCCAGAAAGGTTTAAGTGAGATTATGACTTTTTGTAGGCCTACCTTCTTTAACTTGAATCATATTTAAGCTGTTAACATAATTTCTTTCATTGTTACTGAATGACTTGGTCTGTAACGAGTTTTCTGCTTGTGTGCTCAAAGAATAAATATGTGTATCAAAAAAAAAAACGCGTAAATGCCTCCATAAAATGTCTTTAAAAAAAAAAAACACTAAACCCCTGCAAGCTCTGCTGAATGAGCAAGGACTCACATGTCCTTTGCTAAACTGTAAAACCAAAACCAATCAATGGGCGGACACTTGTCGTTATCTGTGTCGTGATTGGCTACTGGACCATGACGTAGCCATTCCTTCGATTCCATGTTTGGTGTGGGCGGGGTCACCGCGCTCCCAGGCAGGTATGTAGGAGAGATGTGAGAGGCGGTGCGTAAACAGAGTGGGCGAAGATGGCGTCGAGCAGGAAGAGTGGTGGGAATAGTAGGTTTGAGAAAAGTGTGAATGGGAGACGCTCGTCGAAGCACAAAGAGGGTCCAGTGGGTGAGTTTGTCTCCGTGTCACGCTGACCTCGTCACAGCCCCCCCCTCCTCCTCCTCCTCCTCCTCCTTTCACTTTTAACTCTTAACATCCCCTTTCCGAGCTGTCACCTCTCCCGTTAGCAGCTTTGTTAGCTCGCCTACGGTAGCCCAAGTGGTACTGCGAGGATTTAAGCCGCTGGTTCTGTCTCAGCTGCTCAGGTCCCGTGATTGTTTGTGTGACATCGAAACGAGGAGGCACCGTGAAAACCTTCTGCGTTTGAAAACCTGTTCAATCTCCTTCTCTGGCATGTAGGCTGTGTGTGGTTTGAAGCATCTGTGCTACAGTAGCGTTATGTGTTACAGCTGTGAATGTAATGCCATCCCTGCAGTCGTTGCTTAGAAACGCACATCTATATATGCTGTTTTTTTTTTTTTTTATGACAATTTTTCTGTTAGCCTACCCTAGTCACAGACGCTGACACTGGCTGGACACACCTGCACAGGTAGGCTACTCCAAAATTCAAGAGGAGAAGGGAGAGACTGCACTGTAACTAGATTAACCTCCCGCCCCCGTCCCGAGTGTTATACATGGAAGTGCTGTGCTTAAATCGATTAAGGTGAATTGGCAGATCAGGTCCATCTGTGGGACATGAGAGCCGGCTGACACATGATGAGGAGCGTGCAGACTGAAGAAGGAAAAGACTTAACAGGAAGGACCTGAAGGCATCGTGGAGCTGCTCTTAATACACTAAACAAACCCTCTCTGTTGCCCTGTTCTGCTGCTAAATAAAACACTGTCTCACTTCTTTGAAAAGGCATCCTTGGCTTTGCAGGAGCCCAAACACATTGGCCTACATTGTTTGTTTTAACTACTTTTTTTTTTTTTTTTTTTTTTTAAATAGTTCCACTTGTGTTTTTATGAATGGGCTGTCTTTATTAGTCTTGGGCCTGTTTAATGAGCTTAGAAGAGTTTAAACTAATCCTAAATCTTTTGGTGAGGTTGCTGACATGCTCAGTCTTCATCAAACCTGAAGATCAGAATCATAATCTTTTATTTCAGCTAAGGTGGTGCATTATGAACTAAAAGGAAACTTTGTGTGTCCCGTTAGTATAAGGGGGTGTGGAGGCTCATTGTTGCCTGTTTCCTGTTGTTCGGTTTGGCCTTGTGTGTATTAAAGTGCTCTGTCTGGGAGAAGGGTCAAAGCCTCCTCAGCACTGCAGTACAGAGCCCCTGCTGTCGGTGCTTCCTCTCGCCTGTGCAGTGCTCAAGTTTGCTATTTTTAAAACCCGGCTTCCTACATGGCATTCTGTAGAGTCACGTACCAGGCAAAGTTCAAAAAGACTGAACAGGTAACATAAGTGTTTTACCTGTGACACTGTCGGGCCTCAGCAGAAGATAAACCAAAGAGAGTCATTACTTAGAAATGACCTAGACATGAACAGCACAGTTCATAAACTGACATAGCTTAAAGTCTTCTTAAAATCGATCACACTGGAGCCTGTACATTTAAGGGATGTTGTAAATGTAAACGAGCAAGTTTTTCCTGCCGAAATACAAATATTTGTTTGCTTTCCTTTGAACACAAGTTACACTTTCTTGCAGGAGTTAAAAAAAAAAAATAGATATATGCCATTTTGAATGCATACTAACCTATGCAGTGGAAGATAGTGGGAGCTACTGTAAGATTATATGGAAGGACACAAGTGTCAGAATATGAATTAGCTTTGAATTAACATGGAGCGCACAAGACTGAATATCTGACTTGTTGAATGAGGTTGCAACATGACAAAAAAACACTGCTATATATGCAATAGTTGGACACAGACGACCAGATCTGCAGATAAAACTCTTGTTCCAATTGTATTTGCTTGTTTTTATTTTGCTGCTTAAAGGCATTTTGCCAGCACCTTTGCATCTTGATATTTTTAGTAGAATGACACGGGTGTTATACTTATAACATCAGCATTTTCATACACTGTACATCGTTCTAAAGAAAATCACAACAGTGCGACAGGACGTCACAAACAACAAAACATGACCCTGAAACCAATACAGCTGTCATTAATTCAGTGAATTACACTTGGGAATTTCCTATCGCAACATGTCGAAACATGTGGGAATGACAACATGAACCCTCTTTGTGGAATGAATGACAATAATTACTAAGAAAACAAATACTTTTCACCAGAGTTATTATGTTTCTCAGTGTTCCTGTGTCTCTGTGTGTGAAAGGTCAGATTTTAGTTCCTTGAGTAATGGGGACTGTCATCTGTGAAATCAGAAGTATGAGCTAAGGTTATATTTTCCCTTGAAAAGACCCTCTAAAACAATATGTACTGAATCAATCTCTTTTTTTTTTTTTTTTTTTGTGCATGCCACATTTTGAATTCTTTGTCAACAGTTGGCAGATGCTCCACGTTTGTACTGCAAACACAAACAGAAAATATGTGTTTTAAAGGTGTTTCCATAAATGTTATTAAAGAGAATCACAGCTCCAACACATGGATGACTGAAAGATGGCACTTGGGACTTAATATTGATGAAATAATTTAAAGTAAAAATAAAGTGTCCAAACGTTTTTGGCTCTTGTTAGCAGTGTCAGAGGATTTTCTCCCCCAATAGTGTAAAAAAGCCAAAGAGGAAATGTAAGCCCTCATTTTTGGTCTCCTATAACTTTTGTATTATTACTTTTTCTAATTTTCAACGCTTGTTGATTATAAGAACTTTCACTGACATTTCTTTTAATCACATAGTTTTTGACCTTTTGAAATATGGAAAAAAACCTTCCAATGCAATAAAAAAAAAAAGCCAATATTGATGTCATCTCATAGTTTAATGGCTGTGTCCCTGCCAATGTCTTTCTGAATGAGATCTGCCAATTCGGTTGAAGGTCACAGGGAGTTGCAAGCTGAACAGCCAATAGCAACATAAGCTAGTGACACAGGGAGAAAGTTAACTGGGCTGAAGTTGCCTGTAACTTCCCAACCCTGTCTAAGAGACATGGGAGGGACTAGCAGAGAGGAAAGAAAAGGGCAGCTGGTCGTCTCTGGGTGGAATTGATTATGACCGGCTGACAGGCAAAGACCCTCATAGTAGATACTAGGGACAACAAAACCAAACGGAAAAACAGTCGTGTTGCTTTCCTCTGTGCCACCCCTTCCTCCCTCTCTCTCATTCTCTCTTTCTTTTCCCCATATGCTCTCGTTGCTTTCGCAGAAGAGAGGAGACAAACAAGGACAAAGCCTTGAACTCAGACGCTGGTAAAAAAAAACTCTTAACTTTTTTCTCTTCTAGCTTTCCAATAGCTAGTCCATTTACCTTTCCTTATATGCTTTCCCTGCAGCAGGTCTGTTTTCACTCAGTTCACACAGTATCTTGTGGCCCTGTATGAGTCATTCTGTGTCTGTAATGTTGCTGCTGTGTGTTGTTGTACATGACTAATTAATGCTCATTCATTTTAAATGTGGAGACACCAGGTACACTTGAACGCTGTCAGTGGGTTCACAGTGACTCCTGTGTCAGTGACACATGAGGGGATGGAACACGCTGCTTGCTATTGATAGAGGTAGCTTGTTGTAAATGTATTTACTGGAGCACCATAAGGCAGGAGGCAAGTCCTGTTTTTCTTCTTCCCATTGATTCTTTATTGACAGCTACACTGTGTAAGTGTGGTGGTACCTTTGTTGCATTCGGTGAGCTCTTTGAGGCGTCATCCTTCATCAAAAAAAAGGTAGAGTCATCACTGGGCCTGTTTGAACTCTGAGTGAGTGCTCCGTTAAGATTGCACTGCCTTATTTGCATTCCATTTGCATAAGATAAACTCCCTGCAGTAGGACAGGAGGGGTGTAATATGCATGGGCTTCATTATCATTAAGCAAGGTTTAAAGCAGCTTATGCTGATCCAGAGGTTCATAAAGTTCACGCCTAGCTTACTCTGTCAACATGCAGCGTATCGGCTCTCCCAGCTGACAGAGTTGTACCCCCCAGCTCTAATTAAGCAATGTCATTTAAAGTCTGGCTGCTCGCCCAAACAGGTCTTACTGCTATAGCCGGTCCTGCAGCACGGCATTTATGTGGCTGCTTGACCAAAGCAGCCATTGTGTCCCCTCAGGCCACGCTGCAGATTGTGTTTATGCAGACAGATGAATGTGTATTTATAGCTGGTCTTTGTGTGTCTCTCGTGGTGTTTCCAGATTTATGCTGATGTAATGAGCTGAGTTGTTGCACATTGAGTAACTGTTTCCTGACTTTCAGAACATTTCCCTATTCAGTGTGTGAACCGCTGTTTTTTTGGCCAAATCCTGAGGTGGAGCAACATTTCAACTGTTTTTCTGCGTGTGCTTGACGTAAGCTGTTGAATTGTTTTGACGTGACGTGAGTAACTGTACTGAACGTCCCCGTCATTGATCCGGATGATGAATTTGTATGATTAATGTTTTCTTAGTGTGAGTGGATGGAAAACTCTGCTTTACTCATGCTGTGTGCCGCCCTGATCTCTCCGCCCTGCCAAACCTCTGCAATCTTTAGAGTCAGCTAAAGGTAGAATCTCCATGAAAATCCAATCCACATTATTTTCATAAACCTCTACATCTTAGCTTTGTTTGTACTCAAAAATGAACATCAGAAAGACATCCAAAAGCTCTCCTCGAGAGCAAGAAAAAAAACTCAGCTGTATGGACAAAACTAATTGCGGATGTATTAGGTTTGCTCACTGCTGTAATCTCTGCGTTCCAGTGTAAGTCATTTGGATGGAAACTCTCTGAGCTTTGCCCAAGCCTTAGGGTGTAAGTGTGAATTCAATGTAGACGAATCAAATCGATAGTTACATCCAAATCTAACCAGAAATCATAAATAAAAGATTCGCTGAGTCAGTTAAGGGAGACAGTTGGCTCATCTTTTTTTAACAGTATACAATCTTTGTCAAGTGTTACTTAAATGTTTCTGTTTGAGTTTGCACGAACCTTTTGATGTCATGAGACAGAGTGTGAAATTGCGCTTATTAAGCATTCAGGAGTAGATAGAACATGAGATTGTATTGAAAATGGTGCTGCTCAGTGTAGCTGGCTCTTTTGGCTCTGTAGATTTGCTCTGGTTGATCTCTGATCCTCAGGGCAAAGTGAAACCTCCTGGAATCATTGGGACATTGCCTATGGGCCTCATGGGAACATTATACACATACAGGGGACGTCCTCTTTGCTGGATATGATATCAGACAGGACATACAGTAGTGGAGGTATGACAACATTTTTCTGAATGTATGATAGTGTGAACACTTCATCACCTTTATTTTGGTTTGAAGTTGAGAAGAACCATTTTTTTTCTCTGTTTTCAAGTGGTAGGTCTAGTTACTCAGTCTGATGTGTTCCCATCCAGTATGTGTTTAACATAATCTGAAGGGGCTTCAGTTTTGTTAAGTGTAAAACATTTTTGATGACATCTTTATGGCGGTATGTGTACAATACGGTGCACAGCCTAAAGTCGCTATTACATCATTATTCTGTGATAATTAATAAAAGACTATTGTATGATGCTTCATCACTTTATCTGATTAACTGAAGAATATAAAATGCCCCTAAAAAGGTAAAGGTATAATCTTTGAAGAGTGTTTATATATTTTTTAAATGTATTATTAAAACATTATTATTTGGTAGAAGTGATTTGATAATTGTATCACATGAGTCAGGTAAAGAACATGCTGCCAAATCAATATTTGACAGAATTACATTTATCAGATGTAAATTATCCCACACTAAACTTTTAACTGTTAAAAATGGGAAACTCTGAGGAAAATGAGGAAGTGTGTCGGTGTCTCCGTGTGAGTGTGTGTGTGTGTGTGTGTGTGTGTGTCTGCTACAAGTCATCCAGCTGATAAATGTCAGTGGGTCGTGATTCCTTTCCACAAACTGAAATTGCCTCTCCCGTTAGTCTTCCTGAGAGACAGGGAAAAGCAGAATAATTGCACGATAAGGCCTCCATTATTACCTTCACCCTCAAAACAATATTTCATTTAGTGGAACCTGTTTCGTTTTTTTTTTAGCTTGCATAGACAACCTCTGCTCCACATCCCCAGATGTCACTTTGAGCATTTGTTCTGAATCTGAAAACAATGTTTTAATGTTTTATTTATTTTCGTGCTGCTTTTCTGAACCGGACCCAATTCCAGGCATGTCTGATGTCATCTGGGATGTTCATGAGATATTCATGACGTAATGAAAGATGATTAAAACAGCGTAGTCTTTCTTCAAGAGTCCTCTTAAACTGATCGCTATCTGTTATCTGCCATCTCTCCATGCAGTTTAAATACACACAAGTCCTGCAATGTAAACGGTTAACACTTCTCAGTAACAGGAACATCTTCCCTGAATGTATCCACCAGGAGTCATTGAGGTCCTCTAATAAAAAAAAAAAAACGTTTTAATTATTCTTAAAGAAAAATACAAGGAAGTAGGAAATGGTTTTCAAAAAACACTGTTTAAGAAAAGTTAAAGAGTAAAATGGACCAAATGTAATTGATCCTGCATAAAGTCAATTAGTATACATTGAGAAGTATGTACTCAGAAATAAACACAGAAAAAAAAATATTATAAGCAAACTGTTTTAAGATTGTTAGTTGTCTTAATATTACAACAGTTGTTTTTCTTTGAATCATTTATACTGTATATCTCTTTATTGTATTGTTCTCTGTTTTCTTCTTTTTTTTTTTTTTTAATGGCTGCCCTCCTCCCAAAAATCTCATCCGTTAGGAACACACAGCTGTTTAAATTGTCTCTCCTTTTGTTTTGTTTCTCTGCACGTCCCCTCTCCCTTCTCCCATGTACTCTGTCTCTCAGCATGCTAGTCACCCTATACAGTAAGTACCAGCTGGTTGTCTGACTTGGTGGTGTTGTTGTGGAAACAAAGGTCTCAGGTGGTGGAAGAGCTCAGTCCAACAGCAGGAATCCATCAGGGACATAGCACTGGATCTTTGTTTTGCTGCATTAGTGCAGGGATATGAGCACACTTGATAAACACACACAGCTGTATACCTCCCTTTGGGACTCTCATGTGAGTGTGTTTATGTTTTTTTGTCAGTGTATGACTAATCTGAGTTTGTTCCCAGCAGCATGACGTGAGCAAAGGGCCTCTGCCTTCTCCTCTTGCTCCATGCATGTCTGCCTAGATCTCTGCGGATTTTGGCTGCTTAGCTCGGATTTACATCATTTAATTTCAAGGCTTGCTTAACACGTTTCAATCAATGAGCCTCTATTCGCCCGGCTATGTGGGATTAGTTAATAGAAGTAAGAGAACATTTTGTTGAATATATCCAATGCTATCCCACCTGGGCTGGTACAGTGTCTACATGCTGATATAGAGTGTGGTCATGGTGCAGAATAGGGATCAGGTTGCTCTTTTTTTTGTGCTTACATAACAAGATACCAGCTGAAAGTCAAGTTTTTCCAACTACAGAAATAATGAAACAATGCCTGAAGCTGTGCAGATGAAGCATGCTTTTGGGTCAGAAAGTTGGAATGATTCATAATGAGATCAGCGCATGTTAATAGGATACAAGCCTTTATCCTCAGCCCACTTGAATACATAAAGAAAGTATTATGCTAAAGCACCTTCTCTATACACAACTATTTAATGTTGCCTTGCGTCTCTGTCTCGCTCCTCCCAGTGATGGACACCAAGGCGGTGTTTGCGGCCCTGTACAGCGTGTGCGAAGAAAATGCCACTTTCTTCTCAGGAGGAGGCAAAGGGGCGCAGGGTGATGCGGCACGGAGGCTTGTCGAAACTATGAAGCTGATCCAGGAACACGCTCGCAGTCTGGAGCCTGTTGTCTCTGGCTTTGCTGCAGTGTACCATCATTTTGACTTTGACCCTCACATACCTGCAAACGGCTATCGCTCACTGGTCAAGGTAAGCTGTGGGATGTTTTTGTGTGTGTGTGTGTGTGTGTGTGTGTGTGTGTGTGCAGTCTATGGTGTGTGCGTGTTAAGTCTTGGGGGCGTGTATTTGTTCTCATATCAACAAAGTGCAGCAGAATAATAAGCACTCATATGGAAGCACATTCTTATCAATATTCTCCCCACACTGTGAGAAACAGCTCAGCAGCCCCTTTGTGCCTTGATATTGCTTTGTTTCAAGGTCAGTCCATTTGTTTAACAGATTGATTTTATGTTGCAAATCAGGTTAGATAAATTCCTCCAGCTGCAGAGTATCCAACCCAACTGTACTCACTGTACTTTATCTTCTACAGTTATTGATGAAACATCATGACCTTCAGTAGCTACAGCCCACCACAACTAAATGAGTCGTAGCAAAGCAGCAAATGAATGCCGCTCTGTTTTCAAGCCTCCAGATTTCAACATTTATAATCCTTCTCATCCACACACATAGCAACTTTGACTAATCTTTAACACAGTGGGGAAGCATTGAGCGTTTCAAATGCTTGCTTTCTGGCATGCTATCGTACATGTTTTTCCCCCTTCAAGCTTAATAGCTAAATCCTTTTGCAATTTAAGCAGAACCATAACAGCCCTTAAATACATTTTACATAAAATTAAATATAATTCTCTTTGTTTGTCCATCCTTACACAAGGAAATAATCATCAATATATCATTGTTCATTGTCTCAAGAGTACACATCACATCAACTATCTTCTATCTAAAGAGTTTGACTTTATTTTTTCAACCCATTAACTGGATTTTCCACAATTTTCTAAAAATAGACACTACTGACACGGTTCTGAGCAAAGTCCACTCATTTTTTTCTTGACAGATGTAGAAGGCAGCATGGCAAAGCAGATATTACACTCAAACTCACTGATTCAAGATCAACTTTATTGTCCCAGCAAGTAACAAATTTGTCCTGGGCTCCTCACCGATGCTGCAGGCATCAAAAGCCATCATTCAACGTAATTCACATTAAATATAAAGCATTGAATATTGAAACTGTTGTCATCTTCAAACTACTCTAGTTGGTGCGCTGCTGCCTTCTTCACATCATCCAGAAGGGGCGCTACATCACCGCAAACCGGCGCAGCATCTTCTTTCGAGCGGCACACAATGCGGGGGAGATGGAGGCCTACTGCAGCGCTCTCTGCCAGCTGCGTGCCCTGCTCTACCTGGCTCAGCGCATGCTTCATGACAACAGCCATGGCAACCTTTTTTTCCAAGATGAAAGTGGCCTCAGTGAGAGCTTCGTCCGTGAATACTCCTCCATGCACAAAGGATGCTTCTATGGCCGTTGCCTTGGCTTCCAGGTGAGATGAGCAGCATTACAAAGGGGGAGTAATGGACACATGACATAGAGGTGAAGAATAAAAGGTACAACAAATAGGAGTTCCTCGTTGTTCATCAAAAGGTGAGACAAAGGGACACTCAGTGGAAAGGAAAGCAGGTTGGATAGAATCAGAAGTTCGAGAGGTACAGAGAAACCAGAATAAAAACCAACCTCAGGGAGCGCCGGTGGCCTAGTGGTTAGTTAGAGCGCCACATGTACAGAGGTTGTAGTCCTCAAAGCAGGCGGCCCAGGTTCGAATCCGATCCTTAATAACATCATTTCATCATTATCACCATTAATATCAACATTAGCATCTTTATCATGAAGTGCATAGGTGTTCATGAAAGAGCTGGGCCTTAAGCTTTTTGTTCATGTGGAAAGGGATCTTGAGTTTGGAAGAATTTGGTGATTCATTCCCCCTCTGTGGAACTACAGAGGAAACGAGTCTAGCAAGTGACTTAGAGCCCTATAGTTAAGGTAGGACCTGGGGCTTTTCATTTGCAGGGAGTAGTGGGCGGGAAGGAGGGTAGACCGGGATGAGGGAGTTTAGATAAGGAGAAGCTGTTTCTGTCACTGTTTTGTAAGCTCGCGACAGGGATTTGAATTTTAAGCAAGCAGCAACTGGATGCCACTGGACTGAGATGAAACGCAGAGTGATGTGCTGTTTTGGGTTGGTTGAGGACCAGCCACTGTGCTGCGCTCTGACTCATTTATAGGGGTTTGAGTGTGCATGCAGGGGGACCAGTTCGTAAAGGAAGTTGCAGTAGTCAATAGCTGTTTCACCTATGCGCTTGTGAGAATTTCAGGAGGACTGCCTCTGAAATCCTCCTCATCTGTTTGTTCAGCGATACATCTCACAGCGGGAGACTATCCATGTCGGATGGTAGAGGAAGGGACTGAGCTCTCCTGATGCAAGACATGACGTAAAAAAGTACAACATTGACGAGGCAACACAGTCCTCTATACAACACTACATTTAAAATATTTGCCTTTATAACATAAGTGTGTGTAGTTAGACAGAATCAGAATACCAACAAAAGAGCAGAGAGGCACACACTGGCTAACAGATAGCAAAATGCAGGAGTTGAATTCACTGAGATCGTAGAGGTTACATTCATATAGACTATGGTAATGCATCTCAGGGAATAAACGTCAACACTCCCTCCCACATGCGCAAAGTGAATTATCCCGATTATATCCTGCCGGGTTCTCACATCAGGAGTTTTGTGCAGGTGTGACTGCACTAAATGACTGATATATATGAGCCTGTACCAGGAGCTGTGCTGATTCAGGACCTGTTGATGTCGAAGACAGAAAACATATCTTGTGCATTGTCACCAGGTGCTCATATAATTACATCTAAGCCTACAGGGATATATTTGAAGAAAGGGGGAGAGTGAAGTAATAAGTCAAGGCCAGGAAAGAAATCCAGAGCTACAGTAAGGATGACACCTGCTGCTTAGACCTGCAGGTAAAATGTAGTGAGTAAAGGATTTGATCGTACAGCCACAGTCTGTGTTTTAAGTCAAGCATAACGAGAGAGGCTGAAACCTCATCGGGCCGAGGTCAAAATCAAACTAAAGGGAAAAAATGATGAAACCTCTCTAGTGCTGTCGGCATCAATTTATAATGTCTTAGACTCCTATGATATTCTGATATCCCATCATCAATTTCACTTGCTCTAGCTGAATGATAACAGTAATCATTTTTCTTTTTACAAGGACGATAGATATGAATTATAATTTAAGTCTTTCTCTGGTTTTTTTTGTCTTTTTTTTTTTTTGTCCATCCTATCTTCCAGTTCACTCCAGCCATTCGGCCCTGTCTCCAGACCATCGCTATCGGGCTTGTTGCCTTTGGAGAAAACTACAAACGGCATCAGTCAGGAATAGGTTAGCATCATTCTGTCTGTAGCTGTACCCTCTCATCATTCAGACACTTGATTCTCATTCATAGCCTGTACTCATCCCCACTCCTCTTCTACATTGCTCCATGGCCCTCTCACTGTGTACCTTTTGATGTTGTGTGTTTAGATTTCTACATGCTCTTTCATCCTTTGGATTCTCGAGGGGTAGCTGCTATGCTTCTTCTATATTTCAAAATGTTTTGAACATTGCACACAGTTATAGACAGAGGCAGTGATTGAAGAACTTACATATTTGTCTCCATGCACACACACACACACACACACACAATTGATTTTAGATTAAAAAGGAACCTTTTAACCCTCACGGTTTCTTGTGCTCTGTGCTGCGCCACAGTGGAGGCAGTCGGTATTGCACCATATGGTGAGTGTACTTGAACCCCTCTCCCTTTCATCATAGTCCTCTCTAGTGACCTCAGGCTATAAGACTATGTGAAGAGGTTTCTTCTTTCCTGCAGATCCCACAATTCTTAATGGTTCTGCATACAGCACTGTTAGCTGCATTATCTTTCCTGAGTCTGTGTTTTAGTTTACAGATTATAGCTTTAGGTACACACATCGTGTCCAAGAGTGACATTCTTCACCCATCGTTCTTTACCTTACATCCTTGACTTATTGGAGAGCATTGAATGCAAGGTGGAATTAGATTCCAGAACCATTACATTCATCTGTTTTAAACTTATTGCATATAAAATGGAAGGTGCATTTCCACCCCCTCCTGTTAATTAAAAGTGAAGCCAAGATACCCCCTGCGCAGATGATGACATATTGCCCCTTGAAGTTATCTGAGGCCAGAGACAGCACAGTAGGGATTGACTGGAGGAGCCACAGTATTAACGTCATGCCCCTTCCACTAACAAAAACACGTTTAACCTACCACTTAAGCCTGATTTATACTTCTGCGTCTAATCTACGGCTTAAATTTGACAAACCCTGTACCTAACTATGCGTCGATACGGCACAGACGGCAAGCCCTGGGGTTGGACTTAATTTTCCTCTCCTGGCTTGCACCACATGTAAATACCGAGAAGAGCGAGTCTAATTATGACCAGAAGATAAATATATGTTCATTGTGTCATGAACCATAATGAGCAGCCTGAATAACAATGCTAACACCCTAGTGCTGTGAGTAAAGCCATTTAACTCTTTTGTGTAAGCAACTGGTCTCTATGGTCACTATTGATGGAGTCTTTAATGTTTGCTGTGTTTTATTTCTCTGAATCCTTCTTAACAATCCTTCTATATCCCTTCAATTGATCTCCTGTGTTCTCAGTGAGTTCATGTTTCTAATGTTGTTGTTCTATGTCTGAGGATTCAGGCCTTCTATTTCTAGTTTTGATGTTCTTACTCTTTCTGACTTTGCAGTAATACTTGTAGCGATGATATTGAACTTCTGCCTGCCAATCACTTTTTGAGTCCATTTTCTCCTTCTTCAACCACACACATCATTCTTTGCCTTACTGCCCTTTTAAAAAAAAAAAAAAAAATGTCTAACCATATTTCATTTTCTTTTCATGACATTGTCTCTAGAGTACCAAACCCATTAACACACCCCTCTCATTGTATCGCTCTTTATCTCTCTCCAAGGTGTAGCAGCCAGCTCTTTCTTTAATTCAGGAAAGTATGCCATCGACCCGGAGCTAAGAGGTGCAGAATTTGAACGCATCACCCAGAACCTAGACGTCCATTTCTGGAAGAGTTTCTGGAACATCACTGAGACTGAAGTTCTGTCGGTGAGTAGTTTGTAAATGCTTCTTGATAACTCACAGACGAACACACTCGTTATCTTTGTGTAATCAATCGTCGACAAATGTCCCCTCTGATCCATGCAGTCAGATAAGTGCACTTCTCTGTTTTTCATTTTGTAACTGCATCAGGGATATTTAACTTTACTCTGGTAAAAGTACGTTTTCTATCATTCTGCAGTTTGGCTTGAAAGCAGCTTGTAATTATAGAGTGGAATTCAATTTATTCAGTAGTTCATGATTTATTCATCTGGTTTCTCTTTCTCTCCTGTGACCTGCCTCACTCTGGTACTTACTTCTCGTTCTGTCTCAATTCTTTCTCCCTACTTGTCCATCTTTTCTCACTTTTTCACCATTATCTCTCTCTCTCTCTCTCTCTCCAGAGTCTTGCCTCGATGACATCCACTACAGTCAAGGTGAACCGGGCTCTTTCTGTGCCCCCCATGCCCTTTGACCTTCCCCTGGCGACCAATCACAATGCATCTGTAACTATAGCTCCACCGTCGGCGCATATCGGCATGGCTCCCATTCAAATGAGGCTCATCTCGTATGACTTGCGTGAAGGACAGGTACGGAAATCCTTATTCTGTTCACTCTGAAGTGCCACAAGTGAAAAATGCAATATAAAAAAGCCTTATAATCTCCAGTTCTATGTAACCCTAGACTAGCTCTTGTATTTATCTTATACTCCTTCCTTGTAGTAGAAGTATTTGCTGTGTGACCTTGTTTGAGACAGTTTTCCTCAACAGTCCCTTTTAAAACCATACAGTATACCTACCCTGAAAGTTCATTAAATATTCAAAGTACATGTAATAGCATGTCTGGTATTTCTATCAGCTGCAAGAGTACATGACAGCTTTCACTCGTGCTCATGGATTTAATCTTTGTCATTATTTCTCCCACTGTCTCTATTTCTCTGTCAAAAGGTATCACTCTCACATTTTCTCCTCTGCCTCCCTGTTTATGTTCTCCAGAGAGACTCCCTCTCTTCCTCAAGCTTGTTCTACTTACTTTGCAGTCTGGCACTTAACCAGGTGCCATCAACAAACACTTTCAGCCATTGATCACGCTCCAACAAAACAAGTGTCCCTTTTTACTGTTGCAGAATACAAGCTTGCATCAGCTGAAGCCCTTCCTCTTAGAGACGGCTCCCCTCCCTCCTTGTTTCTGTTAATGAACAGGAATTAGTGTGCGTTCATGCAGGCGCTGGAAAGGCTGGCAGCAAACTGCTGCAGAACAGTTAGTTAATCCCTCTCTCAAAGGAGCCCTTTTGCTATCACTGGCAATGACATATATTAACATTGAAAACAAGGCATTGTTTGCATTGTGCACAGTATGTGAACAACTATCAGAATGATGCAAACACAACTGTCTCATCACTTTCATCTTCTGATGTATTTGGGCTGTTTTCATTTTCTCTGTCTCTCTCTTCCTTCAGGACAGCGAGGCCCTGCTATCTCTCTCCCGCTCTGAGGGGGGCTCCATCTCCTTGTCATTGGGACTGAAGAGCAAACGCCTTCCCCCATCCCCCTGTCTCCTGATCCACTTCCATGGTGGAGGCTTTGTGGCCCAGACCTCCAAGTCCCATGAGGTGAGATCAAACTCTCCATTCATAGTTTGCCTAACTTTTTTTTAGCTACTAGGGTAGCTACTGTTTACTCATGATAATTGTAATCAAACCACAGCTTACATAAGGGTTGAAAAAAACTATGGTTGGCTTAGCAGAGGAATTAGCAGTCCGTGTCTCTTCATATGTCTGTGGATACCCCAATTATTTTGTAATTAATCCCTGAAAACTTGATGTAGATAATTTGGTCTGGCCCCATAAATCATTTACTTATAAGATTTACACAAAGCTCACTCTTCATTTTCTTGTAAATGATTGCTGCCTGGTATTTACTTAATTCCTTATTAAAGGGACACACTCACACTTAACTTAGGCTTTATGTCTCAACAATTAGATTGGATCTTTTTTTTTCTTTGTTTCTCAAGACAGTAATTAAAAAAAATCTAAGTTTATAGAAATTCCAATATATGAAAGAAGAACTAATTAGTTATTAGAAGAACTAAACCTGCTCAGTTATACTTAATAAGAAATCATATTTTGACAATGTGCGGGCCCCTGCCTCTCCCTGATTCTCTCATACTTTCCTGGTCATCTTTCACTGTGTACAATCTTTATGTGGCATCAAGCTACTTGCAGCTACCACAAGACAGGGCTCTGTGAAATTGCCAAGGACATGGGCATCCTTGATCTGCAGCTGCATAGCAACCACAAGATGAGAAGGAGCAATCAGACAAGGGAGTGAACAGGGCTGTCATGTTGAATTAAAAGAGAACCGTATGACCCTGCAAAAAGATTACCACAGGCACTAATGGAAGCCTTGTCAGACTTTCCTTCTCTATTCTTCTCCTGGGCTCTCTGTTTTTTTTTTTGTTTTTTTTTGGTAACATCCTCTCTCTCAATCTTTGTAATATCTTACAAAATCTGTTTTGTTTACTTAGTGTCCTTCAGTAGCAGAAGTCTCTCGTGCCCTCAGTGCTCAGTGATGCTGAGATCACAGGGATGGATGAACTGGCATCTGTGCATTAACCAACTTGGAATCAGACCACACACACACCCACCCACCCACACAGTGTTTGGCCAGTAGTGGTTTACACTCACAGATTAACTGCTCTGCTGTCTGAGA
Source organism: Labrus bergylta (assembly GCF_963930695.1). Taxonomy (NCBI): domain Eukaryota; kingdom Metazoa; phylum Chordata; class Actinopteri; order Labriformes; family Labridae; genus Labrus; species Labrus bergylta. Next base: position 15,678,415 of record NC_089202.1, read on the forward strand.
ATGAGTGGGACTAAATCTCCTATTAATTCCTGCTGCGAGAACAGATCTGGGACTCTGAACTGGTGTCTGAGAGTTTTTCTTTGTTAATAGGATGTGTGTTCAAGAAGGGTTCCCTGAATCATGTAAATATAACCAGCTTTGTGCCCTGCCCAACAGCACAAACACACATACTTTTCTTTTTCTGGTTGGCCATTTTCTGTTATTTACTAGCTCCTTTAATGCAGGCAGATGATCAAATTTTTGATTGACACTCCTGCCCATGGACTCCATCACATGTTCACACTAATCTTAGCCCATCAACAATGGCTGTTGCACACATACAGTTGCAAACACTTGCACCTTTTGGAGTATCTTTGCTCATTTGTACAAAGCCTCACTGACCTGAGCAGTACTTGAGCTGCGTGCACACTCACATGTCATTATTGAGATTTATTGTGACAGGACAGGCCTTAAGACGGCACAGCTGACTGCTGAAGCTGCTACTTTGATTATTTTTCGTACCGACTCACTGGTCACTGAGCCATCATACAAGCATCCACACACTATGCTTTTCCTGGCATTGTGATTGGAGGGCTGGCAGTGAAAGCGACAGCCCTGTCATAGCTTGTCAGAAACCTGTTGAGAGAAGATAAAGACAGAGGAGAAAGGATGACTGCATTGTGGAAGGAATATTTCTTTTCATGACAAGTTTTGATGCCTTTCTTACATTTCAAGGTCACTGCAATTCAGTTGTGAAGTGGAGCACTTGCCATAGGTTGGCATCAGAATAGTAAACACTTAGCCTGACTGGCAAAAAGAAAAAGGCTCAGCACTCTAAATCCCTTTAAATCCACATCCACACCATCCCCTTTTCTTTGTATTTTTTCTTTGTACCCAGCAAACTAGGACATGTGGTGGCCACCTGGTATTACCGTATGTAAAGATAGGAAATAGAGGTGACTGTGAGGGTAATGCTCATTCTCCCTTTGTCTAGACAGTAATCCAGAAAGCAGACAGATGACATCAGAGAGACACATAATTTTCATAATTTGTTGTATCCTCGCTTCTTAATGTTCCCACCCACGCATTTCTCTCGCGCCATATTTCTTTGACTCTCTGTCTCACTTCCTCTGTGTTTTATTGTGGCTGCTGTTGTTCTCATAAATTTTACAACACATAACATATTCACAGTGAAACGGAGTGTTTTTCCCATCAGATATTCACCCCCTCTGTACCCCTTGTATTCTGTCTTGTGCAGCCTTATCTGAAGAGCTGGTCTCAGGACCTTGGTGTCCCCATCTTGTCAGTGGACTACTCTTTGGCCCCTGAGGCCCCCTTCCCAAGGGCTCTGGAGGACTGTTTCTACGCCTACTGCTGGGCTCTGAAAAACCCCCACCTACTAGGTACACGCCGACTTTTGGATGTTTAATCTCTGCATTTTTCTCTGTACGTTTTTAAGTAATGAAAGAGTATGCTCAGTTGAAATGATACATAAGGCAGGTTAAAGAAAGTGATTTATTAGAATTAATGAGTCCCCACTTATGTTCCCTGTGCCTCTCAAGGGAATTCATGCATCACTTTGAAAGTAATCATGCTGCAGCACAATGTCTTGGAGCGCAGCCCTTGTTCTGTATCCTCCCACAAATTGTGATGCTTACTATGAAAGCAGACAACAAAAGACATCTCATCAGTTCTGGGTACATCCAACTGCTGAGGAACACTGTGTCAAATTAACAGTGATTCCATTGAATCATGTTACAAAAAGTACAAGAAGTACAAGAAGATTATAACAGTGACGAGAGGGAGGCAGTGAGACAACGCTTCCTCTCTACAGCCTCATATTCAGCAGTGGAACTGTGGACAGAGTAGCTACTGTAAATTTATGTTTGTCACAATGCCTTTTATCTGAACCTCAGTGGATTTTTCTCATAGTTTCAGAAATTTCTTTTATTCATCTTTATTTTGTGTTCCACTTTTTTCTCTTTCCCCATGGCGCTATCAATAATTATTTCCCTCTTTCCCTTCTTCCTCTCATCCCTGTCCTATTTTGTTCTCTCCAGGTTGGACAGGAGAGAAAGTGTGTCTGGCCGGTGACAGTGCGGGAGGCAACCTGTCTGTGACGGTGACGATGCGCGCTGCTGCCTTTGGTGTTAGAATGCCAGATGGCATCGTGGCAGCCTACCCGGCGACCCTGCTGACCGCCTACGCGTCACCCTCTCGTCTGCTAACACTTATGGATCCCCTGCTGCCTCTCAGCGTGCTCTCTAAGTGTCTCAGCGCCTACGCAGGTAGGAGTGTGTGTTATCAAAAGAAATCGAGCCAGGATGTTATTTGTGAATTTAGATCTATTTTCCTCTATTCTCTTTGGTCAAGCAGTTCTGCACATTACTGCCATCTGCTCCACATCAATCATACTCCTAATCAAATGGCCTGGACTAGGGTTTTGGGTTTAACAGTAAAAATTCACAAAACCTCTTGTGTGTGGCATGAATTATTTTCTTTTTAGGCTGGAACAATTATTTTTAATTTTATTGATTTAGTTTTGTCCTTCTGTTTGGCCTTTTGAATTACGTAACTAAAACACAATCGTTTTGTTTTCACTCATCTTATCACCACTATCCATCACCTCTGTAATACAAATTGTTGCACATCATCGTTGCTCTGTGTCACTGATAATCTTTACTTTCCATTTTTTTCGTTACTTGTGAGTCTTCTTTGAGTTTTCTTATTCATGCATGTTCTGGAATACCAAAGAAATTCTCATCTGTGTTGTGCTTCTGACCTTTTCCACACTCCTTGGTTTCTCTCCTCTAGGCAGCGCGCCGGAGACAGAGACACAGATAGAGAAAGTGAGCACACTGAGCATGGTGAAAAGAGACACGGCACTGCTGCTAAGAGATTTCCGTCAGGGAGCCTCAAACTGGATCCACTCTCTGCTGGATTCAAACAGAGCCTCGGCCTCTCCCAGCACAGCTGCAGAGGCACCACCAGGAGCCACTGGTACACCACCGACTGTGACTGTATGCATGGGTGTGCTTGTGCTTGTTTGTGCAATCAGGTGGAAACAGGGGATGAGATGTGGGTGGCATAAATGTGTTTTACTGTGTCGTTGCAAACAGCATGCGTCTTTTGGTACAAACTACAGTTCACTTTTCACTGTGGTGAGAGTGACTGTGTTTGTGTGTGTGGTTGTTCCACCCACAGTTTCAGTGTCTTTAATTAAGGTAATTTATTTAAGTTTCATGACTTCAATGTCCCGAAGTTCATTAAGAACCCATATGGAGGAGGTTACAGACACAGATCTCCTTTATTCATCATTCAACTAACCGATTATGGCTTTATCCTGCTCTGTTACATAACACTCCTGTAGCTCCATTCATATCAATTCACCTCTTTGGAGCAGCAGGGTTTAGACAGTAATTGTTTATTGTCACCACCGTAAATTTGGTGGCGAACCTTAATTTCCCTCGCGTCCCCTTAGCTAGGTGACACCCCCACAGCTGCAAGCCCAAACTAATGAGAATGTCATTGTTGGGTGTACATTATTAAATGGCCATCATGGCGCAGAGATGGTTCATCATTAAAGAGATGAGAGATTGCTGGCGCTTTGTGAAGAGACCAGCCATGACGGCTCTTACAGCTGTGTTTTGACGGCTCGGGCGGGCGGATGATATTACCATGACAGCACTATTTGAATTTCCTCCACCCACTTCTCCTCTCCTTCTTTTTGACATACAGCAATTTGCATTTTAAGCTTTTATCTGTTGGCTTTCAACCAGAGGACGTACGATAAGTGGAATCTGAAGAATAAGTGAAAGTGGTTTTGCACTACTATTGGTGTGTTTTTGCCCTGTGTCCTCCAGCTGCTATTAAGCCCAAGTAAATTTCAGTGGCCCCCTTTTCACTGGTGTGTTCATCCTTCACACACCACATCCTGTAATTTGTGTAGCTAATGTTTTTTTTTTTTTTTAATGCACCCACTTTTGTGTTTTACTTTGCCAAATGTCTCCTAAGTCGCTCTTATTTCCCATCTCTTCATATCCTCTCTCAGACACAGTGAGGAAGAGCATTTCAGAGGCGTCCATCTCTTCTCCTCATGCTGACCCCCCCGTACCATCAGAGACCTCAGAGTTCCCCACCAGGAAATTATCTGTCAAGAGCCAGACTTGCCAGGACTTGGGATCCCACAACAATTCCACTTCTCACAACTCACCACTGCTCTCTGAGCGAGCTGTACGTCACGCTTGAGCATGTTTACATTAAGATATTCATGCTTTCACTTAATGTTCAGAAGAAATGTACAGTATTAAGATATATGGGCTGTTGCTAAAAAAAAATCACTAAGCTGTTAGTGAGTATCTGGGTCTGGGTATTAAACCCTGTGATTAGTGGAGGTTCAGTAATTAAATGTATTTTTTTACATGGTTGGAGCTAAGGGAAATCTCAACAGCCTTCCTATCAATGATCAGCTCATGTCTGCCTTCATGCTAAATCTTTTCAATACAAGCTGCATGCAGTTGAAGCCTTTGAGAAACTTGAAGAGAACATCAACATGGATATTTTGTCCCTCTGTCACACAATGCTGCATACCTTGCAGTGATGTACAATGTGGGTGTACAATGTTCGTGAACTCGGCTGAGATTATGTCACCAATCCCTCAAACAGAGATTTTGCTGAAAATTGCTGACTGCATATCAAAACTTTTGGTTGTGCGTGTGCTGGCAAGGTATTGCAGATTATCCTCGGATGTATTTTCACACAGGCAGAGTGGATTAGTGGCTGGCTTGAGAAAAATAGCAAGCAGAGGTGACGTAGGACTTTAAATATGCTCCCCCTGCCTTGAAACCAGAATTGGTCAGCCAAGACGCCCAGGCACTGAGCCAAAGTGTTTTGAATATTTTCACAAGGACAATGTAGTCTGTGTGTTTTTAATCAAGTTTCCTGACATATATTTCTTATTTCTTCTATCCTTGACCGTACATTGTCTTTTGACCAATGAGTGCTGTCCACACTCGCTTGAATTATATCTCATCTCTTCTTTCATGTAGCCAGAAGATGTGAATTTCTACCTCGCAAAGGATGCAGATCCATGCATTTCCAGAGACTTGTCTTCAGTGGCCATACCGCCCCCTGCTGGAGAGGAGGGATCGGAGCTGGAGCACCCTAGGGAGTTCCCCCTTGGGTTTGAGCCTCTCCGCTCAGCGCAGCTCGCTGAGATGAGGGTGGAGAGCTCTCCAGTGGTCAAGGATCCTTACTGTTCTCCTCTTCTGGCTCCTGACAGCATGCTGAAAGGACTGCCTCCTGTGCATATAGTGGTAAGAAGCAGTAGTTCATATTAAAGGAGGTGATTTTTCCAAAGGAGTCAATGTTTTCATGAATAAGATTTGTATTATTTATTACAATACGTTTTTTGATATGCCACCAGTTAGTGGAGTATCCTTATAATGAAAATAAACTAGAAGATCAAACAGCTCATGATTTAAACATGCGGTGAAGCTGTCTTTCACACATTTTTAAGCTAAATTATTTCATTTTATTTAGTAAAGATAAATCAAACCAATAAAGAAGACAGAATAAAGCAGTTTGGTGGGATATTGTTTTGTCTTAACACTCTTCTGTGGACACTTCATGTCCGGGGGGGCGGGGGGGAGCTGCAGGTAATATTAGCTCAGCGTGTTTGCATTAATATTCCTCCAGTGTTTACAATTCATGAATTTTTTGATGGGAGCAGTCTCATCTGCAGAATACTCCTCCTCTACCAAACAAATGGATGTGGTTCAGAGAATGATTAAAAATAAATCCATTTCACGTTATCCATTCGTATTTCTCCGCTGTTCTTCAGTGGACAGGATATGCAGCGAGGTGGGATTCTAGCTGAGCAAATACTAATGTCTTTATAGTTGTGGACTGAAAGTTACATCAATGTCCTCATCTCGGTAGGATAATGGGAGTCACTTTCACCATTACTTGTGTGCCCTTATGTTTCATTCTCCTTTTACAGTAGACATCCTTTCTTTCACTTGTAGCCCAAACACTGTTCAGCAGCAGAGAAGTGGGCGTGTACTCCAGCTGACTGGCTGTTGATGCTATTTCTGCTGTGTGATAGGCTGTTTGGTCTTTCTGTACTGAGAGAAATGTCCAACGTTTATAATAAGCAGTGCAAATGTTCTTTGTTATTCCAGATGGAGATCATTTAATTGCTCAACCATTGTTGATATGACTGAACGAAAGAAGTTACAAGAAGCTCAGTTGTTCATATGTTTAAGGTTTGAGAGTGCAGGAGCAGAGCAGGATGAGGACTTTTTGTCAATAAGGGTGTAAACAAGGGAGGAGCAGAAAGGGGGGTGGGACTGTTGGGTTTGAGGGTTCAAATGTTCAAATGTTAAAAGCCGAATACTGTAGAGTGCTGAACACTCACTGCTTATGAGAGTGAGACAGTGTGATGGGGGAGACGGGGGAAGTTGAAGCCTGCTGTTTTTTGAAAAGGGTAATATGAAAATGAGGAAATAGGTGCTAGATTTAAAGTGCCTAGAGTGAGTCAGCGAGAATGTAAAGAAAGCTGGGACAAAAGAGCCTGGGACGCTTGGCTTCCTTTTCTTCATCCCTTAATTAAGATTCTTGACAAGTCTGAAGGGAATCCTAATTTGCTTTTCTCCCTTTTCCCCCTCTTTTTGATCCTTTCCCTCTCTCAGGCTTGTGCTTTAGACCCCATGCTGGATGACTCTGTGATGTTTGCCAAGCGATTGAGGAGCATAGACCAGCCTGTGACTCTGTGCGTGGTGGACGACCTCCCCCACGGCTTCCTCAGCCTATCCCAGCTCTCCAGGGAGACGAGGGAGGCTGCCGACGTCTGTGCGGGGAGAATTCGCGCCGTCTTCACCCAGACGGACTCGCCCATGGAGCCGCGCAAGCACCGCAAGCTGGAACGGACCGATAGGGGCATGTCTGCCTCTACTGGGGACGACCATTCTCTCTTTGTATGCCCCATTGAAGAAGTGGAGCTAACTGAAGGCATAGGGGCTAAAATCTCTGATGGGGAGGGCCTTGTCACTGTGGAAGCCCAGAATAACACTGATGCTGATGGCATTGGTCCTTAAATAAGGTTAGATAAAAACAGGAGGACTGCAGTTCACCCGAGGAGAGGAGAAAGAGCAAATGAAAGTCAGATGAATTTAGGCAGTGCAATGCTTAAAAGAGGAAAAAGATGGGACAGGGCAGTCCAGCAGATTGCCCAGTTTTTAGAGACAACAGAAAAAAGGAGAGAAGTGAAATACAACTCCCTCCGCTTTACATTTCTTGCAACTTGTCTGCACCATCATGCACCGACGCAAATCTGGCAGACAAAACGAACACGCCCACGGAAGACAGTCATTTTTTCGAATCAAATGGTAATTTAGCAGCTTCTTAGATCAAAGACCTGTGCTCACCCACACATGCGACACAGATACTTTAACAGAGCTCCCGTTAGGCAGCAGACGATCGGACTGGAAGCAAAACAGGAGAGTCTTGAGACGAGGTCTGAATGGGTGATTCATCCAGGCCAAGGCAGTCATTCGAGATCCTAATCAGATAGCAAATAGGCATGCTGTATGCTTCTGTACAGAGTCATCCTATCAAAATGGCCCCTTGTCCTTAAGGGAACATCTCTAAATCAGACTAATAACTCCACATTGTGTTCTCTATTATGCCACTTTGGCAGTCAATACAGCTCACTTTGTGAAAAGTAACTGTGTTGACTCTGCTTAATGCAATTACAGAGCGAAAACACAACCGACTAAAATGCTCTAAACTGGATGAATTGCCCTGAGTATTTCTTGGTATTCTGTTGCAGTTTTTAAATGATCCATGACTAAACCTATGCAGAAGTTTTAAACTTTTTTTTTTTTTTTTTTTTAATACATCCCTTTTCTCTTGCTGTATTATAATCCTTGAATCATGACAGGGTTATCTGTTGATTTTCACTCTTATGATGTTTGTTTAATGTAATCGTATGCTGTTTGTTTACTCCACATTTTTGAATATTTACCTCTATATTTACCTCTGCTTCTTTGGCACAGCTGCTCTGACATCGCAAACTTTTCAATTGAAATAATTTTCTACTCTCAGCACTGCATACTGACGAGATATATTAAATATAACGCAGGGACAGAGTGACCTGTCGAGATGCTGCCTGGTGCTTTTTGTAGTGCTGATATTATCAATGCCAACATGACATTTAATTGATTATGAGTTGTGAAGATGCACTGAGATGTTTTTGAAGACACTCACTTAAGAACTACGTCCCATCTTAACAAGCGATTTTTCAGATGTTTCTCTTTTATTATTTTAAGACTGGAAACTGCTGCTCAAGATTTACTGCTTTCTGACGTGAGTAAGAGAGAGCAAGTGGCAGCTAAAAGCCTGGCTCTCGCCTATCAATAGTCATTTTAAACTCCACTGCACTGATTTCCTCTCAGGATGCGCCCCGTTCCTCACCAGGCATTATTGCTCACCACTTCTCTGCACAGCATGCAGTGTGTCAAAAGTACCACTTCTCTTCACGCAGGGTATCTCCCGCCTGACAATCTGTTTTCTACAAATCAAAGGCTTTTAGGCAATTCTCCAGGACCCTCTGAAGGAAAAAAGATTGTCGGAGTATTGTGTAAAAGCCACTGAACTTGTGTTTTGGCCAAGTAAAAGTAGCTGGTAGTCCAGATTTGTTTTGCTCCTCTCCATCTTATTTGGAGTGGGCTTTGTTTTTAATAAACCTGAGGACACTCCTTGGAGCAAGTTGCCACTGAAGCACTTTCAGGTACACAAAAATGCCCTTCAGAGGGTCAGTCCCTCTATCAGGCCCAACTAAATATAGATGCAAACAATGCTGGCACTGTCACCGTCCTGCCCTTGCCTGGTAACAGGGCTGGGGTTGCCAGGTCTGTAGAGAGAGATGCTGTGTGATGAATAGGATTTAGCTGAAGCTGCGATTGAAAAATCCTCCCCACCCGTAGAAGAGCAGGATTTTAAGCAGCAAAGTCATGCTACAGGATTAGACTATGCTCAGTCCTGTCAGCTCGTAGTACTTACCGCAATATTTTTAGTCAGATTGATGGAAGAGAACCAGGACCGTGAAGAGAAAATAAAGTAATACACTCATCCTCTGAGATGCTGGGCTGAAGTTTTCTTCTTCCTTTACTAGCCGCTGTTTATGCCCACTCTGCACTTTTGCAGTAGTTGATCTGTCATTCTGTGCAAGTGTGTTATAAGCTTGACTTTTATATACGTGTTTATTTTTTCTTTACTTTGTGCCTGCCTTCGTGTGACCAAAGTGCAGTCAGTGTGTGCTCATTCACTTCATCCAACTTGAAAACATGAGTTTACACGACAGGGGCTCCTATTTGTTTGTGTTGTGTGTTCACATAAAGACAGGACTGGCACTTAACACTCAAGAGACTTTTCATAGTATTAATCATCTGTTGATGTTTTTTTTTTCTGATAAACATCGACTTTATTTCACCTTCGTCCATCTCCTGTGAAGCCAGCAGGGTTAGTTGGCAATTAGCACTGTGTTGTAGAAATGATGTGAGCTGCTTGTAAAAAGAAAAAAAAGTGTCAAAATTCATCCCGTTGCTGTTTATTGACCTCTGTACGCCTCGTTCCCTTGATGACCACTCATGCATCGGGCCAACCTGGGTGCAGGTGATGGACCGGAGAGCCCATCTGGTGTTCTGGAGAGATTTAATAGTCAGTGTTACCCCTTTAATATTCTCAATTCCTGGCATTATTGTGGATCCACTGATGTTTATATGCTGCCTGCAACTTAAAGCTGGAACGTTTGTTTTAGTGTTGTTTCAATTTAATGTTTTTGCGTCATATAGTCTCACTGTTGATGATCCACAGACCCAATTTTAGAACCACAGAATGCCCTCGAGAGTACAAACCAGTTGTTTCAGTGTAATGCTATTTTCTTGTTGTATTGGTAGTTTAATTATCAGGGCGTACAGCATACCTCCATAGTTTCTATAGCTTTCCTTACTTGAGATTTTCTTTGCCCAAGGCTGGCTTTTTTTGTATGTGCAATGCTAAAAAGTGCAACGCTGCTACAAGTATGAGCTGGCTTGTAATACTATTTAGGTCCTAGATAAAGCTATGCAGTTACACTCCAGCATCACATCATTTTTCTTTGCACACTTTCTCTTTCCAGTCAAACATACTGTTGTTTTACTCAACTCAAGGCTGTAGACTTAATAATTACTGAACCTGGAGATGTAACTCTCTCTTTTTTTTCCTCATGCATCAATGCAATAGACTGACCTCACCCACTTTTCAGAAATATATCCTGATAAAAAAATACTGTTTTTTTTTCTCTTTGTTTGATATTCTACATCTGGTCAAAATGTCAAAAACCACCAAAGTCTGCAGCCAGATTTGCTGCACTTGCCATTTAGTGTTTGCTCTTGAAAGTTATCCTGAAAATGCAGGTGCTGTCTCCATATGCAAATTGCTCTTTACTGTAAAATGCATTTCTGGTGTAGAATATAAAGCCTTTAAAAAAAACAAAAAAAACAAGCCATAGACTGGAAACGCAGCATTTTGAAGTTTACTTTTTTATGTTTAAAGTTTTCTTTCATTCAGAACACCAGAAGTGCAAACCTGTGAATAAAAAAAGAATGTATATTCAACATTGTAGATATTTATACCTTAAGATTTGTTAATCAGATTGATTGCACATTGATTGATTTGACTGCATTTTCGTTGCAGGTCTCATACTACAATGTTGTGTAGGCTGGTTTCTTCCATTGTTGATTTTTATCTAAATAAATATATTATCCCAAGAAAGCAACTGCTGTGTTCAAGCTTATGAATTAACCTTTTCTTTTACTTTAAGTCACAGGGAATGTGATTTGTGTCTGATGGTTTTTGATTTTTTTTTTTTTAATGTATGGTTGCATGTGTGGAAATTAATTTTACCTCAAATGTTCATGCAGTCAAAACTCAGCTAACGTCAATCATAGGTTGATCTTTTTTTAGAACTATTATTAGATTTTCTGCATAGAACATGAATGTAACATATGGAATATTAGACCACTTTTGAAGTATAGTCATTTCCTTCCGATGCTATTTTATACTTGTACTTCACCACATTTCTGATCCAAATACACTAGAGACATTTAATTGACACTTATACTCTGCTGACAAGAATTAGGATCAGAACATAGCATTAGATCATTAAATGATATTCCTGCACGATAGCACTCATATCCAAACAAGATAAGACACTAGTTTGTCCTTACAGCCTTTTGAGTTTAAAAGATGTGAGTATTTATTCCATCTCTGCTTTTGAATAGACACAGGACTGTAGGCATGTTGAAAATTGAACGATTTTCAAAGAAATTCAGCAGCAATGCAGCCAATTATGACCCTCCTCCTGTTGATATATAGCCTGCTGTTTGGTGATAGCATAATTTAAGCCAGAAGCCCAGTCATCATCTGTCCAAGTAAAACTTAATTAGAGGTGTGTGTGACCTCTAATGAAAACATGATTGCAATCAGCGATGGCATTTTTAATGTGTGGACGTGTCGCATTCTCTAAGCACGAGCGGAACCGGGAGCGCGCGCTCTATACCCCCCAAACACACACACTCACACACACACACACACACGCACACACCTTCCAAACAACTAGACGTCTCAAACTCATAGCATCCAGCAGCCAGATTCAGCTGCAGGAGGGGGCCCACACAGGCACTGCGAGCAAACCAGCGTCCACGAGCTCCTCCGTGCTCGAGCCGCTCCTCCGTGCGCGCGCTCAGAGACAAGCTTCAGAGAGCTTCAGAGAGCAGACGAGAGGCAGCGGGGGAGAGAGAAAGATGGAGGTGAGGGTCGGGGAAAGACTCCTGTGCCTAGCTGTGTTGTCCAGCGTCTTCTTCGTGGATTCAGTCGTCGGGAAATACGTAAAAGGCATCGTCAACACGAAAGAGGTGAGCGCTGTTCTTTTCTTACCCCCCCTTTTTTTTTTAATTATTATTTTTTTTATAGTTGCCACTTGCGACATGTCACCGAGCTGGACCGGGAAACGGTCTCGACTGCGTATCCGCACGCAGGTGTCTCTGGTGGTCTGTACCGCGGATAAACGAAGAGGCTGGCTGTAATTCACCGTTTAGTTGCTCCAGTTATTTTCACCAAACACACTCTGCTCTTTTCAGTTTTGCCACTTCGCGCCATTGGCATGAGGCTCATCTGTGGCGTATATTTAACCCTCATTATGACAGTCTTTGGCATCACTGTAGCCCCAGTAAGCGGAGCCCCACCGGTCCACTGCTACCAACCCAGCCTCCAGTAGAGATGAGGCTTGTTGTCTTCAAATAAACGCAGATTCACGTGGAGGGTCTTAAATGTGAATTAGCAGCTGTATTTCTCTTTATGAGTGGAGGAGTCGTTACAGGTGTGCGTCATATGGCTTCTGGGGCGCAGCGCTGCTGGATTTGTGGGCTCAGTCCAGCCTGCTCAGGGTTCTGGGTATGTTTGCACTCAGGGCAACATCGTCATCATCACTAGCCTGACAACATCTGCCTTGAAATGTTAACTGTGTAGAGCTGAGCAGCAGATACTGTAGGTATGTATAATGCAGGAGGCTACCACCTGCTGTTCCTCAGCTGTGGTCGGTATTCTCACGAGTTTGTGGATGAAGTTTGGCACACACGAGTGTAGAGGGACTGTCTACCATTTTGTTGCGAGTTCAACAAGATAGGACACTTTGCAGAAACAGTAGCCTCTACAGTGACTCTGTCAAATAGCCTTCATTCAATTATTCATGCTCGTTTTGAACATTATGGTAATTCTGTTGATTTCCTGCACAAGCAGTGCAGTGGAAGACAAAGTGCTTCTCTCTCAAAAACAACAGAGTAAGCATTTGACCTTTCAGTCTGTGAGGTCCGCCAAGCTTTGAGATTCTTACTAGGGTTTAAGAAAATAACTGTTTTGAAAACAGGCTTGTCTACATGTCTCATTCAGACTGACCATTAAGGCTTATTATGAAATGTTTTCCATATTCATTTACAGCGAATATTATTCCAGTTTCACTTGAGGCATAAATGATAAAAAAAATGTTGTCATGTGTTGAATTGTTGCATGACTTGCCTGAGGTCTCTCGGCATCTAATATCTCTATCGGAACTTCTTAGTGACTAACAGATCAGGAGGTTGGTGCACAAAATCATTCGCTGAAAATGCATGTTCACACATTTCACTCCAATAAAACACTTTATTAATATTTAACAAGTACAAAAAAAGTCCATCAACGAGCACTCAGGTGTCATGGATTTTTATGTGTTGACAAAATACCGCTGGTGAGCAAAAAGGAACAAAAAAAGGATTTTACAGCACAACTGTGCTCACATTCATTATTGTATCAATTGCTTGTAAATCACTTTACATGCCCGACTCCCTACCAAAAATAATCTGAGTCAGCAGGCAGTTTGAGCCAACAAGCTTTAGTTCTCACCTTACATTCCTGACTTGTTTTGCTCAGGACTACATTAAAATTGCATCATGAATGAAAAGATTGAAGTCACCAGTTTGAATCCCCATCAGGATGACAGGGGGATTTTAATGGATAAATTGAACTAGAGCCGCTGATCCATCCATCACTGCTGTGGAGATGCCCTTGAAAGCAGCACTGAATTTGCACCTGCTCCAATGACCTGCAATCGGTTGAACACGGCAAATTCTGTGTTTGTGTGAGAAAGGGAGACTATTCCTGAGTAGAATGTGATCTAATTGTGTAGTCCTCTTCTGTAAATGAGAATATGATTTCAGTAAATATGTCTTGTCATGACATTTCATGTCTGTCCACAAGAAGTATACCGGTAAGTAGTAATGCACCGATCCAACTTTTTAAGTACAGATACCGATCCGATACCTGCAGCTATACTAGGTACCAAGTAACGATTTAATATCAGTGTTAAATGCAAGAAGTAATACAAGTTGTAAGCATTAGAAGTGTGAGATTGCAACCTCCTGTAACTGTTAAAATCAAAAGTTTGTTAGCTTGACATAACACCTTCTCATCCTCATCTCAGAGCCTTCTGACTTCACTTGGAGTCACTTATAAAAACAAATTATAATATCACCAGGTTACATAACATTATTTATTATTTTCTAAAAAACTGATAACCTTAGCTTTTAGTCAGGATATATTTTTTTCAAATTTAAGGTATGTGATGTCAGTTTATGACACAGCATGGGTTTGTTTATCCAGGTTGACGGACACAGACTGAATAGACATTCATGCACACCTATAACTCTGTTTATTTTATTTTGTATAATGTTCTGATGCTGATCCCTGTTCAGAAAAGTTGTCATTTACAGTATATGTTTACCTCATTGGTCAGTGGATTTGGGCTCCCTTAATTATTAAGTCCCAGAAAGGGACGGGCCGGACTTCTTTGGGCAAAGTACCCTCCCCCAAGGATCAGCCCATTGTCAACAATACTCCACCTCTTTGAGTCAGTATCAGACTTATATACGATACCATGATGATGCATCCCTTATTATTGCATTTTATAATTATATTCATGATCAGTTATTCTAATAATTTCTAAATTAATCATTTGGTCTGAAACAAGTACAAAAAAGTCCATCAAATATTTGTGTTCTGGTTTCTGTTTGTAGTATTTTCCGCTAGTGTTTCAGCAGGGTTAAAAAAATGTTTAAAGAGCAAAAATGAGGGGCAGATCAGACATCATGCAGTCCTGGATCTTCTAACCATTTGTGATATAACACTTGCATAAAACTCTTTAAAAATCTTTTTTTGGTGTGAGCTCTATGTATGAACGCAAACAGCCAAATTTTGACTCAGACTTTATCCGAGGTTTCTGCTGCCAGCCCCCTTGTATTTTTTATTGCAGAAAGTCTGAGAGAGCTTATGTGAGAAAAGCCAGCAGGATAATATCAGGAAAACTCCCCTTGAGCGAGTGGGAGGGAATGCTGACATTTATTCTCTGTGATTAGAGCATGGCCATAGACTGTACTGCACACGACCGGTATGATCTCTGTGTAATTAACTTGCTGCATTTTGTTTCTGTTCACCAGTATGTTCTTCTGCACTCTTTTTCTATATTGTAATTCTGTAAAATTACTACAAGTGTTGCCATAAAAGCAAATATTTTCATTATTGTGACTTAAAGTGGACTTTGTTGCTTCGTCTGCCTCTTCTGTATCGTTCTTTTTACGTCATGTCTTGCATCAGGAGACCCCCTGCCAACCCTTTCGTCTGACAGTGATAGTTTCCCGCTTTGAGGTGCATGTGTGAAAAATGACATCAGGAGGATTTCAGGGGCAGTCATACTGAAATTATTTTGGAGTGCATTTGTGAGAACTGCTCATTATTTGATTTTGGTAGCTTAGCTAAAAATGAGCTCTTAGACGATGCCTCCAACTCCATTCGCAAGCTTCCAAGTCAGCCTTTAAACAATGACCATCCCATGGAAAACGAAATCATGCCTGAAGTCCTTCATCACTAGCTACATTGGAAACCTGGAACCAATTTAATATCTTTCAGAGTCTCTAGTCTGTAATGCTGTCAGGTGACTGTTGATGAGCTCCAGGACTGCTGCATTGATACAGAAAGTTTGATTAAAATAAGTAGCATTAAGATTTAATCAATGTAAAGAAAAAAGAGGGTCACAAGCTACATTTCTTTCAGTGGGGCTTGTGGTTTGTTTTCTTGACTTTCACTCTGAGGCAACCTGACATCCTAAGCAAACAGCACAGCCCCCTGAATGACATCAGCCAACACTTGGCTTGACATATTGATAGTGTGTGTGTGTGTGTGTGTGTGTGTGTGTGTGTGTGTGTGTGTGTGTGTGTGTGTGTGTGTGTGTGTGTGTGTGTGTGTGTGTGTGTGTGTGTGTGTGTGTGTGTGTGTGTGTGTGTGTGTGTGTGTGTGTGTGTGTCCATTACTGCCCCAAGGTCACCCACTAATTCAACTAACTCCACATCCTCTCTCTCCCACATTTACACACACACACACACACACACACTAACACTCTGCTTTCATCTGGTGAGGCTGTAGGTGTATCAGTGTCTGCAGTAATGAAGGCAGTGTTTGTGCTGTAAATTGACAAATGTAATTCACCACACCAGGAGGGATAAACTGTTGAAAAACTAGAGAAATAGAGAAACACGAGCAAAGTTATCCAAAGGCATCGGAGCTTCAGGCTGGTCAAAATCTTTATTTGGGCTGGTCGATGTGTGCAATTAGCTCTAGTGGCTCATGGTGTGTGGAGGCACTGATAAAATGTTCCTTTGAGGGGCAGTAGTAGCTTTAAGGTCAGAAGAAGGTCGCTGGTTTTTAATCCAGCTGGGAACATCTAGGAAGAAAATAAAAAAAAGTTATTCAGCAGCACACAGCAGAGGACCCCTGAACAAGGCAGTACATCTCATCTGTGCCTCAGGATTTTTCTTTTTTGTTTGCTGCAGACCCATTTCAAACTTCAACAAACGCAAAGTCCTAATCTGCTAAGGTGTTGTTCAGGCACACATGACATCAGACTCTTGATTTTATAGGCTTCTTCAACCCTCAGTTTCTGATAAGTAAGACACATATTCTGATGGAAATGTACCTTGTGATCAGCATTATCCTCTAAACATTTAACTAAAGGCTTGTCCTTGTGATCCACAAAGCATTAAACAAGTTCATTTGTGTATCATATTTATATCATGTGTGACTTCTGTACTTCATGTCTTTCAGCATCACTAGACATAAAATAAGAAATAGTGCACAACAGATGTGCTGTTTTAGACAGATACTGATACGATTCTGAAGAGGAAAAATATAATTCATTAGTGATCAGAATATAGAGGACTATAAAATGAACATAATCATAACTTAGTGTAACTATTTAAGGCTACATTCTTAAACAAATATATTTAAATATAATTAAACCGTAATATACATTTTCAACTTAGTGCGGACCACCATCTGCTGGGGCTGTGTGAAGTAATCGATACAGCGAAGTATAGCGATATTTGTTTTCAGAGTCATCGATTTTGTTTGTTTGTTTGTTTGTACTCTGTTGTTGAGCTGCACGCTGTGTGTTTGTGTGTCCCATTAGACCTGCACACAGCCACAACACAGACAGACCGATCAAATGGAAATTGAGTTGAATTCACTAAAGAATGATTTATGACAATTGGTGGATGTTACAGACTGCCCTCTGTGCCTAAGGAAACACCTTTCTGTATCCCTGCCTACTGTTAGTTGTAACACACTGATTCTTATGGGGGATTTAAACGGGCACTGGTTGTCTTCTGCTTCTGATAGATTGTAATGGTTTTGTGATTCGGCGCATTTAACACAAATGATAGAACCACAGACGAATGACCGCTATACAAGCTGAAGTCCATTTACCAAACCTTAAACAGCCTGAAAAGTCAACGCTCCTTAACTTAATTTGACCAAATGCTTCTAACAAATATAAAGCCAAGGCTGCCTGCGATTAATGTGTAATTGCTGCGGTGAGAGATACAAAGCCTCCAAAGCATAAGCCCTGTTTTTTAAATAAAAGATATTGTATACACTTCTTCGAGCGAGCATGTTTATATGATCTTTACTTGTGTTACTGGGATTAGCTGAGCCTTTTTCCAGACAATGACAATCTCTATAATGAGTAATAGAGATTCTAAATATGCTCCTTATAGAAAATCCAAGGTTAACGGACTTGACAACTTTCTGATTTTATTCATGATTCATAATTAACTAGGTCAACTGCAGTAGCTTAGTCTGGGGCAGTAATTGCACAGATTGAAGGGTCTTGGGTTGGGAACCAGAGGGTCGAAGTCCCAGTGCAGACCAAAGTATGTGTTATGGAAGTTTGTCTGGTAGCTGGAGAGGTGCCAGGTCACTTCTCGAGTACTGCTGAGGTGCCCTTGAGCATGGCACAGAACCCCCAACTGCTCTGGTCCTCCTTCGTGCGCAGCCCCACTCTGACATCCCTCGAGTAATGCATGTCCATAGGTCCTGTTTGTGCATGTGTGTACTTTGGGCCTGTGTGTGTGAGAAGCATGTCTCTCAATTACAGAGAGTGAAGAGATACCTTGAGGTTAAAATTTTATCTTGAGTCCTATGGAAGAATGTGTTGCTTTAAAAAACTTCAGTAAATCAGTTGTTCTGATGGGTTGGATCCGTATTTTTTTAAATCGCTGCTAAGATTATTGTTAAGCCCTTGACATATATTTCTAATATAATACGTTGTATAGCCTCACATATTAAAAAAAACAATTACGCAAATAGTTTGTTGTAGGCCCTATCATCCTGATCATATCTGCTGACTCTAATAATTGATGTGTTTCTTTTTTTTGACAGTCCCCAAAAAAAGGAATCAACCAATTATGTCTTAATATTCCAGCAAGCAGAGAAACGTAATTATTTAACAGAAAACTTTATCCACAGAAAACTTTAGCCAACACACAGAATTAGCACGGAGAGAGGGATTTTTCAAGGCAGCAGCCAAGAATTTCTTTTGGTTATTTGACCCACAGATTTATTGTTGTTATGTTAAAAATGATTAATAATCCAACCCTTATTAGGACTGAAAACTCTCTGTGTAAAAAAACAAAAAAGTGCTCTGAGACAGGTTATATGTCTTTGGTCTTCGGCTTCCACAGTTAATGAAAATGTGTGGATTAGACTAGAAAGGTCTTCACACTTTAGTCCTTTGAAAATTAATGAAAATGAACAGATGCCCTTGAAAGTCCTTTTTCTCATTTAAAAATCTTGCGCCCATATTCATCAGCATGTCTCAGCTCAGTGGGCTTTTATCCGTCGGAAAATCAACATCTCAACTCCAGAGGAAAACAAGGTGATGGATGTTGGGGGTTGATGTTGCAGCAGTGGTAGAATGACAGATTTAATCAGGAGTTTTTGACTTTATGGAATCATGCAGGAAAGAGGCCAAGTGTGAGGTCTTATTCTAATTAATGTCATATCTCACCAAAAATATGCCTAAATCTTCTTCTAAATTCTCCGATTTCAAAAAACAAGCCTTTCAAAGTTAGTCAAAAACCCTTCAAGCTGACATTGAACTAAGTTTGAGAGCCTTGTATGCATAGTATTTCAAACTCAATCAGTTTTCCTGCATCTCTTTTTAATGAGGACATTGAGATTAGATACAGGCACCCAGTGAGTTTGTGTGCGTGTGTGTGCGTGTGTGCGTGTGTGTGTGTGTTTGCAGTGCATGTGTCCATCATGTGTCCATGTGTCCATATGCTTGCCTTAATGTCTAAGTTTGTTGTGTGTATGTGTTTGCATGTGTAAAATGTCTGTGTGTGTTTGTGTGCGTCAGTCAGAGACAGACAAGGACGGAGTTTGTGTGTGTTTGTCTGTGTATGTGTTTATGTGTCACAGCTTTGTGTAACCCTGACTAATGAATCATTGAGAAGCCCGGCGGTCCAGGGGTGACTTGACTAGCTGATTGGTAATTAATTGTTAATGAGGCTTAGCAAGCAAACAGGGATCGAGAGACAAGAAGGAAATGACAGGAAGCCTCAGAGTTGAAGTGTCACAAACTTTGAGGGAAAACAGACACAGGTAATAAAAACAGAGATGCTAAACTGACCGGATACTGCGTCAAGGCATAGCACTTGATTGGTTGGGTGTACACACACACACACACACACACACACATACACACACACAAACACAAACACACTCACACAAACAGGCTCGGAAGGTGCCTGAGTGATTCTGCATCACAATGCAGGGTCCATTGGGGAACAGAGAAGACTAAAAGGGGATTAAGGTAGACACCTCATCCACTGTTGCACTGATCCAGGGCTCAGTATCTACTCTACACTCACAAACACAAACACACACACTGAAACACACACACAAGGCTACGTTGTCTAACTTGCATCCATTGTGTGCAGTTGTCGAAGTTGGTTGGATAGCTTATACTGGTGAGTTTGCTTTTTTGTTTTTAGTGGCTTGTTTACTCAATGTTTTTAGTCTTTAAGTGGGAAACTCCACTGATTTTACTCACTACACCTGTTAGCAGGTGTTGTGGGGTTTTATGGGAATAAAAGTTGTTTGGCCAAGGTTCAATATCTTAGATGGCATTATGGAAGCACTGTGGTCTCTGTCAATATGTTGCTACATCACGTGGTCGGGTGTAAGATGTAACACCTTAATGTGAGTAGTGCATAATTTTATTTGAATTATGTTGAACTAAGGCTACATTTAAAGCTACTGATAGCTGGCTCAACCCAGTGCTGGTTAGTAGTGCCCTGTACAGGTAGTAAGTATCTGCCGATTGAATAATTAAAGAAGACCAGAGCTCTCCTATCCTTATCTCTTCTTTAGGCTTGCAGCTCAAGACTTTGTTAGCATAGCCAGAAGTATGTGGCCAGCATGCATGCACTCAGGCAGGCTGCTGCTGATTTTTGCAAAAAACAATTATTTATATATATGAGTCTATTTTTTGTGTAAGTAGGGAAAAACTGTCTCTCCTCCTGTTTCAAACATGACAGTGTCTCCATGCTCAATATTGAGGTCGATGAAGAAATGTTTACATCTGACCTGTACAGAGCCCCAACCTCACCCCCTTCACACACATCTAGGATGAACTGGAAAGCCGGCTGTGAGCCAGGATGTATCACAACAGCAGTGTCTGACCTCACTAATGCTTTGTCACTGAGGGGAAGAAAGCTCCTGCAGCCAGGCTCAGACATCTTGTGTAAAGCTTTCTTTGCAGGTTTTTTAGACGTCATTAGTTTATCAGGAGAAATTCATTTTGAAAGAATAACAAATGATTGAGAAGGAGATAGATTTGAGTTCATACAATTCGGCTTAATAAGCGGCCCTACCTCTCTGTGGTTTCATTGATAAGCTACTGGAAACCTCCAGAATTTGAAAGTTAAGCCGTTGAGTAAGCGTAAAAACTGCAGTTTTTCAAATGTTTCCTCTTGAGGCTGGCTGTAAAAAACATGCAAATCCCATTTTAGAATGCCTTCAGCAGAAATACAAATGCTTACAGCCTGGTTTAAAAAAAACGGTTTTGCTCTCCATAGCTCATTTCTTTGTACAGTGGAGGATTTTTGTATAGCACATCGGTTTTTCCTCTTGTATGATTTGACTTTTGTTTAAAAACTAAATGAAAATCCCAACAATCAATACTTTATCCAAATATTTCAGACATTTGGAACCAGAATGGGGCGCTGATGGCGCAGTGGATAGTGCCTGCGTCCCATGTATGGAGGCTATAGTCCTCCATGCGGCCCAGGCTCGAGTCCAACCTGTTGCCCCTTTCCCACATGTCGATCCCCACTCTCTCTCCTGATTTCCATCTCTGTCCACTGTCCTATCGCTCTAATAGAGGCACAAAAGCCCAAAAATGAATCTTAAAAAAAAAATAAAGAGGTTTGGAACCCCAAATAAATCAGCCCCAAAAAATCAGCACCAAAGCATATTGTCAAGCCCCACCTCCTAAACAATGTCATAATTTAGCATTTAACAGAAGAGGTATAGAAGTGGTTCATTTACAGGAGGGACGTAAAAAGAGTCAGTGCTTTTCAGCTTCGTGTGTGGGTCTGTCACAATGAAAAGGAGCAGGAGAGAGCGAGAACACTGTTCAGTGTTTCCCCTACCATTATATTGGGGGGGCGGCCCACCCCCCCAACGGCCCTCCCCTCGCCCCCCCCCCCCCCCCCCCCAAGGTCAAGTAAAAAAATATATATTGTAGGGATAGGATAGTGGATAGAGTCGGAAATCAGGGAAAGAAGTCATTTAAGGATACCTTTCCGATAGAAAAGGACAGCTGTCATTAAAAGTAACGCATGAACACCAAGATTCACACCAAGTGTTTGTGTCGTCGTGTCGGCATGTCGGCTTGTCCCCACCCCCCCAACGCTGTAAACCTTGGGGAAACACTGCTGTTCACTTGTGTGTTTTCGCGGTCGAATAGGCTGAAAAAACGTCCTGTTGTGGTCCCCAGTCGTTGCTAGGGGTTGACTGACAGGTTGGTGAGTTGTAGCTGTTTGCCAGGATGTTTAAGGCTTGCCTCCTCTTCGCCGCTCTTCCTGTTTATGGATTGATCAAAAGTAAATTTGAGAGATAATTTTCAATGTGTGCCACTGAGCTTCGTAACACCTCTTCAGAAAACAATGGATGACATCACTGAGACTATGTCCATGTTTTATACATGTTTTACATTTGGTTTAGTGGGGCCAAGTGTGCCTTCTTCAGTGTGCTTAAATCTCAAAGAATTAGCCCATATATCAGGTAGGAAATATATCTGGTTTGGCTAGAGATTGAAGGTCATACTACTGCTGCGTTATCGATCAGGTGATGTGAAGGATGATCGTACGAGAGAGAGAGGGACAAAATAAGTGTTTGTGTCTGTTTCAATGGATGGCTTGGCCTTTTGATGTTTCTATGGCAGCTGCAAACTAAGGCATGCTGTGGTTGCTATGACGATGATGTGTGTGGGGGGGGGGGGTTTGCACAATGTGTGTGACTTGGAAGTGATGTGAGGTTGAGTGTGGGCTAGTATTTTTGTTACAACAACAGCTATGGCATGCTGTTAGAGTGTGCGACAGATGCTCATTGGCAATTGTGTGTGTGTGTGTGTGTGTGTGTGTGTGTGTGTGTGTGTGTGTGTGTGTGTGTGTGTGTGTGTGTGTGTGTGTGTGTGTGTGTGTGTGTGTGTGTGTGTGTGTGTGTGTGTGTGTGTGTGTGTGTGTGTGTGTGTGTGTGTGTGTGTGTGTAACAAGGGGGTCTTTCACATTTCTAAATTGAGTTAAATGACCCCCCCCCCCAAGATAAAGAAAACAAAGCCAAACAAAAAAAAAAAAAAAAACATCCCATCAAGTCTACCCCAGCCTTCTCTCCCCAGAGATACATTTCTGGGTCAGTAAGCGTCACCCGGGACGACGTGTGGCGGTGGAAGCGAGTCTCGGGCTTCAGTGACTTTTGGAGTTTGCCATGAATTATAACCTAAAGGCTCCGGGGGGATGAAGCGGGCTGGCAGCGGCTGAAATATGGCTGCGGTTTTGTTTGCTGTGATATATGGAGGCAGCAGTGCTAGCCACGCTACACTGCTCTCTGGTTGCACTTTATTTCTCAGCACAGAAATTACCGTGCTTGTTTATGTAGGGAGAACAGAGGGCAGAGGTAATTATAGTATAATGGTGCATGGGGAGCTTTGTGGTTGGGTGAAGATGGAGAATTAATAACTAACCAACCTTAAGGCTTGTTTTAATAAAGAAAAGGAGAAGGGAGCAACAGATTCTAGTTGGCAAGCTGTTACCTTGGGTGTTCATGTTTGTATCGACATGTGAACAACATTTGATTTGAGAAGAATTACCTGAAGTAGAACTATGAGACACATCAGAATAATATTAAATCCTGATGTGAAAGACCATATCATCTGAGTTTGATACATATAAAGATTTCATCAAATCAAAACCTACATTGCCATGAAATATATCAGTTGTGAAAGTGACTGCTCTGTGGAATGAGAAATAAACCACTTTTATCATCATTTTATAAATCTTAGCACTCACACAGGTAGGATGAGGAAAAGAGTCACACAAGAATCATAATGCTTGAAAGCAATCCTGATTATTAATGCTCAGTACGTTTTAGGTCCTGACCCAGATAATTCCATGATCTAAATCTCGCATGGCCTGCATCTGTCAGCCTTTTTCATTATCAGTGCATTAGCCATCATTTTCTATTATTAATTGCGTCAACCACAAGTGGAAGTCTTACAGAGGAAAGTAGAAGCACAGCATGCTTTGCATCTTTGCTTGAATTTTGACATAAATTATGTACCAATTGACAAAATGCTCCCAAGTAGATACACCTAGTGATTCACTGGTTGTTTCAGCTGTAGGGACAATTGTTTGCTCTGTCAGATTGTCTTGAAATCATCACGTTTAACTGTTTAGTCTATAAGGTTTGGTATGGCTGATTGGGTTAGGACAAGTCAACTTTATTTATATACACACAACACTGTTGATCCAAAGTGCTGAGCAGTACAGATAGAAAAAAAACAAAGCTTAAGAAAGTACCAGACAAGAACAACAACAATCCTAATGAAAGAACAATTATGTACATTTTTACACAAAGCTTACAGAGCTATGGATCCTTGAGCTTGATGGATTATTGACACATGAAGGCAATTGAGTAGAAATATGCTTTAAGGTGAGTCTTAAAAACACCAGCCATGGGTGAGAGACGGATGTTGGGAGTCCAGAAAAAGAAAAAGCCCGACTCCCATTACACCTTGTACTGGATGATGAACACTGATAAACAATTTTCATTTTATAAACGAGGTTATTGTAAAAAAATAAATTGTATTGGTGTAGTACTGTTTTCATGTAATATACAGATCTGAATACTTTGCTAATTGTGAGATCTCTTTTGGCTTTTTGTTGTTGATAACTCTAGCAACAGAGAAAAAGTCAACCTATTTTTTTCCGACCGTAAAAAATATGTTACCTTTTGCAAATAACTTAAATGATTTAATCTTTTTGAAAAGTTGCAGATTTATTATCTGTCGATTAACAGAGAACATCCTGTAAAAAATCCAACCTAATATTAAACACAATATAAATGTATTTTAAAAGAATAATGTGTGGGTACAAAACTCATGTTCATCTTTTTATCAACATCTGTACGATAAGTCCAAGCTCTGATAGTGCGATCCAAAAAGACTTATTTGACGTTTTGTGTATCGCCAAGCTGTAACCTAAATGTAATCATTCACAAATGTAAATCATTTATTTAACAAAGCACTTCAGATACTTACATTAATTAAATAGAATAAAAACCACAATCAGGCTCCACATTAACTAAGAAGCATTTACCAGTCTTTTGAATTGAATCCAGCCCTGGTCCCTCTCCAGCATCATTTGTCTGAATAAATGTTAAGTCATTTGTTGTACTGATTCTTCCAGACTAGCTATTACTTTTCTCAAAGATTTGATGTCTCATTCTGGTTCACAACTCTTCATTCATTCTGGCTGCTTCAGTAGAGAGAGCACTCGCACCGGGCAGTCCTCCAGGTAAACAGTATAGAAGTGATGTGAGTGCTGCGTTCAGCACTATGATCCATATCTTCAGAATGTGGTCGGCCCACAGCTGTATACAATATAATAGATAGACGACCAGTGACTGAGCCACCATACTGAGGCTGCTGCAGAGCCTTATGTAAGCTCAGTGAAGTACACCATCAGCACTATTATCTGGTCTCCCGCTGCCGAGCTTATGGCTGAATTATATTAAGAATAGATGTATATTTTTCTTCTCCTCCAACTTTCTCCCTTGTTAATGGGCTCAGCAGCCCCTTAATGCCCCTTCTGTTTACCTTAGCTCTAGAAGTTTACCCTCCTGGCACTACTTCGCTCCTCTCCACTTCTTCTTTTCCTCTTCTGTTCAAGGTTTTGTATTCTTCCCTCTTCAATCTATTTTTTTTCTCCAAACTCTTCTTCTTCAACTCCTTGTCTCTTCCTCTTCTTTGCTGTAATGTTAATGTTCACTCCCACAATAATGTATCCCGTGTCTTGCTAAATTGTTTTTACTGAACCCCTGAAAAATAGCTCAATATCTGTTAAATGGATTCATATGTAGAGTCTGAGACACCCTGCTTTCGGTGCCATTGTTTGTTCCTGAGTCCAATACATTTTTCCCCTGAACCTCTTTCCCAACTTCGGTTTTGTATGCTTACAAGCTGTGAATTTTTTGGAGACCAACATCTAGTATCTCATAGTTGCCAAGTGGATAGAAATAATATAAAATATTACTACAATACTTGGCATGAATGCTACTGTCTTTGTTTGTATATCTGTTGGAGCGTCAGAGCCTTTAAGAGACGGTCATTTAAGAGCCATTTAGTTCTTCAGAACATTTTTTGCTTTGACTTTTGGTATACAATATTTTCTTTTTTTTAGAAAAAATAATGTGAATGGCTGAGCAGCTATTTCAAACTTGTATGTTTTCTTCACTGAACAAGAAAAATGTGTTCATCAGTAACCAGGGCCTTTTACAAAAGAATTCATTGAGTTTACCGACACCAAAATGTTCCTCTTAAATATGCAGTGCAGACCTGTGACTGTGAGTCAAGATGCTGTGGTACTTGAACTCACCACTTCGGCCCGGGGAAGTTTCCCGTAGACAAATTAAAAACAATTTGAAACTCTTTCCTATATCTTTATGTATGCTCAATATGTTTGTCAAACCAAAAATTAAAATCTGTGCTTTCCTCATGGTGTATCTGAGTGTTACCACGGTAACATGGGATGTTGTTTTGAGTTGTCTTACCAAGAGGAAAGAGTTGCTATCCTCAGTATTTTCTGTGAAACTATAAAGCTGAGATTAAATGTTTACAAATAAGAGTGACCTAACAGGATAGATAATTCTGAAACATTTTGGGGAAATTTTGGGTAGGAATTAGTCATTTCAAAATCAAACATCTTCACACACCCTAGCCTGAGCTAAACTTTGAAGTGCTAATAAGCAGATGTTAGGATGCCTGACTGTAATGGTTAATGTGGTAAAATGAATCTTCTAAACAGCGGCATGTAAGCGTGTAGTGTGACCACCTTTTGTTAAATCAGCCTTTAGATACTTGTATACCTTTGATCTCTGTATGTTTTACTGGGTGTATTAGTGCTGTTTTTATTAGAACACAGTTTGGAGTTAATCTCCCCTTTTGATTTTTGTGTTTTCCTTTTAATTTCTGAAACATGTGTTTTGTTTTATTACATATTTGATCCAGCTACTCTATCTCTAACCTGTTGCTGTAAAGCCCTTTGTAACCTGGCTTTAGAAATATGAAATGTGGATTCAGTTTTATTACCAGTGTTCAGTAATTTTTTGCTGATGTTATCAATTAGCTCAACGGTGTAAAGAGTTTAGATCTTTTTTCTTCCTTTTCTTTAACCTTGTTATTTTTTTCCCCTTGTCTTTTCTGCAGGACTGGGTTTTCCTCACTCGATTCTGCTTTCTCACCGACTTTGGTCGTTTGGACTTCCGGTTCCGCTACCCAAAGGTAGGACGACTTAATGACTTAACATGTGTCTTTGTTGACTTCATGCATTTGTTTTCCATCTTTTTATTTTAAATAAACTTTCCTCATTGCTTCAACCTGCCCACACTTTTTTTTTCTTCATTCTTTCTCTACTTTAGATCTTTCTCTCCAGTAGTTTTCTCTCTTTCCTCCCTCTCACCTATCCTGATCCTTATCGTTACTTCTCCTCTCTCTTTCATCTGGCTTTTCCTGCTGTATCTGCCTCTCCCTTTTTTCTATCCCTTCCTTCTGCTTTTGCACCCTCGCCTGCTCTATATTTCTACGCGTCTGTTTTGTTCTTCCACACTGTCTTGTTTTTCCCGTGCCTTGCCTTACTGTCATAGCCTGCAGACTTTGGAAACAGTTTTGGTCGTATAAATCTCAAAACGTCTCACTGCCTCCTCTGATCTATGTACTCGCTCTGCTTTCTCTCTCTGTCTCTGCCTCTCCTCTGTGCAGTCTCGCTGCTGTCAGAACATATTGCTCTACTTTGATGACAGCTCTCAGTGGCCAGCTGTGTACAAGAGGCCTGAAAAGGTGAGATACTGACACCCTCTGCATCATCTCTTTCGACAGGCCATTATTACAGAGAGCCTCGGCTCTTTTTACTTATCTCATGTCAGTGCTTTAATGAAAAAGCCCCGTGACTCCAATTTAGATAATTTTTGCGTTTTAAGTTGAACTAAAGGATCAGACGCTGCTCAGAATAAAACAAAGCTGTCTTTCTCAGTTCCTGAAAGGCCTTTCTCTCGCAGGCAGTGATTTATTATTGATGGTACACGCAGTGATCAAGGATGGTGCAATCCATATTTGTGAACAGAGAGCTCTGCCTTTAAGTGAAGCTTCTCCATAAGAAGTGACGGCAAGAACACTTTCTACGGAGAGATGTCAATATTTTGTTCAGAAACTGGTAATACTATAATATGTAGTTCTGTGTCTATAGACAAGTACTTGAAAACACAAGATTTAAGTTAAAACAGGAATTCAAAGTTAAAGGGTTACTATCAGCCAATTTCAAGGACTTTTACATCCATATTGGATGAATACTAAAGGAATGATAAGCCTGCGTTTATAACAATGAACTTCAAAAATAAATGTGTGGTGTCTGTGTTTAAAGTGTTAAGGCCAAACTAAAGAAATATAAATTTCAAGAATGAGAGTATAAAAAGAGAATGAAGTTGTTTTAATACGAGAACGTTCAGACTGCCATTAGACCATTTTTCAGCTTCATTGTCTTGCACAATCCTTTGAGTCCTGATAACTCTGCTAAAGAGGGCCTTACATAGAAAAGGTTTGAGTATGCTGTTGTTTGTGAAACCTCCATTCAATTAAAAAAAAAGTCCACTTTCACCATTTTAGCCCATATAGCTGGCTGCTCTTCTCATATTCATAATGACATATAGTCCAACCACAACCTAAAATTACAATTTTATTATTTAATATTCAACTTACATATTTTATTTTTTCCCTCTTATGTGGTCCTTATACTACAGGGTATACAATAAAGCTATGATTGCTATTGATATTGTCCACCAAGATATATCACTGGCTCAATAAAATTTTATAACCTTGAAGGCTAGTAGTCAGCGCTTCAGCCTCATATCTATTGCTTTAGTACCAATCCAATGTGCTTGAGAACAGATCAAGACAAAACTATAGAAAATGCACCTGCTCCCACAAACTGTAATAAACAGAGTGCAATCTATTCTGCATTTGGTGGGTTCTCAAATGCACATTCCCATCCGGTCTACATTCAGTGCTTGATCCCTTAATTTTCAGTTTTTGTTCCGAGATCTTCAGCTTTTAAAGTAGATAGAGCAGACTCATTTAATATTCACATCAGCTATAGGAGCAGCATGCATGAATCCTTAATCCCTGTTGCATTCAGCTGTATGCTCCAGTCAGCTGATGCAGTGAGATACAGCACGATACAGTCTATAAAATCAACATTAAATTGCTTTCACATCCAATAAATAATATATAATGTGAATGTTTTTCTGTAGGCAGACATTTGTACTCTCCACTCGCCCAGTTTAAAGCTGCACTTAACCAGCCAAGTGTTTTTTTTTATCCACATACAGCATTTTATGGATTTGTTTTATGGTTGTGTTATTTAAATTAGACCGAGTTTCTCAATAAGAACTGTTTGGTTTAGATATTATTTTGTGATATGTGGACCATACATAAAAAATTCAGATTTGAATAGTTCGACACTGTCAGAAAGTAGAACAAGCATACATTTTTTGGCCCATGTCGTCATTTGGTTGTGAATTCTTCCTGCTGACATCTTTGGACAGATAGATGTGACATTATTTATGTATATTTCCAGCACAGCCAAAAATAGTACGCCATTTGTCAGCTTCCCGACCAATTTTTTTTATGTCAGTCTCCCAAAATCAAATACTGTGGCCTTAATTCTTCATTTCGCAATAAGATGCATTGAGCAGTCACACTGCAAGAAATCCATCAAAGGGGAGACAAAGAATATCAATTTCAATTCCCCTCAGCAGATTCAATAGGTTACGATTACAGTTTGATTAAACATACATATCAGTTTCTTGACCAGAAACTCTCTTATGCCTCATTGCTGCATTTTTTTATTAATATGCATACATCTAAATGTGGGTGTAAATTGGAGCGACATGCAGCAAGCGTGGGCCCTGTATCTAAGCTTAATTAAAAAAATATTTCATTATTTATGTGTGAAAAAAAAAAAGACAAAATGTTACATCAGGATTTCAAATTCATCTAACTTCGTTTATCTTGTTGTGTTTTTTTTCTGTCAGAACTGCTACCAGAAGGAAGCAGTACTGAGGCCAGAGAACAACCAGGTCATCAACCTCACAACACGCTATACCTGGTCAGGCTGTGTGGTAAGAATATGCACAAACACAAAAAATACTGAGCAGCATCCTGTCCTTGAGAACCTGACTGGATCTAAATGCAGGGATGCTGTTTTGTAACTTAAGTTAACCTTGTATCTCTTTGTATTGTGATGTTCAGTGTACATGTGTTACAGAGAAACACAGTATACCATTTTATAACCACACAGTGAAACTTATTGTCATCTTTTCTTTTGCATGCTTCTTTTTGGTGCAAAGAAAACAGAAATATGTAGAAAAGAGGTAAACAAAAAATGAAGAGAGAAAAGGAGAGATGGAGGAAGCTAATGGCCTCTGATGTGTTTTTGTAACATTTTCTGATTCACACATTTGCACTCTTGATGATGCATCCCAGGCAAACAGGAAAGGCCAAAAATACCTTTTTCTCCTGTAATACTTTTTTTAAAAAAAGGAAAAAAATCATTTTGTTGCTTTTTCAATAAGCTACACAATGTGTTTGTTTATCACATTAGGAAGTGTAATTGCCAGAGTGACTCTGTTGTTGTGGCTGTTAGTGGATTTTGTTGACACGTTTCAGGCTATATCAGGGTGTGAAATATGTTTGTGTCTCGATATTTCAGTCTCCCACTCTACTGTGATAATTCAGAGTGTCTCAGAGGTAAAATGCAATGCCTTTTCGGATAACGACACCCACCTCCCTTTCTCATGCATGTTCTTATCTTTCTCTCCATATCTCTCCTTCTCTCAGGTGGAGGGAGACGGGAACGAGGAGGTTCTGAGCTGCGTGGGCGGTCGTAGTTTCCGCTCGGTCAGGGAGAGATGGTGGTACATCGCTCTCAGCAAGTGTGGGGTAAGCATTGACCTCTGATGCCACCGTGACCCCCCACTGGCTGTTTCTCCAGATAAGGGCATGGCGGTTGCCATGGCGACGGATACAGACTACAGACTCTTAGGGCTCACACACAAACACATGGAGTCACTGTCTTTGTTTTCTACTGCTGCAGATAAACAGACTTTATCATCGTCACCCTTTCCATCATCTTCAATCCATTAAAAATTAAAATCAGATTATTCGTTAGGGTTATAACTGATAGAAGAACAGATTATAAACATTTCAAAAGAGGTTTTGCAGTCAAGAACAGAAAGTTAAACTTGATAAATAGATTTCAGTGGCAAGCAGCAGCACTGCACACTAAAATAGGAAAGCTCAGGCGTGAAATATACTCTGCGCACCTTGGATGTTTTAGGGCAATCTTTTTTTGTGCTGGCCCCTTTTTAAAATCTAACCCAATTTGAGCTTAATTTCTGTCCCAGTTTATGTTTTTGAACATTTTGCACCAGACTACATCTTAAAACCTTGAAGTTAAGTAGTGTCAATAGGAAAAATTGCATAGAAGCTTTATCTCTGCGATTGACTTAGACAACAACTTGGACAGATAAAGATACGGATATGAAGATTTTAGTTTAGAAAACTGGTGTTTTAGTCAAGTTAAATATCATCTATCCACATATAAGTTATACAGTTGAATAAAGGTGTCTCTTATAGACCGGCTGCTAAGAAAAATAGTGCATATAACAAAAAAATAAACCAACAAATCAACATACACTAGACAAACAAGACTGTGAAGGCAGATGCTGCATATGACTACTCATACAGTTCTGCTATATGTTCTGGTGTAAAAGAAAAATACAGATTCTCCTGAGGATTACCAAATGTTGTTATACATTGTAGACCTCTAAACCCCTAACTTCCTATCCCCCACCTGATCTCGTATCTGTGCATCTCCCTGAATTGCCTGCAGACACTTTGAAGTGCTTTATCTCTCTCCAATGCAACAACACTTTTGTACAACACAGCACAAAGTCTCTTAAATTGCGACTGTGCTAAACACGCTTACAAGGACTTCAATGTAGCCTATTAATTAGGAAGCTAGGGGAACTTTGGAGCCTGTTGTTGTTTCATGGGGACTTAGAGTTGTGCTAATGGTGTGCCAGGAGAAGAAGTTGGAGCTGCCGTGCGTGTTGTTTGTTGATGTGTCTGGACTCGGGCACTCGGTGAAGAAATCATAAGCTCGTATAACGATAGCTCAGCTCAGTGATGATACATCCTCCTACACCAAGGACTTCAGTCAAGGACGAATCTCAGGAAAAAGTGTGTGTGTTGTTTTTTATGTATGTGTGCGGTGTTTTCATGTTTTTGAGAGTGGGTGAGGATAAATAAGTAAGATTTCTGCTGAATTTGAATCACTGCCTGACTGCCTATCAGAGTCATACTCTGGGTTACTACAGTGCCATGCCCGTGGTCATGATTCTGTTTGTTTTTTATTTTATTTTTTTCATTTTTTTGCTGTCGGTTCATAGCACTGGGCGAAGAGGGATCTGATTAGAAGGGATGTATCCTGCACTGTGTGGTTTAGTGTCACGCCAGCGCCGGCTGATAGACACGCTGCCTAATGCCGTTGGACTCAAGTATAAAAGCTCGTCTCAACTCCCGGGGACATATGTACGCCAAGCCCTGCAGCCAATTTCCACCCAACGTCTCCCGCCACTTGGTTTCTCCCCTCCCATTCACGCCTCTCCGTCTCTCCTACCTCTGTCGCTCACAATCTTTTGCTACGTCCACCTCTTTTTCAGCTCCCTGTCTCCAGCTTGTGATGTGTTCCACGCCATTTCATATCTATTTACCTCTCTGTCTCCTGCTCCTCTCTGTCAGCTCGCCTCTAATTGTGTTTTTCCTCTCCATCTTGCCATCTCACTGGTCTCATTTTTTCATTCCCTTTCACTCATTTCATGCATTCTCTTTTAGGTGATTCTTCTTATTTTCTTCTCTTAGTCCATGTTTCTCTCTTACCCATTTCTCCTTTACTCTCCTTTCCATCTCTGCATTTACCTTCACTAAAGTGGGTCTAACTCTATATTAGCTCATGAGCTGTTAAAAAACCAACGGATTTCTACTCTGAATCCCCAGGTGTTGCTATGCTTGCTTGAGATGGTAAATATTTGAGGTTGATCATTATCTTAACAATTCCAAGCAATTTCACTTGAACACTTATAGCTTGAACTCTCAAGGCTGCAAATAATCATTATTATATCAGGGAGAAAAAACTCATGATAATCAAATCTAAGGTCATTGCAAATTTCAAAAGAGTTGACCTCTTGCAGTCAACATCAATGTTTTTAAGACAATTAAGTTGCAGCATCAATCACAAAATAAGATTAAGATTAACTTTCATTGATCCCTGCAAGGGGAAATTTCAGTTTTTACACTCTGTAAGTCATGAACACACACATGCAGAAACAGGATCCTATGGACATGCACTAATGGAGAGATGTCAGAGTGACGGAGCAGCCCACAGTGCGCACTCCTGAGCTGATGGTGGGGAGGGGGTCAGCAGTGCTCAGGAGGTGATCTGGCACTTCTCCATCTACCAGACCAACTTCCATATTTGGTCCGCACCGGGACTTGAACTGGCAACCCTCTGGTTTCCAACCCAAGTCCCTACAGACTGAGCTACTGCCGCCCAAGTAAACTTAAATGTTGCTTTTATTCTACAGTTTGCTCTTCATGGCTAGTGTTTGAGTTAATTTTTAACAGGTAATCAAACCTAGGTAAAAAGTACAGAAAGAAACAAACTAAAACACAAACTAAGGGGTGGCTGTGGCTCAGTCTGTTGAGCCATTTCCTCTTTACCAGAAGGTCAAGGGTTCAATTCCCATCTGGGCAACATGTCCAATGTGTCCTTGGGCAAGACACTCAACCCTACATTGCTCCCCCTGCTTTGGTGGCGGTGTATGAATGGATTAGTGTTGTACTTACTCTCTGATGTACATCACTTTGGATAAAACTCTTAGCAGACGCTAAAGGGAATTGTAACACTGTAACAAACTTAGCAGCAGACAGATGACAGATCAGAGCCCCCTCACCCACAGAACCAGATTTGATATGTAATTAGGCTTTTTTTTTGTATCGATATCTGTCAGGCCTGACCAATAATGAAGCAAAGGAAGCTACGCCACATTTCAGTAAATTTGGACAAAAAGTATTTCATTTTGGCTAGCATTAAATCGTATGAGGCTGTAGCAGGCATTAGTTTGGTCCGGTTCTTATAGAGAAGTGTGCTTGTGTTTTTCCAAGTTCATCAGCATAATCCTGGACGTGTTAAGAAATTCTATGAAGCCTAACCCAAATTGTGCCTTTTTAAGTCCATCTCAAATAATTGACCTGTCTCCTAGAAGACAAAGATCTGTGCTTGGCAAAGGTTGATCCAACCACTCCATGACCACTTTGGTCCAAAGTGAGGAAACCAGAGGGCAATCGCACATAAAGTGTAAAAATGTACCATACTCATTACTCTGTATAAGACCAATATTTGTAAGTCCGACTGGAGTCCAATAGTGTCTATGAAATGTTTTATATATTTACTCTTACTATCCCTTACTTACCAACCCATATTAAGGACAATGTCTTCCCTGACCTAATTTAAACTCCATATCCAGGTCCCTCTGCCAGATCTGTCTCAGTCTCTTACTTTTCCTATTCAAAGCAATTGATACAAAATACAGAAGATCCAGCTCTGATAGCATCTATGTAGCAGATTGAAGCTTCAAAGTTTTAAAAAGGGAAATGACCCCTACACTTGGTATGGCCTTTTCTTAAAATATTTTTTATTTAAAGATTTATTTTGGGCTTTTCGCCTTTATTTAGATATGACAGAGGATAGAGTAGGAAATCGGGGAGAGAGAGTGGGGAGTGACTTGCGGGAAAGGAACCACGGATCAGACTTGAACCCAGGCCACCTGCTTGGAGGACTAAAGCCTCCGCATGTGGGGGGCAACCTTACTGCTCGTCCATCAGCACCCCAAGGTATTTCCTTTTTTGATTAGTAACAAATACATAGAACTTACATTAGCATTAATTGCTGATAAACAGAGTAACTCAATAAAGAGGCTTCATTGTTTGCAATTGACCTTTTTCACGAGGCGTTTATTCTCCCAGCCTCTCAGACTGAAGTGGAAAACTAGAAAAAAGGAGGAAATCTATGAATGGCTGTTATCAACTTCTGCTTTATTATTCACAGCTGAAGTGCTGATAATGAGTAAATTGCCTCAGCAGGGAGCAGGGGAAGCTCCGAATTTGGCGCAAGCCACAATAATGGCCGACATTTCTGAGCTGCCAACTTGGCAGGTGACTCATCGTTAGTGAACAAACACACCCACCTCTGCTGTTCTCTGTTCAGGTCCCAGTCAAAAAGTGATCAACTATATCTCTCCTCTGGAACACAGCCACATATAGAAGAGAGATTGTTGAGATGTTTCCCAGCGTGCCAGTTTAAAATCGCTGCACTGCTCTAAAGTAATAATTAATGAGATATAATAACAGAGGTATTTTGACAGTGTTGCAAGTCCCCTCGGATAGATGCTCCCCTTAAATGAAATAGAGACCAGATTTGTTATAGTAGATGAGTGTGTCTCACAATGGAATCCTTGAATAAGAATAATATTAGGTTTGTATTTATATTTATTGTGCTAACTAACTAACTTATTTTAGTTTGTGAACAAACAACTTAATCTGCTTATCTTTACTCCCTTTACCTTCTGTTGTCATATCCACAAACGCTCACACACACCCACACAAACACACACACACCCCATGTCCCTGCTCCTCTTCCTTCTCCATCCTCCTTCCTTTCTTACTCACAACGACTTGTCCTGCCTTGCCTCGTACGTACATTTGAGATAGCCTACATTACTTGTGTTTCAACATGTTTCACTCAATATTTCGTTATCAGATCAGGAGATCTGATCTTCTCTTTCGCTCTCATGCTGTGATTTTATGGATAAACCAAAAAAGAGTCGGGAAATATACTTGGGCGGCCATAAATAAACCTGGGTGGCCTGCCCAGGTATCGTCTATGTGTGGGAAACACTGATCTATAAGTGATGACACACTCTGTGCAGGATGAGATTACATACTTTAATTAATTAATTAATTAATTAATTGCGATTAATACTTTTGTTGTCATATTCTAAGAAGATTGATTGTTTGCTTTGTTTTATTGCCAGATTATACTCAGTCCATACTGAGCATATGGCTGTCAGTGTTATTCTGTTCTGTTGTTTTATTTGATTGTTTTGGCCTCTTAGTTTGAATCAACTGAAGTTGTATTGATTTGCTACAGCATGCAACAATATTTTACACTTCTCATTTGTTTGGGGTAGAGCCTTTTTTGTCTAAAGATGATAATGAACAGTGAGAGATGTTCCAAATCCTTTCTTTACCTAGATACCTTTATGGATACCTAGTCTTAAAAACAATGAAAACTTAGACTTATATTATACATAATATTGGTGGAAAAAACACTGATTACGGACATTTGAGCATTTGCTAAGCACCCAATTTATTGTTGATCATTTTCCTGAAATGATTTTATTTTGAAGGTAAATGCATCGGATTGATGCACTGGTATATGATTGGTACTGCAGTTTAGGCACTATAGCTGTAATACTGTTGTGTTTTATGAAACAACTCCAGCACCATAGTGATGTCTGTAAAGAAATTATGTTTTGAGTTTGTTGTTTGTAAATTTGGCTGTTGTGCACTGAATCCAGAACAGATTTGTAGATTTGGAATAATTGTAATAGCAATGGAGTGACATCGTTAAAATCACACATGTATCAACATTCAATGTTAGACCTTCAGTGTTGACAACAGACAATGCACACTCAATGTTTCAGAGAAACTCTCTGGTGGTCGGCCTGGTCTGTAAGCTGTAGCCTATCATTTAACTTTCCTGAGACAAGATGGACAGTCTCAAAAGGCTCTCAGAAATCCTTTTACATGCAGTTATCTGCAGCCCAGGGGAGCACATGATGTTCACACTGCACAGGTGTTTGGTCGAGAACAGCTTCAGAGTGTGACAAATCAGTACAGGATATCAAACGTGGGCAACTGAAACCAAAAAGAAACCCCAAAAATCTTACTGTGCTGCTCTGTGGGACTGACAGGGGGGTCCCACGGAGAGAGAATCCCTGCGGTGTGAAGTACTTTTTTCTCTTTTGCATCCATCTCTTTTCCCCTCTTTGCATTTACTCCTTTTTCATAATTTTGCCTCCCTCTCTACCTGTTTTCTTAACTTCCTCCCCTCTCTACATCTATCACTCTCTTTATCTCTGTCTCCTTTCTCTTTGTGTCTGTATTGATTTTGTGGCAGTGCACGCTCCACGCTTCTTGCCCTTTTTGATAGAGGGAGTGAGATGGAGTTTCAGGCTGCCAAATGAAATCAAAGTCTTTTTTCTGTCTCCTCCTTTTCCCTCGCTCCAACGCAACAAGCTCAAACTCCATCGGCTTTGAACTTGCGTGTGTGAAATGAGCTCTCTGTGCTCTGATTGTCAACCCATCTCTGTCCCCCTCCTTTTTAATTCTCGACTCCCCATCGCTCTGTTTCTCACCTCCCACATTCTTTTCAATTTGACAGTTTTTTATTTGTGCGAGTGCAAAAAATTAACACCATCCCATCAGTGGTTTAACACACAGGTATGTCCTTTTTCTCCTCTGTATTTCTGTTATTCTGCAAGTTCACCTACCTCAATATTCTCTTTTGTGCCCTCTCACAACATCTCAGTGCAGAGCAATTGCATCTGATCAACCTATAATTATTCGGAGCCTGAGAAATAATTGATTTCCATGCCACTCTAAATATTAATAATGAAAAACGGGAATACTCTGCAGTAAATCAGAGAAAACTTTTGCTATGATCCATCCTTCCTCTGTTCTATTAATCTGGGTCATCTTCTCATTGAGCAGAGCAGCCTACATCCCTTTTTATTCCCTCTCTCACTTCCTGCACACACCTGGGGCATCCCGAGGCACTTTCAGGCCAGCTTTGGGACTGACTGGCTATATGGAACAATTAAACTGAGCAGCAAAATCGAAAGAGTGTCCCTCCCGGAGGAGGTTTTGATTCTTTCTTCTTTCTAGTATCAGAAGGTTTAGAGGATAACTGGATGTTCTTCAACTTTAAAGTGTGAAGGAGTGGTTTTATATTAGAATGTGGTAGATTAACCGTCTTTAATCAAATGACATTGTGATGTTAAAGCTCCTGTATAGTTTTAATCCAGCCATGAAACAGACTGACGCCCCTGACGCCCCAGATGTGCCCTAAGAAAGCAAATGACGACATCAGAAAGAAGAAGGACTACTTCTATATAGTAATTTTATACCCCTGTCACTCCTGCAGTGGGGTAGGTGTCTAAGTGATAAACAGCCTTTGTTTACATTATCCACAATATCATTCACAATGAGCAATAATTATGAGTGTTAAAAGACATCAGGATGAGATTTTTTCTTTGTAGAGAAAACACTGCATCCGCATGTACAGGACGAGATTAGCCAAGAGATAAGAGGTAGAGATAAGAGCCACAGGGGGCGCACAAATCAAACCAAACTGATTAATTTAGTTTTTGCAACAAAAAACTTTAATCTGCTCATCTTATCCACGCACAGACAAAAACACCAGGAGTACACCTCACGTTTTGAAAAGTTCTACTCAATATTCAGTTTTTTTATAGGAGTTCGGCACAGCATCAGCAGCAAGCAGCTGTACATAAACATTTTTAAAATGAAGCCATGAGATGCTTCAGTTTTGATAGGAGCAAGGCACCTCAAGCGGTGCATTTACAAGAGGGATGTACGGACAGTTGACCTTCTCTCTCCCCCTCTCTCTCTCTCTCTCTCTGAAGCTGATGTGATGCTGTGTCTTATCTCTTTGCAGGAGTCGAGAAGGATTTTTTTTTAAAACAGGAGTTTTGTTATGTTGAACGGAGGCTCACAGTTTTATCATTTCGCTTTTAGCAAAGTGTCGTACACACCTTTTTACCACTTGACTTTTTAAAAAGAAAAGTCCTTACCACTACATGCAGT
This sequence comes from Labrus bergylta, assembly GCF_963930695.1. Classification (NCBI taxonomy): domain Eukaryota; kingdom Metazoa; phylum Chordata; class Actinopteri; order Labriformes; family Labridae; genus Labrus; species Labrus bergylta. The sequence goes on from NC_089202.1 coordinate 15,717,203, forward strand.
TTAACATTTTAGTTGGATTTATTTATATGATGTTGTTCTCATGCTCAAATATTGGATGAACGTGCCAGTCCAACCCCCTAAAATCTTCTCATATTGTATTGAAAATCTCTATCGGTACCAACATGATGTGATCCATGGTTTTGCCTCTATTCCCTGTTTCATTGTTTTTTACTACAGTCTTGGCGATGCATCACTGCGATGCTGCTTTTAAATGTAGCTAATACCCTTTTTCCCTTCTACCGGTAGGTCCTAAAGGTGTCCATTTTCAGATATATCATGTAAAGAAAAATGTCACTAAAGAGCCACCTCTCATTGCCACTTCAACCTGCAAAATTGTCCAGCACAGCTTTAAGCATTAATGGATGTTTGTAAAGATCAATGTAAGAGAATGCACTTTTAATCTCACCTGCCTCCTCTCTCTCTTTGTTTCTCCCTCCTCTTCCCTTTCTGGCAGGGCGATGGCTTGCGGCTGGAGTACGAGATGAAGCTGACCAATGGCCAGTCTTTCTGGACGCAGCATTTCTCTGCAGATGAGTTCGGTAAGAGTGATTAGACAGAAAGAGAGAGATTACCGAACGAATCGCTGATGGCACAAGCCAACACCACTTAGCACGGCCAATAAAGCACACTGAACTGAACAAATTACAATAATGAAGGGACGGCTGAATGAATTAATGATGATGGATGAACTGTGAGGAAGGGATGAAAAGAAATAGGGGCCCAAGTAGCTTCTAAATGAATTATTCCAACATCCCCAATGTGCTTCTCTCTCTCTTCTCTACTGTATCTCTCTCTCTCTCTTTGCTGTTTAACTAATCCTACATCCTCATCACGTAACTGCCTCTGTGGATTTTTCATCCCTTCATTTTTTACCTTCCTTCCTTTATCATCCCCTCCTGTCTCGATATCCTCTGTACCTTGACTTTTTTACCTTCTGGTTTCCACCTCTTCTTTTGAACCTTAATTTCTCCTGTTTCCACTTTCCTCTGTTTTTTATTCTGTCTTCCATTCTCATCAATTATTTGGCTTCACTCCTCTTCTTCCTCCACCCACTTTTCACAGGTATCTTGGAGACGGACATCACGTTCCTGGTCATCTTCTCCATGGTGTTCCTCCTCTCGTGCTACTTTGCATGTAAGTACTGTCTTTTCCACTCTCTGTATCTTTCTCTCTCCCTCTTCTCTTTCAAAAACGCCAAATGTTCCTGACTTTCCAAGCCTGCAGCAGTCATTAAGTGCCCCTGTTTTGTTTTTTTATAAAAACGACATGTTTTCTTGAAAGGAGATGAGTAAGTCTTCATGTTTCCTCTCATAAGTAAAAGGTAAAGCATGTGCCTTTTTTCTCTTGAGCTGGGACTTTGTCAGAACAGAGCATGAGCAACATAAGAAGCAGGAGATAGAGGATGCTGAGTGCAGGGTGGGGTTTTTGTGTAAAGGTGAACGGTTGGATGGAGACGGTAGCATTAGCCTGAAGGTAAGTGAAGCAGGTTTGTCACACCAAGGTCACAGCTCAAATAGCCCAAAGCCAGAGAGAACCATAGCTCAGAGGAAAAGTTTACCTACAAATTAAAGCTCTGTCATTCCCCTTCTTCTTCTGCGTCTTCATCTTCTTTGTGTAAGGCAGACATAAAGACTTGATTTATCTTTTATTTCTCACGAGAAGGCCTGTTTTCCACCTTAACTCCACTCCACCCAGAATTTTGTCAGCTTAATCAGATTTGTCTGCTCATTACGAAGCTTCAACTTTTTGTTCTTTTTTTTGTTTTTTAATTAGTCTTCCACAATTCCCAAAGCACTACTGAGGGGCGTCAGAGACACACTGTTTCTTTTTTTCAACATCAAGCTGCTTTATTCAGTGTTTTCACTGGGGTTAGTCAAAGGCTCTGTTTGTTTTGGGGAGGAGGAGACCTCTGTGGGTATTTAGCTCCTGGTTAAAACCCTGTGAACAAAGTAAAATAAAAAACATCCTAACCTAATAACAAGGAGAGCACTTTGGAAGAAACTCGCAGCTAACCTCACCCACCCTTATGATGTCCTGTGTCAAGTGAAGACCATTGGACAAACCCTGACATGAAACTCTTTCTCAGTGTTTTTGATTATTTTTATCACCTGACCTGTTAGTTTTTGAGAGGAGGAGAGCTCTCTGCTTTGACTAAAAACCTTGAGTACAAGAATCATTTTGAGGCTCAATTAGTGAAGTTGACTTTGTTCCATGCGTCCATGCTCGTCATGTTTTTCCAGAAAGATAGCTTTGATTTTATTTCTCAACATTTTAAAAATGTGTGTCCCTGAGATTTCTGCAGCGTTCCAATACAGTGAAGTGGAATGCCGTGTGTGTGGGTCCAAAGCCATTAAAAATGTAATTTGAAAAATTCTGCAGCAAGGATTTCTCTGGATAATCAGCAGAACACAACATCAGTGATTACTACAGGGACTATTTCTTTGGTTGAAACCATTTTCTACATAGAAGATTAGATTCATCATGGTAACAAGGACACTTTTTATATTCTATTGTATTTATTATGTTTTGACTAGCACTAATGAAACGCCTTTGGGGGTATTTTGTTGAAGTGAAGGTGGAAATCTCAAACAAACTACCGGCATGAAGAGAGAAATAAGTTTATGACAAAACTAGTTTTACTGTAAATCGAAAGTAATGTAGATAATGAACTCCAAAATTGGAGTAAAATTGCTCTTAAAAATCCTCAAATGACCTCCTGTGGTGTCATTATTATTTTTAAGTAAGTATATAAGTTGCAAATGGAATTCCTTTCATTACTTTGAACACAGGGGGTTATGGAGAGTTTATTCATCGCTTTGTTCGCCGTACTGCAGAGGAATAAGACTTCATAATGAGGAGCAAATACATATTTAGACTCTGCTGGAGTCTTATTGTGATTTTATGCAGATTTGATGAAGCCTTTGAATTAACTGCAATTTCTTTGAATGTGTATGTTCCTTCTGTCAGCTTCTTGGGGATATACACTGACATGAAGGCTTCAGCTTTAATGATTTTAACTTAAGTTGTTTGCACAAGTTCAAATCTAACAAACGACATAAAAACAAATGCATAGTGTTGTGCAAATACAGGGGGGGAAAGGCCTAAAGGGACTTTTTCATTACTTCTACCTAAATGAAAACATTTTTTGCAATGTCGAAGGAGTTTGCGGACAATGGAAGAGACAGACAAAAATGTTTTTAAAAAAGTTACTAAACATTCAAGCCAGGAGGAGATGACAGGATTTTTATTCATGGGACAAATGTTCTTGAGACAGCAATCACAGGAGGATTCAGCAGCCAAGCCGGTAGTTACACAGGGCAGCTGTGAGTGTGTGTTTATGGTCCGTCCTCCCACCGTAAATTTTCCCCTGAGCCTCCCCTGTTTGTAGGGGTGTTTGGTAGTAAAATTGCCTGCTTAAATACACATTAAAAATATTTCCGCCCAGATCAAGGCTGGAGCGAGCAGAGACGATGTATAATACCTCATCTAGTGCCGGAAAACACAAGATAGATGCATACTAATGGTCTCATCCCCCATTTATTCGGCCCCTTCTTGTTATTTCTTTATCTCCTCTCTGTCTCTCTCTCTCTCTGTACCTCTCTCACTCTCCTTCACCATCTGTTAGCATATCTCCATCCTTTTATCACTATGCCGACGCACACACCACACACAAGCGCACCTCAATCACCTCTATCTCATTCCTTTTTTTTTCTCTCTGCAGACAATCTGAAGGGAAGACAGCTTCTTCACACAACCTACAAAATGTTTATGACTGCGGCAGGTGTGGAGGGTGAGATGTCTTCCACAACACACACTCTCACACACAAACAGACACACACACACTCCAGATGAGGCTCTGGCACGGCGTCATCTCATACCTTAATCCCAGCTTCAATAGGCAAGATATTATCATCCTTATTAGCCTCTGAATGGGAACTATAGCAAACAGCAGTGCTGTGCTTCAGTGTTCAATGGAGCATGCTGATACTGACGAACATCCCCCCTCCTCTCTTCTGCTCCTGTCCCCCCCCCCCCCCCCCCATCTTGCTTTCTTCTCGCTTGCTTGTCCCCTCTCCAAATCCCTTCTCAATTCTCCTGCCATCCCTAAAATTCTCTTTCACCCTCTCCTCCCACTTCTCTCACGCCTTCTGCTCCTTTCATCAATTCCTCTTCTTTTCTGTCTCACTTCTTTTCTACTTCCTGCTCACTCTCTTCATTATCATCTCCCTGTCGCTTCTGTTTTACATTTATTCTTTACCAATTTCCTCTGACATGATCTACCAACTCTCTCTTCTCTTCTCTTCTGATCCAAATGTCCTCCTCCCTGCACCTTTTTCACTTGGCAGTGTTCAGCCTGTTGTTCCATTGTGTCTACTGGGGCCTGTATGCAAGAGACGGAGTGGGAAACGGTAGCCTGAAAATACTGGGTGAGTTATTTTCCTGCATCTGCCCTGAATGACTGAAACATTGGCTGACTGCCTGAAGGACTGACTTGACGTACAGATTGACTGACGCTGTCTCTGCGCGAGAGACTCACTCTCTGTCCGAGCAGAATGAATAAGTGGGAGATGACGGATGTGTTTGCAGGACTGGCAGTGCAATGGCTAGTTTGACTGGCATAGGAAGGATCATGCATGATTGTGTGAGTGTGGACGACATATGTGTGTGGTGACCTGGTTTTATCTCTCCCCTCTGATATAACAGATTTGGAAACCACAACCTAATTACCCCCTCTGTCTCCTCTCTCTCACTTTCTCTCTCCAGGGAAATTACTGTTCTCCGTCAGTTTCTTGGTGTTCCTCCTCATGCTCATATTGTTGGGCAAAGGTTTCACTGTCACCAGGTGAGGGGTTAACACTTTTTCTGCAGCCTACGTGTGTGTGTTGTTTAGATGTACAGTATTTCTTGTGTGTCTCTGTCTATGATTGTCACTTTGTACGGGTGTGTTTATGCTGCCACTGTCTCTCGCTGTTAGGCCGAGCTGTCACAGTCATAACACATTATCTCATGGCATGACAATGTTAGGTGTCAGTCAGAAAGTCAGTTAGTGTGCACTGGCTGTGACAGTTTGGATGAAGCCCTTATATGTTGTGAGAATGAGATAGATGGATGCCGTTTTTTTTTCTGCTTTTGTTCCAGCTGAAAATAAACATTTTCCCTGCAAAGCCAGCTGACAATGTTTTGGTTCCCTTGCTACTTTTTTTGGCGAGGCTTTGTGGACATTTGCGTGGGATAGCCTTGATTTCACAATAGATGAATCACGGATTCTGTCCTTGGCTGGAACATCGGCACACCTGATTGGACAAACCCCCTCCTTTCCCGTCTGTCAGCTGTCTTTCCAGTTGTCCAGTTAACGATAAAAAATCCAGTTATACAACAAGCCAGAAGTTCATGAAATTCTGTTTAATTTCTGCCAAGCTTCCCCCAAAAGAACATTTCTAAGTCAGTTTTATGTGAGAAGCCGGCACATTCATGCTTCTCAAACCTGAACAGCTTAAATAAATGGCTGCTCACAGGTTTTTCAGTTTTGATTAGCGGTGAGTCATCATCTAAGCCAGCGCTTGTAGTTTGATGATTTGTCCTGCTTCCGGCACAATTGAAATCTCTGCAGATTTTTTTCCAGGCTGAACTCCTGTAGTCAAAACTGAGCGTGCAAGATTTAAGCTGGCTTTTTTGACTGTAGGATTACATCCTCCTCTGGCTTCAGAAGATCTCTCTCTCTCTCTCACGCTCACTTATTAAACCCTCTTTAAACCCCAGTGAATAAACATAAAACTGCATCTCCATCAAGCTAAAATAAATTACTGTTTATCTGCGGTAAATGATAAGTTGACAGTTTGGAGATAACTAACTGACACTGACTTTGATATTTTTCCTCTGATGTTTGAAGTTGAATCAGTCAGATAAAGCTTGTGTTTTGATGAAAGCTTAACGTAGAATTTCTTCCATTCGTTGACTGCCACTGTGCAAATGAAGAAGCCTTAATTTCTGTTTGTGAGTGCGGGCAGTCTTTTCAAAGCCAGCCGTGTCCACAAGCCTGTTTCCATTTTATATTTAGCAATCTCAGCAGTCCTTTGTGCTGTGTGCTGTGAATATCTGCTTTTAGATGAAGCTGTCTTTGCTTTGTGTGTAAAGAACCATGCATGATCTTTTTGTCGTTTTGTGTGTGGATTTGTTTCCTGTCTGACCTCTGAGTCTACTAATATGTGTGTGTGTGTGTTTGTTTGTGTGTCGTTGTGTGTCAGGGCGAGGATCAGTCACAGCGGGTCGGTTAAATTGAGCATCTACATGACGGTCTACACAATCACCTACGTTATCCTGTTCATCTACGAGGCAGAGGTACAGCACTTCACACACACACACATACACTCACATACTATTAACAACAATTCACTGTAAACAATACTGGGGTAACAACTTTGAATATGACTCAATTTTTGTTGAAATGTTCCTTTTTAAGACTTGGGGTTTGTATTACTGTGTTGTATTCATTTTATCATAAAGATTTATGTTACTCTGAAAAATTTGAATTTGATACTTCAGCACAGTCAAAGCTGAACTCTAGCCTCCATTTTCCACACATAGATAGATTGGACATATTTGTGAGCATTTCTTGTCAGTTTCTAACTTTCTAAAAAATCCTTTCAATGATGAATAAAGTCAGGAAGAACAGAATTTGGCACACCAAGTTGAAGGGGAAAAAAGTATTGTTTTTTCATTTCAAGTCTTCACTTGTTCTGGTATCTCATATGTGAAGATTTGTTTCTATCTCTCATAACATGTTACTGTAATGTTAGTCATTGTGTGACAGAACAAACACAATGATTCACTTTTTTCTGACACTTCAGAGACAAAAGACTCCACTCCTGTGGGAATAAGGGACAGCATAAACAGCAGTAAAAACCATCTGTATGAGTCATTTTCACACTATTATTATTATAGTCGCAACAGTTACCGTACTTTAAGAGTCTACCCGGGTTTGGTGGTTAATGATTTTAATTCAGACACCCGGCTTGTAAAATAAAGTTCAAAGTTCGTCCTCTTTCAGATGTGACTTAAAAGCAGCGTTTGAGTTACACAGGGATAACTGAGTACGAGATTTGTCTGCAGTGCTGTTATTTCTCTCTTTGGCTTTTTTAATAATCTCATAAAGATTCATGGAAGTATGAGGCCCACACATCAACGTAGGCTGTAATGGCTTTTCCTGTCAACTCACTCATTACATTGATATATTGCTCAATATAAATATGCATCAAGTTGATTGTTAAGGGGGAAGTAATATGAAATGAGTTACAAATTATAGATCCAGACAGGCAACTTTCAACTTCAAGCACAAGTCCAGAGGTATTTACTACTGTACCTGAGATAAGTTCAATGAAATCTCTACTCAATAATAGATCAGGGACTGTTTCCTTGAGATTTCCTGAGATATGGAGATTAACATATGGATATTAAGGTGAGACCTCCTCTCTCACTATACTGTGTCTCTATGTAGAGCTTATTAATTAATAACACACTCAGGAGTGTTACAGTTACATACATTTCTGCATAGTGCACAGGCCTCTGCCTGATTGTACATTACAGTCTTTGAATACAGCCTGGCAATGGTCCAGTGGGAATTGTGCAGTGAAAGGATCCGGGCTAAATTTAAACTGGAGCCTATAGCATCCCTCTCACTGCAATATGTGGTGGATGTGAAGCAGTGTGATTTATCCACCGCCTGCCCTCTTACATGCTCCCTGCTATTAAATAGCCAAACTCAGGGGAGCCTCAGCTAAAAATATGCCAAACTAGGTTACAATCAGAACTGAAATGAAGACTTAAGGTGTGTTTCTGGCACATGGCCTGCAGTTGGGAAATCTAGCAGGCTCTGGTTGGATCCCAAGAAGCTCCTCCACAGCAAGGTGCCAAACCTATGCATTATGTAGCAAGGGTAACCCTGTATGGTCATCGCTATCCATTCACTGGACTGTGAAATGCAATCTAGAGTCCGTAGACGTAAGAAAAGCTCCACACACATTTACCCAGAAACTTGCACACACACATTTCAACGACCTAGATGTGGAGGAGTGTCAATGTCAAAGACTCACACAGAGCTTTGGCTCGGTCATCTGGTGCATCAGCTTAACCTCGAGTCATCCATCTTATTAATTAGAACACAGATTACAATGTGTCATGAAGTCCTTTGTCTACTTTGTGTAAAAGTTGAGCTGGTGTGTTTTAGAATGTAGAAATGTAATGTTTTGCTACATTTATTGTTAATCGTCACATTGAGCCTTCACATCTGATTACATGTATTACATTAATGCACATTATCTGGATTATTTTCTCTGTTTATTGCATATATTTCCCCTCACTTTGCAATGCCCTGCACATTCCTGTACAACATGTTCAGCTCTATTTTTTCTCCAAATGGATACAATTTAACATATTTTATATTTATATGATTTATTGTTTTAGTGTTTGGACAGTAGGAGTAGCCTACTGCTGTTTTATTCCATTTCTATGTTTACTGTCCTGCACACTAAAATCACCTTGAACTATCCCTCTGTGTGTAAACCTACTTTGCTATAAACGCTGATTCAGATTCTGATGTTTCTGTGCCAGTTCTTTGACCCTGGCGAGGTCCTCTACGCGTACGACAGCCCTGCAGGCTACGGACTGATGGGCCTGCAGCTGTTAGCCTACGTGTGGTTCTGCTACGCCGTGCTGGTCTCCCTGAAACACTACCCTGAGAAACAGCCCTTTTACATCCCGTTCTTCACCACATACACGCTATGGTGAGACCTGCTCAGCTTCCCTCACTCTGCCCTTGCTGTGTGAATAATAGCACCTGAGCGGGAGATTGCAGGAGTAGGGAGATACACATTTTCTTCTGTTTGAGGTCTCTTCCATTTGAATAATTAATGCCGCTCTGTAAAAACAATGTGCACGAGATAGCTGATGCTTTAGCAGAGCGAGAATGAAAAGTTGTTTATTCCACACTACCTTTCTACAACAGTGTGTGCCCAAACAATTGTTGTACTCTAGCAAATGATTGCTGAGACAAAATATCAATTTTTCCTCAGCTGATGAGGTCTCTCCTATTAGAATGATGTATGCTGCTACATGTTTAAATCTATGTGTCAGACAGTTAAAAGCTCTGCACTGAGAAGTAGTGCTTTTCATTTACCCTGAGAAATACTCGTCTGCATATGCAGCTCGGCTCCTCTGCCCTTCACTCAGTCAGTATAATAGCAAGAGCTTGAAATGAAGAGTAGATTACAAAGACTAATATTATCTCTGTATTTCTCTCTCATTGCTGCCACTATCTCCCGCCTCATTATCTACGCCTCTCCTCTCCTCTCCTCCCAACTTTATCTCCCTCTGTGCTTTACATCTTTTTCAAACTCTCTCCGCCTCTCACCCTCAAACTCTTTTCTCATCTTTTTTTTCTTTTAATGTGGTTTTTCCACGTCGTTATCCTAAATCGACTCACTTGTCTTCCTCAGGTTTTTCGCAGTGCCTGTGATGGCTCTGATCGCCAACTTTGGGATTCCTCGCTGGGCCCGCGAGAAGATTGTCAACGGCATTCAGCTCGGCATTCACCTCTACGCTCACATCGTCTTCCTCGTTCGTACCACACCAAACACACACAAAACACACGGAACACACACAAAACACACAAGCACAGGCTCTTGCAGCCCCTTGCACTTGTACATAGTTCACATTATTCAAGAGTCATTATTGCCATTGTCAGTCATACATTATTCACTATCCTTGAGTTATAACTGCCTCATGCTGATTGTCTCCCCCACACATAATTATCTACCTCCTCCTCACCTTCTTGGCATGTTGTTCTTCACTAATGGACAGCCTTGCTCCCACAAATGTCCTTTCATGGTCCTGCTCACTGCATGCATTGTAATGCCTATTTCTTCCCTGGACTTTGTATGTTACCCTCTCTGTAGACTGTTTATAATATCACATCATATATTTATTATTTTGTCCCTTAGATTATCACACGACCTTCAGCAGCCAATAAGAACTTCCCGTATCATGTCCGGACGTCCCAGATTGGGATACTACTGTCCAGTCCGAAAGGAGGCGAGGGGACGGAGAGCTTCCCCCATCACGCCTATGGAAACAGCTCCTTCCTGGGAGACTCTCAACCCAACTTCACTGAACTGTTCTCCATTCAATCAGTGAGTCTAACTTAAGATCTTTTCACACATGCACTCTGGATCATGTCAGCACATTCAAGCCCTGATATTTTCAGGAACTCGCCTTCACACGTGCACCTCACAAGATTAGATTAGGAGGATTTCTGGGTTCATATTACTACAATATGTATCAGCACACGGTATAATTACACCCATGTCGAGCAGTAAAGAGTATAAAGCTGCAAAACTCGACTTGAATACTTTCATTGCCACGTCCACTTATTTATAATTAAATGTCCTGACTAGACTATTATCTGCTGCTCTCACACTTGAATTACCTTGAATGCTTGCTGACATATTACCAGGAGGCATGGCAGGAACATTTTGGATAAAGTAAAAGTAAAGATTTTGTGCCTTGGCTTTTGGCTCTGCCTGAGAGTTGGCTTTTATTCCTTTTATTATCCCCCCCCCCTGTCTTTACACTTTTTACTTTTTATGTCCTGTTGTTTTTACATTGGTTTGTGTTTTCATTGGTTTTAGGTTTGATTGTAAAGCACTTTGGTCAGCTTTTGTTGTTGTTAAATGAGGTTTTATCGTGTTTTTGGAAGCTAGCTTGAGCAACAAAAGAAAAAGTTAAAGAAGTGTTATGGATAGATTCCCAAGGAAACTAGGTCACAGGTTTCCTTGCTCATCAGGAGCTATTGACTGCACCTGTGATGTTCTCCCTCACCTGGTGGCTGATGACAATCAGCTGGACTGGGAGGCTATAAAGGGAGGCTTAAGTTTACCTGATCATTACCTGATCAGTTGGTTGTGTGTATCCAGAGAGTCAACACCATCAGTAGGCTTTCTGCATGTTCGTTTTTGATTAAAGGTCTCAGTTGTGTGTTTTTCTTTCGGGCTCCTTATGTTTGTCTATGACTTTGATAAAATTGGTGCGTGCTTTGAAAGGCTCTGTTCTTTCACCTTAAAGAAACCCAAGGCATGTGGTACCTGTTTGTAAAAGGTGCATTGTTTCGTTAGTTCCCCAACTTCCGAGCTCTGTCCTTCAAGATTTTGTTTTCTAGGGGGGAACGAAACGGAAGTGAAAACAGATTATTAATTCACGTCTATTTAATCTTCCCAATTTATTGACACATGAAGTAAATGACAGTGCAAAAACAGGTGAAGGCATTAGAATTAGACTTGTGGCACATTCACAGTATATGTGTCTATATTCACTTTAAACATCCCCAAACCATTTAACAGTGTTTGAGTTATGAAATTAGATTTCTCTAAGTGGAACTCCTTTTTTGATGCTTTTAAAATGAGAACGTCTGCGTCAAAGCTAGCTTGAAATGAACCACAGTCTTATGTGAAACAAGAGGAGTCAGATTAAAAGCCTCAGTGTCACACTGAGGTTTGAAAGGAGACATGATTTCGAGGACCATCGCTGTCTCTTCCTGTGGGCTTTTCGACAATGAGCAAAGCACAACTTAACACATGCCCTGATATGAAAACACACGGGGAACCAGATGAAGGTGTCCTGTTAGCTGTGATGATTTGTCTATGTTGGGGGGACTTTCAAAACTGCACTTTTACATACTGCATAAAAATGAGTGACAGAAGATGTGCTCTGAATCTATGACTTTACACACAAAACATGCAGACATTAGCAAAAAAAATATTTTACATGAAAAGAGAAACCTTAATGCCTGGTGCAGAGATGACAAAATACATAGAATCTTAAAGTCATGACAGGAAAAGTGTGCAGCACCTTTTAAGATAAACAGACAACCTGTAGTTTATGATATTAAAGGAAATTCAAACTGAAAGTAGTCGTTGTAATGTAGCCCACAAGAAGTAAAAGTTCAGTAGAGCAATGAAGCAGTTTTTCATTTTACATTGGGGAATGTATGTGGATAAAGAAAGTTGGTTCACTTGTTGCTGTGGTGTAAAGAAAACAAATGAATTGTCTGACTTCCTTTAGGCCAGTGTTCAAAGAAGTTATGTGCTTTGTTCCTCAGGTTCTTGTTCGAAATCTAGCACGAAAAATTGCTGCGCTTGCTGCAGACATCTAATTACACTGTGAGACTCTGGCTGCTAACCGTACAATTAAACAACATGATTTTCTACTTGGCCTTTAGTCTTAATAAGCCTGTTATCAAGGTGGGCATTAAGAGTTTCCCTTTTGTGTTGCTTAATAAAACACACTGTCTCTCCTTTTGTTTAAGTGAAAGAAATGTAGTAGTAGATAATTACTTTCAGTGACACAGTAAATCTCCATGACCAGGATTCAGGGAGAAACCAATTCAGCGGGGTGTTATGTTTAAGTCTTTATGTTTTGCAGTGTTTGGCCTGAAGCAAGATGAGGTGTCGTCCAGAAAACCTTTTACAGATAAAAACAACTTCTCCCTTCATGCCACAAATGTGGGGAAGCTTTTAAAACAGTATAAAGCAGTGTATTGAGTACAACATGATCCAAGCTGGAGGAACTTAAATCAGCCTCTGTAGACTGAAGAAACTTTGTAAAATGTTCTGATGAGGCTGTTAGTACTAAAAACCAAACTAAACACCTTACTCAAACATTGGGTTTCAATCTGACCAAAAGTCCTATTAATCAATTTAGGAAAATAGTCATTTTTATAACCCTGGAATGTGCATCCAGTATTATATTTGGCTGTGTACATGTATTTAGTTGTAAAAAGCTACCTTCATAATTTTCCAGCAATATCTGCCAGGGTCTACCATCATAAGGTTCCATGATCTAAAGTTTGTGGAAAGTTAAGTGAACTGGAGGTCAGGAAACCTAGTACAGGTGTCATTTTACCCAGCCTGTAAAAGCAACATGGCATCGGTGAGTTGTATTGGAAACTGTCCAAATGTGATGTATATGTATGGTGTTACTGATACAGTGTCTGACCCATATGACACTTCTGTGACCTCCATCCAGAGGATTACAAAGGTCATAAGTTCAAAACCCCCATCTTCTGTCCTCCAGGACCCAGTAAAGACGGTGGAGGAGACGGTGGCCCGTAAAGGACCTGAGGTACCGAGGAACAGCGAGCAGAAGATAATCACCACAGCAGCAGACCTGACATCGATACTGCCCCCACCTCCACCTCCGATACCCCCACGCCTGGCCACACGCTCGCCACCCTTACCACCCCGTCTCCCGTCCTTTACAGAGTATTTCAGCATGCAGAGTGGCGGCGGAGGAGGAGGAGGAGGAGGGGGGTTTGGAACAAAGGCATGAGACTGAGACAGAGACAGAGAGAGAGAGTTGGGATGGCACAACGAGAACAGACTGGATGAATGCCATTAAAAAGTAAAGTAAACGTCAGAGTGGAAATCAAGGTTTTTCTGTTTAAGACGAAAGAGACGGCCAAAAAAAAAAAAAAAGTTTGGATGGAAGACAAAGAGAAATCATCAGAAAAGTGATTCTCTAAATGGTCCCTTTTCAACCTGTGAATGAAAATAACCCTGAAGGATGTCAGCGGAGGTGGAAATGTCTGTAAGATAGGAGTGCTGAGCTTGTTAAATAGTAAAGAAGCAATAAATATTTAATGTTGACCAGTAAAAGGCACACAGGGAGAAAGATGACAAAGTGGATGTAGCCAGAGCAATAGAATGATATCTGTGCACGGTGCGGAAACGAACAAAATCCTTGAAATGCTGTTATTCAAACATTCATGAGGCATTGATGGTATGCCTGGAAGAGTTTGTAAATAGCTTAAACAGGAGAGAGCTTCTACTCTATATAGTTTTATTTGAAAAAAAAAAGGAAACCTTTTTCATGTTTTTTTTCCCCCACATTATTAAATTCCAGTCGGTGCTGTGAACATCAGAAGAATCTCATGCCATTATGTTTATGTAAAAAAAAAAAACATTTTTGGAAATGTTTGACACATTTTGATAAACCATAGATATTTACTCTTAATGGAGTTTGTTGGATGAATTCATACTCTTCTATTTCTACTTCATTGCAGCTGGTTATTCTGGATTGATATGCTGATGTGTAAATGTAAAATGTCACGTTTACTGTGGGCACTCGTAAAACACGCATGTTTGTATTGTATATCTCGTCCAACAAACTGATCTATGTACTCCATGTGACCATTCAATATTGGCTTATCGTGTCTATTGAAATCTATACCTTTGTATGTACATACAAAAGGCTTCAGTCGATTTTTCAATTGGACAAATTCCATTTAAAACCTTGTCGAGCTGTCAAAGTCAATCTTAAACCAGTATTATATGATATTGGTTTTGGTTGAATTTTTACCAGAGTCCAGAATATGCCTGCTTTAAAATGTCATTTCTGTGTATGTAGACGTTGGTGAATGTATTGATGCAATACAGCACAAGGACAGGGGTGATTTTCAAGTTACTGGAACACTACAATATAACATTGAATATTTGTCCTTTCTCTTTTACGGCTCTCAACTGCAACACATCCATGATATAAGAGCAGGAGGTTGCATTTCTGAATATACGACTAACTTTATCCTCACCCCTGTCTACTACCTGAAACCTGAGTATTTGTTGGTCTAATCTTATTGTTAAAAGCTAAACAAATATAAATAGTTTCATATTCCCTGACATTGAGCTAAAAAGAAGAAGAAAAAAAAAAGCCTTGTAGATGAACTGTGAAAATGGCAACACACCTGTACATTTTGTCTGTCCTGCATGGAGCACTTTAATGTTCCTGGTCTTAGTCTGTTTATTCGTGATGATGTCACTTTTCTACGACTGCTTTGAAACCAGTATTCACACCACACCCAGTAGTGTTCAAGATGCATAAGCCTGTAAATACAGTCTGAAAATGACCACTAGCTGCCCGGACATTTGAAGGAACGCATCATGCTTAGCCAACTTAAATGAATATTGAAAATAAGTTGATGATAAGTCATGTAAGAGTGTCATTGAAACAGTTTATCACCAGCTGTCTACAACTGCAATTCAGAGACTAAAAATATCAGTGAAAGAAAAATAACAAAAATCACCTGTTTTATCTGCATCATTCACTGGATTAGTAGAAGTGGTGGTACTCGTCTAATTGACTATATTCACACAAAGGCCATTTACCTCTAATGTCACACTCTAATTGGGAAGCTCATATGCTGTTATAATGTTGTCCTTCTATTTCTCGTTATCCAACACAAAACCACATTAGCTACCATCAGAAAAAAAAGCTAACCTTAGCATCCAGCCAATCTAGCTAGCAATACCATTAGCAAGGAAGTAGCATCATGTTGACGTTAATCTATGAACGTGTTGAATGATACAAGAGGAATGGGATAAATTTGTCACTAACGCTGATGTTGGGGCGCTGTTAGCCTGCGGTTATGTATGGAGGCTATAGTCCCCATGGCAACGGCTGTGGGTTCAAATCCAGCCTCGACCCTTTGAATGCTAATGGTAGCTGTTTTCTGATGGTGGTATCAGTGGTTTAGAAATAATATTTGTTAATACATGATGAAGCATAGATTTCTATAATTTTGTCTCGGTTAACATTGGACCTAATACTGTCTGGTATTAAGTTAAAACATCTGAAGTGAAGCCCATCAGCTACTATTAGACAAAAGTGTATCTAAGCTTTCAGCTATTTGCTACCAAACATTACGATTGGCTAGGAAGGGGCTGCACGCCAACCCTGCTTTTTAAAGTCTTCAATGTTTAAATAGGAATGTTATAAAATCCTAGCTAGCGCTTATGTTTGCTGAGAAATGGTGGAATGCTAATATTAGCTGCCCTCTTATTGTAACTTATCTGATATTAAATGTTTTAGCTGAATCACGGTCTTGATTTAGTCTTTGTAGGTGCTTATCAATTTGGAGTTGGTTATGTCCATCTTTCAGCCTCCTGATAAATGTGAAAAAAACTGACGACACAGCAGAGTACAACATTATAACAGCATTGGAGCTCCCCACCCTGTGGATGATGTCAAGGGGAAAGTAGCCGCTGTGTGAAAACAGTGAATACTCCACTTATTCATCAGTGACGATCTTGCTGTAATGGAGAACTTTAAGATGTTAGGATTGTGGTGTGTAACTTGTACAGGTGTAGTCAGAGGTGTAAACGTGAAACAGAATGATCCTTGAATTGCAGTATAAATCATTATTGTGGATCATGTGTGGTTAATATTAGGCATATATGCCATTTTGTCTGCTGTTGCCTATTGTTACGGTTGCCATGACTTGACTGAATAGAGGCTGGGTGACTCGGCTAACAGACGCGACTACTGATACTGCATCACTGCTTAAAACTTGTGTGTAGATTGACACACAACAACGGGACTGAGAGACGCAGGGGAGAGACGTTGAAGAAAAGAGATTATGTATGCATGACAGAAAACAGCACAGCTTTTAGGCGACTCAGATCTGGTTAAGAGCACATCTCTCAAGCACTGTTCAAATGCATTTTAATGGTGTCAAATGACAATTCTAAATATGCTGTACATATGACTTTTTGCCAAAATAATAAAAAATTCTGGTTTTATTAGAGTGTGTGTGTGTGTGTGTGTGTGTGTGTGTGTGTGTGTGTGTGTGTGTGTGTGTGTGTGTGTGTGTGTGTGTGTGTGTGTGTGTGTGTGTGTGTGTGTGTGTGTGTGTGTGTGTGTGTGTGTGTGTGTGTGTGTGTTATTTGGCTGTGTTTTTTGCTTTCGAGACAGGAAGAGGGCACGTGTCCAGAGGAGTCTGTGTAATATCCGTAAATCATATTTAGTGTGTTCTCATTACAAGAGTTCATTAAAGTAAAACACCACGGGACATAGTCCAGGCTGGTCACAATCTGATGTAGGCTGGCCTCATTATTTCACAGCGACTGCCAGTATCCCCTCTCTGTGACTGCTGAAGTGCAGAGTCGCAACACACTCGTGTTTAACAGCAACATTTGAAAATGGATTCGGTCTCGCTGTCACAGCAGTCTAAGAAGAGGAAAAAAAAGTCAAACATTTTAGCCTTACATGATTTGTAACAATTTGAGTTCAGGATTTAATTTATGTCAGAATTATTCTTTTATATCATTTTTCCATTCACACAGAATTAAACTTCATACATTTTTCAGTGAGAAACCTGTACCACTGATGAGGCTTTGAATATCAGTACATAAATATACTGATATAATCCTAATGATATAAATTAAATATATTTCCTTGTACAAAAAATCAATACACATCGATAGATTCACCAATAACAATGTATTTAATATACATTTTCTCATGCTTTTTAGGAGTGAGTTTTTGAAACTTGATCCAAACAACAAAGACTTCAGATGATTTGGTATTTGCTGCAAAAGGAGACCTCACATCATTGAAGTGCAACTTAAATTTGTTTAATGAACGCTTTCATAAGTACAAGAGACCGCTGCTGTTGTGTGTAAGCCAGCATCATGGGGACAACACAACAACCTGCTGAAGTGTTTGAAGTAGGACCCGACTGATATGCGATATTTGGGCCTCATACCGATATTCGGGAGAAAAAAAAAAAATCAGATACCGATATATCCACCAATATCTCTCTTAGATCAATCTGCCATCTTATAGATATACACATTTATTGCCTTGATCCCTTAAATGCAGTAATCACACGTGTGGAAAAGATATAGCATAAAAATAAGATGGTCACTTAACTGGAAAGTAACTGCATATGTACGTGCGTCACTGCGAGACACTCTGGCGCAGGGGTCTCCAACCTTTTTTTCATCTGAGAGCTACTTTCAAAAAATGAAAGTGACCAAGGGCTACTTGCATCATTCATTTATTTACATAGCTCAGCTGAATTAAGCTACTGTTTGTACATGTGTGAAATTGCAATAAGCCAATGCTTATCAATAATCTTAAATTCACATCAGTGTCCAAGAAAACATGAGTACTTCATACTTGTTTTTAATGGGCCAAATATATGAATAGTGGGAAGAGGTGCATTTACCGTCGTCAGATTTTTATTTTTAACACAGTCGGTAGGCGAGCTACTGAAAACCTGCCCGCGAGCTACCAGTAGCTCCCAAGCGACCTGTTGGAGACCCCTGCTCTGGAGAGTGATAACGCTTGTTGTAATCCATACAGCACTCTACTGGTATAAGAGAACTGCTAGTGTAATTGAATGACACTCAAATTAAATGCTATTTGACTGGTGAATAAATCTAGTAATAAAGGCGCACATCAGCGATACAATTAGCCGATGCAGATAGTCACTTGATATACTAATATCTGTCGATAATATCGGCTGGTCGGGCTCTTGTATAAAGGAAAGAGACGACGATCTTTTACTTCTGTTACAAAGAAATATTTATTAATACATTAATAATCATGAATGTCCTTGAACAGAAATATTCGTCGACTCTGAGCTCCGGAAATGGAACTGTTCTTTTTGGTGTAGATATGCATGTGTCTCTATAAGCTTCAATGTGCAGCATCTGCATGTGACTCTTCAAACGCATCTCAGCAGCACAACCGTCAGTCTGCAGCTCACTGATCCAACTTCAGGCTTCTTCTCATTAAGCTTTGGCTGCCAACTGTTGTGCCCTCTCCTCTCTGTAGCCTTTGAGCAGCTGGTTGATGAGCGTGAGTTTGTTCTCCTTTTTCACAGGATAGAGAGGAGGGAAAGGGTTGCCTTTGTATTCCAGGACGGCCATCTTGGCTTTGTCCAGGTTCTGTCTGTTCGGGATCTGAGCCATCCTCGTGTAGCCATTTGCCTGAGTCTCAAACCGTGGAGCAAGGACCTTGAACAGCTTTGGGACTAAATCCTTCTCCTGAAATGAGGGAGCAGAATCAACTATAAATAAACTCCCAGCAACTATTTGAAATTCAGAGGCAGGCAGCATGAAACTTCACACAGTTGGGAGAGCAGCAGATACGTACCGTGAGCCAAAAGCTCGCCATTTTCATCGCCTTCTCATCCGTGTCTCCCTTTTTGGCGTAGTCAACCAGCTGGTAGAAATGGAATAAGAATACACAAACAGTGAGAACTAGTGTGTGTGTGTGTGTGCGTGGGGATGATGATTTATGTTAGTCTTTAAATCAAATAATCTGGGTGAGTGTGTGTTGTGGGACTTCCTCAAGTTACAATCTTCATCAGTTTGTATGTTTGCACACATTTATAAAAAATGATTAAACCTATCACAAGGTTTGTTGTGTTTTAATCACATGTTGTACTCTGTTTGTGTAAATATTGAATATGTTTAAAGCGAGGGTGGGCAACTGGCGGCCCCCATCAACCCTCAACGTGGCCCTCAGGTCAATTTTTACACATCAATTAATTGGAAAAATGAAGAAAACATAACAAAATCATGAAAGCCAGAAATATGTCCATAATAATAATTGATCACTGGTATATGTTGAGTTAAATCTGAGACATAATTGACTGTAATCGTTTTTTGTATGCTACAATTTGGCCCTCTGGCAGTGAGAATTAAATGAATGTGGCCCTTGCTGGTTCAAAGGGACACATTTTGTGTATTAATCAATCAGTAATATTTTATCATTTGTAACATTTTCATCTGAGAGGACTTCCAGGAAAACATAAGGCTAACAATGAATCTACAGCAGACGTCACTACAACTAAAACAAAGACAAGAGAATAAGTTACATCTCGGCCTCTGCTTCACCTGTATGATGACGGGAGCCACATTCCTTCCTTTCACTACATCTTATCTCTGAGAGATGTTTTTTTTTTTTTTTTTTTTCTGCAGTTGCCTCAATCATCACAAAACACAGATGAAAGCTGGACATTGAAAATGAAGTCAGAGTGGAAGTCTAACAGCTTCACCCCAGACCTGAGAAGATCTGTAGCACAAAACAAGACCACACCGGGGCGGCTGTGGCTCAGTTGGTAGAGTCGTCTACCGCCTCTCAACCGGATGGTCGAGGGTTCAATCCCCAGCTGGGCCACATGTCCAATGTGACACGAGCAAGACACTTAACCCTGCATTGCTCCCACTGCTTCAGTGGCAGTGTATGAATGGGATTAGTTACTTCTGATGGATGATACTATATAGCGATCACTACCATCAGTGTGTGAATGGGTGGGTGTGACCTGCAGTGTAAAAGCACTTTGAGTAGTCAGAAGACTAGAAAAGCGCCATATAAGCTCAAGTCCATTTACCATTAACTAGTCAAACTATTGCAGGTCTGGAAATATACAGCTTGAAAAAGATTGGGTTCATGACTACATGAAAAAGTTGTTGTCCCACATTATAGGTCAAATAAAACTTAAAAAGTTTTAAAAATGATCATGTCTGTGTTTAAACATTGCTTTTTTTAATGCATAATGTACACAACTAAAACTAATTGTATTTAAATAGTTGAATATTATCAAGCCACTGAGGTTTAAATAATTCTAATCTTAATTATTGACTATTTCAACTTTGAGGAGAAAACCTTCAACAAGTATTTCGTTGCTGACACTTTGTCTTAACAACATTAAATGATTTATCTTGTATAACAGTGTTGCATTAGCTTTTTTTTTTTTACCTTTTCAGCGTAGAAGCGGACTTCGTCAGCTCGTGCATACGTGGTTTCTATCCTCTCGTGCCGGACCAGTCCTGTCAAAATGTTCCGAAGCATGTTGATTCGGGACTGCGGACCCAGACCCATCTTCCGGGCCACCCGGCCGTGGGAGATCAACATCGCCAACGTGAGACGCATCTTGTCCGCTCAGATTCGCCTGCGAGAGTCCCCGAAGATAAAACACCGGGAAACAGGTTTACGTACACGACGTGAAGGCTGCAAGTTATGGTGACCTTTCTCCGCAGAGTTCAACTCAAACTACGGCAGTCACCTCGGAATAAGACCAAACTCTGAGGTCGGCTATGTCAATGCGGAGTTAATGGGGGGGGATTGTCATTGCTGGTGCTTCGTCAAATGTGTCCGACGCAACAAAGGCAAAGGCAAGTAAGTTCCGCTAAACTACCCCCACAATCAGACACGTTAAAAACAAGAGCAGAAATATCTGGAATCTTGTGTATGTATGTTTTTATCTGTTTTCTAATGGACTCCTGAGTCTGTCAATAAATGACGATGATACTGCTATATGTTAACATAGTCAAAAATAGGTTTATTTGCTTATAATATGCTTCTAATATGTCTACACTCATGCACTTTAACTTATGTCAATACTGTCCATTCACGACTCTGTTTTTGCACATTTACATTCAATCTTCCATATTTAATCTTCCTATTTAAGACTAGTCATGCTTAGTTAAATCCTGGTTGTACATATTCACATTCTTATTTTTGATATTTTTTAGTACTTCTTTACTTTGTATTTAATATTATATTGTGTTTAGATTTGCTAACATTGTGTTTTTTACTCATATTGTGTGTTGGATAACCTGCTGCTGTAACGCCACAATTTCCCAGCTTGGGATCAATAAAGTAATTCTATTCTATTCTATTCTATTCTAGGTTTCAGGGTTTATTAAGATGTAGTGCATTGAGTTTAATTCACAAGCACAGTTTCCTGGATGCAGTATTTCACAGTAGAATCAGCTGAAGGAGAAGTATTGAGCTGGCAGTAAATGGTGATGGTACTTTGCAGCCAGTCTGCGAAAATGCAGATATGATGCAAGAGAGAGGGAAATATAGATTAGGCATATTGAAAACTTTCTGTCACACCAGGTCTAAGAGAATTTCTATTTCAAGAAAGAGGAGGAAGTCATTGTTATGGAGATTGGATTTCTTCTACCTTGGCATAGACACCAGGATGGTTCTTTCTTCACAACCAAGAACCCAGGGCATGACACCCTGCAGTCTACTGAGACCACCAGTCACCCTGAGAGGTGGAAAGCAAGAAAACAGTGATCCGAGGCTTAAAGTAATGGGGTTTTAAGTAGTTTCTGAGGATAATATGAAACACAGACCTGGAAGGAGTCTTTGCCTCCTCGGTTAGGAGACGTAACACTTCTCGTTAGACAGGATGGGGATATTTGAAATGACAAAAAAAAAATGTTTCATATGTCCTTAGCTTCTTTGCTGTTTTTCTGAAGAGTATTTACAGTCTATGGATGATCCTCACTCTTCCCAGGAACAGAGAAAATAACATAGACTTGGCTGGTTTGTTGGTTGGTTGGTTGGTTGATGGTAAATCAAGATGCAGAAACTTTCAATGACCCGTGTTGGATTTTCATCCGCTATATATTAACTAACTGTGCAGACATATCCCCCGGTGCAAATGACCCAATAACTTTGCCATACAACTACAATTCAGCCAAAACAGGGCTTTTATGTTTTTAAAGTAGCCTGGTTTCAGTTTGTCTCAAAATGTACACGTTGAAACCTTTTGTATTATATTTGTATGAAATGTTCTGGCCTGCTTTGATTACACAGCATGTTTTGTGCAGACTATAATGATTATCCTGACCTTGGCTCGGCCCTGGATGCAGGTCCAGGTGAGCTTTTCTCACAGAGTCAGTCAATCTGACATCTACTTCTAAAAACTGCAGGGAAATCACTCCTACTAATCTACGTAGAGCTGCTGCTTTAAAAAGATAGAGATTAAATATGATCTCCCTCTCTTTTTATTTCATTTGAATTTATCTCTGCAATTTAATTAATATACTATACGTGGGGAAATGAGAAAGTGTAATACCTTTGCATACATGTTTTATTAAATTACAACAGAACATCAGGTCAAACACAGTTACATAAAATGGCTAGAATAAACTTTCCCAATCAGTAGAATATTGATTAAAATAGTTACAGTTCTGTATTCCAGTATGAGTATATTTTATTCATCTTAAAGGGATAGGATCTCTGTCTAGTCTGTTTTGATAGTTTCCTCTTTAGACACTTCTTGTACTGCTTGTGACATCTTTCCCAGGCTTAATTCACTCAAGCAAGCCTTTTTAAGAATTTATTTTTTTCATAATAATAAACCTTCATATTCCTCAGCAGCATGTTAAATGGCACGTCTTTCATTTAACCAGTCTAAACTTAAGACAGGTTAAGAAAAGAGCTGAAAGGAAAAACAAGTTTTGACTTTTTGTTTTAATACTTTATTGACTCAGATGGAAAGTAGCTGCACATTTTTCAAAACTCTACAATAACATTGGAGTTAGAATGATCGAAGACAGGCAGCTGAGTAAGATGAACGTCACATGATCAGACTTAGTTGCTGGCCATGGTGCTCTCCAGCCAGTCGTTGAAGAGGCAGACCTACAAACAGAGACAGAACAAGGTTTTAGCACAGCAGCTTCAGTGATAACTCATTACTGGGCACTTGTGCATATTATGAAGAGATATTTTAGGTGTACCTTGGCGTAGACACCGGGGTGATCTCTCTCGGCACATCCGTAGCCCCAGGACACAACACCCTGCAGCTGACCGTTGCACACGACGGGGCCACCAGAGTCCCCCTGAGAACAGAGAGTGAAGGATTTCAAAGGTTTAATAAACCTTCAAAGGCCAAACAAGATAATTCACATAGTTATTCCTGTATTTCTTTCTGAACATTAAATGACATACCTGGCAAGAGTCCTTGCCTCCCTCCAGGTATCCAGCGCAGAACATGGCGTCAGTGATCATGCCGGGGTAAGAGTTATCACAATCCCTGTCGGACAGGATGGGGATGTTCAAGCACTGCAGCTTGTTGCCGTCAGCACCTGAGAATCAACAGAGAAATGCAGAGATCAAAATGGAGCTACAATGCATTACAGACCTACAGATTAAGAAGTCAATGCAGCATTAGTTACTCACTGGAGCTCATGGTGTTGCCCCAGCCGGCGACTTTGCACATGGTGCCAGCGGGGGCACAGCTGGTGGGCAGAGCCACAGGCGTCACGTACTGGTTGAGGGTGGCGGACTTGCTCAGCTTGATCAGCATGATGTCGTTGTCGATGTTGTAGGAGCTGTACCTGGGGTGGCGGATGACGCGGGAGGAGCTGATGAACTGCTCGGTTCCCTCGTTCACCCTGATGTGGTGCTCTCCAAGACGAACCTCAATACGACTAAAAAAGAAAGAGAAGTGGGGAATTAGAAAAAAGCACACAGAAATGATTATAAATAATGAAGCTGCAAACACCTGAAGAAAACATGAGGAATGTACTTACGACTTGTAGCAGTGAGCAGCAGACACAACCCAGTCCTCGTTGACCAGAGAGCCTCCACAGAAGTGGTAGCCAGACTGCAGAGAGACCGTATGTGGCTGGGAGTGGGGGGTGCACTCATACCCTCCGACGATCTTGTCGTCGTCGATGGCGACTAAAAACAGACAGGATGGAAACAACCAAGATTACTTTTTTCAGATTTCAGTGATTAGAACTAGTTGATAGAAGCAGAAGATTGGGTTCTTACAAGCAGCTCCGATGAGCAGAACGAAGACCAGAGACCTCATGGTTGCTGAATGATCTTGTGGATGAGGGACTTTGGTTGGAGTTCTGGTTTATATATGATTGTTCCTCTTCTGAGACACACCCAAAAGGTTATTTTGGACCAATCAGGAAGATCCTGAAAAAAATATTTTGGTCCTGGAAAAGTAAACATTTGCCTAGGTGTGGGATGGTGCACTGATACACTGCATGTGTTAATCTTTAGCAGTCTGTTTCAAGGAGCATGGAAAATGTTTTTATGATTAATATTTTTGCATTTAATGAAAAATCCTTTTTCACATGAGATGTACTTGCTGATTAGATGCATAATGCATGTTTGTCCTTTAAAGGATTTTTTAAAGAACAAAAACTGCCATTATTCTTTGTATTACATACTCTGCAATTATGCATTGTGTACTTTCATGTAGGCAACACTCTTTTTAAGGGAATTTTGCGTTTGTGTTAAAGCAAATGATGTTTTAGGGAATGGTTAACCTTGACATGGATGGATTTGCGCTGTAAAGACATGCTTTCAACTCTGCAGATGGCCTGGTTCACAACCACTGTTGTTGATTGTGGCTTTTACAGGAAAAAGCCAGCCGGAGGAAACACAAGAAAAGGTGATTTACTATAGTGCCAGCAGGCGAACAACACAGAGACAAAAAAAAACAATTACTGTTTGAAATCACCAATGAGAACGATACTTAGTGAATAAACTTCAAATTGGATTGCATTGTTTGTTATTTCTCATCGACACAGACTTGTTTGTTGATTCTTGATGTACACAAAAGGTTGCTGTGAGGCTGAAAACTTCAGAATTATGAACAACACCAAGAATTAGAACAAATTCATCAAACGCTCAATCAATCACTTTCACATCAGACATGAGGTACATTCTACTTTATCAGATGTTATAACAAAGTGTTGCTGCAAATTTCTACCAAGGATAAGCATGAATCACATGGATTATATTGGACGATGAACAAAGAGAGGAGCAGGACTCCTTAAAAAAATGGATTTCCGTGCAGTGTTTAGATGGACCTAAATTGTAAGTATTCTTTTCAGTCACAGAATATGATGTTGAGAGGTTAATATGTTTTATACAACTAGATTTGCTAACACAGAAATATAAAGGTCATTGAAAGTGACTGTAATATGTTTCATAGAAACCACCTTCAACCTGAATGTGCAGCCTGTGGATCGTCCCATCGTCTGAGGCAACATGAGCTCAAGAGAGTATAAACAGCTACATGAAACAGCCTCAGATATATGAAACAGTTCAAATGAACATTTGAAGGATCTTTAACACTTTGTCCTTCCTGCACACTTTTCTTTCTTGCTGCAGTCTCTGAAGGTAACACACTGTAGTGTGGTGAATCCTTATCCTATGAGGACTGTCATGGTTACCCTGGTCACACCTTATTACTATTACTCTGTTCAATGATACTGGTAACAATGACTATAGTCTTTCAATGATCAGGCTGTATGCAGACTGAATGGTTTCACAGCATAATGATGGGCCAATTACCGTACTCCACCATTCAACTTGCTCATCTGAACTCAACATTATTGAGTGAACAAAAAGCAACACTTCAGAATGAGGAAGAAACTAAACAAATAAAAGTGTTTAAAATTCAAAACCTTTCTGGGCAAACTGAATTTACGAAAGATACGGAGCCCCTGAAGTCCAGAAAAGTTGTGTACACACAAGATATATATATAATAATTATTTTGTTAAGTTAAGATATTAACTTGTGCACACAAGTTAATATAATTATCTAAAAAGTTAATTTGGAATTAATTTGCCTCTGCAAATAGTTCAGTTCAGCCTTATGGAGATAACTCAACATAACTGAAATGTTATAACAACCTTAGAATATTATAGAAAAGAAGTTGCTGCTTTAACACACTGCAGGTTAACAAAACGTATATTAACAGTTATTTTTAAACATTACCTGACATAAATATAAACACTGAATTCCTAACCCTTTACTCAAGGGTTACATATTTAGGGTACTTAGAAAAATGAAAAAACTCTGTTCACAAGTTTGTATGTGTACATGTTAATAAAGTAAGTTACAGTACAATTCTATAACTTGCAGAAAACTGGTTCTTTGAAAAGTATTTCACTGAAGTGTTTGGGCAAACCTTACTTATTGAAACTCGTATCAATATGTAGGCTATGTACATAATTATCTTGTGCGCACAAGATATTTTTATTTTACTTTTCAGGACTTCAGGGGCTCCGTAAAGAAGAACAAGGGACAGTCTTTCAAAAATACATTTCTACTAAAACTACTACAGCTTCTTCTAAATCGATCATCACTTCAGGATGATTTGTGTCAGAGTATAATTTGAAAAATGTATATTTTCAGCAGAGAATTGAGGAAATATAACAATATAAATGTAATATTAAGTTAAAAATGATTTATCACCCTTTCTGTTGAGGTTTGTCCACAGTGGACTGAGGGGGATACGTTATGGACTTCTGGGCATTTTTAATTCAACTATGTGAAATTTTGACTTTGAAAACCATTTCAAGCTCTTATGTATTAAAAAGTGCTGTGTGAAATAAGTGATTACAAATATAATGATTTGCCTCTCAAGGCTGTCTCAGGCCTCATATTTGAATTTGGTGTTCGAGTGACAGATGCTTAGAATCACACAGCTGTGAAATGTTCACACACACATCTAAATATAGAGACTCGTGACTCGTGTACCTGTGCACTCTGACCAACTTTCAACACAAACATGGTGGATTCCAACGTATGCCAACGTTTTATGTCATGATATACTTGGAGAAAACTGAAATGAAATCTTAAAAAAATAATTAAAACAGAGAAGAAAATGTAGCAGGAAAAATTAACTAAATTCTGCCTGCAATCATAACCTGTGCCTGACTCTCTGTGACGCCTCTTCTCATTTCAATCCCCATTTTTTTTAACTTTCTCTTTACTAGTGTACCCTCTCAGCACCTTTCTGGTGCATTACACTGCCACACACACTATATCCAAACACACATACCTCTCTAATACTCTACCTCATCATAACATAGTGACTTCCGGACGTTCACCTTATCTCATTTAAATCTACTGTCTGTATTTTTGCGTCGTTGATTATGTTTTGCTGTTTCATGTTATCTGTTGCTGGTTTTCTTTATTTGTTTTTGCTTTAGTTGTAGTTTATATATGAACATATTTGTCTTTTTGTTCACTTCATCACAATAAAATAATACTAAAAATAATAATACAACTTTATATGGGGCTGTGAGTGTTACTCTATAAGGTAAGGTGTGTGAAGAGGTATATTGGATCTTATTATTAATAAAAACATAAATAAGACAGAAGTTATAGAGCGATATTACGACTTCTAATTTTAATTTTAAAATGAGTTGACTTCTGAGTCGTCCTAACGTCAGCCATGGGAAGTGTTTTTAATCTGATTGATCCCAACATCCTGCTGCAGTTATGTGATTGGCTCTTCAGTGACCAATGAGCATGGTCAGAGAGCAGGGCAGCTCTCCTGACTGTGAATATAAACCAGAGCTTCAGGTAAGGTTTCTCATCGACAAGATCACTCAGCAACCATGAGGTCTCTAGTCTTTGTTCTGCTCATCGGAGCTGCTTGTGAGTGTGAACCTCTTTCCCTTTCAGGCTTAGAGTCTACTAACCTTTATCCCTGAACTTTATCAAAGCCTATCCCAAAAGGGGTTTTGATTTGATGAAGTTTAAAGTGATCTCTAACCATCCTCAGTACTCCAATGAATAATGCAGACTTGGAGTTTGACGAAATATTAAGGAAAAATACAAAGTAGCCTTTATTTTGTGGAGAATGTTTGACATCTTTAAACCAACAACTAACAAGTGGATATGTGTGCATTTTCAGTCGCCATCGACGACGACAAGATCGTCGGAGGGTATGAGTGCACCCCCCACTCCCAGCCCCATACGGTCTCTCTGCAGTCTGGCTACCACTTCTGTGGAGGCTCTCTGGTCAACGAGGACTGGGTTGTGTCTGCTGCTCACTGCTACAAGTCGTAAGTACATTCCTCATGTTTTCTTCAGGTGTTTGCAGCTTCATTATTTATAATCATTTCTGTGTGCTTTTTTCTAATCCCCCACTTCTCTTTCTTTTTTAGTCGTATTGAGGTTCGTCTTGGAGAGCACCACATCAGGGTCAACGAGGGAACCGAGCAGTTCATCAGCTCCTCCCGCGTCATCCGCCACCCCAGGTACAGCTCCTACAACATCGACAACGACATCATGCTGATCAAGCTGAGCAAGTCCGCCACCCTCAACCAGTACGTGACGCCTGTGGCTCTGCCCACCAGCTGTGCCCCCGCTGGCACCATGTGCAAAGTCGCCGGCTGGGGCAACACCATGAGCTCCAGTGAGTAACTAATGCTGCATTGACTTCTTAATCTGTAGGTCTGTAATGCATTGTAGCTCCATTTTGATCTCTGCATTTCTCTGTTGATTCTCAGGTGCTGACGGCAACAAGCTGCAGTGCTTGAACATCCCCATCCTGTCCGACAGGGATTGTGATAACTCTTACCCCGGCATGATCACTGACGCCATGTTCTGCGCTGGATACCTGGAGGGAGGCAAGGACTCTTGCCAGGTATGTCATTTAATGTTCAGAAAGAAATACAGGAATAACTATGTGAATTATCTTGTTTGACCTTTGAAGGTTTATTAAACCTTTGAAATCCTTCACTCTCTGTTCTCAGGGTGACTCTGGTGGCCCCGTCGTGTGCAACGGTCAGCTGCAGGGTGTTGTGTCCTGGGGCTACGGATGTGCCGAGAGAGATCACCCCGGTGTCTACGCCAAGGTACACCTAAAATATCTCTTTATAATATGCACAAGTGCCCAGTAAGGAGTTATCACTGAAGCTGCTGTGCTAAAACCTTGTTCTGTCTCTGTTTGTAGGTCTGCCTCTTCAACGACTGGCTGGAGAGCACCATGGCCAGCAACTAAGTGATCAAAGTTGATCAACAAGTTCAGTCAACAGCTCAACACCCTGTCTGTTCATGTTCCATCTTTTTGTACTGGACACTATGACAAATAAAAAAATGAAAGCACAACACTTGGGTCTACTTTGTGACATTATTTCCCAAAACTGAAATTAAAAAGTTAGCTCTCTTTTACAAATCTGAATTGATTCTTTCTTTTGACTTTAAAAAAATAATGACTGAGATCTCAGATCAGAAGGGACAGCAGGTTCAGATTTTCTATGTGGCAAACTCTGGTTTAAAAAAATTGAAGCCAACACATAAATGAAAACAACTGCAGTACCTTTAGTGTCCACATGAGGCTTACTCCAAAAACCATCCCATCAAGTCCACTATTAAAATGTCAATTTTTCCAGAAGAAATACACCTTTAGAAATGTTTTTTGTCTCTATGGTTAAATTCTTTCTCATTTAAAACTGTGCAGGGGTTGGATTTTTGATGACTCATTAATTTCAACTATATTAAGGCCAAGAGTAATTAGGCATAATCAGGGGCGTGGCTGATTTGACTGACAGGTGGAGGCACTGCCGCTGTTTGCCAGGAGGCCAGGCTTCACTTTATGTTCATATCATAGACTGTATAAAGAATTAACAATGCAACACCTCACCTCATGTGAAACCAAAAGATTAATGACCTGACTGACTAGCTGTGGTACAGATCATCATTCCCTCCTCCATGTTAACAGATGGGACAACGGTCAAACTGCAAAATCAAAATATAAGTACAAATTTTTTCACTCAGACCAGGTTTCATAGTGAAAGTTAATATCACTCTGATTTGTGTTCAAATAAAACATTTTTAGGAGTTTTTAAATGATTTATTTCATGCTATTAAAACGTATAAAATGACAAGATCCACAGCTCTGATGATGAATGCAGCTCCTTCTCTGCCGTGTGCATCGGATTAGCAGAGTAGAGGAGAAAGGACGAGAGGAAGTTTAACAAAAACTAAAACAATTCATGTATTTTCTTTAACTGTGAGTATCTGCTTCAAACAGACACAACAATAATTCTGCTGTGGACTGCAGAGAGCTTAGGGATATTTGCTGTTTTATCGGCAAGTTGCATAAATTAAATATGTTTTTTGTGAGCAGAAGCGGCGGGATATCAACACCGTGCCTCTTCCAGCCGATCCCTATTTTGCGCAGGCTCTGGTTCTTAATACACAATACGTCAGTGCGTGTCAACCGGCTATTTCGATCTTATCTTTGTACAATGGGAGGAGGTTGAAGTGCGTTGCGTGAGGGCACTCACTCTTTCTGCTCAGTGAGAGTGGTGAGAGAATCAACTCACTGCAATCAGGTGTGTGTGGCACTGATTGGCTTTGATTATGCCCAGGTGTGGGGAACTTTTACATTCTGAGTCTCCAGGGCCGTATCCGAATTGTCAAGTACATACTCAATCTTTCAGTATGCAGTAGGCAGTATGCAGTACGTACTATCCGTGCTGCATACTGTTAGTACCTACTATTCAGTATGCACACACAGTAGGCAGATATTTGTGCCTACTTCTTCTGATTCATTCAGAATGGAAGTGACGTCATTTACGTTTCTCGAACCGGCCGCATCCACCCGTTTTTTTGTTTTTTTTTTGTTTAGCTTTATTTAAGAAGAGTAATGTGCATATACAGTCAGGTAAACAAAACAATATCACAATGTAAATCAAGTAAAAGGCAGATTGAATAACTAAATAACATTCAGTTCATAAAGAAAAGTACAAATGAAAGACAATAACATACAGTATATAAAATAAACCAATAAAGACACATTTAAATAGTGAATTCATTATTTAAATAGAGGGGGAAAGGTTTTATAGTAATGCAGATATTTGTTATATTTTCTGTTGTTAATTAAAAGTAGTGATTTCAGTCGGGACTTTAAATTAAGATTAAAAATTGATTAAATTAATCCACGCTCTTTTGTTTTGATTTGGAGGCGGACGTGACGTGACGATTTACGTTTAATTTCGCACAGCATTGTGAGTGGTAAAATACAATTCATTTCCTAAAAGCACGCATCCGATCCATACTGCATGAAACCTGGAAGTTAGTATCCATACTGAAATGTTCAGTATACTGAGGTGGACCCAAAAAATGCATATTGAATGACCACGAAAGTTCAGTATACTGAAACTCCATACTGAATAATACGTACTGCATACTGAACTGTGACAATTCGGAAAGGGCCCCGTGCTCTGTGCTGACTCATTAACTAACTTTCAGAGGTAGTGAGAGGTTCTCCCTGCAGTTTCTGGAGTTGTTTGTATGTATCTATAAACACCAACTAAAAACTTTCTGTATTAGATTTTCATTGCCCGTCTCCCAGAGTATAACTTCGGATGCTGGTTCGTTTTAACTCCAACCTTTTGTGTTATCAAAGGTCTCCCTGGTAGCCTTTGCTTTTTTTTTCATGTTTTCTGGGTCTCCTGGACAATTTTGGTTTTGAGGCAGCTGCTTGGCAGCAGTGGTTTAGTTAATCATTTTGATTACTTATGTAGGTTTGGAATCCTGTTGTGGCTGTATACAGTTTTGTTGTTTTTCCCCCCACTTTCCAATCTATTGCTAATGCGATTTTGTGGTTATCTTTCTGGGATAACTTTGAGACACCCCTGGGTCCGCACCTGTGTCCCAATCCCCTCCCCCCCCCACCCTTCCTGACGCGTTGTCCATCTGTATATACAGTCAATGGTTCACATACATCTAAATATAGAATGACTCGTGTACCTGTGCAATCTGACCAGAGAAACACAAGACAACTTTTTTTTAAAAACTTGGTGGATTCAAACATTTGACAAAATCAAAATTGTATGCCTATGTCATGATATCTTGGAGAAAACTGAATTTAAATTTTTCAAAACTACACACTGAATTGTAGAAGAAAATGTTGCAGAAAAGTAGTGTGACAAAGGTGTCCTGGCAAACTGTTAAAAAAAGTTGAAGTATTTTTTAGAAGAATTGGCGCAATTGGTGCTAAGACAGTAAATGTAATTTACTGTTTAGTAATATTTAATATTGATAAACAGATTATCATGTATTTTTCATTTAAATCACAATTCTGTAGGTAATCAAAATCTGATCAATAAAAAATGAATGCAGTGAATAAAAAACAATATTTGTGTCTGATTTGTTATTATGAATTACTATAAAAATGATGAATGATTGTAATGTATGAATGTATTTCAGCCAGATGCCTCCCCGTAAAAACTGCACATACTCCTTTTTATTCTTGTGTTTTAAACTCCAACAGAATACAAAATGTCCATCCCTTCTGTCCTCACACTGGGTAAAATTGGTGTCACTTACACTGTAATACAACTTTATATAGAGCTGTGAGTGTTACTCTATAAGGTAAGGTGTGTGAAGAGGTATATTGGATCTTATTATTAATAAAAACATAAATAAGACAGAAGTTATAGAGCGATATTACGACTTCTAATTTTAATTTTAAAATGAGTTGACTTCTGAGTCGTCCTAACTTCAGCCATGGGAAGTGTTTTTAATCTGATTGATCCCAACATCCTGCTGCAGTGATGTGATTGGCTCTTCAGTGACCAATGAGCATGGTCAGAGAGCAGGGCAGCTCTCCTGACTGTGAATATAAACCAGAGCTTCAGGTAAGGTTTCTCATCGACAAGATCACTCAGCAACCATGATGTCTCTAGTCTTTGTTCTGCTCATTGGAGCTGCTTGTGAGTGTGAACCTCTTTCCCTTTCAGGCTTAGAGTCTACTAACCTTTATCCCTGAACTTTATCAAAGCCTATCCCAAAAGGGGTTTTGATTTGATGACGTTCAAAGTGATCTCTAACCATCCTCAGTTCTCCAATGAATAATGCAGACTTGGGGTTTAACGAAATATTAAGGAAAAATACAAAGTAGCCTTTATTTTGTGGAGAATGTTTGACATCTTTAAACCAACAACTAACAAGTGGATATGTGTGCATTTTCAGTCGCCATCGACGACGACAAGATCGTCGGAGGGTATGAGTGCACCCCCCACTCCCAGCCCCATACGGTCTCTCTGCAGTCTGGCTACCACTTCTGTGGAGGCTCTCTGGTCAACGAGGACTGGGTTGTGTCTGCTGCTCACTGCTACAAGTCGTAAGTACATTCCTCATGTTTTCTTCAGGTGTTTGCAGCTTCATTATTTATAATCATTTCTGTGTGCTTTTTTCTAATCCCCCACTTCTCTTTCTTTTTTAGTCGTATTGAGGTTCGTCTTGGAGAGCACCACATCAGGGTGAACGAGGGAACCGAGCAGTTCATCAGCTCCTCCCGCGTCATCCGCCACCCCAGGTACAGCTCCTACAACATCAACAACGACATCATGCTGATCAAGCTGAGCAAGTCCGCCACCCTCAACCAGTACGTGACGCCTGTGGCTCTGCCCACCAGCTGTGCCCCCGCTGGCACCATGTGCAAAGTCGCCGGCTGGGGCAACACCATGAGCTCCAGTGAGTAACTAATGCTGCATTGACTTCTTAATCTGTAGGTCTGTAATGCATTGTAGCTCCATTTTGATCTCTGCATTTCTCTGTTGATTCTCAGGTGCTGACGGCAACAAGCTGCAGTGCTTGAACATCCCCATCCTGTCCGACAGGGATTGTGATAACTCTTACCCCGGCATGATCACTGACGCCATGTTCTGCGCTGGATACCTGGAGGGAGGCAAGGACTCTTGCCAGGTATGTCATTTAATGTTCAGAAAGAAATACAGGAATAACTATGTGAATTATCTTGTTTGACCTTTGAAGGTTTATTAAACCTTTGAAATCCTTCACTCTCTGTTCTCAGGGTGACTCTGGTGGCCCCGTTGTGTGCAACGGTCAGCTGCAGGGTGTTGTGTCCTGGGGCTACGGATGTGCCGAGAGAGATCACCCCGGTGTCTACGCCAAGGTACACCTAAAATATCTCTTCATAATATGCACAAGTGCCCAGTAATGAGTCATCACTGAAGCTGTTGTGCTAAAACCTTGTTCTGTCTCTGTTTGTAGGTCTGCCTCTTCAACGACTGGCTGGAGAGCACCATGGCCAGCAACTAAGTGATCAAAGTTGATCATCAAGTTCAGTCAACAGCTCAACACCCTGTCTGTTCATGTTCCATCTTTTTGTACTGGACACTATGACAAATAAAAAAAATGAAAGTACAACACTTGGGTCTACTTTGTGACATTATTTCCCAGGACAGAAATTAAAAAGTTAGCTCTCTTTTACAAATCTGAATTGATTCTTTCTTGTGACTTTTTTAATACAATGACTGAGATCTCAGATGAGACAGGACAGCAGGTTCAGATTGACCAAATGGCAATCTCATTTATTTAAAAAAAAAAAGCCAACATATAAGTCTAAACAACTGCAGTACTTTTAGTGTCCACATGAGGCTCATTCCAAAAACCAAGGAATCCCCATCAAGTCCCAAATTAAAATGTCGATTTTTACAGAAGAAATACACCTTTAGAAATGGTTTTGGTCTCTATGGTTAAATTCTTCATCATTTAAAACTGTGCAGGAGTTGGATTTTTGATGACTCATTAAAATCAATTATATTAAGGCCAAGAGTAATTAGGCATAATCATGGTCAAGGCATTAAAACATGAGGAGTTTTTTTAAATTATTTATTTCATGCTATAAAAGGTATAAATTGACAAGATCTACAGCTCTGATAATAAATGTAACTCCTTAGGCATCGTGTAGAGGAGAAACGACGAGAGGAAATTTAAAAAAAAACTAAAACGATTCATTGAATTTCTTTAACTGTGAGTGTCAAACAGACACAATATTCACTCTGGTGTGGACTGCAGAGAGCTGAGGGATATTTGCTTTTTTATCAGCAAGTTACATTAATGAAATGTGTTTTTGTTAGCAGAAGCGACGGGATATCAACACTGAGCCCGTCTGCGCAGGCTCTGGCTCTCAATACACATTATGTTAGCGCCCGTCAAGGGGCTATTTCTAACTAATCTTTGTACAATGGGAGGAGGTTGAGGCGCATTGTCCATCTGTATATACAGTCAATGGTTCACACACTTCTAAATATAGAGTGACTCATGTACCTGTGCAATCTGACCAGAGAAACACATGCCAACTTTGAACAAAAAGAGGTGGACTCTAAAGTTTAGCAAAAAAATAGTTTATCTTAATAATCTTTGGAAAACAAAAGTGCACTAAAATCTTTGACTTGAAGAAAATAAGTAGGGGACGTATTGTGACAATATGCTTTTGCAGAATGTTAAATCATTTATGTTTTTATATCAGGGAGATTGGGAGCCGCTGGTTTTAAGATGAATTTCTTATGCTGCTTAATAGGAATAAAATTTAAGAGCTCATTATGTGCTTTCCTTTTCTGAAGGGTGATAACAACTCAATGCTGATGATGATATTGGAGTTGATGAAAAAACAAGTGACAACTGGAGTGTAATGTAAGACTGTTTTTCCAACACAGGCTTGACACTACAACCTGCACATAACCTTTTTATTCCTGTGTCTTAATCACAAGTTTTCTTAACACAATACAAAATGTTCATCCTCTTTGTCATCATCTCACTCCACATAGAACAACTCTTACTACTAAAATATTAAATGAGGGCTGTTAAAAGGCAAGTTGTGTGAACGGGTTCAATGTAACACCCTGTTTGGATAATATGGGTGTTTTAATTTTACAAATACTTAAAACAGAAGAAAGCAGATCTATATTCAGAATTTCCCTTCTGATTAACAAAACCTGCTGACACCACAACTATATTATCTTGCCACCTGCACTTTTTCCTGCTGCAGTGATTGGCTCTTCAGTGACCAATGAGCATGGTCAGAGAGCAGGGCAGCTCTCCTGACTGTGAATATAAACCAGAGCTTCAGGTAAGGTCTCTCATCGACAAGATCATTCAGCAACCATGAGGTCTCTAGTCTTTGTTCTGCTCATCGGAGCTGCTTGTGAGTGTGAACCTCTTTCCCTTTCAGGCTACGGGTCTCCTGAACTTTATCAAAGCGTTTTTGATTTGATGACGTTCAAAGTGATCTCTAACCATCCTCAGTTCTCTAATGAATATTGCAGACTTGGGGTTTGACTAAAACTTGAGAAAAATAGATATTCTTTCTCAAAGTAGCCTTTATTTTGTGGAGAATGTTTGACATCTTTAAACCAACAACTAACAAGTGGATATGTGTGCATTTTCAGTCGCCATCGACGACGACAAGATCGTCGGAGGGTATGAGTGCACCCCCCACTCCCAGCCCCATACGGTCTCTCTGCAGTCTGGCTACCACTTCTGTGGAGGCTCTCTGGTCAACGAGGACTGGGTTGTGTCTGCTGCTCACTGCTACAAGTCGTAAGTACATTCCTCATGTTTTCTTCAGGTGTTTGCAGCTTCATTATTTATAATCATTTCTGTGTGCTTTTTTCTAATTCCCCACTTCTCTTTCTTTTTTAGTCGTATTGAGGTTCGTCTTGGAGAGCACCACATCAAGGTGAACGAGGGAACCGAGCAGTTCATCAGCTCCTCCCGCGTCATCCGCCACCCCAGGTACAGCTCCTACAACATCGACAACGACATCATGCTGATCAAGCTGAGCAAGTCCGCCACCCTCAACCAGTACGTGACGCCTGTGGCTCTGCCCACCAGCTGTGCCCCCGCTGGCACCATGTGCAAAGTCGCTGGCTGGGGCAACACCATGAGCTCCAGTGAGTAACTAATGCTGCATTGACTTCTTAATCTGTAGGTCTGTAATGCATTGTAGCTCCATTTTGATCTCTGCATTTCTCTGTTGATTCTCAGGTGCTGACCGCAACAAGCTGCAGTGCTTGAACATCCCCATCCTGTCCGACAGGGATTGTGATAACTCTTACCCCGGCATGATCACTGACGCCATGTTCTGCGCTGGATACCTGGAGGGAGGCAAGGACTCTTGCCAGGTATGTCATTTAATGTTCAGAAAGAAATACAGGAATAACTATGTGAATTATCTTGTTTGGCCTTTGAAGGTTTATTAAACCTTTGAAATCCTTCACTCTCTGTTCTCAGGGTGACTCTGGTGGCCCCGTCGTGTGCAACGGTCAGCTGCAGGGTGTTGTGTCCTGGGGCTACGGATGTGCCGAGAGAGATCACCCCGGTGTCTACGCCAAGGTAAACCTAAAATATGTATTCATAATATGCACAAGTGCCCAGTAAGGAGTTATCACTGAAGCTGCTGTGCTAAAACCTTGTTCTGTCTCTGTTTGTAGGTCTGCCTCTTCAACGACTGGCTGGAGAGCACCATGGCCAGCAACTAAGTGATCAAAGTCGATCATCAAGTTCAGTCAACAGCTCAACACCCTGTCTGTTTATGTTCCATCTTTTTGTACTGGACACTATGACAAATAAAAAAATGAAAGCACAACACTTGGGTCTGCTTTTTGTGACATTATATCCAAGAAGAGCAAAGTTCAAAAACTTTGCTCTCTCAAAAATCTTTTATTTTTATTTTTTAATGCCTGAGTTTCCAGCTCAACTCTTTTAGTTTTTCCAATGAATGCAGTCTAATTAGAAACTTTTACAGCCCTTTTTGATCATTTTCAATGATTGTGTATTGTACAGGGTAAAGGTTGGTGGTGCCATCTTTAAAGTGCAGAGAAGTTAAATATCCAAATCTATCAAATTATTAATAAAGGGTATCTTGTATAATATATGACCTTTAAACTAAATTATGTCATGTGATAAATCACAGAGATTAAAGACAAAAGAGTCATTTTATTCCCTTTCAGATTGATATTAATTCATTTGGGTTTTAAAAACAGGAACAGAACGGTCTTTGGTCTGAATGTCCTGCTTAGAGTAAATTATGATGATGATGTAGCGTCTCCTTGCTCATAGGTTTAGATCTTCCATACATGAGCACACATTTGTCCACATCTAAAAGCAACATACGTTTTTCTTCTAAATACAAGCATTGAGTTTAGAAATATGCTCATCCTTTTAGCATTTGTCAGAAAAAATCATTTTCAAGAAAGAAATGACTTGAAGAATGTGTCTGAATTTTTTCCACATAACTTTGAAACAAAATAAACTTATAACAGAGAGGACATGCAACTTTTCAAATTTCTCTTCCACCAAATATGTGAAAGGAAGGACTCACTGCCAGGTTTGCAATACTGAATAGAAATATTTTGGAAAAAATTTAAAAAGCAGTATAATTCCTCTTCAGATTATTGTTGCATGCTGACATTGATGAATGGGCTGTTGCAACATCTGAGCTCTTCCTTCCCCGGCGTATAAAGCATTCTGCACTCAGGAGATGGGAAATCAAAATTAGAGAAGTATTCAAGTTCTTCAACCAATGACAAACTAAAAAATGAACAAAAAACACATTAAAACTATCCATGCAGATCTATTCACTTGTGGGCACAGTTTGTGTTTCTGTATGTATCTTGTATTAATGGAAACAGAAAGTTGAGGATGCAAAAGTCAAGTCCCACACTGTGCAGCGTTGAAGTGTAGTGAACCACATGGAATTGAACCAGAAGTTCAATCAAAGTACATTCAGCTGTAGTGTGCCTCATATTTCTCGCATGGTGATTAATGTTGTATTTTCTTTTTGGCAATTTCTGTGCAGTTAGTTACCGAGGAAAGACATGATTGAGGCCACAAATGGAAAGTAATATTTCTTATACTTTCTTATTCATCTTATACTTGAACCCATTTGACAAGCCCCGTCCCCTTTTTCATTTTGACCACAGGCTGTGCAAGACAATACATTCGTCCTAAGTTTTTATTATTGAAAATTATAAACAAATATTCTTCAAATTTGATGTACTCCAATTTGGGAGTGACCCTATTAAATAAGTCATCCTGCTCGCCCCCCCCCCCCCCCCCCCCCCATCCGACTGAACAACATTAAAAAGCTGACATTTTGTGCACCTTAACATGCATGGTTGGCTATTTTGGTTTGAATATGGTCTATAAATAAGTGGACACATTTGCAATACATTTTTTTAAGAAACCTTGTTAAGAATTCCTCACCACATGTCTGTTGGCAGTATGATCATTTTATAACAAAGTAGTTTCAAACCTCTTTTTCTTCTTCTTTTCTTTCTCCCTCTGGTGTTTCTGCTGTGGCTCAACATTTATTTAGAAGAAATTGGAAGCCTGCAAAGCTTTCACAGAAGCGTCCCCCACACTGACTCTGAGTTCGGGTTTGCTCACAGCTTATGTCATTTTATGATTGTTTTTGTTTTTACAGTGCAGTAACATTGACATTGTGATTATTTGACTTCAAGTATTCAGAAAATAGAAACATAGGTACCTAAAAGCATCTGTCCTGGGAGCAGATGGAGCACTACTGTATTGTCAACAATAATAAACACACTGATGCATCACAAAATGTTAGATTTTATTGATTGTGCCCAGACTAAACATCTCCCTCTCCATCTCTCTCTCTCGGTTTCTGTTTGTTTCTCTCTCTTCCTCCTCTGCTCTCCTGCTGCTCCTCTTTCTGACACTTCCCACCAACATCTCCTGTCTCTGTCTCCTTCAATTTCGCTCAACCTCTGGTTTCCCCTCCGTCATGTAGCTCTGTGATGGGAGATCAGAGCCTAGCTGTATCTGGTAAGAGTATCGTTGATCCAGGGCATCAGAGAGCAGACTTTGGTGTAAACGCCCGGGTAGTTGGGCAGAGCGCAGCCCTGCCCCCAAGAGACAATACCATGCAGCACCTCATTACACACCAAAGGACCACCAGAGTCACCCTGAGCAGGAAGGAGGAAGGGGGAGAAGAGAGGATTTAATGCCTTCCATTATCTTATACCATTAAAGGAGTATTTTACATCACCACAGACCATCAAACCTTTTTGGATGTGCTGTGTAATTGTGTGAAAGTACCTGACAAGCATCTTTGCCTCCCTCCAGGTATCCGGCACACACCATGCGGTCAGTGATCTTGCCAGGATAGGAACCTTCACAGTCTTTGTCAGACATGATGGGGACTCTCACACACTGAAGGTTGAACGGGTTGAACACTGCGGATAAGAGCAGGAGAGACAGATCATGAGGGGATGATGAAGTCAGTATTTGTTTTTACCTTAAGCTGGCAACATCAGCAAAGAAAATGAGACTTATGTGGCTATCTTCAATAAAGATATGAAAGAAGCTTTTAGCACTATGTCAGGTATTTAGACATGTGTTGCATATTTACTTATAACCTACTTGTAAAAATGAAAAAAAGAAGAAAAAAACATCTTTGAATGAAAAAAAAAAAAGCCAAATGAATAGCTGAGGAGTGCTTCCTCACAAATGAAGGTTTCAAAGACACGTGCTCTTTGGATTCAAGGAAAAATCATAAAATCAAAAAGTTGACTTGTGGCGCATGCCCTGATGAAGACTAGCCCATATATTCATTTTATTTGTTTTGGAATTTTTCGGTTATGACTCATTGACCCCCAAGCAGAACTCAAGTCTAATCTGTGGGCGACAGTTGGCAAGCGATCCACATTTTCTACCATGCTACATTAGCTAAGCTCTCGAAAAAACTGCCAGCCTAAGTTCTTAATTAGCACATTTAGCACTTTGTCCCTCTCTTTCATACGCTAACAATCCCAACATCCACTCATTACAGCAAAGATATGACATATTGATTATAGATAGATACAATGATACAATATAGAGTAAATTGTTTTACTATAGTTTTGTATATATTTTAATACTGTCTAAATAAATGTTTATCTCTGTCGTTATCTTTGTGGTATCCCTTTTTTTGTCGGCACTTAAAGTAACTTCATGTCTCTCAGTTAAAGGTTAGACTTGGTTTGGTTGTCTTGTGTCCAAAGAATGTAACATTCGCTTTAAACAAAAATGAATAGTTATTCAAGGCTTTTTTCCCCAAAGCGTTCAGACCTACAGAAGGCCAGGAGTGCAATAATTAATCTCCTCTCATCAAAAAACATGAAACAAGAACATAAAAACACACACAAAAATGTATTTATTTAATTTATATTTTTACCCTTCTTATTGATTTTGAATGTCAATTACATGATAGCTCACCTTCATCTGAGTAGATGTTCCCCCATCCGGACACCGTACACATGTCCCCAGCTGTGGGGCAGGCAGTGGGCAGGGCGACAGGTTTGACGTATTGGTTCAGTGTGGCTTTATGGGACAGCTTCATCAGCATGATGTCGAAGTCCAGGGTCTTGTAGTCGTAACTCTCATGCCAGTAGATGGCATCGACAGACATGTACTGCTCTGTG
Organism: Labrus bergylta; assembly: GCF_963930695.1. Taxonomy (NCBI): domain Eukaryota; kingdom Metazoa; phylum Chordata; class Actinopteri; order Labriformes; family Labridae; genus Labrus; species Labrus bergylta. The sequence continues at coordinate 15,758,852 of NC_089202.1, forward strand.
CCCTCATTCACCCAGATGTGGTGATCACCCAAGACAGCAATCTGTGTGTAGGGGCTGGAATGGTGACGAAAACACAAAATTGGCATAAGTATCTAAAAATTTTAGTTTGTACTGAAAACTTTTAAAAAAATGTAAAAGTAATACAAACTTCTGCCAGCAGTGGGCAGCAGAGATGATCCACTGGTCGTTGATGAGGGAGCCACCACAGTAGTGGTAGCCAATATTGATAGACACCTGCCAGGGTTGACCATGTTTTGCACACTCGTAGCCACCCACAATCCTGTCATCTGTAGGGGCTGCAGCTGTTGGGTAAAGGAAACAAAAATGTTTTACTCATAATTGTAACAGTTTTTTTTACCCTGTATGACTGGTATATGCAGATTTGCTTTACCTGCAGCACCCAAGAGTGCGAGAACAATCAGGCCAATCATCTTGAGGCTAACTCAAGCCCTCCTACGACTAGACTAGATGAGTGATCAATCACTCACTGCATTTATACCTTAACTCCTCAGTGTCTTCCATGCACCACCTCCCCCTTTCTCAGTTACTCCAAACCTCCACCCACCCTTCAAATGTTTGTCCACTCCTCCTGGCCCAGTCCCTATCCCCCAAAACATAACCTTATCTTCTTATGTTCCATGTTCATTCTTTAGAGTTAATAAGTGAGCCACATCTTGCACATTTTTGGCTTAGGTTTTTTCAGTTTTTGACAGCTCATTTGGTAGATTTTCTGCACCGTCCCTCTAAACAAATGTCTTTTCTTTTCATCGGCTACACATGTGCGAGCAGCTTTTTAACAGACACTGCATTTATATTAACTATCCATTTTGTGTGGCTACATATTGTGAAATAAAACAGTAAGGAATGATTTAACCTTAAGCCATTAAAGCGTAAAGACTATTGAGTGCCGCCTGACAGAGAAAATGAAAAACAGGCTTCAGCAGGTTGTTTGTTTTCTTCTTCTGAGACCACAGATGACTTCTTTCTCACCCATCTTGGCTTTCTTTCAAGGGCGTCCAAAAGTGGAGCCGTAAACAGGCACATTCATCTACTTTTTTCTCAGAAACTAATGATTCACCAAATCTCTGCCAACAAAGTCTCCAGGCTGAAATCAAGCCGCTTTATAAATTGGAACAAGCCTTTAAATAAGTTAACTTTATTCCAGAGTGAGCCATGAGGGAAACATAAACAGGCGATAAATGTGTGGAGACCTTGGTCCACATTGTAAATAAGGTGCACAGATGACATAATCACAGGGGGTGTGCTACGATGGGACAGAAGTGGGCAAACAAAAAAATTGGAGCATGATAAGAAATAAGATTTGGGTTGACACTTAGCGCCAAGAGGGAAAACAGTGTGTGAAGACACAGATGGGGTCAACAGGAGTAGAGAGAAGAGGCGGGAGGAGCAGAATGAGCACAGTGGGGCTGCTGGGATATAAATACGAGCCGGGGAGTGTACAGGTGTCTTCTGAGCATTCACCTGACAACATGACACTGCTCGCTCTACTGCTGATGGTTGGAGCTGCTGGTAAAGATAGAAACACACACTTAGATACTGTATATAAACTTCATTTAGCACACACTTAGCCACATGTGTACCTTAAGCTCAGTGTCTGATACATTAGAATGGTAAGCTGTTTCTTAAAAACCCTTTGCCTCCTCATGTGTGTTTGTTTGTGTGTGTTCAGCGGCAGTTCCCCGCGAAGATGGCAGGATCATTGGCGGACAGGAGTGTGAGCCGCACTCCCGTCCTTTCATGGCCTCCCTAAACTATGGTTACCACTTCTGTGGTGGGGTGCTCATCAACAAGCAGTGGGTGCTCTCTGTTGCCCACTGCTGGTACAAGTAAGTATGTAGGCTACTGACTGAGAAATATTATGGACACATTACCTTCGGTTGTCAGGTTCCATTCCTCCCCCTACACGTCTGGATTCAATTGTATGCATTAGACTTCGTGGAGAGTTGAAAATAAATACATCAGAATCAGAAGTTGGAAGACTAATGGTTCAGTCAAGACAAAGCTTATAGAGTTGTGCAGTCTAAGTAGAATAGAGAAAGACTGAACAAACCAAATGCATTTTGGCCTTTCATATTTTGTGAGTGTATTTCTGCTCCTTTCTCAGTCCCTACGCAATGCAGATCATGCTGGGAGAACACGATCTGCGAACCTTTGAGGGCACAGAGCAGCTCATGAAGACAGAAACCATCATCTGGCACCCTAGGTGAGTGAAGAAATGAACCGTCCAGTGTGAGAATCTCTTTACATAATTTAACGATCCTCTTTTTTCATTCACTCATACATTCAGTGAAGAGAAACACAGTGAATCTTTGATATTACTTTACACGTACATCCTCTATTTGCAGTTATGACTATCAGACGCTGGATTACGACATTATGCTTATCAAGCTCTTCCACCCGGTGGAGGTGACCGAGGCAGTCGCACCCATTCCCCTGCCCACAGGCTGCCCAATGGGTGGGCTCCCCTGCTCTGTGTCCGGCTGGGGAAACACGGCCATGGATGGCGAGGAAGGTGCTAGCAAGATGCATTACATGCTCCCTCAATGTTTTATACATAGGCTTGCACTTTAGGTCACCAAAAACAGGATAGGGTCAAACACCTGCTGAGACAAAGTCTTAGTTTATATTTGCAGAACTTCACCATTCATACTCAAGTTTCACTCAACGTTAAACGAAAGAGCGTGTCAGTAGAAGGGAATGTTTACATGTTTTATTGGTAGATTGTAATCATTGGGAGGCATATATATATATGAAAGTGCAAACTGACCATGCCCCTTTTTTCCAAAATGTAAGACAACAGAGAGCCGCACCATCCACTAGCAGATCCCACAAATCCAACCCTTAGTGTTTATTCTGTTTATTCAGCTCTGGGCTTTAAAAAGGTCTCCAAATAATACTATAGTCTGAGAAACTGGAAAGAAATTGTGTTGCTCTTGCTAAAGAAAACTATTGAAAAACTAAAGCATAATTGTGACCCTTATTTGTAGTTTTTAGAATAGAAACTGAATATAAGTTTGAGTGGGAGTGATTTTGGCTTTGGGATGATATTTGCAGTCAGACTGAAGAAATGAACAACCTGATTGTTCGAGTTGTTGTTGGCAGTAGAAAAAAATGAATCTTCCCAATCTTCCTTTGATGCATTATAGATTTCTCATGTTTTATTCCCCTCTCTGTCTGTTTCAGTGAACATGCCGTTCCATCTGCAGTGTCTGGATGTGCCTGCGGTGGATGACGCGGTCTGTGAGAATGCCTATCCTGGTATGATTACAAGCAGGATGTTTTGTGCTGGATACATGGACGGAGGCAGAGATGCATGCAATGTGAGTTTTTTCAGTAAATATATTACAAAGTCTGATTGGACCCAGCGCTTTCTGGCTCACACGCTCTCTTCTCTGTTGTGTCAGGGTGACTCTGGCAGCCCTCTGGTGTGTCTTGGAGAGGTCTTTGGCCTGGTGTCATGGGGTCAGGGATGTGCCCAGCCCAACTACCCTGGAGTCTACGTCAAAGTGTGCGAGTTCTTGTACTGGATTGAAGACGTCCTGGCTGACAACCCCTAAAGAAATGACCCTTTTATCACTTGCTTTTCCTCCACCCGTTCCTCTCTATCCTCCAGCCTTTATGACATCTAATTTTCTTTTAGAGCCCTGACTTTTATTTCTCTCTCTCTCTCTGGTGACTCCTCTGAAGTGTTCTCAACACACATAAACCAGAATGAAGAAAACAAAATAAAAACCACTTGATGTTCACTTCTCATTTCCCTGACCCCAATAAATTTAACAACTTAGAAGTTTGAGCTTGTGTAGCTTTCAGGTTTATTAGTTTGATGTTAGAACCATATGAAACTGTTTGTTGGAGTTAAACAGAGGCCTTTGTGTACTCTTACAACTTATTTCATGAACAAACGTATGACATGGTTTCAATTGACAATGTAGAATTCATTCAATAGCTCCATTCCTTTGACTGTTTTGTGACATTTACAAATAAAAACCCTCTTATTCAGTAAATCATTCAATGATAGAGAAGTATTTCAGTGACACAAGGTTCAGAAATCAGTACTGAACCTACTGTGGCGATAATGGCAGTGTGATTATTGGACAGCAGGAGGCCTCACTAAGAATAGTTACTGAGAGTACCACACACTCATCTCGATCTCATCAGTTCAGCAGACACATGGGTATTCGCACATGACACCAAAAACCTACATTTACACTCTCTAAGGACCGATTTGTAGATTTAGGATATCTTTGTCTGCAGATAATTTTCCGTGTTGCACGGAAAGTGGTCCGTGGTTGTTTTTCCGTCAGGAGGACATTGACCTAGTGACGTCTCCCAAACCACACGTGTCTTTTCTGGGCCCTGCTCTCCGTTCCTCCCTCTCTTTTCGTCTTTGTCTCTGTTTGACTGGGCTGGTTGGTCCGAGCCATGCTGCTCCACCTACACACAAACACAGAAAAGAGGTAGCTCTAAAATGTACAGCACGATAAGTGACAAAGTGGTTGAAGACGTTTCTGTTAAAAGGGATACAAGATACATGCTAATGTTCCATAAACTCTGGCTCTGCTGTCAAATACTCATGTTTGATTTTGATTTGAGATAAAATGATTTAAGAAATGCACATATGCATTCAGGCATGATGGGACTAGTACTTCATTTTTGCTTACCAAAACATTTTCAGTTAAATTAACGTTCATATAAGCTGTTCTCAAACTGGAGTAGGCTTTTCCTTAGTGTAATAAAATGTAGTAAAACTTGGGTTGAGTAGACCTTTGTCACAGCAAAAATACTTGCGTCTACAAATGAACAAATGTGACATAAAGTATATTAAAGGGTCTACTTACTGTTGACACCCTTTGCAGAGGAGGAGGAAAGTTTTTCTTCTGTGAGGACTTCAGCACTGTTACCAACAGAATGCAAAGTTAAAGAAAGTTGAATTAGCTGCAATGCAAGAGCAACTGAATGAAGGCTCAGGTGAATAAGCACTGGTTTGTAGCAGAATGTTTCTAAAGGAGACAGCTGCCAATCACCTGTGGGATAAAGATGAAGCCGGAGGAAGCCTCAAACCCACAGAGGTCTCCTCCTCGCTGCTGTGTGACCCCTCTCCCTGAAGCCTGCATTGACACGAGGAAACACGTTTTTTTTATTCACCATAAAACACTAAGCGCAATTAAAGTAATAATAGTAATTAGAGTACAATAGAAAACTAAAACAACAATGACTCAACAATCACGACAGAGTACGTTCTTTTCAGTTGGTTTATGTGCTGATTTGCTTCACTGTTTATGTACAGTGAGTACAAGTCCTAAGTCAGTTGGAGTATTGATACACATACTAGATTGTAGCTCCTCAACTACCGCACAGCCCCCACTGCTCTGTTCTAAATTCTTTGGTTGTCTCACCTGTTAGCATTTGTGTGTTTTTTGTATCCTCTATATGCTTCATTTCCACTGTGAGCCTGCTGAAGAGAGAAGAAGAGTCACAAATATGGTGCAGGCAGGCACTACTCATATCCCCACGAGAAGGTGAGTTGCTGCAGTATTGTGTGCATAAGCTAATATTTCTCAGACTTTAGTGTCATGTTACAACAACATTATGAAAGTAGCTTAAGCGTCGTCAGGAACTTACTGAATGAGCGTGGGAGTGTTTGCCCAGCGTCTTGGTTTCTGACGTCTGCGTTTGACTGGAAGTAGATGCACAGCGTGGGGTAGTGCTGTGCTTAGGGGGCAGGGGTGGAGCTCTAACACTGGAGCTGTAAGCCTGGTCATCCAAACTGGAGAACTGTTCGGAGAAATGTTGGCAGCTGTTTGCTTTTTCACTGGCATACAGTATATTGCTTTTTAGTGGCAGGAGGAGACTTTGAGGATGAGGAAGTAGAAGTAAGAAAAATGTATTCTTCATCCTGATGACTGTCTAAATAAAAGGTTAATGAATGACAAGATTTATTACAAGCAACCTTGGCGGGGGACGTGGAAATTCAGGTTTTACCACAGTAATAAAATTCATCCTTGAGGCATCATGAAGTTTTCCAACAACGTCCAAAGCAATCAATGCAATGCTATTGTGATCTGGTCAAACGTGGCAAACGGACTGACGGAACATCACTGACATGGCTTGCCTGGCTCAAGTTATACCCAACAAATTTGTATGGTAAGGAATGTTTACTCACTTTCCTCAGGGCAGCCATCTCCTTCACCATCAGTTCAATGTCCTCATGGTCATCCTCCTCTGCATCTTCCTCACCCTCCTCCTCCCACTGACCGCTGCCTGGAAGGTACGGCTCGATGAGGACCGACTCTGTTCCTCTGATGTCACAGCGGCAGTAAGGGCAGTTGTGTCCAGCTGACTTCTGCTGGATAATTATCGATGACAGGTCACAGGCAGAGTAATGAAAACACTGTATGAAAGTCAAGTGTCTTTGTCATCCATTGTCTTAGGAAAAACACTGGATGTCTGAAAATAGAAAATACTTAATTCAACAGACACTGTAGATTGCAGTTATCTACTTATGGACACCATAAACGGGTGAACGAGTTGAACACTTGACTTTTTCTTACATGATTTAACTTATTCTTTGATTTTAGGACACATTCTTTTGCTATTCTGTTGATTCCTGTGACCATTAAGAAGTCTGTCCTTTTTTATTGACCTGATCTTTTTAGATTGCTAACCAAATATTTAAATTTGGCCGTCACACCTGCAAAAAGATGAACAATAATTTGTGCAGTACTCCTTGGTCCTACTTCATGTTATACAATGTTGTATCATTTGTATTTAAGATGCTGCATCCTGCTACTCTTCATCAGCTGCAAGTGTATGAACGTCTTTGCTACTTCAGAAATTAAATGCCTTGTATTTTATTCATTGTCGTCTTGTGTTGTAAACCTGAGGAAGAAGTTAAGTTGACTACAATCAAAAATAACTTACAACTTTTCCATTGTGGTCTGACGTCCACAGAGCACATCTAATTTTCTTTTCCTGTCTGACTTTCTCTTTCTGGGTTTCCACCTTTCACTCTCTCTCTCTCTCGCTCTCTCTCTCTCTCTCTCTCTCTCTCTTTCACATCCAAGCATTTTTTTCAAAGTGAATGCGCAGTTTGAGGAAGATGTGAACCTGAGCTCAAACAGGAAGTCTTCAGACAAATATCAGGACTCGCTGCTCTTCAGCTTTATGTAGATTTCAACCTTCTGAATACACAGAGGGCTAGTGGGATTGGTGAATTTAGGAAGGAGGCTTCAGTTTGTAAGTGATTACTTAAATTCTGAATGGATGTCTTCAGTGTAACTAACTAATAGAAGACGGTCAAACATTGTACATAGATTTTATTACCGTTTAAAACGGTTCTTGTGTAATCAAATGTTAAAGAGGTTTTAAAAGTCTACAGCTGTTTTTGTTGCCTGTGGGAACTGGAGAGTTTACACAAATGTTGATTCAACCACTATCTGTGCTGTCTTATACAAATATTTCTCATTTTAGATACTTGTCAAAGAGATAACCTTGTTGAATCTTGTTTGGTTCATATACTGTTGAAGAAAATGTATATTCAAGAAGGTTTACTTCTCAAATTTATTGAAATGTTGCATATCTGATCAAACTGGACATTTAACATTTCAATGATGTTTCAATGAATTGTGCAAAGAGAAACTAAAAATCTATTTTTCTCTTTCTTCAAATGTGCAAGTTATCCATGGAATTAATTTGTGTGGGTTATTTTGTATGACCCAGCATTTAAATATCAATCATATGCTTTGGTAAACTCAGAATAGTGCTGACATCAACTTCAAACCACATAAAAAAACCCACAGCATTGTTAAATCATGTAGGGCCTAGACCAACACACAAAACATGAGGGTGCTGATTTCAAGATTGGCGTACAAAAATAAATCTATTTTAGTCAACCCAGACTGTTTCACTCCACTAAACACAAACTGTTACTGTAAACATCGGTCTTTTTTCAGCATGTCAGTGTAGAGCATTAGCTGGTGTGCTATAGTGAGTATGTGGGCGGGGCTTCATACCTGCCAGCCTATGAGGCAGGGTTTGCACAGGAGATGTCCACAGGGCTGGATACGTGTGTCCTTATCCCTCTCTGCACAGATCTTACACAGCTGGAAGGTGCTGCCAATCTCACAGTAGAGCTCGTACTCCTCCTGTTGGATGTTAAGACAGAGAGGCAATGGGACATCTCAGGATATGATCCATGATTTGTTGTGGTCTCCACCTCAAGGATGCGGGTGGCAGTTTTCTAAATAGATGAGGAGGTACAAAGTGCATCCTCTTACTTCTGTAACTTTGACCTTGCCCTTCTGAGCTGGCTCACTTAAGGTCGTCAGGTCGGGGTTCACATCTCGGCCATCTGGGTACAAGTAGCTGCAAGAACAGACACGCACGGTGCTCAGAGTAACGACACAAACAGAGAGAAAGCAAACCAGTCACCTGTGTGTGTGTGTGTGTGTGTGTGTGTGTGTGTGTATATGTCCTCACCAGCCTTCCTTGAAGCCCTGAATGAGTGCCTGGTAAAGAGGTGTATTCTGGGGGATGGTTTGGACGATGTTACCATCATTGGTCACATGGCCGATAGCCCACTGGCCCATTCTAGTGCAGCTTAGACGAAAGATGTAGCTGGAAAGAAAGAAACCTTTGTACATCAAGACACATTTAAAAATGATATTTCCACTTTTAAGTTCACAAACAACAAACTGGTGTAAAAAAAGGTGTAAAACTAAGGTGTAATTGCTGCCAGTGCATAGAACATTATATGTTGAGGGCACATTAAAACACAGGATCTGATGCAGATGAGTTTCACAGGTTTTTTTCTTTAAGACGGTGTGGATGATTTCATATCAATAAAGCATCCACTTCAGGTCTACTTGGCTCTATTATCAAAAGGTGAATACAAATGGAATATTGCGGTTTTCTTTTGTTCTCTGTTGCAGGCCAAGCTTGGTTTGGAGGTAAAGAGGAAGTAGTAGCTAAGCTTAACTAAAGGATCGGGAGCCTGGTGCGATAGTTCAGGGCTTGTGCGCTTTTCAATTCATCGGTTTGTACGAGCTGCAGTATTCAAACAGTGGACGAATGTATGAAAGGTCGTTGTTTGCTTTTTGTTCCAGGTTATTGATGTGGAAGTAGTAGACCTGAGGGCAGGCTTTTATAGTGTAGGGGGTGTGGCTTGAACAGGTGTGGCAGGGTCAGGTGTGATGATGAAGGTTGGGTGGAGACTTGTGATTTAACACTATAGTTTCTATATTTCTGTTAATTAATTCCTATTCAATTCTTCATATTCTTAGAACAGCTATTAAACATATAATGTAGTCTACTGAATGTCTACAAACTGCATGATGCTCCCTCTAAGTCATTTCATGAAGCTGTTCATAACAAGGTTATGAAAATCTTGAGTTTCATGCTTTACAAAAACATTCAGACAAAACAAAAAAGAAGAGTCAAGATACTTCAAAATAGCATTAAAAAGTTATAAAAGCAACCGCTTGTGTAGTTTTATTTGAAGGTGAAAATAATACACCACAGCTCTTTAAGTTTCAAGAGTGCTGTGGTTCTATGTGGCTTCAAGAGCCTCATATCTTACAACGGAGATTAATTGGCAGTTTCGATGTAACTCCAGGTACTCAACAAACCTCTACAGGGCTATTTTGAGAAATGAGCATTGCATCTCTGAGATGTAAACCAGTCATCTTGTTGCTGTGCTTGTTCTCACCTCCCTGGTCTATGCAGGTAGTGTGACAGACGAGCTACAACCTGGTCATAGGTGAGGAAGGCCATGTAGCCTGGATGGGTCACTGCTAGCTGGTTCCAGTTCCTGATGAGTGATCTCCAGGGCTAAAAAGAGAGAAGACTCAGAATGTGACCTCATAGTTAACATCTTGAAGCATAAAAAGGAATGGTAAAAAATGTAGGCAATAGCTTTATTTGCTATTTTGTATAGAGCTACAGAGATAGAGATCTCAATGTCAAATATGAAGCTATACCAGGACCTAGCTAGTGTAGCTATGCAAAAAGAGTTTTTCTTTTTATATCTATTTATATCTGCACCTTATTTTTTTATGTAAATACTTGCTGCTGTTTTTATCCTGCACTACAACGAGCCAAATGCAACGAAATATCGTTCTTAAGTCTAAGTCTAAGATAGATAAATAAAACAGGAAATACATCTGAAGGTAGAAATTCACCTAAAGGCACCATCTTAGCTCACTTACAAACACTTGACCACTCTTACATAAAACTGCAGAGTGAGAACAACAGGTTGTGGTTCATGGGCAACAACGTGCTTGACTATGCCTTGGCAGGGTGCTGTGACTTCCTGCAGTCTTGTTATTACTGAAAGGGAGATTTAAGGAAGTCAGTGTGCCAAGCAAAGAAATAAACTGGCCTCTAAAACCTGGTTAAACTACAACTTTGATGTTTTTTACTCTTCTGATTGAAAAGCAACATTATTATTTGAAGTTTTAAAGTTTCTTTTAGGAGGTATATTGGTCTTTATGGACAGAGTAAGAATAGCTCCAGTTTTAATGCTAAGCTAGGCTAACAGAGTGCTGGATATATATATATATATATATATATATATATATATATATATATATATACTATTTAGTATTCAATGTATTTATAAGAAAAGTCTCCATCTGTTAATCATAAAGGAACTACACAAATTAGCCAATGAGTAAAAGGTGTTTCATTTTAGTGGACAAGAAATTAAAAGAGGGGACACGGTGCGGCAGGAAATGAAGACCAAGGCAGCAAGGCAGTGGAAAAAAAAAGAAAAACAGGCTATTGAAACGTATGTGTTAGAAAGTTTGGAAAGTTTGAGTAGCACAGGAACATCTTCAAACCGTGTTCAAGCACAGAATTCAGGCTTAAAAGTCGATGGAAAATATTCCCCTTACCTGAAACAGTCTAGTGAAGATGTCGAACTCAAACACAGAGATGTGGTCGTTACAGGTGAGATCTATCGTTGACTTCAGAGCCATGGACTCCATACCCTCTTCAAATGCATGCACAGCCTGCAGCATCTCTTTGAAACTATTCCACGGCACGATACACCTATCAAGACCGTTATGTAGTGAATGAGGACACATAGAAAAACACCAACAAGAATTGAAGAGTCACGGAACATTTTGTTTATACACTTACTTGTTTCCAAACGAATCCCGCCAAAACTCCTCGGCCTCTGTCTTGGTCAACCTGAAGGTGTCCCCCTGAAATCCGCCCCCTGGAAACATGGCCTTCAGCTCCCAGAGGATGTGACTGAACAGCAAAGACAGTTTGGTGAAGTTCCTCCTGAGAAGGAAAAACACACACAGAGCAGACTCTCAGTTTAGGGTTTCAGAAATATAAACATGAATGTTAAGGAAATGCTCTGACATGTAGATGTTTTCTGGTCCTGTTGTTTAACTCAAATACACAATTTGATGATGATGGTGCAAAAAACACACCACCCCCCCCCCCCCCCCCCCCCCAAACAAAATCCTTAGCTGATCAAAAATCTGAGTCATCTCTTTGTGTTATTCTGAAAGGTTACACAAAAAAGTATTCTAGTCATATCCTTTGTTCATTTTTATCAACACCACACCTTGTGGTTTTGCATTCTATTTGTAACTCTATTTTTTTGTTTGTGAAGCGTTTACATAATTGAATATCCTCTGGTTTAGAGCTAGGACTCCAGCCTGGAGTTCACACCAGTGTCAGATCATGGGTGTCTAACTACACAGGCGTGCTCTGCAATGACAGCTGGAGTTAAGACTTTAAGAGTTGGCTGTACATTGATTGTGCAATGTGGAGGAAAGATAAAAAAAAAAAAAAGGTAACATTTCACAACCCTTTGTTGTTAGGGGAACAATTACTATGACTGCAATGTAACAGTTAAAACACTAATCTATGAAACGTTGGTGACACTTTCCATAGACACACACACACACACACGCACACACACACACACACACAAAAAGACACAACAGGTAGTCCAGCTAGCAAACAGGATGCTCTCTTCTCAGTGCCTGTCTGTAAAACCACAAAATGTTCCAGTGGCTAGTGTGACACTTCAGGCTAGTGTTGAAGATTATTTACTCTGTCTCTCTAAGCTCTTCTGGAGTCAGGTTACAGGTTACACTTTTATTATTTTGTTTTTGCACATTTGTTGACTCTTTACTGAACACACAAACGGTTAAGTACTAAACATGCAGCTCAGTGCAAACAGTCAGCACAAACTCATTTTATTTCTAGTCTAATTTTATCTTTAATTATCTTACAAGTTTTTTAACGTTCTTTTTTTTTTTTTCATATGGAGACACTGAGCTGATTGATAATATATCTCTGATATATTTGATCCATGAGTTCAACTACAGGGAATATGCTTTAAACTTCGTCCAGTTTTAGAGAAGAACTATCAAAAAATAGGTGATTAAGAGCATCTTTCGTACTCCACCTTTACGTTAATCAATTTAATATATAAGATATAATACTGCAATACACTGAAATGTATCAAACATCGGTATTTTTCTAATTCAAAATAAATAAATTGCAGTAAAACAGCAGTTATAATATAAAAGAATATAAACGTCTGCTATACATCTGATTACTGAAGAACCTAAAAGGTCTGATTTGGGGCATTCTTCTTCACTCATCACCTCTTTGAAAGACGTTTGAATGCATCTCTGAAAATCTTCAGTACACTTGTAAAGGCCTCATCAGTCGTCACAGGGACGTGTGATTGTGTGGGTGACGGTCAGAGAGTTTCCATCTCAACAAGTGAAATAAGAAGCGTAAACAGTAAACCTGCACAAAGCCCTTTATCTTATAAGTTCCTTAGAGAACCTGCTGCCTTATTTGAACTTCGATCGTGTCTGTTTTTGTTCTGTTGTCATAATGTCTGCTGCACTTTTCAGTTCTTTTATGTCTATTTTACAGTGGTGTTGTATCATGTTATTTCCTAAAAGCTTAATCAGGGACAAGTAAGGCAAGTAAGCCATGATTAGAAGTAAAAAGAAACATTGCATCTATTGCACTTTGATGAGATGTAATAAGGCCTATATGCACTGACCTGACACAAACTGATGAATAAATAAATATGTATAATAAATATGTTGTGCTTTTAAGTGTGGTTTATGTTTTAATGTGCCACCTTGATTCAATTTCAAAGACACATTTCTGCTTTTGCTTACAGAACTAGACAACAAATTATTTTCTATTGTAAACACACCATTGTGCTAAGATACTGTAAGTGTGTCACATTACCATTAATGCTAAATGTTGAATATTGTCCAATCGCAAACAAAAACACAAGTTTGTCATCATCATCATCATCATCATCATCATCTTCAGTGAACTAAAAGGGGCTGAAGGTGAAATGCTGTGTTTGTTTTTTTCTTTTCAAATGTTCAAAAAAGCATAAATTAAGGGCGGCCATATTTGAACACCTTCACTCTGCTAGCAGAAATACAAGAACTTTTTTTTACAACCATTTATCACACAACAAACGTGATGATTTATCTTCTTCTGAAATATCTGGACCCAGAATCTAAGAGTGTGAGCAACGTTGTGCTAAAATAGTCTAATTTCAAGAAAGTTCTGCATCCTCAATTCTGCTGAAATACATCTTTTCTTAAGGAGACATGGTGGCATTACATTTCAAGTGAAATTTCTAACATCTTAGACAATGACGAGCAAACTTTCAACACAGAACTTTGATCAAATATTTGTCAGTTTCAAAATGCCAAACTGTTCTGAGTCATGGTATTTTCAGTGAAGCGTATTACTTTGCAAAAATATTAGGCGGAACTTTCCTAATTCCTTTTACACAGATGATTAGATAAGTTACGCATGATGTTTTTCTTCACGGTTCTAGCTGCATGTTCTAAAGAGTTTGCTCATTTGCATGGGCTTTTTGAATTCCGATCAGTGAAGGTCAACGTTATCAGCGTGTCAGACAATAATCTTGTAATCTTGTTTCCGTCAGATTTCAGTTCCGTTTTTTAACCAGGATGAAATGTAACTTCCATACAAAGAAGACATCATATACAGACTATCAAAAATATATCTGGTTCTGTGGAACAAACAAACAAGAGGGACGGGACATTTGAAAAGACACAAAAGAGGATATTTAAACTATCTGACTCAACATCTAAACCTTTTGACGTAAAACAATGAGATCATTTTCCACATGACTGCCCATGCAGGCCCGGCTGCGGTGACAGGGCCATCTGTTATTTTCAGTGTGCAGAGATCACGTAAGAAATGTTGAAAGATTGCTTCTCTGATTTTCAGATTCCTCTGAAATAAAATATTTGATAAAGCTGATGTCTATAGTGCAACTATTTGCAAAACACTTACTGTATGTTAGAGGGTCTTACTGTATCTGCACGAGCCACATTGTAGCAGAGACACACTGAACGGGGCTGCTGATGTGACTGAGATAAGAGGAGTAGCACAATATTACAGAGTAAGCGTATTGATATCCATTAATTTAACACAATTGTAACTGTTTGGACAATTTACAAATGTGAAGTTTATAGATCAAGAACTAAAATATCAGTTTGTGAGGTTTAAATTACAATTTGGCAAAAGGAGGCAGGTATAAAGACAAGTAGATAGCTGGATCAATGGGTATGAGAGGTACCGGTAGAGGTACCACACAAGGGGATCGGCATGCCAGCGCTCATCTTTGTCATGTACTGAACGGTTTGTTGTCTCTGACATACACCGTCTGTTGTTTGTCTGTAATTGTATGCATGCTCTGGTTGGACCGTGGAACCTTATAACTATTTGGGATAAATAAAGTTTAAGTCTAAGATTTTATAGATTGATGGATGGTATGATAATCAGTTCTATATATTTATATATTTGATGAATAGATGCGTTTGATAGCTTGATATCTAAAGGGCAGTGTCTTCTTTTTTTTTTTTTTTACCTTTTTTCCAGAATTACAATAAATAGCTGTAAATAGCTGTATATGGTTAGCTAATTATAGTCCTATATATCGGGGTTTGTTTTTTCACCGGTGATATATAAACGTATGCATATTGATATTAATTGTTCTCTTTGTAGGCATATCAACTGCGTGTATTAACGATATCTGAATCACAAAATACACTTTCAAGTCTGAGGACGAGCACATTGACATCAAACGGGAGCTTCTTGTGTCATGATGCTGCCATGGTTGAAACATCTTGTCTTTATCTATTCATGTTTTTTAGATCCAGCACTCACTGAGGGATGTGCATGGCTTTTTGGATTCTGGATTTTTCAGTGTCGTCTTTTTGGACAAATAGCTTGTGGTGATCCTGGTGAAAAATCAGAAAATGTAAATTAAGATTTATCTACACTGACATGCAGGTCGTTGCTGCCATTTGTAACAGTACAGCTTTGTTTTGTACTTTTAACCACATCTTGCATTTTCTGACCCTCCTGTATACTGAACAGTGTGGGGATACAATAAAGCCAAGCTGCTGAGTGCTCTTCCACATTCGGGCCATATGAGGTTTAGAAGATAGAGTTAAATAAGAGCAGAGTATCTCTATGCAGCCCCTGTGGATACATGCAAATGGAAAAACATGAAGAAAATGTTCCAAGGCCTGACTGTTCCTCCGCAGAGCTTCTCACATACTGACGTTGTAATTGCTTTTGCCAAGTTCCCCGACATTAGCATCACAAAGATGCAAGTTTGGCCCCTTTTCCAGCATCGTCATTAGTAGTCCGAACAGAAGCGGTGGACGCAGCCCAAACTCCAAATAAAACAGTCACTCATTTCTAGCTTTTCCAAAATATCCACTTTAGCCAAACAACAAACTGATCGAAAAAGCACTTTGTCCCCTCAGTGGCAGAATGTAAGGTCTACATTTGACCTATGGGAATCTATGAAACCACTGAAGGAATACAATAACAAGTAATTTACTTCAGTATTCTTCAGTATTCATGAGGGAGTCACAGCCTCTATACTAACAGTATGTTTTCAAGCATGCAAAAGTAGAGAAGACTATTTTTGGATTCTTGAACTTTTTGAAGCACTTGAGCTGAGAAGAGCTCTGTTCTCATGGTACTGCGTAAAGATTTGAGGGATGTGTGTCCTTTTTGTGACCTGGGAGTTTATTTGTCTTAAAGAAGGTCAGGTCACAGTGAAGGATTCATGTGGAAAAAGATTTTAGATCAGGATCCCTGTTCTCAAATGCTTGTATTCCTTAATAGTTTGACACCAGTATACATGCTGATAGTTTGGGATTTTTCTGTTCAAGTTGTGTGGTCTTTGATATTATTTAAATGGAATTCAATTTGTTGTGCCTTTAATGCAAAAGTTACCTCGTGTCCTCTGGATAAGCAACTCGTAGGAACACTTGGACAAAAAAAACCGTAAAGAATGTAGATAATATAAGATTTACTTTAATGACCCTGTCAGAAAATTCATTTTTGACACCATCCAGAAATTCTCCATGTAATAAAATACACTGTTTGAAGGGATGATATGGAACAAAATGTAATTTATTTTATAATGGTTAATTCTGTGAGAAGATAACGGTACGCAGTTTGATTTTAAATGTTCACTGAAGTGTGTCGGCAAACATCTGTTATCCGATATCTCAAAACCTTTCTTATTTAAAAAATGAGAAAATATCTGTTATGATATATTAAGTAATAAATGTTGAAATTAATTATTTTTTAAATGTGGGGAAAAACAAGATCAAAGTGTATTCAGAGTATGGAGAAAAAGATGTGTGTCATGTCTCGCTTTTCACGTCGCAGAAATAAAAAGATAATAAAATACAATAAAAACAACAAAAAAAACACATCGATTTCTCATGTTTAATGAGCCAACTTGAACACGAGGCGTTAGATGGATGACTGAAAAGATTTGATGTCGATACTGATGCTTTGAAGTTTTTCTTTCAGGCAACTTGTAAATTCTTTATTCTTGTAGTCGATTTGTTCTCCAAAATGTGAAAGAGTCAATATTTAGTGATTTCTTAGGTCGTTTTGAAAAAGACAAGAGTGAAAGGATGTTATCATGACTGGATAGATAAGGGTTCTATAACCCTTTTAAAGTGAAATGTTTGGTATGTTAGAATGTAAGGCATCGAGAAAAGATGCTCAAATCGGCTTGGAATATCTTTGAAGTAATTTTAAAAACTGCACTGCCTCACAAACCTTTGCTTAGTCTTGTGAGTGGATGCATATGTCACCTACAGGCCCTCTTACCTGTAGCTGGACGTCTCTTCAAATATCTTCTCCCGTCCCTCTTTAAAAAGCAGCACGGCCCTGTCCGTCTTATCCAGCAGGTTTCTGACATGGACCCTCAAATATATGGCCTCGTCTCCCCGGGGCACCTGTCCGCCTGCGGCCCTGGAGCCTCTGTAGGGCTCCCAAACCTGCATGAGTAGCTTTGATGTTTCTGAAACCAGATCAGGTAGGTATGGTGGACTGCTCCTCAGACCGAGCCGAGGGTTAGTGCACAGCTCGTGGAGTTTATCCAATCTTTTTAGGGCCTTGTCCACCAGCCGTCGGTCTCCACTTGTAGGGAGCTGAAAGCTGGATTTAGGGCTTCTGGACGTTCCTGAACCTGCAGCCGCCATCATTTCCTTGTTGAGTGTTTGAAAGTGATGTGGATCAAAATATACCCTTAAATGTCAGGCTGTTTGCATGTGTGGGGGCGTTACAATAAATAATAATGATTCTTCTGTCCCCAAGAGAATTGAAAAATCAGTTTTTGTACGCGTGAGCAGAAACAGGAGGAGCTATTGTGGTAAGCTCAAGTTTTTAAGTGTTTACACTCGTATTTATGGACCTTCAAGTGATTTCTGTGAGTTCCCAGCTTTATTTGAAAAGCACACATCTTAGCCTCTTCACTCAGCATCCAGTCTTGATCCATATCAATCCATCAGCATCCAACAACGGACAGCATGTTCAGGTACAGCATCACAAAAAAATGTACACAAAGCTAGGCATTTCCTCCCGAAACTGCCAATCCTGTCTGCTCAGTTCTTCTTAGTCCTTGTCCAGATCTTCCAAAAAAAAGTCATAAAAAACAAAGTGTGTTAAACACTGGCTGTTAGCAGATTTACTCCACAATAAACACAAGAGGAAACCTTAAGTAAGAGCGAACTGAAAGCAAAGTAAGGGAGTGTTTAAAATGGACTGAACGCCTGAAACTGATTCAACTTTTACCATCCCACTCCCCTCCTTTCTCTCTCCACCCCTACTCTTTCAGCCTTTTAGCCCTCATATTAAGCACAATGCTCTGCTTACCAGTATTCATATCAGAAGCACAGCTGTTCCACATCTCAGGGTCAAAGGAGCCGAGCTGAACACAGCGGAAACATGTTCTCTGTCATTGGCTCCCTCCTCTCTGTGTCTCTTTTTTGATGTCACCTTTGCTCTCTCTCTCTCTCTCTCTCTCTCTCTCTCTCTCTCTCTCTCTCTCTCTCTCTCTCTCTCTTTGTTTCTTCTTGGTGCACCCTTTGATTGGTTTCCTGGTTGCAGTCAGCTTAACAGGTTTGTTTTCTCTGCTCTATTGCTCAGGCAGGCAGAGAGAGAGAGAGAGAGAGAGAGAGAGAGAGAGAGAGAGAGAGAGAGAGAGAGAAAGAGAGAAAGAGAAAGAGAGAGAGCGAGAGAGAGAGAGAGAGAGAAAGAGAAAGAGAGAGAGAGAGAGAGAGAGAAAGAGAGAGAGAGAAAGAGACAAAGAGAGAGAGAGAGAGAGAGCGAGAGAGAGAAAGAGAGAGAGAGGGGTGTGAACCTAAACTAAACATTACCTTAGAAGCATTGTGTAGAACTGGACTAGCACTTAGTTTTTAGACAGTAAGATCACTAAGAAACAGGTTAGGTTAGAAACAGTAAGTTAGTACTTAGGTCAAACTTTGACTATTAAATTATCATTCAAGATTCAACATTAGTATTTGTCACACGCTCATACAGATGTGAATATAAGATTACAAAATAAATACATCTTTATCATGATATTTAATGTTCAAATACTTAACTACTGAGAAACCTATTTGGGATCCCATCAATGCTGGGCTTAGCAATGGCAGCATGTGACTCAGTGGTGGAGTCAGTCCTCTCTCAACAGGAAGTTTAGGGGCTCGATCGCATGATATATGTGTCCCTTTGGTCCCTTCACATAGCCTAGCAGCATCTGCCATCATTGGTGAATGGGTGTGAATGTGTAGGTGTGAATGTCTCAATGAGGCATGCCCTCATTTTCAATGTGCACAAACAGAATAAATACAAAGAATGGCAACAACACAATCCAAAACAGTTAAGCCTACATACCAAGGCAGAGTTGTTTAAAATCACAGTTTAAAATGTACCCATAGGAACAAGTGTGTTCGAATGTGTGTTGCAAAGAGTTAATTAAAGTGCATTTTCTTTAGAGCAGCAAAGTAATATCAAAAGTTGTCTGAGGGCACTTTTATTAAAGAGCCTAACAGTAGGCTACTTTTTAAAGATTTAGACTCGGCTAACATGTACTTTGTTATGACACTTTAAGATCTGAACTGTATAAATGTAAATCTGATTTCTCTTCTTCTGTATGGGTCCATTAGCTAACTTCAGGTGCCCTCTTTTTTACTTTCTGTCTGTTCCCGTCACCTTGTTTTTAAACAGTCCTGCTGTCACTGGGGTATGTGTTCATGAGCCTTCAGGTAATACTATAACTTTTTAGCGCCATCATCAGGAAAAAATTGTGACTTGACCAATGTTTGTGTTGCGACGAATTACCTGCAAACCGGATGTCAAGACCAATATTAAATATCTATAACTTTTTAAAGAAATAAAAGTGATTGCCCATTAGCTGCCAGTTAACCGAAGCTCGCACCCTTTAGCCTACTTGGCAAAAAGGAAGACAAAATAACACCAATAAAACCTTTATTTCATCCAGATGCTACATACTTTTAATAACTGAGTTGACTGAATAAATAACAGTGTAGGCTATGTGGTATAGTTTCACATATTTTAGAGCTTGTTGCCTATAAGGTGATACACAATACCAGGTGTTTTAATGAATGATCTATTTATTATTACCCTGAGTATAAGAATACATTTCTAATGAATATCCGTAGCTACTGTATTGAGCAGCTCATGGTAAGCAGCACCAACACTTCTGTTGAACATCCACAAGAGGGAGACATTAACTCATTCACTGCCCAGTCAGGTTAGTGTTATTACTGAAATACAGCATTATTAGCCCACAGCTACGGTACACTATTTAATCTCAAATTTTAGCCTAATTTGTCTTAACCGAAGGGCCCACTTGTCCTATTAAAATAGTTTCAAATTTGAAAACTACAAAAATGTTGCACGTTTTCCCTGTGTTGGTAATGCTTCAAAAACAGTCCCCAACACGTGCTGGAGATGACAAATGTCATGTGATCCATCTATTGAGCGGCCAATCTGAGAGCACGTGTAGGCCAATTTCACAAATGTATTTCTTTCAGATTTTGTCATATCTGACTTTTGAAACGTTTGAAAGTTTGGTTGCAGCTTTTCTCTTCTGGCACAAGGGGTCCTCATTTCATTGGTTTGCATCTGTCTACCCTGATTTGTGAGATCTGCCACTATTTTGCATTTTATCATGCAGCATTGTCTTTAAAAAATCAGACTCTAAATATTGAGGTGTTATTAGGTGTATTTTGTTTTCTTACATATGTGTGCTCTTATACATCATTTATTGTCTCTTTTATTATAAGCCCTGTAAAGTGAATGTGCATAGGGTGGTCGTGTAAGATGAAGGCCAATGTGTTTCTAAAAACATGATATCAAATGTCAGAGGAGATCATAATGGTTGAGTGCATTGACAGCTGCAGCTTGTTTGTGTTGGTGTAGGGTCTTTTAGGGACTTTAGACAGATAGTTTGACTTTCTGTTGCCAGTGCCACACTTCAGTGGAAAGAGGAAAGTCCCAAATTGACCCTGGTAATGAGAGCCTGTCTGAGGGCGGAGTAGGCTAGGATTTACCACAGAGAGATGTGGAGTGATTTTTGTGTGTGTGTGCATGCATATGCACATTAATGGTTTGTGTTTGGCTATGACCAGGTAACTTGCCCATATACAGAGCAGCTGTGACATTGCACCAACTGTCAGTCAGTTGCGTTGGCTACAACGTATCTCCTGTCTGATTTTCTCCAGTCTCTCCTTAGAATAGCTGTGAGGACGAGCATATATGCTCCTCACAGCTATTCTAGAATCTGCAGCATGCTGACATATCATCAATTTGTGACAACAGATGAACTCAAAGAACAATGATCCGGGGCGCTAATGGCCTTGTGGTTAAGTCACACCCGATTTATGAGGAAGCTATAGTCCTCAAAGCGGGCGGCCCCGGTTCAAGTACGACCTGGGTCCTTTCTGGCATGCCATTCCCAACTCTCTCTCTCATGATTTCCTACTCTTTCTACTGTCCTTTCCAATAAAGACAAAAAAACCCACCAATGATCTGACTAACATGCGCATATGATGTACTGCATCTTGCTAAATCCACATCCTGCAAGCACAAGGATGCTGAACAGTCTACAATATACACTGTTCATATTCATGTACAGTACATAAATTAAAAAGTAAATAGTTTTGTGAGTTTGGGAGTACAGCATACCACAAGGTTGTGATTTGTACTGGTAGTTTTATGCGCAATATTGCCTGCTCCCCTCTAATGAGATCCGTAAAAGTAGAACATCAACTTTGTTTTGACTGAAGTGTAAAGAAAAAAACATGTCAGTTGACCTGAGCCAAAGCAACATGTGATCAAAGTTACACACAAAAATCCCTCACATCATTTAGAGCCTACTGAAACCCCGAAAATTAAGTTAAACCTCTTAAGCCTTAGTGTTTGTGTTATATTTTTTAAACGATATTTTTCAATGAAGTGGGACAGTCTATGCATGGGACAGGAAAGAAATATACTCTACAAAGGGACCACAATGATTGTTATTCGGCTGTACTTTTAGCTGCAAAAAGGCTTGGTTCCCTTCAGTCTGAACCTTCAGCTATTTTATTTATGCTGTTTAAAAATATGCCCTATATGCAAGTTTGAAAATAGCAACAATTGTGAAGTTTCATGCTGAGTCTTTTGACAAGAGTGGGCATTTCACAGCCAGGGTGACTTAAGAAAAATAAAGTAACAACGCACAAAATGCATGCTCTTGTGAACAACTTGGCGGTGATACATTGTAAACGTGAATTGAAAGCTTAGATTTCGCATGACGTGCGTTGGACCTGTTTTCACAATTTACGCCGCAATCTGCCAAGAGCAACAAAACCGACAAAAGCATCGATCCGTCTTTCCTCTTCAAACTTCTTGAGAAATTCAGCTGACAATCAGATGTTTTGAAGTTGTATGTAAATTAGACAGATGTCAAAGTAGGAAATGCAGAAAATTAACGTGAATTGAGAGCCGTGTTTTCTTTTTTTCTCTCTCGCTCTTTCTCTCTCTCTCTCTCTCTCTCTCTCTCTCTCACTGCTGGGTATAATTTGTTTCGTTTTTAAAGGGAAAGCACCGCCAATTTAAGAGCAGATGAGCACTGCCGCAGCTCTGCACTGTACCTGTAGTTAGGTGCGCTAGGATACACACATTATCTACACGTATATTGGCTCTTATCTTAAAATAGAACTGCGTTGTGAGTCTGAACTAGGACGCTTATCTGAAATACACCAGGGACACAAAAGTAAACCTAGTGATGATTTGAATGCGACCAGTTAGGTTACATTGGGATGGGAATTGCGCACAGTTGGTCACTTTGGATGGAGTGTCATTGAACGCCGAGAAGTTGTCACACACCTGAAACTACTTGAATCCAAGAGTGCTTTGCCCCCGGTTGATGCCGAGGATCATGACAATGAATGGTGACCAGCAGTCGGTTGCCGCGGCGCCGCTGGATCTGCGCACCACTTACCGAGAGCGTGGGAGCACCGGGGCGAGGAGTCCGGACTGGAAAGGTCGCATTAGGGACGCCCGGGTGACAAGCGGCTCACCTGCACCTCCGGCGTGCACAGAGACGGACAGTTTGCTGACAGCACGCTGTCCAACAGTCAGAGGCGCACAGGGTTCAAAAAACGGTGTTGTCCGAAAGCGGCCAGCGGACGATTCTTCCTTAAGGCTTCCCTTTAGGAAACGCCCGATTCCCGTGGAGCCGGAGACCCAAATCAAGTCACCGGAGACCCGAACCAAGTCACCGGCACCTGCAGCAAAAGGGGACCAATTCTCTTCAGAGTTCCAGACGAACTTCACATCCCAGGTCTGTCCTTTGGAAAGAGTCGCGGAGGGAAGCATGATCAGCGCAAGACCAGTATCTCCCAGACGGGTCGAGGATGCACGACCGAGTCCTGATGGATATCCTTTTCGCTTTTCGCACCAATTTGATTACAGTAAGCCTTGATTTACAGCATTGAACCATATTATTATTAACATAACTTTTTCTTGATCCCCCTTATTCTCAATTAAGCCTATTTGAATATGTTCTGATCTTGAAATTTAATTAAATGTCTATAGTGTGCATTCTTTAATGAAAAAATCATCTTCTTTTTGACATTTAAGGATCTCTGTACAGTGTTACATTGTAATATTGAGACAGTTCAGCTTTTAACATTGAGCGTGTGCATCCAGGAGCTTTACTATGGAGCTCACACTATAGCAATGCTGTTTTTTTTTTTTTTTGGAAAACTGCACTCATGTATTTTATGTCCCTATTGTATCATAGTTAAAGGACATTTAAGCGTGTTGCAGTTGATGCATCCGCTTTTCTGAATCAAAGAGCAAATTGTCCAGTCAGCACTTTTGCAGCTATTATAAGTCAATGTTTAACACTGAACATTAGAGCTGATGGTTCATCTTATAATTGAAAACTAGGCACACTCGTGCAGGCACAGCTCCACACTTCCTAATTTTTCCACATTTTTATGTATTGCCATCATTCTGATGTCTTGCCTGATTTTTGCCTCCGACCTTGAGCTTTATGTCTCTCATTGTCTCTCTCTCTGTATTATTCATGCCAAGGTCACTTCCAAGTCTACTTTCCCCCTGTCCCAGAGCTGAGCCATCCTGTCGCCCTCCAAACTGAAAATCTGCTCTCTGGTATCGCTCTGGCTACACGTCAAGATGAAGATGGAGACACGTATGTTGATGCTTTTAAAGTGAAGTTAGCTCGTCTTTTCCTGGTGTAAAAGTGAATCACGCACACAGCATATCTGTTTCTCCATCACATACATCCAAGTCACTGATGCATATGCTTAAGTCATTATGCATGCACCTCTTGCATTTCATCACACTACAGTCAGACGGCTGTGTTGAGTTAAAACTGGTCACAACTCACAGATCACAAATCTCACCTCACACAATAAATATCTATTTACGAGAGCTCCAGCAGACTGGGAGGATTACTTGTGTCTTTGTTTAGAGTAATCAAAGATATCTCATATCTTCACCTGCAGAAATGCAAAGTTTGCTCTAGACTAGACTGCTGACAATGAGTATGACAAAAGTTCAGTTCAATCTAAATACATGCATGTCACTTGTCAGTTACAAACATGGCAAAAATGGGAGGTTTGACTGCAAAGGCTTTGGAGGTAGGACAACTAGATTATTATTATTTTTATTCTTATGGGTTATGTTTACCTAGAGGACATAAAACACGAATTGCCGTACTTTGATGCCCTCTTGGAGGGAAGTCATGGAAAATGTGTTTTCACTATCATTGAAACAAAATGTTGGTGCAAATAGTAAGAAACAGAAACCAGATTCAAACTAATCTCAACCTCAAGCATTAGTTAAACATGGAGATGATATCAAATATGACTATTAGGGCCCAAAAGGTCCACACAACATATCAGCTTCAGTTTTTTTTATCAACTATCAAACTTACCTTTAAATATTTTGACGTGGTGTTCAGTGGTTCATGGTATCTGTTATGTCTGCCTCTAACGCTGCCGTGTACAAATTTTCTTCCATCCCAGATATTTTGATTTGAATCAGAAGGAAATTGAAATGTCTCAGCATGCCTTAAAAGCATGACAGCGAGCCAGCCAACACTTCCAAGACCAAGAAACTGAAGCACATAGGTTAAATTAATATACTATATTATTTATATTCACTCCTGAGATTTTATTTGTAGTTTTGTTTTGAAGGCTTTGCATGGCCAAGTCTCACCCATAAGTCTTACTTGAAAACGATTGATTGTGGTCGGCACATCACTTCTTGACACTTTGTTAATTAATGTCGTTTTTGCCATTAGAAGTGAAACTAAAGTTGTTGTGTGAAAGTCAAGTAGACACAAGTGATTCAATTGGACGGATCCAAACAACAACAGTCCTAACCAGTGACAGTTTGACCTCAGTAACTAAGCTGTTAGCATTGCACAACCTGGATGTGGTTTGTGAGATGTCTGCATCATCTCAGTTTATTTGTTATGGTCTCTGTGACTCACCTGCTTCTACATATTGAGCAGGTACAGTCAGTACCCCTCTAGTAGCAAACCAAATTATTTACTGCTCTTTCACTTCCTATAAGGGAATCTGGTTTATTTTAGATCAGGAATGATTCACCGTGTGGCGATGGAGACTTTGATCTTACACACTAGTTGGAAAAGCACTTGAGGCTCTGCACATGTGCTGTATTTGTTTGAATGTGTGCATTAAACAAACAATGCATTTAAGCTAACCAGCCCCTCATGGCACCCCTGTGCACAAGACATTTCTTTAGATCACATGAATGCAAATATTAAACTTTTAACGCATGGCTACTTTACTTTGTGTAAAGGTTTAACACCCACCCACACACAAACTTGAAATGTCAAAGAGATACACACACACACACACACACACACACACACACACACACACACACTCTCTGTCTCTCTCTCTAACACACAGTCATGTGACTAAAAACAAAGCATGTCCAAGAAGTATACGGTGCTTTGATGTGGAAGTTTCAAAAAGTATCAGCATCATTTGCATCTATTGGAAACAAACCCGTGATGACCAACATTTAGTGGAGCCGTAAGTCACGTGACAAGTCACAGCTGCTCACTGTCAAATATCTGCTTCTGAGACTCTTTATCTCCAAGATGAGGCTTTTGTCAAGGAATAGAGGCCATGCATTGAGACCAATGCTGTCTATGTTGTCTCTCAGGATAGGCAGCATAAAAATGATAACTTCTCCATATACTTCATAGAAATAGGTCTATGTTTGTTTCCTATAATGGCTTGTAACCTGTTTTAATTTTATTGCTATCTAAACAAACAGAGCAGACACAGAGGCTAAATTAAAAATTAATATGTACATTATTTTAATAGCAGTGAGATAGTGCTCCACATTGTGATAACTAAACGAAACTCTTTCTCCATTGTAATGCAATTGAGCTATTGGCTTGCTCGTGTAGTAACTACTTTGAGCTTTGCGGTTGTTTAAATCTTTGTGTGAATTCTGCAGAAAGAAAGAAGAAAGAGAAACATTCATAGCCCACCCGTCCTTACACAGTCTGTACGTAACCGAGTGTGTGTGTGTGTGTTCGTGTTCCTGTGCATAGAGTGATGGCGTGTTCCTCTTACGTCAATTAGGGCGTTCATCTTCTGTTCTCATCGCTTCTGAGCCCCTTAGTTTCGGGAAAACCAGTGAGTGCTCAGTTTTTTAACATTGATTGTGGTTTTTCTCAGGTGCCTCTTTCTCTCTCTCTTTTCTTCTCAGTGTTTTTAAATGAATGGGCTCGAAAAACCCAAACATCCGCTCCTCACTTCCTCATTTATCGCTTTTTCTCTATCAGCTTGATCTTTCTCTCTCTCTCTTCGTTTCTCTGTTGTGTCACTGGCTTACCAACACCGTCATTTATACGTGTTATGTGCAGATGTCTTGACGCTCTTACAGCTCATGAATTTCTACATGCTTCTCGTCAGTTGAAGGATGTGCACTTAAACTCCATGTTACTCAAACTACTGTTTCTGAAAAGAAACACGCGTTGCTAAATTAAGACTTAAAGTTAAGCACAGTTAGCCTTTGATGCTCGACATGAGCACATGGCTACAGAACTCTATGCTTACATCAGTAGAGTAACAAACAGTTACATGCTGCATGTACAACAGTTAGTTCAGACTGAGTTGAATTGACAAAAGGAATCACAAGTGCTATTATTAATCACAACAGCACTGGGACTTTTTAAAATCATGTTTGTGGCCTTTATTAGATAGGACAGATGGATAGAGACAAGGAATGCTGGGGGGAGAGATTAGGGAATCCCAGCCACTGGTCCTCTTCACTACATGTGATCCTTTCTTATTTCACTGGTTGTGTGTTAAATGTTATCATCCGTATAACTGTCCATTAAACATAGTAAATGGTATGCTGAAACACAAATTAAGAGTGCAGGAACGTTAGTGTGTCACTTGGTGACAGTCAGGTCCCCAGTCAAGATGCAGAACTACTTATAAGGCAAATTTAATGTTTGAATGACACAAACGATCTGTTGTAGCTCGGCTATTTACTTGTATATACACTATATGTCCATGTAGAACTGTTGTCTTGATGCAAAATTATGATCAAAGTTTTGTGGTTAAGCCACTGTATATACATCTGGCTGTGTTATCTATGACATTTTTCCTGTGGCCTCGTTTTTTGAATGAAACAAACACGTTCGGATATACAATATATAATTACTCTCTCTTTTGTGATATGGCTAAATTTAAGCAGGTGTAATCTTTACAATGTTCAACATCTTAGTTTAGCGTGTTAGCATGCTAATATTTGCTAATATTTGCTAAAGGGCACTAAACATAAAGTGCAAGCAGGGTGGTTAAATGTTTTTTATTTGGTAAAGCAAAGTATTTAACTAAGCTTCAATTGTGGCTTGATGTTGAAGCCCCTGAGAACTTTTGTGTCTGGCAAATTTCGGTGCTCCCAGTAGCCAGACTAGTACATTTCATCTCTTTGCTGATTATGCCATGGACATGCATGAGAAGTATTTTGTGACAATTCTAAACATTTCATCCTGTTTTCTTTAAAGGCTTTATATGCGACTTTTCACACTTAAATGTAATAGAAATCAAGTATATCCTCTGAAAATAACTCTCTGAGTCATGACTGTCTACAATGGGTGTAACACCCGAGTCCTGCTTGTTTACATCGCCGGGACGGCCGGCTGGCACGGTCATTTTGGGTTAAATTTACATGCAGTGTGAAGATACGAGCATAATAAAGATCGCTAGCATTAGCATGCTAACACAACAATGCAGCGCGAGTTGTTTGGGTTTCATGCTGGTGCTCAAGGGCGACATCTGCTGGATCAAAAAATCGCATAGTAAGCCTTTAACAGTCAAATGTATCACTCACTGTTTAAGCAGGGTGCTGTTAATCGCCTCATCTGACTCCTACCCAGTGGCAGCGTTCACAGGCATGAATGAAAAAAAAAAACTGAAATAATTTATTTTCTAGCTTATTTTTACTCTTGTATTTGTAGGTCATATTAAAGCATCTGTATTAATATCAGTCTTTTTTATGAACAGCTACAAATTCCTCACTGAAGCTTTAATTGTAAAATGTACTCTGGGAGAGAAAATCATGTGTTGAGCAAAGTCTATGCCAGTCCTTTCTAAGGCTGTGCAGAAATGTTTTTAAAACTACAAAAATCGACCTGATGGTGGCGCTGGAGAATAGGTCAGGGGATCTCAAAAGCAATTCAGACTAATTCTGGGGGCACAAATTACCAAATTTGTATCCAACCAACCAATTCGAGCACCTCTGACACGTGCTTTGCTACCAGGGCTTGACATTAATTTTGTTGTTCACCATCCACTGTGGCTAGCGGTTTTCTAAAGTTACTAGCACCTCAGCATTCTAAGTAAACTTGAAACCTTTTAAATGTAAATGACCACTGTACATACCCAATTCAAGACTACATAATTTATAACCTTCTCAGTTTTTCTCTTGTGTGTGGTCTGCTCTCCTGGTGTTACGTAGCTCCTCCGGGTCACATCTCCACCATGTTCTCCACAGGAACTACAGTGTCGTTGTAGTATTTCTCACAGGAGTTGTAGTGTTGTAGTGTCACATTGCAGTTTGACTATTATTTCAGATGACCTTTCAGTCGACTACAAAAAAAAAAGAAGAAAAATCAGCTTGCCAAAGTCGCCAGTGGGAGTGTTGCACACCACTGCTGAAATCCACACACATTTGCTGGGTTGGTAGGTGTTAATGTCAAGCCCTGTCTGCTGCCATCCAACAAGGGTTGGCTGTGTGTGAGATAACAAACATGGACCATTGCTTAATGACATTGTGTATTTGCTGTGATGTGATGTGAATTGTATTTGTATCTGTGGCTGCTTAGGTTTGCTTGCACACATGTTAATCATGAAAATCTATACCACATTACTCATTTGATAAGTAAAGCCCACAATGCCATTGGCTTTTAGCTGTCATTTCATGGAATTTGGTGTGTGTCTGCTTCTCTTGTTTATTATTCCAACACACAGTCACTTCACTGTTTTTCTCAGCTGGTCTTCAGACCACAGGACATGTCAGGCTTTATACCCTCTCTCTAAGATAACACACTCATCTCTTTTCTCGCTCTCTCAAACGTACACACTTACATTAGATCTCTCTGTTATTGCGGCGGGTGCGGGATTCTGTCTGCGTCAGTACGCTGTGCTTGGGGTTATCTGGGGCTGTGGTTTGCCCCACTTCCAGGAACAAGAAACAGTTTTGTTTCATCTTAAGAGAAAAAGAGAGTGATGGATACAGAATTAAAATAGTATAAAACAGAGACAATGTCTCAGTAGGACAATAAAAAGTGCCATGCTGATATAGTAGTTGAGCTCAGTGTTTAAAAGAGATGAGTTGTAATGTTTTGTTTTGAAGTCGAAAAACTACAGCACATGCAGCATCTAATGTTCTGCATATAAGCATTTAAACTTTACCAGGACTCACAGTTATACAATTCCTAAGTGAGCAATATCTGAACAGCCAGCAAATGGGTTGGACAGCAGAAGCATGATTGGTCACTCCAGTAACTACATTGTTAGAGTTCTGCAGGGGCTTTTCATAGGAAGCTAATAGCTTGTACAGTAAATATAATAAATAGATGCTGATACAGATTTTTTTCAGTTACAGTAACAGTGACCAGCTGAGGAAAGACCCACTGCACTAAATCTGTTCAAATGCACAGTTCTGCTTTTTTTGAATGTCAGGAGTCGGTCATCTGATTTTTCTATTGCAGTGGCAGTTCTAACCTGCTCTTGCAAATAAATTTGAGCAACATTTTTAATCAGAGATGGATATGTTTGTTAATGCATTTTGCAAAAGGAAAAAAATGTATGCACACATGCATGCACAGTTTATTTAGGTTTAAAAAAAAAAAAAAAATCATATACGCTGATATCAGTAGAGCAATTTCTTTGGAGCCGCCAGGTGTGGCTTGGGTTTAACAGACCACAGCTTTATTCTGTTCATACTCGCCTTTATCAAGTTTAATGTTGAAGAATCTGAATGAGGGATTTGAGTGTTTCGTTTATAAACTGTTTACCTTAAATATGTTTTATAGATGAATCGATAGATTAGAGTTGATTAATGGGATACTATAGATAGATTGATATGCTTCATACATACAAAGTTTTGCAAATAACCATTTAGTTGAACCACACACCAGTTTAAATTGACTGTGCAGGAAAATCGTGTTCATGTGCAATAGTTGGACTTAGCACTTTACGTCAGAGAGTTTATCTTTTATCAAGGAGGTCTTTAATCTATATCATTCAACAGGAAATAACAGCTGTTAATGACTCCATGTCAGTGGGACACATCTCTCAGAAGGAAGTGTTGCAAGTACTTTTGTCATTGTACGAATTATCTTCTGACCTCAAATTCTGTCTAAGGTAGCTCTTAACTTCTCAAGAAATGTCCCTGTTTCCTGTCTCAGGGCTGTACTCTTTGTCTGCTTATGACTTCTCCTTTGGATGAACCTGGCTCAGAGCACCTACAGAAAGCCCCTTTGAAACCATACAGCTTCATGGCTGGATTTCACAGCAAGATAAAGAATGCTGCCATTGTTACTGACAACAGGAAGTGACATAAAGACGCCTGGCTCTTACTGGAAGCCACGGCTAATGACAGAATGAAAAGAAAATGTGAAAAATAAAAGAAATGGCTTTACTCCTTTCTACACATGCCCTCCCCCCCTTGCTAAGTTTTCTGATTTTCCCTGTCCTAAACTTTGGCCTGTGTTTGTTCTTTGACTGTAGGTACAAACCTCAGATAGTGGTTTCCCCTTTAGTCTTGATAAGTGTGTGATAAGGGCGGTGTGAGTCATGCCTCTGCATCTGTGGAACTCCTTGGTACAACTGTCACTTGGATCATTTACATCTGACGATCAAATAGACCTCTCAGCTTCCCATCACAAGAAACTCGTCGAAGGCTATAGAGCTGCTCGTTAATTGCATTTGTGTCTGTTATACAGTCCTTATGCTAAGCTACGCTGTAACAGGCATTTGGCCGTAGACATGTCTCATCTGACTGAATTCTTGAAACGACAACACCGTAAAAGCTGGATCAGAAACTATCGAGTGCAGTGACTTGCAACAAACATGAAACAAAGGCCTAGGAAACAAATGGCATCACCAATAAGTCTCTAAAAAGTGATAAGGCCCTCAATAATGCATGCCTTCATGTCTTATAATTCACATTGGTGAGTTCATTAAAGAATGAACTTTCGATACACTTTCTGTTAAGAAAATAAGCTATAGGGACCAAAATATGGCATTTAGGATCAGAGCAAAGAATGTTCAGATCCACTTAAAGTTTAATGCATATGAAAGATTGGAGCCAACAACACGTTTCACATTGCGGCTATCCCACGTTTGCCATCACTCGATTGGCGTCAGGTTAATAAAAAAACATCCACTTCGATTATTTACAATATTAGATCAAACAAATGAAACGAACACTCAAGGACTCTCCTAGCAAAGTCAAAATATAAATTTCAGTATATCATAGTCGGTATATTTACACTACCCACACACACACACACACACTACGAATACTAAAAAACCCCAAATATGTTTCATTTTTGTATCCTGTTTAAAAGTTGGACATTTTAATAATGGGGGTCTGGTGGGACTGATTAGCTTCTGGAGCTTTAAGTGGTCATTGAAGAAACTTGCACTTTGCACTTCAGTGGTTTCAGGCCCAGAGATTACTGCTAGTTATATACTCTTTCTTTATCATTACAGAGCTCTCCATATAGCTGTTGTGCAGGGGGAGCAGGCTATCGTCTGCAAGCTGATCCAACTTCTGCTGTTGGCTCGCAGACCCCTAGATATCTACAACAACCTCTGGCAGGTAAGACAAACACACTTTGAATACACAAGTCCCATTTCTGTGCTTCTATTTGATGAAATGCAGGTTTCGTTTCTATAGATTGACATTTGGATCCAAACTTGTCTTCCTTTCCATCTGGCAGCCATCAAATCAAGTGTAGGATTTATGAATTCCTCAGCGTTGGTCAATCAGAGACAAACACAGAATAGAAGTCAATGAGGGACTTCTGCCTCGCCAACCACAACATGTAAAACACATTCCCCTGCTTCACCCTTCTGATAACAGTAACATGGAAAAGAATGAAAGAGGAAGTGCCTCGGTTTCCTCCTCGCCTTGTGCTGCGTTATCACACACTCTTACAGTCATGGTGGCTGATGGCAATGCAGTGGAATTCACCCTTCCTGTTTCTCCACCTGTACTTGCCACAAGCTAAAGCCACGCACATGCTGGGAAGGACTAAATGTGTTTTCAAACATTCCGTTTAATTTGTACACCTTTTTTGTTTTGTTTTGTTTTGCTGAGTGCCCAAAATAGAAGAGAGAGCGGCGATGATAAAGCAGGGAAGAATGTGACTCTGATGAACTCTCATGAACACTGAACTGGTGTCTCATGGCATGGCCGTTAACCTAAAGCACATGACCCAGCAGATGACATGACATAAATTGCAAAAATTTGATTTATTTCCTACATATAAAGAGTTTGACTGACACTTTTTCTCCAGGGAATCGTTATAATTATAAATATTACTGGAATGCTGGACCCACTGAACTTCCATGGTGATCACTCTTGAACTTCCTTCTTCTAGAAAAAGGGAAAATACAGTAAACTTTACTAGAATGAGCACATGAAAGATTCTTTGAGTGTTACCCAATCCAGGGCTGTCCCAACAACTGGCCTTAAGCCTTGCCCTTCCATGTTGTTTTCCACTCTGTTGTCTCCAGCTGCTTGCCCTCCTGCTGTGTATCCTGCCAGCTTTTTTGTCTTTCATCCTTCAGCAGAGAAAGCACCTGAGCCCTGTAGCGTTGCAGTTCTCAAGGCTGGGGTTTCACACCACACAGGACACCACGGGCTTACTTACCAGAAATAACGCTGGCGCTATCATCGCTTGTTGTCTTTCCTCATCGCTGAGGCTTGACAGCAAAGGTTTTGTGATATCCTGTGTGTGAAGATGCACGCACGCGACACTTCCACAGACTGATTTTTTTTCACACACTCAGATATGTCATGCCAGTTATGCAGTTATAAACTAAAAAGGGAGATTTTCTGGCACAGGTCTATTTACAGTCATTTGCCTACCATATAGGCATAAAGCACAACTAATTTAACAGATGGTAGGGAACTTTTGATTCTTTTAAATATGAAGTTTATCAGAAAGACCTGAACACTCTTTCTGGCACTGTCTAACTTCCCATAGACACAGAAGACTTGAATACAGCTTTTCCAATATTGATGACAAATCCTGAGTTTCTGTGGTTTTACATTTGGAACTTTTTGACAGAGTGTTACTATCAGTACCGTAGCTGAACGATAGTGCAAGTGACAGTGCTCAGTTTGTGTTCCCTGAACTACGATGATGGTAGAGAGACATGTGTTTGATACTCCCACACTGGTCATGTTGTCAGTGCGGCTGCACAAGCACACACTTTAGTAGCTGCTCTTGCCTGTTTGTTGTGTAGTGTGTGCCACTAGGTGGGGTTTGGGCCCCAGTCCTGGGGGGGGGGGGGGGTGCACACACACTCTAAACATGCACACATGTACATATATACAAGTGCTTTAAGAGAAAGCCATCAACTTAAATTAATGTGAAACAGTTTCAATTCAGAATGTAGAGCAGTACTAACTCACTAATTCAGCTTCTTTAAAAAATGTTACTGTAGAAATTAGTTATTTTAATTTGTTATGCATGCAGGAGTCATACTTTTTATTTCATTTTTTATTGTGTGTGCCTTCTGTTCACATGAGTGAGAAGTCTGTGTGATTATGTGTGCTTAATATCCTTGTTCCGAGAAGTCACATGACCCCCCCCCCCCCCTCCCCTTTGCTTTAGGCTGTTTCTCAACATACCTTGCTGAGGTTCAGAGGGTATTTACAGGGACTTTCCCTTCCTGCTCGACACTCTCTCTCACTCTCTCTGTGTGTCTCTCTCTCTCTTGCGTTTTCTCACTTCTGTCTCTTTTTTCATGCTGCGTATATCTGAGGAGCATTTTGGGTTATTTTCTCCTTTGCATAACTGATGAAGTGACTGATGCTATCAGTTTAACTGTCAACAACTTTGACGTGAGAGCGTGTGATCTTGATGTGTGCAACAGGATGAGCTTAACTCAGAATTGTTCACAACAGAAGAGCAGTCTATCTTTATAGTGTTGTCTTCCATCTCTCTGTGTGTTTGGCACTGCCTACGGCCCGGGGCTGTTCTTCTTACCCTTAAACCTCCTCTCTCATCTTTTCACCTCCCTCATGTTGATCTGCTCATTTTGCAGGAATGCAAGTGTGTGAGGACAGACCCAGGGGAAAGAGAAGGGATTTTCCCTTGTTATCCCGTCTTTCCCCTCTGCCGCTTCCGTTTCTTCCTCATTCCTCTGTCTCTCCACCGCTACCCCCTTACTCCCTTCCTCTTATCAGCGCTGGATTATTAGTCACTCTGAAATCTTTTACAGGAACCCACTGCTGGACTCTGCCAACTCTGAGTGGTCCATTTTGGATCCTTAAAAGGCCTTTGTGTGGACGTCATTTAATCAGTTTCATGGGTTTCATTATTGCTGTGTGGTTAAAAAAGTAGGAAAGGCGTTTCGTTAAAAAAATGAACTCTGATTATAGGAAGTTCAAGAGCGTACATTTCTCAGAGGAGTGTGTGTGTGTGTGTGTGTGTGTGTGTGTGTGTGTGTGTGTGTGTGTGTGTGTGTGTGTGTGTGTGTGTGTGTGTGTGTGTGTGTGTGTGTGTGTGTGTGTGTGTGTGTGTGTGTGTGTGTGTGTGTGTGTGTGTGTGTGTGTGTGTGTGTGTGTGTGTGTGTCTTGTTTTATCTGTGAGTGTGTGAGTCACAGGATTCAGGGAAACAGGAGCTGAAGGGAGGAACACAGGCATTGACACACTTGTGGAATTCCACAACAACGCTCTCCCACTGCTAGACTACTTTTTTTAATGGTCTTTACTGGAACAAACCTCCAGCCTGCACACACACACACACACACACACACACACACACACACAGTACTATCACAGCAAAATTGAAACTTGGGGTTCCTGATTGCTGCTTTTAT
Organism: Labrus bergylta; assembly: GCF_963930695.1. Taxonomy (NCBI): domain Eukaryota; kingdom Metazoa; phylum Chordata; class Actinopteri; order Labriformes; family Labridae; genus Labrus; species Labrus bergylta. The sequence continues at coordinate 15,794,402 of NC_089202.1, forward strand.
TGTGTAATTTAAAAAAGAAGCTAAAAATTCCAGATTAAAAGACTTCCTTTATCACTGAACGTAAGCGTTGTTTTTATTTTAACAGCAGGTTTTCTGTGCCCTCCCTGGCCACCGTTGACATAATTATCAACAGGATGATACATGCTCACCTCACCCAGAGGAACATCCTAGATTGCTCAAGTGATTTCATTCAGCACTTCCAGGAAAGCACCTGGCGTAGTGTGTGTAATTTTTTGTTTTTCCTGCACATGCAGACTGTTTGTGCGTCCAAACAGGTTTGTCCTCATTTTGGATAAATCACACAGTCTCATGCTGGACTTGTCTCTGTTGTCTGTGTTTACATACAGTGTTTGTTACATGGTGCAAAGGTCTCCTCCATGACCGTCACTTTGATTTGATTTCTGACAACTATGTATCTTAGGCAGTGCGTAAGTGTGTGTTTAGTGTGTTTGTTTTATGCTGGAACTGACATCTAATACCTGTGACGGTATGTCATGGTCTTGTGATGTGTTATAAAAATAATCTTGCCAGACAGAGTTCCTTGTTGGAACTCCCTTATGGCCATTGTTTTATTGTGTATCTGACCTTTAACCTGTATAACAGGTTGGACATGATGGGAGGCGTTTACTCGAAATTGTAGCATTCTTCCTTCAAACTCAATATAAGGAATGTGGGGGTTTTAAGATTTTGTGATATACCTTTTATCATGTGCTGTTCCTTAATGACATTTAAAAAAAAACCAACTTAAATAACAGTTTGAATTGTTGGAAACTATGCTTATTTGCCGAGTGCTCTTCAGGTCTGCATGGTGAATATGAAAACACCATAACAGTCCCAAAGTCCGTGCAAAGTCTTCAACCAACAGACATTAGTGGAAACAGATGTTTTCATTTCAATCACAAGAAATCAAATAAGAGTATCTTTTTCAAATGTGTAATATTAATTTGATGGACTTGCAGAAATAGCCTAAAGGGTATGGACCAAAAATGTAGTCAGAATAATGAGACTTGGATACTAATTTAGAAGTAATGTCATCTTTAGAGGACAAGACCTCTACCTCTTATTTAAAAACAAAAATAGAATAATGTCTGTGAGGACGGCAGAGAATGGGAGCATTGTCCAGCATTAGTGGAGGGTTCACACTCTCTTAATGCAACCTTGTGTATGCTGCAGTGTGAAAAATAAAAACTATTTTGACACTGAATATCGCCCTCAAGTTTTGGATCTGAGTGAACAAACACTGGTTTGTCTTAACAGTCATCTTTCCTTTCATCCTCCCTCTTAGACGCCCCTTCATCTGGCGGTGATAACCCAGCAGGCAAACATGGTGGAGACTCTGTTGAGTGCAGGGGCCGACCCTGCCGCCTTGGACCGCAACGGCCAAACAGCTCTCCACCTCTGCTGTGAATACAACCAGCGAGACTGTCTGTCTGTTGTGCTTTCCCGCTCCTCATCCTCCACATGCCTGGAGATCAGAAACTTTGAGGGTAAGATATGGTGCACTCTTTGGTGTATATTATGTGCAAGATGTCCTTGACAAAAAAAAAAAGGTTGAGGATGACTCATGAGCTCTTTTTATTAGGTTGTTAACTCTGACAAAGCCTTGTGATTGCTTGTGACCATTTCCTCCTCAGTAATTCCCCTGGTGTTCTTTAATGAAAACATGCAAAATCATCATTAAACTAAGAGTAGTTGATACATTTGGAAACATTTTTTGCAGCTTATTGGAAAAAAAAAAAAAAAAAATGTTGTGGTCACAGATGAGAGATGACTTTTTTATCCATTGTGTTTGCAATCAAGATTACATCTCTGTATTGCAGTTTATATTGGGGGGGGGGGGGTGGTATGTAGAATGATAACCTTTGCTCAGATAAGGGTTTTGGTTGTTTTGGATGTTCTGGCAGGAAGAGAAGAAGACACCTTCTTCCTCTGTGGTCTAGTTTGGTGTCACTTCGCCTTGTTTCAACAGTGCGCCTGTGATGTCACTCCACAGGAGACATTTTTAGTGTGAAAGTAACAAGTCTAGCTAAAGACGACCCCTCCCCCTCCCCCCCACAAAAAAAAGAAGGTATAGACACATGTTCCTCTGTCCACAATGAGTTTGATCTTATGAATAACAGAGACCACTGTCTATTTAAAATAGCAAAGGTTCAGAGGATTATATGTCCTGGAAAAACTTCAATAAAGGAAGAAGAAAACATTCAAGTCAACCAGTTTTTACATTTGTGATGTGTTTTCAGGTCTAAAAACATCCTGCATTGTTTGCAATCTCATCTTTTTAACCATTTTAAAATTGTATTTTACTTTTTTTACTTTATGGTGTTGAGAATAAGATACATTTTGACAATTATTCACATTTACTAACATAAAACATTCTTATACCAAGATGTGCAAACACAGACAAACAAAAGACATTATTATTTGATCATTGTAATCTTATAAAATATTACTTAAAAGATATGTTTTACTGCTGTTCCGTTCAAATAACATCTTTTTAATACTTATGGAATTATACTATTTTTTTCTAGAAAAACTACAACAATTAAGAGGCGCTTTATAATGTCTGTATGTGTCCTGCAGGAGGTTTTGTATTCATTTCCTTGCTTTTGTGAATACTGTATGTTTCAATGTGTAATCCTTCTTGCTGTAACACACTGGTTCTGCACCTTCCATGTTCCCAGGTTTAAGTCCGCTCCATCTGGCTGTACTGCGTGGCAATAAGGATTTGTCAAGAATGCTGCTGGATGCAGGAGCTGACATCAATGCTATGGTCAGTCCTTATGCTGCACTGACTCAGCACTGACTAAGTTTCACAACATCACAATTTATTTTAATTTACCGTCTCTGCATTCTCTGACTTTTCCCATTGTGCTTTTTCTTTTCCCTCTTACTAAATCAGGATGTTAAAAGTGGCCAGAGTCCTGTCATGCACGCGGTGGAGAGCAATAATGCAGACATGGTCCACTTCCTCATTGAGGTAATGATTGTGTGTGGCAGTGAGGAAGGAGGGGGGGTTAGGGTTGTGACTCAGCTCTCTTTGATAAGTCTGGTTTTCATTTCCAGTTCATAAGGCATTCTAAGTTTGCTTTTCTTTCTAGATAACAGATAAGACTTTCAAAGTATTGGAGCAACATTCTCATAGTTTAGTTTATAATCAGAATCTAGCAGATGTTTTGCATTACATCTCTCCTACTTTCTTGTCTCTTTATAGTTCTTTACCATTACTTTCATTATAAAACTCTATTTTACAATGGATCCATCGTTTTTTCACTTTCGTTACTTAACTGCCTCTACTCCCTCTTCCTATACAGTATGAATCACATCAGTGTCAACTTCTTCTTTTTCCTGTTGCAGAGAAGTTGTGATGTCAACAGCCAGTCATATAGCGGGAACACGGCTCTGCACGGCGCCTGTGGCCGAGGTCAGGTGGACACCGTGCGACTGCTGCTGAAGAGCGGAGCTGACAGCAGCCTCAAGAACTACCATAACGACACCCCAGTGATGGTGGCCAAGAACAAGAAAGTGAGCCTGGACATAAAAGGAAAAAAAGCCAATATGTATAATGAAGCAGGCTTCTTTATTGTCATGTTTATTTTAGCCTTTTCATGGTTGTGAGTTTCTTATTAAGGACAATTCATATGTGTTAGGAATACAGAGAACTCACTGAAAAAGTTAGCAAATTGACTGAAGACTTTCTCGATTTTGTCAATTTTTTTATCGCAGTAATATGATGATGAAAAATCCAATTAGTTTGCTTCTTCTGTCACATCAGAACAAGTGTAAACAATTAAAGGACAGGCCAGTGTCAAGAACTGGTTAGAGCCAGAGTATGTAAATGTGTCTATCCTGCCCTCTAGAGGTCAGACATTAATGGTGCAGCAATTTCTACCAACATGTACATCACTCACTTTGGATGATTCATAAAGAGATTCATAAAGACTTTTGTTCTTTTGCAGATATCAGATGTGTTACGAGGGAGAGGCTCCAACCAGATGAGAGTTCAAGATCAACCCTCTATCTCTAACTCGCCACATGGGAGCAACCTTACAGAAATGGGTACGAAAAAGTCCAAGTACACAAAGTCACTAAAAACGTTTTTTTTTTTTTTACTCATTTTTACTTTTTACCTCTCTTTTAGGGACCCCATCTCCAAACCACAGTCAAGGATGTTCGCCCTCGACTACACCACACAATTCTCATCATAGCAACTCCCACTCTCCAAAGACTTCATCTACACTTGTGTATTCATACTTTTAGCTCAAAGCTACTGTCTAGTGCAACTCGCAACTACCTCCACAGAGCTATCCAACCCGAGACTTCATTTCCCAAGAGGACATCGTGGAGCGGGCTCAGCCAATGGGATGACAGTTCAGTAAAAGATAGCACCTGAATGTACGCATCCCTAAAAGCTGGCCTTCCTTTCCTCAACTCAGTGACAAAAGACAGTCATCAGTGATGTCCATCCTTCCTTGGATTTGATGCCTTGGTAGAGGGTTTCCAAACCCTCTCTCTCATCCAGCTGCTGATTTGTGCAGTAATGACTGGGAAATAAAGGAGTGAACTTAAGGCTGCTATAGACATCAGCCTGCTGTCTCCACATTCATATAAGCAGCATATAGAATGTGCAAATGAATGCAATCAGTGCTTCACAAAAAGACTATACTGCTATACTGCACTGATGTGTCAGTAAATAATGGACATGGGTCTGAGCTCACTGATATCAGAGTCATTTTTAGAAGTATTTGAGCCTTTGTTTTTTTAAACGTGGTAAGAAGAGAAATGGTAGAAATAAGTAAACTAAGGAGATTACATGCAACAGCTGTATCTACCCAGTCCATGCTTTTGGCACCATAGTCTCTTCTTAAAATGTCGTCCCAGTGTGCGTCCTGTAAAGCTTGACAGTATAACGTGATGGCCTTATCTTGCACAGTCAACAGAGTATCTTTGTGTTTATTTCATTGATAAATGTTGTAAATATGTTTTATAAAAAAACAAAACAAAAAAACAAAACAATTTAACCTGTGCTTTGTTTTTGTTCGCTGAAGTCGAAGTAGCTTTTTCTACTGTTGAAAGCAGGCTTGTGATTGGTCAAGAAGCTTTTCTAATATTGAAAGCAGGCCTGTGATTGGTCAAGATGAGATCCACATCCAGCCCAAAAACGGCAGCGCGGCCATGTTGAACGATTCTGAAAGAAGAGACAAAAGAGCGACAACTCGGTGGATTTCTCCAAACAGAGACTATCAATCTAACTAAAAATTAACCCTCGAGATAACTTTAACTACGATGAAACACTGAAGACGTCGAGTGGCTGTAGCAAACGAAGGTAGCGCGTTTCGAGTCTCTCTCACTTAAAGTGTCATTGATGAACAAGTTACGATACACTGCTAAAGCTAACACTAGCATGCTAACTCTGACGTTAAGTGGGATAAAATTAAAGTGTTTAGTTAACATTTACAAATTGAGAAGCTCCACGTTGGTTTTTTATTTATTTTTTATTAACAGTTTGAATTTGATTATCTCTTCAAACCGGAACTAGGAGTGACGTTTACGTTAGCTTGCTAGCTAAATTAAGTTAAAGCCACGTTGCTACACTTTTTTTAAAGTTTTTACGCTTCTTAAATACTTTATAATTTAACACTTTCAATCTCTCTTTTTTTTTTTGGTTTCGGATCGGTGATAACGACTTGTTAATGAGGTAAAACTCCTGCGAGACAGCGACTTTGTGTTATGTTCGCTGAACTACGAGCTACGTAGTGGAGAAGCTAAGTTGCTAACTTTGAAAATAACTTATCCGCACAGTTGATTTTAGCTGTTAGCTTCAGTTAGCATTAGCTCAGCTCGTGTCCATGGCATAACAACAAAGACGTCATGGTTGAGTTTCTAATAGTCGACCTAAATGTATTTAATAAGCCGCTCTGTCAATACGCACTTTGCAACGTTAAGACGGCGTGTTTAATGTTGCATATGAAAGTTTTACTAACTTTTTAAGTTTTAAAACAAACATTTAAGTCCAGTCTGCTGTCAGATGACATTTGGTGGCTTCTTCTTTTTTTTCTTTTTTTTTTAAACGTGGCGTTGTTTGTGCCACAGTTTAACGAGACCTAAACGAAAGCTATTGCTAATTCAGATCTTTTAAGTGTGTCACCTCTCTCCTGAGAGTTTGAGTGTGTTGGCCTCTTTTTGTTAGCCTTCAGTGCCTAAAAGTTTATTGTTTTCTTGCAGATGAGCTGGATTATTTGTTGATGGTCAGTCCCCCAAAGCACTTTGCAGACTGCCATCTCAAATTTTGCTGCAGAAGTAAAGAACTGGAACAAGACTGCCATTGAGAGCAAGGGTGTCCATCCTAAGGAATATACTTACTGAGCTGTATCAAGTAACAGCAGAGACATTTGAAGACCTATGTTCAAGGAACAAAAACAATAGAAAGGGAAACACGACCAAACAAATCATACTTTGCTACTCGCCAAATTGAATGTAACAAATACAATACTTGGACTTGAGAAGCCAAGATATTTGAACCCAACACATTGTCATTCAAGTAGGGATGAGAAAACGCGGATATAAATCTCTTAAGAAAGATGAATAAGAGTGTGTTTTGGTCACATATTTGATTTATTTATTGATATCAATGTTAATTTCTCCGTTTTTGGAGAGTCGTCTTGTAAATAGACAGATTTCATCCACAGACTTCTTCTTTTCAAGAGGTCTGAACATCAGATTGTGTACACATTACACTGCAAAAAGGAAAGAGACAAGAAAAAGTTTTATATTCTTTCCAGTGTTTTAGTTTGTTACGTTGTACACACTGATGCTTGAGCCAAACCGCATATAAGTGTAATAGAAAAAAGAAGATACATTGCCAGTTAAGGTGTTGAACCCATGGCTACAGCAAAAACAGAAAACCCAGCAACGATGTTTGGATTGAACAAACCAGCGAATGGGCAGCTCAGAGGACAGACCAAGCCAGCTGGTCAACAGTCAGGAGTCTTGGTGCCTCTCCAACAGCCCAACGCCCTCCAGAAAAGAACCACCATTCCTCAGAGCAGTGGGGGCATCAAGTAAGACCCTTGTTACATACATTCTCTAACCTCTCCATTGAAATTGTTGTATAGTATAGATGTTGTTTTTTTTTGTTTGTTTATTCCTTTTTTTAGCTTCATGTATTACACGCTACAATATCTACAAAATGTTAAAATAGCTGTTATGCTTTCCCAGGAGATGAAACTTGTAAACGTTGTCATCATAAAGTCTCCATAAACCAATCCATCTCTCAGCCAGCATCCCAAGTTTTCGATAGATATATTAAGCGATGGTTTTAAATATAATTCCATGCGTTCAATATAATTAAGAACCCTTCATTGTCAGTGCTCTATTTATTCATTTTGACTAAAACTGTCAAATTTTTACACAGGTTTGGTGATGACTGGAAGAAGTGCCTGGCGCTTCCACCAAAGGATACCAGGATGAGAACTTCGGTAAGATAACAGTTGTTTAATAAAGGAGTAATTATTCAGATTCTCTCTTTATAACCCTGAGACACTTCCACAGTCTTCTTGAGGAATGTTAATGTTTTAGAGTTACTGAATTTGTGTTTGCTCTTGTCTTTTCTGATAGGACGTGACCTCAACTAAGGGAAACGAGTTTGAAGACTACTGCCTAAAGCGAGAACTTCTAATGGGGATCTTTGAGATGGGATGGGAGAAACCCTCCCCAATCCAAGTAAACAAATATTAGGACTTTGGTCTTTGTATATTTTATTTTATCCATGAGCCTCTTTCAAAAATCAGAATTATGAAATTCTCTTCACCCTGTAAAACGATTAGTCTGCTGTTTTAGCCCGTGTACAAATGTTGCTCACCAACATTATAAGGTGTTTAATTTAGAATTTTGTTGTACTATTTCTCTCAATACTGTACCCCCATCCCACAACCACCTCTTATTTTTGTGCCTACCAAATGAGCACTGTTTAGTCCGTGAATTGTATGCTCTATAGTCTTGTGGTTTAGAGTCACATTTTGTCATCTTGCCCTCAAAAAATCTTTACACCTCTTCCAATTAAAACGTAAGGTTAAAAAAAATCATACTGTATACAACAGCAAATAATGTTTATTTTGTCCCCCTGTTTTGAATTCTTAAGGGGTAGGAGAAAGTGTAATTTGCTTGTGCTTTTGCCTTAATTGCATGAAGTCAGCCATGTCCAGTTAATTGTGGCCATTTTACTGATTGTGGACCTGTCTGTCTGCCTAAAGGAGGAAAGCATCCCCATCGCTCTGTCAGGCAGAGATATCCTCGCTCGAGCCAAGAACGGCACAGGAAAGAGTGGAGCCTACCTCATCCCTCTCCTGGAGAGGATAGACCTGAAGAAGGATCACATCCAGGGTGAGTCTCTGCTGCCTCTCATAGCGATAATTATGGTGTGGAAGACATAAATCTATGCAGGTTTCAAGTTTAATGAGTAGAGTATAACATAACTTGTAGAGTTACGTTATTTAAAACTGTATTTTCAATGGAAGCAAAGCATAAAATAATAAAACTTGTTTTTTTCTTGCTGTAGATAAACAGGGTTTTTGGTATGGTTCATTTAATTCTCTCCATACTTCCCATTAGCCCTTGCATTTCATCAGCATCCTGTTGTGTTTTTTTTTGTTTTTCTCATTTCAGCCATAGTAATGGTGCCAACGAGAGAGTTGGCTCTGCAGATGAGCCAGATCAGCATTCAGCTCAGCAAGCACCTCGGAGGGGTCAAGGTGATGGCTACCACAGGGGGCACGAACCTGAGGGATGATATCATGCGTCTGGATGAGACAGGTGCCTGTCGTACATTTGAATGTGTAAAGTAATAAAGGGTTTTTTCCAGAAAGAAAACTGTACATAAGTAAAAATTTGGCCGATGGTTCTATCTTTTCTCTCTGAGCTTTGTACTCATATTTTAGTCTGCTGACTGAAGTATTTAAAATTCTGTTTGAAACATTGTTTTTTACCTCAGTGTTGTGTTTTTGCAGTTATTCTAATTAGAATATTTAATGTGCTGTTTTAACCTCCTTATCTCCCAACAGTGCATGTAGTGATTGCTACACCAGGCAGGGTATTGGACCTGATAAGGAAGGGGGTGGCTAAAGTGGATAAAGCCAGAATGATGGTGATGGATGAGGTGGGTGAAGCTCTAAGATTAAACTCTTCAGTATTGGTGTCTTATTTATTAACATGTTTCCTCTTAAACATCTCGTCATCAGGCAGACAAGCTGCTGTCCCAGGACTTTGTGGTCCTGATTGAAGACATCATCAGCTACTTGCCAAAGGATCGCCAGATCCTGCTTTACTCTGCCACTTTTCCTATCAGTGTGCAAACATTCATGGTGAGAACCTCGAACAGTGATTCAGTTTTATGTAGAAACCACAAAAGCACTTAATAATAATCTGTGAATATCTTGTCCAGAGCAAGCACCTAGAGAAGCCTTATGAGATCAACCTGATGGAGGAACTGACACTGAAGGGCATCACTCAGTACTACGCATACGTGACGGAACGACAGAAGGTCCACTGTCTCAACACGCTCTTCTCTAGGGTGAGTGTTGAGGGCCTGCCAAAAGAGTCCTTTAGAAAGTCACCTGATACCACTCATTCATATTATTGTTCTATGAAATATGCATCACTTGATTTTAGACAGAAAGTTCTGAATTATTATATGATAGTTCTGTTTTTTTAACATGGATTACTTTTACTTACTATTGTTTAGTGGTATTGTTTGTTTAAAGCTATTGTATTTAAGATCATTGCTCTCCAAACAATATTTACATCTAGTATTACAAACCTGATTTTAAATAACAGATGAAGGAGCCACATTTAGTGTATGAAGTCAAGGAAACAAGGAGCTACATGACGCTGCTGTTTGTCCACTCCATCATAACCCGTCTATTATAGGAGGATACCTGAGTTTCAGAAAGAAAAATAATTTAAGACTTTAACCATTGGTCTGTGTGTTTCCTGTTGCAGCTTCAGATCAACCAGTCAATCATCTTCTGTAACTCCACCCAAAGGGTTGAGCTACTTGCCAAGAAAATCACCCAGCTGGGCTATTCCTGCTTCTACATTCACGCCAAGATGATGCAGGAATACAGGAACCGTGTGTTCCACGACTTCAGGAATGGATTGTGCAGAAACCTGGTCTGCACAGGTAAGTGAAGAGAGAGTTCTGCATTTAAATGAGACTGGAAAGGGGTGCAGGTGGCCAAGCGGCAAGGTCACGCTCCATTTATGGAGGCTTTAGTACTCCAAGCGGGGGGTGGCACAAGTTCAAGTCCGACTTGTGGCTCCATTTTCCAAGTCTTTCTCCACTCTGTCTCTCTCCTACTCTGTCCACTGTCCTGAAAAAAAGTTTGGAAAACAGAATAAAAGTCGGCAGACTGACTTTTCTTTGTTTTTCTTTTAGACCTTTTCACTCGAGGAATTGACATCCAGGCAGTCAACGTGGTCATCAATTTTGACTTCCCGAAAAGTGCAGAAACTTACCTTCATCGCATTGGCAGATCAGGTGAAGTTTATACTTAAACATACTTTCAAAATTGTCAAGTTGGACAGCTACAGATTGCAGAATCTGGCACACCCATATTTATTTAATAAAAGGGCTACTTAGAGTATATATATTCACTACGTTTTGTTTTTCAGGACGTTTCGGTCACTTGGGTCTGGCCATCAATCTAATAACTTCAGAGGACCGCTACAACCTCAAGAACATTGAGGACCAACTGGTAACTGAGATCAAGCCCATCCCCGGCAGCATTGACAAGAGCCTTTATGTGGCAGAGTTTCACTCTGTTGACCCAGATGATGAAGGCAAAAACGGAGACTTCGGAGCAATCTGAATAAACGGTCAGTTCCCTTGAACATCTGAAACCAGCCATGACTGAAAATATTGACTGAGTTTTTACAGAAGCTCAGAAATAGTTTAGTGTTGCTCCCTGGTTATGTGCTCAGGATTTGTTTCTGCATAGTTCACCCGGTTTACTTCTCTACTGTTTTCTTTCTGGCTGTGAAGGTTGTCGAGCAAGAAGGGGAGATTTGTAGCTGTTTGTTTGTGCCCCTCCCCTTTTATTGTGAGGCCAGGAATTTGTCATACTTCTCCCTTTCTTAAATCACTATATAATGGAAAATTCATAAAGTAAATAAGCTATTTGTCTACATTGTGGCTGGGATTGAGCCCAAATTCTAGCTACCTTGCTAATGGATAATATCCTCTTGCATGAAGAAGATTAACTGAAGTTTAACAGGATTTAAAGGTGAGGGGTCGTTCTCTTTGGACTGCACTACTACTCGCCCCAGGCAGAGCTGATCAGCTCACACCGCCAGCTGTCTGCTTTGCCTGGTCTGAAAAAGCAGTTGCTCTATCACGGTTGTCTCAGATATTCTAACCTTGCACTTTGTGTTGTGTTTTTCAGGAGGAACACAGTGCCTGGCATTAAGCACACGATCTTGTCCACGCATCAAGCAACATCCAACATGAAGATTTCTGTTCTCCACTTTGCCACAAAAATGGTCGATTTTTAGATTTGATTTCATTTTCTGTTTTGAGTTCACAGGAATATTCTGTTTCAGTCTTGTACATCTGTAAAGTCAACACTGCTTACAGCCACTTTATTCCGTTTTTTGGCCGCACTGCCAGACATGGTCACTGTACCTGTGTTGTTGGCCTTTTGCTAAAGTCTGTTATTGAACTGAGCCACTCGACAAAAGATTGTCAGTTATTTTATTTTTTTTCCTTTCCTTTGCTGTAACAATGAAAATGTGAAACCAAAGAGACGTAAAGAAGAGAGTTCACCTCACATCGTTGCTGTGATGTCAGAATATAAATGACCATGCTTACATTCTGCTGACATGCCTTTTTCAGTTGATGCTTTAAAAGAAATCAATCTTGATTTAACAACACTTGGAAACAACTTAATTCGATAACCCCCTCTGCTACCAGAACAGCTGGGATTTTTCCTGGTATGTGTACAACAATGTACTGGAAACATTCCTTAGAGGGACCGGATCATGTTGACATGATAGCCACATGCGTTTGCTGCAGATTATTCAGCTGCCCATTCATGCGACGCGTTTAGTGCTTGACCTCATCTCACTGGTGCTCTGTTACTATTGACATCTGTTGTCTGTGGAGGCCATTTGATTTGGCATTGCACCCTGCAAAAAATAGCCTTAGATGATGGGTAGATAGTGGTTAAAAAGGGATGCATGCTGTAAGAAATAATACTTAAGGCTCTAGTATTAGAATGATGTCTATACTGTAAGTGTGCAAAAAAGATATTCTTAACATCACTGTTAACAGGTGCATGATTTAACACCTAAATTCTGTTCTACCCCTGCCATGATGCTGCAGAACTTCATGCCCATTATCTTGTCTCATCTTGTCTCTAGTCTCAGTTGTCTTTGTCTGCATACTTCCGTTAAATGTGGTTATTTGTTCATGTCAGCCTGAACCAGTCCGGCCATTCTCCTCTGACCTCTCATTAACAAAGCGCTCACAGCTTGCACCCATGTGTTTTTTTTTTTCTTTGCACCACTGTCTGTAAACCCTGTGGACTGTTTTTGTGTGTGAAAATCTCAGGAGAAACGTATCAATCATTTTTTAGTTAAGATCACTGCCATCAAATTAATTCTGAAGGTTGGTCTGAGCATCTGAACTGTCATGAGCATGTCTGTATGTGTTCATGCAATGAGTGGCTGATTTATATATTGCATTAACACCTACCAGTATGTTTACGTTCTAATTTGGCCATTCAGTGAAAAGGATTTTTTGGCTTTAGCCACCGTAACTGTTGGCTAGGGGATGCAGGGGTAAATAACAGGGCACATGTAACATTAACACATGTCATTTGTAGTTTAACAGAGTTGTTTTTCAAAGGGAAGAAAAAAATTACAATTCAATATAGATGGCTTCAGAACCAAACTGGACCACTTAAGGTGCATGTATATAAGGGTGCTCCAGCTTCAGCAGATAATGAACTTCAATACTTTTTATTTTTATTTGAAAGAGTTTACTGCAAGGTTTGATATGAAAACATCAGTGTTGTGACACTTGATTCTGCAATGCATTTTTTTAAAAGCACAGATCCATTATTAACCAGAAGTCAGCTTTTTGATTTCCATTTCTTAGACCGCTTTGAGGTCATATAACCATACTGCTTTTTCTCAGGTTTGAGATGGTCAGTTATTAACATTAACGAAATGGGAAGGGGTTTATTTACCATAATTCTGAATCTGATTTTTGATCTGATTGTTTCTGGCTCCCCTCTTCTCTTCAAAGTGCCTTAATCTAAGGGGGGAGAACTCTGCTTACTTTTGTCCCAGTCTTGTTTTACAGGTAAAAGGCACCCAAGCATTTCCATATTACTTCATCATTTAAAGCACAATTTGTGTTTGAAAAGATTTTCCCTGTGTAATGCTTTTTATTTTTTATTTTATCCAGCCACAACAGTTCTTGTTGTCTGGATGTATTGCAGCCCCTGACATCTTGACTCAAGCACAATGTCACAGAAGCTGTACGTCTTAAATTTGAGACTATATTGTCATTTCTTTGACAACTCTGTCCAAACAGCTACAGGGAAGGGACCATAGTATGTTCCTGTCTGTTGTTTTCATGTCTGACTCTGGAGCACCCTCTCATGTTAGATTTTTAGCTCCCCTATATTCCTCAGAGCAGTCGCCACTTAAAAAATGTGTTATGTGATCAAAACTATTGAACATCATCTGAATGAGTTTGTAATCTGAGACCATTTGTCCCATCAGTGCAATTTGGAGAATAACTACCTTCATGTAATGATTTAAGGATTTTTTTTAAGCTACGAGAGACAAGCAAAAACTTTCTGTTAAGTGTGTCACACCAGCTCCTCAAAGAATTAAAGTTCAACTGAAACGTGTTTTTTGTTTTTAATCTGTGTGCATTTTACAATCTACATTTTCTTCGTAACGATGGAGTTGGTCCAATACTTATGCTGCATTCATGTGACGTCGCACACATCGGAAAAACGAGTTTCCCGTGTGTAAAACGCACACGAACGCCTGCTTAAGTCGGAAACAACAACTTGGAAAATAATTAGGTGCCCGATTTACCGATTTGACCTCAGAATTGCATCACCAAAATATATTTTGTCGATGTTTGTCTTTTGTTTTTTATTAATTCATGTATTGAACATCAACTTTTTGCTCAAATATAACGTTGTAACTGTTACATTTCACTGATCTTCTTAGTAGCATCAACGCTGATTTTCGCTGTTACAACATAATGACTTTCCGAACTGAAAACACTTAAAACACGACATCACACTTGAAAGTCGGAAGAACGAATCTTTGATCACCCGAGCAGCACTTGAATGCAGCACGAAACAAGTTTTCTCGCAATGCAGTTCAAAAGTCCTTAAGACTCGTGACCTTGATCATTAAGCTTTTGAGGGACTTAAGTTTTACTGCAAAATTAATATTCAACTATATCTTTTAGCAGACATGCCGTTAGACATGCGAGTAATTACAATATTTTAAAGTGTATCCCTGGGTATTTATTTTTCTAAGATGTTTAAATAAAAGGCTCGTACACATAAATATATATATATTTTTTTATAAAACATGGCATGCAAGTTTCAAAATGTTGTAAATATCAAACGCTGCGGCCCTTATTGGTGTACCCTTGGAATGTCATTCAGCAAGAGATTCAATGAAATGAATGTTAGGCGGATGAACCCCCTCCAATGTCACATGGAGTGGGCTGTCCAAGCTGCCGTTTCAGCCAATGGGGTGTGAGGTTAGATGTAAATCAGCCAATCCGCGGACGAGTTACAGGAAATAGGCGGGCGGATGTCAACTACGATCAACGACGTCGTGAACTTTACCGGTGTCTAACTAACCCTGGACCAAATCGTCTCTGTGAGTTGCTAAATTGTACTATTACAGACATCGTTTGATAATAGGAGCAGAGTAGATGTTGTCACTTCGTTCCTCGTCGTGTTTCTAATGACTGAGGTTAACATTTGAAGGAGAACAGATCTCGTGGTTGTCTCCACATGGCTACCTAGCCAGCTAGCTTGACAACCAACCATGCTAGCTAACTTTAGCCTTGACAGGTTAAACACTGCCAGCCTTTCGCTTTAATAGCTTTTGACTAATATCCAAATATAGACGCTCACGGTAACCGCAAGCTACTGTTGAACCCGTGGATACTAGAGTTTTAATTTCCTCTTATGTGTCGAAAGTCTAATTTAACAAGGCCTTAGCTACAACCAACCTGCTGTTCTGTTTCTGATAGCAGCTCTGACTGCTTACTGAATTAATGTAATTGAGCTAATTCAAGTTACTGAGCCCATGTGCATACGATAATAATCAATGTACTAATGTGGTTTATCAAACATTAATAGTTTGTGACCTCTGCAGCTCTGAATCACGTTTTTAAAGCATTATCTTAAGAGCCTGGAAGACAGCACCTGTCTGATGAAACTACATTGTTATAATTAATGAATCTGATGAATTAATTCAACGCCATCCATCTCTTAACCCCACAGTCTGTAACAGTCTCAGAGAATGGGCAGTGTGTTGGCTGCCACCTCCCCCAGTCCTGCCCCAGCTGCGGCTGGAGGTAGTCAAGGGGTCCCGGGGTTGGTGTCTGTCCCTCCAGGCTTCACTATGCCCGCAGTGTCTTCTGTCCCTCCGACATCAGGATCTGGACAGTCTGCAGATGCAGAGTCCTCACTCCCAAACCCAGGAACCTATGAGGAGTGCCACCGCAAATGTAAAGGTTAGACAATCTTCTTCTGTTACTTCTCTTGCATAATTTAAATATGAAATTGATATTTGTTGACGTTTTCAGAAGAAATCGTTTAAATCCTCATGTTTTTTTGTTTTTTTTGTCTTACTGTAGAGGTGTACCCTCTGCAGATGGAAGGGGTACGGTTAGTGGTCAACAAAGGCCTGAGCAACCACTTCCAGGTCAGCCATACAGTCACACTAAGCACCCTGGCTGAATCCGGTTATAGATTTGGTTCCACCTACGTGGGCAGTAAACAGACTGGACCAGCAGAGGTAATAACCCAACACTGAATGATTTTGACAATTTGAGCTGTAGGTTGTAATTCCTCCCAATGATAGCAGAAGTCTGAATATGTATTTATGCATTTCTTATTTCTTAATGGTCTTAATGCTCTCTTTGATTTGATTATAAGACAAAAGAGTTAAACTCTCGCATCTTGCTCCATCAACCAATTCTAAAATTTGACTCATAAAGTCAAACCTTTATAAAGCTTCAAATCTTCGACATGTCCCTCATCACCAGTGTTATGCTGTCATTGATATGAAGTAATATTCAGGTTTTCTGTCAACACTGAATTTTCCAACCTTTCTTTTAGTTTCATGGAAAGTAAAATAGTTCCTTTTAAATGTTATAACCTTTTTTACTTCATATAAAAAGAATGAAAACAAATGTTTGTTTTAAGGTACTTAATTACTAGTTAGTCAATTGTTATAAGGTACTTGTATTTACGCCCCTGTGACATCTTACCTTAACTGGGGGGTGAAGTAATCCCCCCTCTGCCGGCGGAGCTTCGTTGCAGAATCTTTCTATTAAAAGGGCTCGTCTTGCCCACGAGGAGCTCACATGATTATAAATACTGCTCCACAGCTCTTACGAGTTATCTACATGACCTGAAAGCTGACAAAAGTGTGTTTGATTTCCCTTTTAGTCATTCCCAGTCATTGTTGGAGATATGGACAACACTGGCAGCTTGAATGCGCAGATCATCCACCAGCTCACTTCTGCTGTGCGCTCCAAAATAGCCATCCAGGTAAGTAGAGATGTTGAGGAAACATGCCTTCAGATGTTGACATAAAAAGGATCAGTGTTACAGACATCTTCATTACGGTCTCAACTTAAAAAAAAAAAAAATCTCCTTTTTGTTTTGCAGACTCAGCAGCAAAAATTTGTGAATTGGCAGTGTGACCTGGAGTATCGCGGCGAGGACTTCACTTCTGCTGTGACACTCGGCAATCCAGATGTACTTGTCGGCTCTGGTATGATCATGTTTTTTTTTTTGTTGTATAGGTTGGTAAATCCTACTAACGAGTTCTAAGGGGTTTGTTCAGTGAGATAAAAACACATTATTGATGGGATTGTTTCTTAGCCCTAACCCTCATCTTGTACTGAGTCCTTTCATTAAAGAATATCTTATGATACAGTCTTTGATATGTCTAAATTCTATCTGTATTACACAAAATCCAGCCTCTTATTTTTCACAAGCTATCACAATACTCGTGGCCAAGATTCAAAATAATTAATTCAGTAAAGTTGTTTTAGCTGGTCAATCATGCCTCTTTAAAGAGTACTATTCAGCCTGGTTGACATTTTGGAACTACAGAAACACTGGGTCTACTTAAGGTAGAAAGTGGTGTTACCAAGTTGTGCTTCTTTTCCTTTTGCCAAGAGCATCCTGGTTGTAGAGGCTTACGTTACAAGATAACGTAGAGGGGCCATTCTAAGTGATGCTACCTGATATGCTACCTGATGCTAAGAGTTGCTCCTTGAATGTTTTGTATGCTGCTACTTTTTCTAATAAGGGGAAAGGATTTTAGTTGACTGGAAGTTTTAAGTTGTCGTCTTTGACTTCAGGACATTTTTTAGCGTTTTAAAGTATTGTTACAGTTTATAGACAAAACAACAAAGTAGTAAGAAGGACGATGTGCAGCTTGAATAATAAAATGACCTGGAAGAGAAAAAACACTAAATGCTAGAATTTCCAAAAGAAGGGATGAAATGTATTTTACATATAAAGAAAGGCACTGAACTTAATACATAATAGATGGCCTTAAACTATTTCTCCTCAGGCATTTTGGTGGCCCATTATCTCCAGTCGATCACACCAGGACTGGCTCTGGGTGGTGAAATGGTGTACCATAGGAGACCAGGGGAAGAAGGAGCTGTCACCTCCCTCCTGGGCAGGTACACAGGTAAGATCCACCCTGTGTCTATTGAACTGTGCTCTGCAAGAGATATTACATCTCAATAGTATCTTTTTTTTTTTTTTTTTACAATCTTGTTCTGCTGTTACACTTTTATAAGTAATGTCAAGCCAATTCACTTACCAGTCGTGTCTTCAATATTTGTATAACTGGACGCCTGATTCCATTTTATCGTTTTATCTTGTCTAACATGGCTGTTAAAAATCTGTTTTTTTTCCTCTGCAGGTGACAATTATGTTGCTACGTTGACTCTAGGAGGAGCAGGAGCTCATGCTACATACTATCACAGAGCCAATGATCAGGTACTGACAGTAATACAGGTTCATAGCTGTTGGTTTTTTTTTTTGACTTATGGTTTGTCTCTTTCTCAAATACTATTTTAGTTTCAGATTCTGCAGATGAGCTTTAAAGACGGCTCCTTCTTTTCAAGTATAAATAAAAACAGTTCTTAAATTCTCTGTTTGTACGTTCTGAACCTGTTTGAGTCGCTGTTAAGAGCACGTTCTTTATGCGAACATGTTTGAATTGAGTATTTTATTAAGTGATACCCTATTAAATGTCGACCTAGTCTTAAACTTTTCTTGTATACAGCTGCAGATAGGTGTTGAATTTGAAGCCAGCACACGGATGCAAGAGACCACAACATCCTTGGCTTACCAGCTGGACGTCCCCAAAGCTAACCTGCTTTTTAAAGGTAAACAAAGACGGTCTGAATAGTTTCCTGGCAACACAAGGGAAGTAACTAATGTTTGAATATTAGAAAATAAATATAGGTTTGTTCTTAAAAGGACTCCTTTACCTTTTGTCCCCCCAGGCACTGTTGACAGCAATTGGGTGGTCGGGGCGACTCTGGAAAAGAAGTTATTGCCGCTGCCTCTCACACTAGCCTTAGGGGCTTTCCTCAACCATCGCAAACACAAGTTCCAGTGTGGCTTCGGTGTCACCATCGGCTAGATGTGCTGGGAGGGGGCTGCCTGGAGTGAGCTCGCAGGCCAAGCTTGGACCGGCACAGAGACACACAGGAACCTGGACTTTTTATAAATTGGACTCAGAGACTCTCTTTCAACTGTGATTTCTGAGGCTGACAGAGAGACAAAGACGAATACCCAAGGAGCCAGGACTGGCCAAGCCATGCCTACATTCTGTAGCACAAATGTCTTTCCCTTATGGTGTATTTCATATACCCAGAGGCTAGAGAGGTGTATGTCAGAGGGCATCAGTGATGCATGAGATCATGTGATGTGAAAATCAAAGTAAGTGGTTAGAAATAATATATGGTGATCATGACTGATGGGTTTAAATAAATGTCATTACTTTTTGTAAAAGCTGGATGTGGTGATGTTTTCTATTCCAGGAGTTATGTGATATGAATGTTATTTATATGACTTCAGCTTAACCTTGTCAGGACTGTCAGGATGGATCCTTTAACACTAAGGATCCATCCTTCACATTTATTTATGTGTATCTCAATCATACAAGACCTCTGAGGATGTACACTAACACTGATTGGCTTATACCGTGCAAATAATTATATCCAGGTCTAATGACCACGTCAGGTTTTTTTTTTTTTAATTCTTCATTTAGAAAATGTGTTTTAATTAATATTTTTTAAATGACTTGGTGGATAATGGTGAACAAGAGGATTGCACTTGATCACCATTTTCAACAAAACAAAGGGACTGGAGTGTTGCAAGGTGATTTTTCTTCATACCAACAACATGCAACATTACTACATTCTTGCTTGTGTCCTATTTGCAGTGGTTTCCATTCTTCAGTGTTGAGCATGTTTCTGAAAACAAATGTCAGAGGCAAGACTCGAGGCTAAATGCACACACCCATCACTTACACCTTGATAAAAATAAGTGGAAACAGAAGAACGCTAGTTCTTTGTTCACACATATTTATGACGTTTGAACTGTGTTAAATGCTTAAAGATTCATTTAATATACACATTATTGTGTTCGCCTGTTTTTATTTATTTCCACAAGACACAAAATGTTTTTAAAAGTGCATAGCAACAGAACAGAGCTTAGCAAGAATCCCCAACAACTTAGTGAACAGATTTCAAGAACTATTCATAAAAGATTATAAAAGAAACATGGTCCCATCACCAAAAGTAAAATAAAAATCAATCTTCCATGTGGTAGCTTGTGTTCAATAGATCCCTGATCAGTAACTACAAACTGTTCAGAACTCACTGCAGCCTTCTCCTTCATTAGAAACACTGCAGCCTTCTTCATTAGAAACGTTACAGCCGTTACAATTTGTTTTTTAAGCGCTTTGTCATGATCTACTTAGGCACATTCAATGGTCTCTTCCATAAGCAGTAGAAGGATGGTACAAGATGCACATCAACGTATCAGGAGCATCAGTGCAAGCAGGAAGGTGAGGACAGGGCAGGATGCCAAACCAGGAGCGAAGCCAAAAATGCTGTAGCAAGGGAAAGACAATAAATAAATAAATAAATAAATGATCCACTCAAGTTTTATGACAGATGCTGCATGAAGCTATGAAAAATGCTCCTCTGTGTCACCTGTCATCTGTTGTTGTAGGAGGACCAAAGGTGGTGGGAAGGAGCCTGAAAAATATAGTGCAACATTTTAAGGCAAAAAAAAAAAAAAAACATTTAGAAAATTAATGCACCACATTTTCTTTTTTTACATACGTAATTCATATACAGCTACTTTGGCCTTCTTTAAATGATGAATAATTAGTTTGTTTTCTGTGTCACATGTTAATACAGAGAGGTTTTTAACTGGAGATGTCTTTACAGCATTAAATGAGACTTAACAGCAAATATATTTGAGCTAACAAAACACTTCAAGAGGGAAATGTGAGTTTATGTCATTACTTGTCCTCATCTGGTGTTGTAGGAGGACCATGGGTGGTGGGATGGATCCTGTAAAATGCAAAGCATCATATTTAAGAAAAAACACAAACCAGATGTCATGCTTAATTAAATTCAATGTACTGTACTTAGAGTGGTTATTGCAAATTTTCAGAAATGTAGAAGAAAAAAAGCAGGTTGCAAAGAATACACTGCTGCACCCTCTCAAAATTACAGCTCAGATCTTGTTATAAGGTTTTTTATTTTTATTTCTTACATACTTCATTAAATCCTTGAGGGAAATTCCGGTTTTCATTCTGTAACTGGCCCACATTCCCAACCCAAGTCCCCACAGACTGAGCTACTGCCACCCCTGTGATACCCCCCCCCACCCTCAGTGAATTTCCGAAATATATTTCTATCGCTTGATATAAACATACAAGGTGTTTCTGCAAAGAGTGGATGAAATGGCACTTTACAAGCTCACTGTTTTACCAACATACTAAAAGTTTGAAATGTGATTGAATCTAAATACCATTCATCTGTTGTTCTAGGAGGACGATGGGTGGTGGGATGGATCCTGTAAAATGCATCGCATCATTTGAAGGCAATTTAAAATTGTATTTTGATATCAATGCAGCACTTTTTTAAATGCAAACTGGTTAATTTGATAACTAAAAAGGCTATAAACGCTGCTGCTGGGTGGGAGGATAGGTCCTGTAAAATGCGTAGAATAAAAGAAAATAAATCAAATGTTGATACCAAAATCAGTGCCAAAAATTATGAGCTGGATTTGTCCCAACAACTTGAAATGACACTTCACAAGCTCACTGATTTTACAGCTGACATATTACTGTGTACATTTGAAATATGAGAAAATGTAATTACATGTCTATGGTCGTCTTTGGAGGAGGGGTCCTGAAGGAAAAAAAAAAAGAATACACTTTATTGTTCAGCTGAGTCAGATCTTTGTCAACCAGGAAGTTATAAACACAACCATGTCCTTGTGATAAAAATCACAACTTAAATAGCAGTAAGTGCATATTAGAAGACTCATATTAAGGTTTTCTGTACTTTGTGACCACATTCAATGTATTTGGTATACAATAACCCCTAATAAATCGTTTTATTTAACACAGATATTCTATAGTATCCCCCTGAGGGCAGCAGATCAAACTCAAAACTTTTTCATAGGTGAAGGAAAGAGCTTTCCTATCAATCACCTTTCTTTGCTTTTGATGGTGGTCAACTTTTGTTAAGTGAAAAGGGCAAACCCACAGAAACAAAAAAACAACAACAACAAATTCTTTCAGGAGAGAAATGGTGCAAATTCACGAATGAAGCAAATATAAGAAAATAAACATATGCCTTTTTTTTTTTTTTTACTTTTCCGAGTGCATTTGATTTTGAATCCTCTCTGGACTTAGAGGTCAAATATTATTGTCCTAAATAACAAGTTTAAATAAATTTCAGAGCTCCCCAAAACATGTCTGTGTCTTTTTGTCACTTGCCAAAACCAACTCTGATTCTGTATTTGATCATGCATATAAACCCCTCTATTTTCGGCCCTGCTCAGAAAAGGCTGTTTCCGTGTGTCTGTAGCTTAAAATGCAAATGTGCTGTGTTCCACCACGCCCCAAACACAAACACCTAGCTGTGGGAGTCTCACCCGCCAGGGGGACGCATTACTGCCTTTTGTGATGTCACAAAATGGAAAATCTCCAAAAGGCCTGTTTGCGCATACATTTTCTGAATGGTGGAGCAGGTAAAAGACAGAGAGGATGGTCTTTTCTCACATATATTAGGACACAAATTAGTGTTTGAAAAAAATGTTAAAGTGTGTTTTGCATAATATGTGACCTTAAAGCTTGTTTCTCTCAATAACCCTAACCCTAAATATAAAGATAGGAGTCATGAGTGGGATTGTCTAAACTGTAAAGCATAATATAAATGGCATATTATGGACATTCTAATGCTAATTGAAAATATTTTAAGCTGTTTTACTAATAAGCTAGTGACCTACCCTGATAAGCATGGGCCAACATCTGGATCTGAAGGAAGTCTCATTGGCACTTGTCTCAATTCAGGACATGGCAGCGTACTTCCATTTACCAGAGTTGTGATATCTAGCAAAAGAAGAAATTGTAAGTAGTGTTGCACACAGAATTTTGAGTGAAGTTTCTTGCCGAATATTTATGTGATCATGTTTAGTAGATAAAGAAAACATTTTTGTTAGCCTGCCTTGGAAGGTGAAGGTGAAAACAGCACTCCCTCCCTTCAGGAATTGTCTAGTTTTCAAATCTTCCAAATATGCAAAAAAAATTCGGCCAAGCAATGGTCCAGTATAGATGGTCTCATTATTCCCATCTACAAATGAAGTTCCGTGCAAACGTGGGTTGCCCCAGTTAAGGATGCCTGTAAATGGAATCATATGAAACACTGAGTGCAAATTTTCAGAGAGGAAGTTCTGTTAAAGTGTGCTAAAGATAGATACATTTCTTACCATAGTAAGATGCACTCATGTCACTGGTGATACCCCTTTGCTTTGACATATGTTGCTGGATGTTTGGGGTCTGATCCACCATTTGGAAGGTCACATGCCTATGTGGGACAGGCCACACCAGATGGTCGTCATATTTTCCAGACCTGAGTTGCACAAACAAGCCGAAAAAATCCTCATACAGCTTAATCCCAACAACAAAAGCATAGCCGTCAGTGGAGTACTGCCGCGGGCTGTACAGTGTGGTTCCATAGGCACTAGTGTTCAAAAGTTTCTCAAAATCATCAAACTGCAGTGTGACATGTGGACATTCAAGCTCTGACAGGTTGATGTCATCAATGGAGAATCCGCCCATAGAAGTTCCTGCTCCTTTGCGAGCCTCAAACTCCACCTGGAAGTGCTTGGTGGCGTTCAGGGAAACATGCTTGAGCTGCCAGTGAGTTTTGGGTGGACCTTGAGGAAGAGTTTTTTGATTACTAAATTTTATTATGTGAGTATAAGAGGGCATATATCATATCAATTCAAATTTCATCAGTCTTAAAACCGAACAGATAATCATACAGCTGTACATTACCAGTGATCTGTCCCATGAGGCGGACGGTTCCTTTCAAGTCATTTTCACTTTCAAACTCTCTGATCCAGATGTTAAGCTCGTCTGACTCGTTCCCACTGTGGTAGTAGTAGAACTGGAGACACTGAATGTTACATTCCCTACTGGGACTCATCCTCTTCGTCTCCAGCCTGGCTGAGTCTCCCTCCTTACCTGATGCAGTGCTTGCATGCATGAAGTAACTGCTTGTAGCTGTTTGAAAAAGAATGTTTTTGCAAGGAGTTAATATTTTATGGATGGCCCTTAAGCTCCCAATATGGTGCAAATATGGTGCACACACTTTTTATAGCATCAAATGACTAATATAAACTAAACGTCTCAAATTGAACCCTTGTACATAGATCAGCATTAAAATAAATAAAATTGACAGAAGCCATGTTTGAGAAAAAAATTACTTGACGTGTTTTGATTTTGTAGTTTGACCCATGTCCAATCTGTTAACATGGAGGAGGTTGGTTAAATAACTTTAACCAAATCCAGTCAGTAGGGGGAGCTCCAAATGGTTGGACTTAACTTATGGGGAGCTTCAATGACTTCTATTTTTTTTATTGCCTGTGCTCTCCCCCTTGTAATTATGTGATTACATTTTTTTAGGAACTTTAAGTTTTTGTATAATATATGTATATACAGTTCCACCAATGAGAGTGACAACCACAGTGTAAGCCTGGGCTGCTTATGGTGTCATTTAATTGGTGAGTTTGTATAGTTGCAAGAGAGTTTGAATATGTTGGAAAACATCAATTAAGTTGCTCAAACTTCTAGGATCAAGGTAGGTAGTGATGAATCGTTTCAGTAAAATAGGTTTGTGCTATTCAGCTTTTTGTGGACCAAGTCAAGATTGCGAAGGTCACAAGCTGCTAATTGCTAGCAATGACGATGCTAACATTATAAACAACAATGTGATGCAACACGTGGAGGGTGACAAGGATGATGAAAAAATGACAAACTATATGACCTGCACTAATAGGAAAAGTCATGTCTGTTTTTTGAAGTGAGCCTCTGGCTAACATAATCTACAGCTGGCAGGCACCTGCTAGCTAGCAGAAGTTATGTTTAGCTGTTTCTCAAATAATGTTGGTTCAATCTGCTTTCCTTTGTGTATCCAACTCAGGCTGTGCCACATTTGTTTTTGCTTGAATTTAAAGTGTTTTGTAAATCCATAGATACTTTCTGGATGTGTTTACTTGATTGTGTTTCACAGCTGGATCCAAAAGGTAATCAGACTTTTCAAAAGGCTTCTTCGGAAAAAGTTTTTTAAACTATAAAGTACCCCAATATCCCCCTCAATAAAAATATAATGAGCACGATGTATATCCCTCAATAATTTAAATATCATGAAAACTTAATAATTTAATTTCACTGAACTGCAGCATACTTTTACTCTTAGCAATCTTACCAACAGATTGTGTACCATCACCACCAGGTAGATTGGTGTGGTCAGAAGTAGGACCAGCAGCAACATATTTGGACTTTTTCCAGCCTTTGTTGCTCTGTGAACAGCTATTCATTTGACACATGTTTCCATTAGAGAAGCCACAGTACATCTTAAAGGCAATGGTCGAGTCTGTAGAGGGGAATCAAGAACACAGGATTGCAGAATATCAGTTGACTTGGGTATTTCATGTCAAAATACAAAATCTTCTCAGCTAGCTACTAAATGATGTATCACAGCTATTCAAGCATACATGTATATGTAGAAATATACATAATCAAAGGAGCAATATGCAGCTCTTAACACCTAGTGTTTAAAATGGGTACTGCAGTCAAAATTCAAAACATTGGAGAAAAGCTCAGCTTTTGCTGACCATGACCACAATAATTCATTCCACAATACCTCCAGTCACTAAAATCCCTTGAAACTTTGCCAAATAAGTGACAGGCTGATTAACTGGCCATTTGAAGCAATTTTGTGAACCACTGAAAAGCACCCCTTTTTGTGAAATGGGGATGATGATGTGTCTTTAAGGCTCAATGTATTGAATACATTTAGACCCTGGTTCCATGAAATAGCCTGTGGTGGAGGAAGTACTATTGCATAACTTTGACTTGATGGATGCACTTACTGCATTGGTAGCGCAGGTTCAGCTCCTTGACATCACTGGGACTCATTTCCAGTCTTTGACCAATCACGGACTGGAATTTGGGATCTTTGGTTGTTATTGTCGACCCATTTCCATTGGTGAAAAATTTTTCTCCATAATGCATCACAGATAAGTAGTCATATGGGACTCCGTTGGTGGTGCTATCTTCACTGCTGACTTTTTCAAAGTTATTCTCGTACCCTTGATGACACATATAAAAGTCAGCTGCAGTAAACTGTATTAAAACCAGAGCAGAGATGGTTCAAGAGCAATTCACTAATCGAGTTATAAAATATAACTAAACTTCATGAATGCAAGATTTTTTGTTGTGAAATGACAAATTAAAGTTGAAATCAACAGAAATACTGTTAATAATACAGAGATATTAAGAAATATTTTTTAAGAATTACATATTTATTGTCAGACAAAGGCTGCAATTAAATTAGCTTTTTTTTTATCAATTGACAAATTAATTTGGAATACTTTTTAAATTAATCAGACTTCATTAATGTGTTACAAAGTTTTTTAATCATTTGTAAACCCTTTCTAGGCCCCATGTAGGTACACCTGGATATAACTCATATAAAGATCAAGAGTGTAAGAATAGAGGTTTTATAATGAAACCTGTTCGGATGTTCTCGAAATTAATGGTCACAAAATCGTCTCTGTCATATCTGCTCTGTTCATGGAAAAAGCCAAGAGCATGAAGGAACTCATGTTCAACAGTGGAAATTCCATCACAGAACTGCCCAATGGAGAGATCTTGGCCATTGGGTATTACTCGTCCGATATATGAAAAACATCTAAAAAGGAGGAAAAAAAGCACCTGTCATTGAATAAGCTCCATGCCAGTATTTTACCAAAGCCTGTTTACAAGTTCAAGATGTTCTGTATGTGAAAGAACTGCCTTAATGAACAAGAAAAGGTATTATATCAAACATCCATATTTCTTACATGCCTGAATATGTGCCATCTCATTTACTAACACATACATAGATGCATACAGAATGCCAAATATGTTCAAACACAACTCGGTGAATGTCTTTATTGGCTCTACTGTGGTCTTATATTTAGGTGGACAATGAGAGCTAAAGATGGAGAATAGAGAAAATAAGAAAAAATTGGTAAAACTTCAAAACATTTTGCATAGTAACGAGGGAACCATGAGGAAGTCTACTAGTTAACCATTAGTTATTGGTTTGACAGTGAGTAACTCCTCTTCACATTTTATAGACTTATAAATCTGTTTGAGCCCTAGAGTTACCCACTATATAGCAGTTAACTAATTATTAACAGTTAGTTTTATTTGCTATAGTCCATACAGCTATGCAAAATGTGTGTACCTTTTTGTTAAGTGTTACCAAAACATCAAAACAAAATGCCATACATACCCGTTTAACTTTTGGGCTTTAATGTAAAAGTTCTCAGTGTCCCTTTCTGCAAAGTCAATGCATGACTTCAGTCTGTACTGGTCAAAGGCTTTCATGATCACGCCTTTCGCATTCAAGTCTTCCGTTGTTCATGGGAATCGTGTTAAGGAAGGAACAAAGAAATTGAAGTTAAAATCAATTAGTAGATAGTATGCTATACTGTGTGAATGTTATGACCATTATGTTTTTCATTGTTTTTTACAGCTTTAACATACACCACAAATTCACAAATTATATGTACAAATTTCAATCCGAGACTAAAAACAAGCCAACAAAACATGGAAATAAAAACAAGGAAAAAAAAGACATTCACACAAATCTTGGCAATACTTATCACAAATTCTCATAGTCATTCACTTAGCCTATTGTTACATGAAGTACAGAACTGGACTGAGCATTCATTAAAGAATGTGCAACTTTTTGATCCAGTAGATGTTGTCCTTGAGCACCAGCATGAGACCAAAACAAAATGCTGTTTGGCAACACCTCCGCCACAGTGAAGCCTCCGCTCTCCTCAAGCGACACACTTCCAATCCCCCTCCCACCGCATTTGCGCAAAGGAGTTATCAAATTGAATGCACCATGATTAAGCACCCTGTATTCGGTCAGACTGGCATGGGTGATGGTTTTGCACACCTGCATTGTGTTAGCACTATGTATATTAACATCTCTAACCTTGAAGTTCCTGTGAGGAGGGTTAAGCATGAAACAGGCTAATATTAATAGTGATAATTATTTATGACCCACAAAGGTAAACAAGTTTGATGATCTCTATGTTGTTGTAGTGAATGCCTGAAAATGCTGCTTGGGGGTAGGTGTCAGATTAATTTATTATCAGCACAATGGCTCAACAGTCTCTGCAAAGATTCCTGATGAGTGATACATACCACTGTTATTAGAGCAGGTTTTGTGACTGTTAAAACACTGCTTACACATGAAGGACAAAATAAGCAAAGTTGTTCTGTTTTGTCCACAGGGGGGTGCCAAAATCTAAACAAAGTTAAAGTTCCTAACAGGAGTTTATCAATTCTAGCAAACGGCTTGTTTGGCTTCGTGATGACTGAACATTATTTCCTCCTGTACACTTGAGCATTATATTTCTATAACTTCCATAAGCTCATCCCACAAGTGTGCCCCTCCCTCACACACCTACAAATACTGAAGGTTATTATGCAATAGAAAAATATATTTACCAAGGCTGCTGTCCAAAATATAAGGGACTGGGATTGGCCACAGATCGTCATCATAATTAGTAACACTCCTTTGAATGTCGTATTTCTAAGATTTACAAAAAAAAAACTATTAGAGGACATAAACACACATACAGTATGTCATTTGAATGACTTACAGTATTAGAGAAATGCTAAACTCACCTTGATATCATCATGTTGTAAATCTAAGATAAAGAATAAGAAGTGGGTGACTTTTTGATCACAATTACTGAAAGTGTTCTTTCACAGAAGAAGTTCCCACTGTGAGGTCATTTATAAAGATACAGTGATTTTATGTTTTTACCCTTGTTTGCTGCTGCGATGTCCTTATCTTCCCAGAGATCTACAAACACAGAAGACATGGTTCCAATATGTAACAATGAATATTAAAAGATTCCTGTAATTCATTTATCCAATGAAGAATATCAAATAAGCTTACCCACTATTTCTGATTCACTCTGTCAAAAAACACACACAAAAACATATCTGGGCATATTAGATTACAGAAAACAATATGAATTTTATTTGGACTTGAGCTTATATAAAGTTTTTCTAGTCTTTTTGACTACTCAAATCGCTTTTACACCGCATGACACACCTACACATTTACACACTGACGGTAGAGGCTATGTATAGTGTCCATTAGAAGTAACTAATCCGCTTCATACACATTCATACACCGCAGATGAAGCAACGGCAGCAATTCGTGGTTAGGTGTCTTGCCCAAGGAATCATCTGACATGTTGCTGCAGTAGCTGGGGATCGAACCCCCAACCTTTGGGTTTAGAGACACCTGACTCTAAAAAGTGACTAGAAGCTATAAATCAGCATAAGAGAAATATTAAAGAGGTATAAGAAAAATATAAGAAACAGCATCACTGCACTCTCTATGCAGCTTATTGATGAACATCACTACTTACTTTGTCAGTATATTCACATGCTCAAATTGAAACTCTGTGTTCAGGATTCTTCAATATTTCCAAAGTCTGTTTTAAAATCTGAGTAGTGACTGGATTCAACTACAGGTTGTTACTCAGTTAAGAAAATGAATCCTAGTTTATTGTGAGAATATCATTAAATACATCTTAAATTGACGGCAATACCAATAAAATAAATAAATAACTCATACCTGTTCTTGGGGTAAAACCGATGAAACTGCGAAGGTCACCAGAAGGAAAATGAAGCCCTTCATCCTTGGAGCACTTCTTGGACCAGACGTCAATTAAAAATTAGAAATTAGAGATTTTTTCAAGGGTGGAAATAGTTTACTGAGATAAAATAAAAGTTGCTAGAATATACACATTTTTTATTTAACCTGATTTGAAATTTCTTATTTTTTTGTCTTCTTAAGGGGGATAGAAAATGCCCACCTGAGATTATCTCCTGCCTGTCTGATTGTGTCTTCCTTCTGAACTGCAAATGAGAAACTGTGACATGAGAGCTGTAAGTGTGGCTATTACCAGTCAGTAAGCAAACGTCTGTGTACATTTACCAGTCAGTAAAAATACTTCCGTGTACATTTCTGAGAAATGTAGTCAGGGCAAGGTGAATCATTGTTTAAAAAATACCTCACAAAGTGTCTGACAAAGTCATTGTCAGACACTTTGTGAATTCCTGCACATCAGCTTATTAACATATTTCTGTGAAGACACCCAAAGGAGGGAGAGAAACTACTTGAATGGAATGAGAACAGGTGACTTCTCTGGTCTTAAGGGGATTTTTTTTAATCAATGCAAAATTATTTCTGATTTTATCTTAACTTTTTTATCAAATCAAATCAAATCAAATCAAATCAAATCAAATCAAATCAAATCAAATCAAATCAAATCAAACTTTATTTATATAGCACCTTTCAGAGAAAACTAAGTTGGGGGCTCTGTATACTGTCACTGCCAGAATATGTTGCTTACAGTTTAAAAGTGTTGCATTGTATTCAAACGAACAAAGTTCTCCAAAATCTATGTCCCTATTTTTCAGTGCCTCTTTATAGATAGCAGCTGTTGCCTCTCTTTCCCTCTCTGCAGGAAAAAGAAAAGGTGTAGCTGGGTGGACAAGCCTCTAGGAGTGTGGCAGGTGCATCAGTGCCGTGGGAGGTGAGCGAGAGCCCCTGGACGATGGAATCCCCAATCACCACGGTGGAAGCAGGCGATGGTGAAAGTGACGATCCATTTTATTTGAGGGTCAATTATTCAATTGCAGTAAACTCTCAGACTTAGTTATACCATAAAGCATGAGATCCATACAAGGTAATTGATGATACAAGATTTGTCGAGTGTGAATGTGGTGCAGTTTTTTAGTGCTGTCGCTTCATAGCAAGAGGGCCCCTGCCTTTTTGTGTGAAGTTTGCATGTTCTCCCAGCTTCTTTCCACAGTTCAAAGACATGCTTGTTAGGTTAACTGGTGACTCTAAATGGCCTGTAGGTGTCATTGTGATTGTGGTTGCCTGTCTGTCTCCATAAACCAGCCTTGTGATTGACCGGCAACCAGCTCAGGCTGTTCTCAGCCTCTCGCCCAACAACAGTTGGCACCCCCCCGCGATCCCAGACTGGATAAGGGGACGGATAAGGGTAATGGAATGGATGGACGTTTGACAAAGTACAATTTTGACCTGATGATGGTGAGATTAGTGGTAAACGGTAATATGATCTCTCTTTCTGCAACACAAATCTTAACCACATTTCATGATTATCAACAGATGTCAAGACATTTCACCCAACATATCGCAAGTTATCTCCACATTGGAAAAATGAATGTATTTGCCAAATTATGCTAAGCTAATAAAGACATTCACAGAGTAGTGTTTGACCACATTTGGCATTCTGTAGGCATTTATGTGTTAGTAAATGAGATGGCACATGTACAGGCATGTAGGAAATAAAAATGATGGATTTCAGCTGTGGTGGGTCATGTCTATGTGTATTTAAATGTGACTCACAAATACATTTTTGCATCTGAGGAAGCGCATGTTGGCTTGAAAAGTCACTTGTTGCCAAATCAATCCTTTAACTTATAATAATGACGATAAAATATATATATTTTACTTTATACGTAAAGATTTCAACAACAAGGATCCGTTAACTGCAGCAAAGGAGGATGCACTTTTCCAATTCAATCTATTTGTTCTTCCTAACAGATACATAGATATCTACAAGGTGAGCAAATAAAGTAAAGCTTGACATTTTGAGGCGATAACACTTCCAGGAACATCTGCTTCATCCCCATATCAGCTTTTGTGTCAACCCTAAGAAAAATCACAAAATCAGTCATTCAAATCTTTTTATGCTATGTTATGTTGGCAAGTATGATTGTAACATTGACTGTAACAGCTTATTTAATAAAGACTTACAACCTACCGTCACGTTACATGGGCCTTGGTCAGAGTTGTCTGAGTGTGTGGTTGTAAATTTGTTTGGTGGATGTTTTGGGCAAGGCAGCGAGCTGCTATGCTGCAGGTTTGAAATATCTAGAGACAAGGCATAGAAATTCAAATGGACATTTAACAAGACACAGAAAAACAACTTATTTTTTTGTATTTATTATTCACAGATTCTGTGTTTGATGTTTAGTTTATATATATTTTCTTCAACATTCAAATGTTTTGGAATCTGGGTTGAAGTTGATTACATTTTAAGCTCCATAAAAAAGACTGACTGACATGAATATCGATGCCACTTTATGAGCTATACTTGTTATGCATATACGGAACAAGATCAGCAAAGAGAGATAAGAAATACTGACACAAACCGAAAAGTTCCTCGGCCCTTAAACAAAAGATTCTCCAATGCAATATTAAGATTTAGTTAATCCTACAATTGATTAGGAATAAACACAAAAGCTCACCCTCCATTGAGAAGAGAAATACAGCAGTGCCTTCCTTCAGGAAGTCCCGGCTCCTGATTCGCTCCAAGGAGAGAAACAAGTTCACTCCATAGGCTGGGTTCGTGTAAAGAGACTCTTCATTCCATTGGATTTGTCTTCCAACCATACGAGGGTTGTCAAATGCAGCTTCAGAAAAACACAGAACACATTTTCTTTTCGAATCAAATCAAATCTGTAATGATATTATTCTAAATATTTGCGATGATAGAGCGACACATTAACCCCAGTAGACCATTCAGATATCACTTTTAAATACTCACTGTAAGTTGGATCAGTTGTCAGAGTGATCTGATTGGACATTTGATATTGAATGTTTGGGTTCTTGTCCAGCATGATAAAGGTCACCTGCCTCCATGGGCACGGCCATTGGAGTGTTGAATCATAGTCTCCAGACACTAAACGAAAATACACTCCAAAGAAGGTTTCTCGTAGAACAATCAACATCTGGTAAGCATAGCCTTCAGGAGAGTACACCCGAGGGCTGAGCAGATAACTATTGTAGTCAGTGCTCGTCAAGAGACTCTCGAAATCCGAGATTTGCCAGACATGATGTGGACACCCAGATTCAGACAGGTTGATGTCATCAATGGAAAAGCCTCCTGAAGACTCTTCGTTTCCTTTACGCACCTCAAACACGACCTGGAAAGGCTTGGTAGCATTCAGGGACACCTTGTAAAACGTCCATTTAAATGATGCTTCACCTGGAAGGACAAAATACTTGATTGCTTATGTTTGCTTCAGCAAATCAACGAGTAGTACTGTTGATTTCATGATACTTTTGCCCAGATGGAAAAACATCTCCAGGAGTATTGTAAGGGTTGTCCAAACATCATGTACCCAAATTTAGTCCCCAGTGGATGAACCCCAATGATGGTGGTCCTGTGAGTTATCTACAAGTGTCACCATAAGAGACTATGTTAGATTGTAAATTAAATGTGTAGTCCACAAATGGATGGCATGCTTTGTAAATTGGTACAACCATTTGTGGTGGCCAGTGGATGACTTCTGATGACTTCAGTTATCCTTTTCCTCAGATCATGAAATTGAGTTAAATGTCTTCACCAGAACTTATTGACCTATAGCGTTTAAATGTGTACAAATTCATGACCCAGCAAGATAATTTTGTTGATCCCCTGACGTTTTGTCTTGAAAAACGTTTTAGTTTGGTCATATTTTTAGTTTGGCATTTTCTTTGGTTTATCAGCAAATATCTGCAAATCTAATGACAATCCATTTAAGCATGCTAACATGTTAACTAAGATGGCAAACATGCTTGTTTGTTAGTTTATTATGTGAGAATGTTAGCTTGTGGATGTTAGGGTTTTATGGCTGTATTTTTGCTTTCAAATTGGCATTTTCAGTCCCTGATTTGCTCACCAGTGATCTGACCCATGAGGCGCCTTTTTCCTGTTGAGTCCGTCTCATCTTGGAACTCTCTGATCCAAATGTTGAGCTTGTCTGACTCACTTCCACTGTGGTAATAGTAGAACTGGAGACACTGGATGTTACATGTTCCAGTGGGATTCATCCTCTTGGTCTCCAGCCAGGCTGAGTCACCCTCATGACCTGAAGCTGTGCTAGCATGCATGAAAAAACCTGGGGAGTTTTTAGGGTTGACAGTTTTTGATTATTACTATCTCTTTGATGTAAGAATGTCTAGTTCGCTGGGACTGATCTACAAAAAGCAAGTTGTTATATGGCTTGAAATGAGTTGTTACCTCCAGGGTTGGTCAGGGTGGTGTGGTCAGTTAATGGCTCTCCTGCAGTGGTGCTCAATCTCTTCCAACCTTTGGCCAAACCTTTTTCACAACAGCTCATCCCGCAGATATCAACACTGAAGTTACAATGCTCCACAAAAGTAACTGATGCATCTGGTATCAATCAGCAGAAACTTACATCACAATATAGCACGATTCAAGCAAGGGTATTTGATTGGAGCTTTCTAGCATTGTGAGAACAATCCAAAACTTACTGCAGTTATAAAGGTGATTCAACTTGTACATGTCAAAAAAGCTCATTTCCATTCGCTGGCCGATTTTGTCCTGATACTCAGGTAGCTTAGTGGCAATCGTGTCTCCCGTGTTTTTAGAAAAAACCTTTTTTCCGTAGTGCATCACTGAGAGGTAGTCGTATGGAGTGTTAAATGTTGTTCTTAAGCTTTGGCTTATCTTCCTAAAGTTTCCCTGGTATCCTGTTGACCAGACAGACATATAATTAGACACTGTAGCACATTATGTAATGGTAATTATATATCTTGAAAAGTAAAATATCCTTAATTATTCAATTTGTATGTATTGGAGACTGCTCATTTCAGGAAAATACATTTTGAAAAAACTGTATTAATCTTGCTCATGTAGCCAACGGCTAGGTATTATGTAAACAGTTATACACAAAATAGTCAAATAGTTGTCAAAGATTCCAATGATGTAGATGAAATGTTATGAAAAGGTGGATGGTTTTACCGTCTTTTATGTTTTTCCAGATAATGGTTACGTAGTCATCTCTGTCATATCGAGACTGTTCATGATACAGTCCCAAAGCATGGAGAAACTCATGCTCGACAATACCAAGGTGATCACATCGCCTACCAATGGAGACAACTTGGCCACTTTTAACAATCCTCGACACAAAAGAGTAACACCTGCAGTGAAGAAGAGTGGCACATTAAAATCATGAATAAATCATCATGTGGTTAATTTTAGAAATAGAAATTGAATTAACTATGTTTGGAGGAGCATGTTTTACCCTGGATTCTGTCTGACTGAAAGGTAGTATTCCTCAGACTGTCTGGGTCTGAAATCAATACATGTCTTCAAGCGGAAATGTTCAAAGGCTTGCAGAATGACTCCTTTAGCATTTACATCTGTGCTGACAGACAATACACAGTTATTTTTCACAGTGGTTTTACCTATTAATGCCCGTATCCAAAAATTGTTCATTAAAAAGGGATCAGTTGACCATCACTCACCAAGGTTGGCTTCTAACACATAAGGGACAGGGATGTCCCACAACTGTTTTTGATTCAAAATGGCGTTCCTGGCTTCCCTTGTTTGTGTCTGCATTTCCTTGGGTAAAGTAAAGTTGTCACATTAATAGAAACAAACTCAATGTGACATCCCAAAAAAATAAAATGACAAGATATGATGCACATTGCTTACTTCCATGATGTCACCCTCAAATAAATCCAGGCCTGCAGGGTAAACAAGAATGATGATTACTTTTGTTACTGGAAGCCGATAAATAACAAAACATGTAGGGGCGGCTGTGACTCAGTGGAAGAGTCGGTCGTCTGTTAACCAGAAGGTTGGTGGTTTGAGCCCAAACTCCTGCAACCACATGTCTGATGTGGCCTTGGGCAAGACACTTAACCCAGAGTTGATCTCGCTGCATAGGCAGCGTATGAATGGGATTAATTACTGCTGATGGTCACTTTACAACGCAGCCTCTACCATCAGTGTATGTATGGGTGTGAATGTGTAAGTATGACATGCGGTGTAAAAGCCCTTTGAAGAGTCAGAAAACTAGGAAGGCACTATACAAGCTCAAGTCCATTTACCATATCAGGATATATTTTGTGATCTGTTTTCTTTCACTAATATGTAATATAGCAGTCCTTTTTTATGTCAAAAACATAGGGGGACAAATAACAGTCTCAGTTATAAACTTCAAAGAACTAAAACTTAAACACCCTCTTACCTTCATTTATCTCCGTTATATCCCAGTCCCCATCATCATCCATGTCTTTAATAAAACAGATAAAACAATATTTGAATATATTATTATGAACACATTTTTCACTAGCTACAGTAACACTATCTGTGAACTCACTGTAATCATAATTACACACAATTAATACTTTTTTTCATAATCCATTGTAGTCAAATATAATGAAAAAACGTAATAAAATAAACAAAGAACAACTCACCCATCAACAAAGGCTCTAGAGACTAGAAAGGAAGCATCAGGGGTTTTGAGAGTATTAAATAAACTGGAAGATCACTGTCTCGTTTAGAGTAATGCATATTTATAAAAGTACTTACCATGGCAACTTGAAGGGTGCTCAGCACAAAAATAATGCAGAAATCCATGACTGTTAATATTTGTCCTGAAAATGGTAAAAGCTCAACGATGAGAATGAAGTTTGGAGAAATGATATGATTAAAACAAAGATGAACGCCTAAATAAAATCTCACTCTGAAAACACTTTTTGAAGTTTTTGGATCACTTCTTTGTGCTTTTAGCTTAATAAATATGATCACGTTCTTCCTGGATTAAGAGCATTGTTGGTTTCTAAACTGCACTATCTAGAGCGGAGAGAATTGTGACTTTCACTTCTTCACCACTAAAGCAACAGCATACAACAAACAACAAACTCACTTAAAGCCCCACTGATTAAACATTGTAACAGCATTTCCCTCAAGGCCCAAGCAACAATTTTGCATACTGTTGTGTAGCAGATAATCCGGTTTAATTCCCCTCAAATAATATAAAGAATAAGTCAGCAATACACATATGTCATAAAAGACACTCAGTCCTCATGCTTCAAAGGGAAACCCTAAATGTTTTTGTTTTTTGGTGACTGTAATTAATGTGAAGTAATAATTCAGTTTCATGTTGGGGTTTGCAGACCTCAGGTGAGACGTTGTTGCTTATGTGCTTTGCAAAACAAGCCCCTCAACCAGTCAGTCATGTTTTTGTGTAGACAGTTACACTAACATCAGTATGCTCTGCTCGCCTGCTGGTTTGTTAATGAAGAAGGTTGTGGGAGAACCATTTTTTATTTTGTTTGGAAGGTGATTTTTAACCTAGTTTTGATCTATTCATTCAAATTTCAAAATAAATGTATTTTGTGGCTGATACATATGTATCTGAGGCAACTGGGTAAGTTGCCTTTAGTGTCCTTCAAACAAAAGAATCCACATACCAGCTTAAGAAACACAATGGAGGAGAGACAGAGTGTGTGATAACATTTTTCACTCAATGCTCGTTTGTTTGACTCCATAATGGAAGGAATTACGGTGACAGATGAATATCTTAAACTTTGACTCAAAGAAGACCTCAGGGTTTGACAAGGAGGTGGTGTTGAGATTTTATCAGTGTTAGTGAAATGGCTCTAGAGACGGTAACGTTGTGCTGTATGCTGAAGTGTCAATCCCACCAACATACAGACTGAATAATATCTACTGCATTGATTGACATGGAATTTTGTACTGATAACCATAGTATTAGAGAACATGACAAAGTCGCTTGTAATAACCTGACAAAGGTGCTAAATTACAGGAAGTATGCTTGTAAAAAAATACCTGACACCATCAATAACAATCATTGAATCAAATTGGAGAATCCTAGTGTACAGCTCTGAATTTATTTGCAAAAGAAGAAGATATATTTTAGTAAGCCCTAAGTGTAACTTACATTTTTTCACTTTATTGTTGATACAGGCTA
Organism: Labrus bergylta; assembly: GCF_963930695.1. Lineage (NCBI taxonomy): Eukaryota > Metazoa > Chordata > Actinopteri > Labriformes > Labridae > Labrus > Labrus bergylta. The sequence continues at coordinate 15,832,376 of NC_089202.1, forward strand.
CACACCCCGAGGCCAGGAATACACACATGCACAAAAAGGATCCTATGGACATTCACTCATGGAGACATGTCAGAGTGAGGGGCTGCAAACAAAAAAGTGTCTGAGCAGTTTGGTGTTCAGTGCCTTGCTCAAGGGCTCCTCGACAGTGCTCAGGAAGTGAACTGGCACTTCTCCAGCTACCAGCCAAACTTCCAGACTTGGTCCATAAAGGGACATGAACCGGAGTCCTTCTGGTTTCCAATCCAAGTCCCTGCATTGTGAGCTACTGACCTTTAAAACAACAATAGAATAGAAAGCCTTTAATGTCATTATACAATTGTACATGGAATTAAAAATGCTTCACATTGAAGTGCACAAACATACAGACATCTGTCAGCAGGAGAAGTAGGGTATAGGAGAGGAGGGATGATGAATTGGACCATCGTTGTGTATGTGATGAGGGTGGGAGGATCAGTGCATGTTGAAGATCAGTGCGGTTATGGCTCTGGAGAAGAAACTGTCTTTAAATCTGTTTGTGCATGTCCTGGTGGACTTGTAGCGCCTGCCAGAGGGAAAGAGGTTGCTCTGTTCAGGCAGCGGGAGTTGTAAGTGTCCTTCAGGGAGGGTAGAGTGCAGCGGATGAAACTTCTGTGCGGTATCTCCGAAGACCCTTCCTGTCTGCTTTAGTGCAGCTGGCATACTAAAAAAAAATTAATTTATGGATTGTGTAGCAGCCATTTTCTAGTTATTCGTTATTTTGCATTTGTTTTGTTTGTAAACACCAGCGGGCAGTGGGTGCCTTGCCAAGCACATGGGTTGATTAGGAACCCTTTAAATGTTCCAGGTGTTGGGTGATGCACCAGGAAGTGACACAGGTTTTTTATCATGTCAATGAGACAGGTGAATGTGATGCAGTCGGAAATGTTTGTACGTCATTATTTAAATTAAATGAAGAAACAAGAGATTCCTGACTGGACACTGAACTTATTGCCTGCATAAGACCTCACTGGAACGGTGCATCAGTGGCTGTTTGTTGAATTTATGTGGTTTGTTGATAATTTTATCTTAATTTGTTTTTTAGACAAATAGCCACAATAGATGTAGTTTTAACAAATCATTTAATTTATATTATACAACTGAAAAGTGTCATTCACAGCATTTGACATTGTTTTTGCACAACTCAGAGGATGCTGCACAGAAAAACTGGTAAAAGTGGCTGTTAGAGATAAACTTACATCATACACCCATTTTCCACTGAACCGTCAGGTTTGGTAAGAAGTCAAGTTGCTGACAGAACAAGTTCAGGTTGGAATCTTAGCCTTTAAAAAAAGCCCTCAATCTGTAAATCCTCAAGAATTTAACAAGTTTCATCTGTGATTGGCGCCTTGAGCATTTGTCTATGACAGAAGCTTTTTGAAAGTATAACCTCAATAAATCACATTGACTGTAAAACAAGTTGCTCATCCAGAAGTGTAATATTTTGCCTATAGGTGCTGTCAGGCATTTGACTAAAAGAGAGGTCAATAGGTGCAGCCCTCATAACTGCTGACTGACTTGTGGCTGCTTCCAATAGAGAGATCATGTGCATATATTGCAAAACAGCAATAGTCTGAGAGTTGTTGGTGCATACAGTATCTGTCACCATAAAGAGACAAACCTCCCACATAAGACGATTGGAGACAAATGACTCTCAGTGCAGACAATGATGGATGAACGGTGGTTGTTCTGTTTCCCATGCTGAATGACATGGTAGGGGTGTACATGTTACTTTTGAAAACAGGCTTTTGCACATTTTGTCAGACCCACTAATCTTTCAGCAAATTCTTTCATATTTTCTCTCCTCTTTATATTTGTCTGTCAGCAGCATCTTGTGCAGTTGGTTCAGACAGGTTTCAATGATCTTTCTGCATCAGAGTCACATGGTTCAAGTAGCATCTGAGATGTTTTGTTGAAGACGTCTGAGTGTTATCTTTATATTTATATATAAAAGAAAGAAGACACGAGTGCCAGTCACGATATGGAGCTCTTAGTGAACCTTGCCAACGACAATGTGTATACATACAAAATAATTCACCTAAATAATAACCTGAATAGTCATGCATAGTCATAGAAAAGCCCATTCCAAACAGCCTGCATGAAGACAAAAGGATTTCTCACGTCATCCGAAGTTTTCACACCACATGTTTTGACATAAAGACGAGAAACATTCACCTTGTACTTTCCCATTGTACAGCATCTACCTGTGTGATCGCTCACTGTGAGGCAACAGTGCACCAGCCCAGAACGACTTGATATTATCTGGAAATGGAAAATAACTTATTTTGTAATTGACACAATCAGAGGCTTGACTAACAGAAACTGCAGTAAAGCAACTGTGCGTGTGATTTACCAAATTAAACAAGTGTATAGGATTTAGAGGACTAGAGGATTTAGTGTTGATCTACTTTTTCAGCTGATTGTTACCTTTCAGCCTCCTTTTCTGCGATGTTTCTGGTGTAAACCTGTAGCTCAGTGTCAGGGTCATCTCCCGCTTTTGCTTCGTACACAAACTGATATTATTTATTTATATATTTGTAAAATGTTGAGATATTGACCTTTGTCTGCGCCACATTTATCACATATGACAGAATGATCAAAACTGGAATTCTCATTTTATCACTATGTTACAGTTATCGGTTATATTTAATAGACTGTAAATGAAAATCAAAACCACTTCTGTCATGATCTGATATAAAACTCTTAAGATTCATTCTGAATATATGCCGATCAAAGACATTAAGCATATGAGATTCTTTTGTGAACACTTGTTTTTACAGCAATCCTCTGAAACATTTGATCAAATCTAAGTTTTTATGGTCCGACGTGACTGACATAAAAACGTTTTCTGCCACAGGACTGGTGTTGACAGGGACATCTCATCAGTCTCAAACCTGCTTTGAATGTTTAACAGACTGTGATATACACAGAAGTTCTAACACTCCCTGTGAAGCTCTGCACGTGTTTAAAACTTGCCCGATGGCAAGATAACCAGTTGCTTCTTCAGATCCTGCTGTTCAATCACATTTTTGAGAGGTTTAAGATGATTACGCTGGCGACAAAACTGATGAAAACGTTCTGCAGTGATTCACCTGTTTTGTCTTGTGTCCAAATTTTGACGTCTTCACAAATATGTTCTTTTATTTTTCGCTTGACAATCCTTCTGGATTTTATGAGTTTTCATTTCAATCTTGTTTGTAAAAACACAAACATTTTACACACATGCTTGACTCTTCAAGAGTTTTGATTGTTATTAAACGAATCAACCTTTCTTTACTCCTCACACTCATGTAGTGCTTTGCTGCTTGGTACCTAATGCAATGCAACATACATGAAGTGGTGAGACTCAAAATATACTCTTGGGCTTCGGGGTGGTGTAGCACCTTTTTGGGACCCCCTGGAAACCTACCCCACCTTACATTTTCACACATGAGCTAGAGCAAGTAGATGTCACTTTTCAAGCCTTGTGCTTGTAAACCAAAGAGCCTTTTTCCTGCCGCCATTGTTCTCTCAAAGTGTTACGCTGCCTGGGGCTGGGAAAACAGCATTTCCTCTTTTTTATGTATGCAGATACATGAGAAACAAGACAAATACATGGAATCTTGAAAGTGTTAACAGTTGTTGTTGTCAATGTAATACAAGACAAAGCAGTGAAACGTACAATTAAATATTTAGTAAATGTAGTTGTTTTTTAAGTAAAAGGCTTCACAATAAGTATCCTACATGATTCTATAACTCTTAAAAATTTGTTTGTCAGATCAGATCAGATCAGAAGTAGTAATAATAATACCTAATACGTGCAGAAGCATACTTATCAACAAAGCATAAGAACCCAGACAACAACAAAACACCACAACAACAAATCAGCCCATTAAAGGCACTATGTTGATCCCACAGGGACACTACCGGAAAAGTTAAAATAAAATATAAAATATAAAATATAATTTCCAGGGGCATGTTGGTTTATTCAGAAAATAAAACAGAACAAGCAGAATAAAACTGAGGCTGCTAGGAACTCATTAGCATACATCCATGTTCTCAACACAATGGCAAAGTGTTTCCAGTGAACTCAAATGATCACTGTTATTTTATAGCATGTTATTCAACAGCTCATCATTTCTCCTGCCAGGATGTTTTTTTTAGCAAACCGTCCACTGCATGAAAAGATCTTTCCATAGAGTGAATGAATTTGACAAGCTGGATAACTGAATGGATACACTGAGGTATCCTCTAGTCACACTCTGTCAGTGCTCTGTCATAGTCTCACCACCGAGTGGCAGTGCAGCCTTTTCTAATTGCAGAGGGATCACTGATGTTACATTTGGGTTTATAGTGACGCATTTATCATTATGTGCCAATCATTAGTCTAAAGTCTGTTTAAAGTAAAATACATTTTCCTCACATTCAGGGAAAATTCTGCACATTTCTCATCAGCTGAGGATCCAAGCATGATGATGTCACAGCCTGTGTTGTAAGAAATAGTCAGATTATTAACTGTTGTAAAAATAACAATACTACAGTGTAATGGTAGTCCATTACAAAAAGTCCACTATTTAAACTGATAGAGCACTACAAATGTCAGTGAAAATACTAAAGTATGAATAAAATGCTCTGAACGGTAAATGCTCTCATGAACTGTTCCCACCTAGAAATGTGAAAGTTGGAGAAATGTACAGATTCTGTGGTGTTCATAACTCTATAAACAAAACTGTCCTCAGAGGAAAGTTGGGTTCCTGTAACACTGTTTGAAGATAAAATGCTAAGCGAGAAGTTGTGGTGGGCCCGCAACAGTGAAACCACAACTCTCCTGGTAGCTTTTTAGCTCCAAACCAGGGGCCCATTTTTTTCTTTGAATAAAGTTTGTCTATTATTTAATTCAGAAAATATAGCATAGAATGTTTTCACTTCTTCAACTTTCAAATTTCCCTACCAAATCTACATACTGCACCTTTAATATGTAAGCACCATTTTCCTATTGTAACAGATGTTATAACTTAAATCTAAAATATATCAAGAATTTAAAAATCTTAACTTCAAAAGGAACTCTAAATGTAATTAAGTAAACGATACATTACTGAAGTTGAAATAGTGTCAAGGTAAATTGTACTTCAGTGTTTGAGTAAACAGATATAGTTATAGTTACTTTAAATCAAAATGAAGAGACCACCACTGTGATACCACCGCCCTGGATTACTGCTATTTCTCTATGAACTGCAATCTGCAAAATTCATTCTTGTTTTTCAACTGACTCTTAAACAGTTTGTTTTGCACAACTTTGCAGTCAAAGACAAAGACTCTAGCAGACACTACCTTCTTTGATGTGTAAAGAAAACCTCCTTATAACAAATTTAAAAAAAAAACATTTATTGCAGTGCTGTAGTAGTGAGTAGAATTTAAGGCGTTTTCTTCCACCAGACCCTCTTACAAGCCCATATAGGGAACACAAAAGCAGCCTGAGAGCATTTACGATGACCCGTCTGCAGTACGTGAGACAGCTATCAGCTCATCTCCACAGGCTCCGATCTGCTTATCCTACCAGCAGCAATAGTCTTTTAACAACCTCAATATCTGCATCAAAGCAGCACTGGATCTCTGCCTGACGCTTGCCATTTAAGGCAAGATGTGTCTTGTTCAAAGAAACTACTGCATGTCAAACAACGTCCTCGTCTCTGTGGTCTGTGGTGGAGAGTGAATGGGCAGCCAACATTTTGAAAACGACCTGTGGGGATCAAGGCCCTAACAATGCCTGTAAGCTCTTCTGACTGATAATACAGCGTGAATAGTCGCTCGCTGTGGCCACACAAGTGCAAATGAGGTATAATGTAGTGTGGCTAGAGTTGATTGATTGATTGATTGAATTAAATCTTTATTTCAAACTTATTCTTTTTCTCTCAATAGTATGACTCGGAAATGCAAAAAGAGGAAAGACTGACTTTGTAGGTACTTCAAGTTTAGAAAAAAGAGATAAACTAGACAGTTTTATACAAGAAAGAATGCCTATATAAATTGGAATTAGTTTTTGATACTCATCAAATATTTTTTCAAGTCAGGGTTAGTGGAAAACTCATGCAGCCTGTTGACAAGTTTGTGTCGAAACCCTAACCCTAAATCTAAAAAAAACAAACAGTATCTGTCAAAACACTGATGTCACAGACACAGTATATACATATCTTCACAATTACCCTAACACAGCCATGTTCAATTCCATTTATCAGTGCTCACACAAGGGAAAAAATAAGCAGTGTGTGTGTGTGTGTGTGGAGTCAGTGGACTCTGACCCTCCACGTTGGAACCAGCTCTGTAGGGTGGTAAGTCATTCTGTGGTATATTTACTACAATTAGAGGTTGCACAATTTACATTGTTTTTATGACTTAAACAAGGACCAGCACGGCCAATGAGCTTAGACTGTACATGATGTAGCGTGATGCGGTTTACTGGATCCATACTTCATATTTTTCCTATACAAATCAGCATGAAATAATTATATGTTGGCCAAAGCTCCTTGAAATATATCATTTAATATAGAATCCATCAGCAAAAATGGTCTTTACTTTACATTTAAGTATTTTTTTAAGGAACCTGCAGGGATAAATTCATAACTGCTGTGTCATGTTTGTACCATGTGTCTGTACCCACTTTTCCCATGGCTATTTGTGTGTGTGTGTTGAAATTGTGAAGGTGCAGTTTCGTGACAAGTATTAGCAAGCATAAAGGTGGGAACAATAGTCTGCCTCTGGATATAGTGGGAGACGAAACCGAAGCGCTAGGACATGTCAAGACCTGAGAGATGAGAGATGGAGCGAAAACAGTAAATTGCTTGTGGGGGAAAAAGCAGCACATGTCCCACACTAATTTGTGACCAGCAGAAGTGCCTTTGTTATTGTGCAGTTAGAGCTTTGAACTATCAGGGTGTCTTGTCATTACATTGTTTACGTTGAGATTGCTCATTTAATAAATATAGAACGACATACAGTATCTTGTGTTATTAGATATAAGGATGATTTATATACTGCAAAGAAGATTTTTTTCAGATTCACCCATTTATTTAGAAATGGCAAAAAGTTACACTTTACAACTTCACCACAAATATTAAAAAGAAAGTATATACATGTCAAGTGCAAAGGTTTGCACCTTTCAATAAATATTTTGTTGTGGGTATATACCCAGTTAAATCTGCTTTACAGTACAGTAGTATTTCACATATTTAAATTATCTGTCATGCTTCAAACAGAGGCAGACCAAACAAGGCCAGCATCTTGGTCAATGACGGAGCGTGAGGATGGAGGATGACTTAGTTGGCCTCGACGAAAGACTGGTAAAAGGACATGAGCTGGGCCTGCAGGTCCTGGGCGTAGGGGTTCAGCTTTTCCTTCAGGTCTTCAGCGTAGGGGGCCACCATCTGTTTAACCAGGTTTGCTCTCTGAACCAGCTCAAGCTGCACCATGTCTGTCATGGGGGCCACTCTATCCTGGAAGTCCTGCAGATGCTGGTCCACCTTCTGCTTCAGGTCATCAGTATAAGGCCCCAGCTGAGTCTGCAGCTCCTGCACACTCTGCTCCAGGCTGACCTTCAGCTCTTCTGTCTTCTGCATCAGGGTGGTCCTCAGGGCCTCTGAGTCAAGGGAGTCTGCATAGGGGGCCAGCTCCTGTTTGAGCTGCTCCACTCGCTCCTGGATCTTGGCCTTCATGTCTTCTGTGTAGGGCTCCAGCTTGTCCCTGACAGTACCCAGCTCCTGGGTCAGCACATTTCTCAGTACGTCAGCCTCCTTGGTGATCTTGGTGACCAGGTCTTGTGCTGCAGGGGGGATTCCCTCCTGAAGGGTGACGGCATACTTGCTGGCGATTTCAGCGCTCTCTGCAAGGCGGGCACTGAAGGAAAGTCAAAGTAATTATTAGACTATTAGCAGTTTATGTGATGACATACCAGTCTTCATCACTATGTAGCTAATAGTTTTGTGTCACACAACTTACTTGACTTCCTGTCCAAACTGCGATTTCCTAACCATCTGGAGGGTGTCATCAGCTGTCTGGGTGGCTGTGGCAATATAGTCCCAGAATGCATCAGTCATCACTTCCAGCCGTGGTTTGGGTGCATCAGCATAAAAGAGGTTGGCATTGCAGCCTGTTGGATGGACACAAAAAACACATTGGGAACAGTGCACATTTACAGTCTTTGAATCAGTTGATTGCTCTTAGTTGCAATTTAGTTAGATCAAAGGTACAAGCTTGCAACTTACCAGACAGAACTGCAACAGCTAGCACCAGGAACAACTTCATGACTATAGTTTGCTGAAAAAGAATAATGATCAAGTTAACTCTTGAGCTGCATTAAAAAAGTCAAACCACTTCTGTTATCTTCTAAAGCTAAGATTTGAAATGAAGTGAAGTGTAACTCTCACCTGCTTTAGGCTTGTGTATCTCTGAGCGTTCAGTGCGTTTGTGAGTAAGTCTGAGAGTGCTTCCATATATACTGAAGTCAGATGACAGTTGTAGTCAAGAGCCCAAAGTCAAGAGCCCAAAGTCCAGGAGTCACTGCCATGTTGTCATAATGGCTCTTTTCCTGTTTGTGTTATCATCACATGACAGTATAGGCTATGATTCAGACACACAGACATGTTTTTATGGAATTTCCTGAGGCTGGGTGGCTTTTAGGATTTTTCCAAAAAATAAACCAAACTTCCAACACAAGTGTAGCAGTGGATCTCCATTTAAAAGCATTTTTGATATAGCAATTAACTGTCCGCACAGTCCAGTGCTTACAGCCTGAAGATAACACCAGATAACCCCTGTCTGCCAACACCAATGGACTTTGTATTTAGGTCAAGCAATATGAATAAAGTAGCACGAGGCACTCAGATCTTTTATTATGGACAGCTCAGAAATATTGTCACATAATGTAGACTTTTGTCATAACATTCTTAGGAACATTGGGTCTTTGTAATATAGCATTGAGTACAGTCTTTTACCTGCTCTTTAGTAAAGCGTCTCGAGACAACATTTGTTGTGAATTAGCGCTATACAAACAAAGATTGATTGATTAATAAAATAAAATAAGATAAACAAATGTCAAAAGCAATAAACAGTAACAAAGTGAACATAAACTACAACATCAGCTAACATTTTACCCTTGCAAGTATTATTAAGCCTTCTGTAAAGCACTTCGTTTGCACAATAAATGAATTAATTATGATACCAAACATACCAACAAACAAAACAAAACAAAAAAGATTTTGTTGTCTGAGGACGCAGTCATTTATGTGATCAATATTAGTATTAGTATAAAGGCTATGGTCTAGACATGCCATGTTCATCAAGTTTCTTGAGATAACATTGGTTATGAATTGGTGCTATATCAATAAAGATTTAGCGATTGATTGAATGATTATATAAGTACAGGGTTATTCAACTGGTATCGACATAGACCAGTATTTCTTTGATCCAATTATATTATTGGAGTTTACACTGGAACACGCACTGAACGTCTGGGTTAGTTTCCGAGTAGCAATAGGATGGGAAAGGACTTCTCTATAAGAAGGTTGCATAAGTAACCACATACCAACAAACTGGTTATTTTGAAGTTTTGAAGTTTTGTTGTTAATGGTAGGTTTTTTTAACTTAACTTGAAAAAATAAATGTTTTTCAGCCATTTGGGATGTGGGTTGTTCATTCAAGAAGACAATGATACTGTCTAAAAATGATACTCTTAAAATACCCCATTTAAACATCTAATTTAGCGTTGAGCTTACTGTTATATTATTTACTGCTTGGGAATCGGTTTCTATGTTTACAATATTGTCACTGATTGAGTGTAACAAACTTGTTGAATATACTTTAGTGAATACAGATTTGTTGTTATTTAACTGATTGAACTTGACAATTTATGAATCCTGACTATTAGTTATATAACTCATCGAGTTTCTGATTTGTTACTGATTTTATAACAGTACTCCTGTCATGGTTCCACATTTGCATCAAGTAAAAAAAAGGTCAGCCGCTTCCTCCAATGTGTTTTATGTCATGTTACATTGAAAACTTCCTCTTCACAGTATTTTCATGACAGGGATTTTTTCTATCAAAATACTTCTAAACAAGAAAATTACACCTAAAATAAGTAGGATGAAAAATACTTCATGTTAATGTTCCAGTTTCACATCTCAGATAGTATCTTTTATTTAAAAGGAAAATTGGACCAAGTAAAATGTTCTCTTTAAAAGTGGTTTCAGGTAAGGGAAAAGGTGTGGACTGCAGCCACTTTGACCTCCAGAAGCTGACAGTGTACAGTAATAATCTAACCTTTGACCAAACTGTCACATAGGGATTTTGGAACAATGAGTAACTGTGACGTTAGCTGGCAAAATTTCAAGCTAATATAGACACTTAACACCCACTGGCTATCTAATCGATGCTGGACATCAAAGACATTATTGGCAAGACTTTTTGTCTGCATAGGCAAAGAGTTAACTGTGACAGCTTTGATAACAGGGCTGTGAGAACAGGGCTCATTTAAGGTCGGTGTTGTGATTCTTTCCAATCTGAAAATGAATAAATCACACAGAGAATATAGAAAGGCAATAAAGATGGCAGTCAAAATCATGCTTTCAAATAGAAATTGGTTGCTGCAATTTAATCAAAAATAAGATGCTGAAATTGGATTATCGATCAGAATGTACTTCCAGTTTGTACAGTCTAAGTCTGTGCTGCAAGGCAATAGATGTCAATGAGGAATGCAGGATGAGGTAAGGTGACAGCAGGGCAATAGCACCTGGACTTTGAAATCTGTAGTGTCCGTATCACTATATATACTGCAGAATCTCAGATACAGAGCACAAGCACTTGCAGAGTTATACTCGCCAAAGAGCCATGAAGGTCCTTGTTGTGTTTGCCCTTGCCGTTTTCACTGGTGAGTATGATGGCAGAATTACAATATTCTTTTAGCAAAGAGGAAAAACAACAGTTTGTATGCTAAAGGAAGTGGACTACAGGCCTTTCCGGAGGTTAAATATATGCTTGTATGAATGTATGACATGTTCTTATGTCCATCCAACAGGCTGTAACGCCAACCTTTTCTATGCTGATGAACCCAAGCCACAGCTGGAAGTCCTGACTGATGCATTCTGGGACTATGTTTCCAAAGCTACCCAGACAGCTGATGACACCCTCCAGATGATCAAGAAGTCTCAGTTTGGACAGGATGTGACGTAAGTCTTACAGACCCATTGGTGACATTATGATGTAGTATGGTTAAATGTAACTGATATGCAATCCACATAAAAATAACTCAAATGAAGACTTGCATTTATCTCACTCCACTTTTGTGTTTAGTGCTCGTCTCACAGATAGTGCTGATGCTGCTACAGTGTATGCTCAAAGAGTCCATGAGCAGCTTCCCCCTGTTGCCCAGGACATGATCGGCACAGTCACCATGGAGACCTATGCCCTCAGAACTCGTTTGGAGCAGGAGATGACCACTGTCAAGGAAAAGCTTGAGCCCTTAACTGAGGAGATGAAGGCCAAGATCCAAGAGCGAGTAGAGCAACTCAAACAGGAGCTGGCCACCTACACAGACACCATGGACTCAGAGGCCATGAGGACCACCCTGGTAAAGAAGACAGAGGAGCTAAAGGCCAGCCTGGAGCAAAGTGTGCAGGAGCTGCAGACTCAGCTGGGGCCTTACACTGATGACCTGAAGCAGAAGGTGGACCAGCACCTGCTGGTCTTCAAGGAGAGAGTGGCCCCCATGACAGAGCAGGTTCAGAGTGAGCTGGCTCAGAGAGCCCAGCAGGTGAGAGATATGGCCTCCCCCTACGTTGAAGAGCTGAGGGAAAAGCTGGATCCCTTGACCCAGGACGTCCAGACCCGTCTCAATGCCCTGTACGAGTCCTTTGTCAAAACCAACTAAGTAGTCAGAAGAGAAGGAAACTTCAACAAACAAGACAATATTCTCTGATCCAAAGCTCTATACCATATTTATATGAAAACACTAGCTTATCTATTTTGAAATTTGCACATTTAGATAATACAAATAAAAATAATTCATTATATACATATTAAGTGTTTTTATCTGTAACCACACAATGTGTTCTCTTCCTATATTATGGAAATAAAATCTAAGCAAAACTTAAACTTGAGAGTCTGTCATTTTATTTACAAGATCATGGTAAAGCTCACCTAATAATGTGGTATCATCCATGTTAATAAGCTTAGAAAGTATTCATATAATGTTCACTATCAAATTTTACACACTTTGAAGTATTATGTAGTTTTAAAATACTCAAATGGTTATAAAAACACCTTTTGTCAAACTGGATGCAACACCAACCCTTGAGAAGAGTAAGTGCAATCTGGTGAACAAAACAAGTAATTTCTTCAAAGAAATAGGAGCAGGTGTTGTCTCTGTCTAGCAGAGAGATATGCGAGGCTATGAAAATGCTACCAACACAGATTATAGTTCTTGGACATCTGGTTCATTCATTTCAGATACAACTTCAGAATTTGTTTTGCACAACTTTGTTCAGCCAAAGTTTCGTTTTGTAATGTGTAATGATTGATCAGTGGTTGCACACAGTGTGCAAGAAGTGTTGGACACAGACAGACATTTTTTTAAAAGTAACCAATGGGCCATCACACCCAATAGTTCCAGGAAGTATCTATGCAGGAGTCCCTTAAGGCCATTTAAAGAAGCAGCAATCATAACACTTGATAACATTGTAGCACTGTTGGGAAAATGGATGCCATTAATGGGAGCAGGAGCCACAATTTTTGAGTGTGCGTCTCGCTCATTTTGGAATTAAAAAGGGTTATAGACATAAATGTATTCCTCACCAGATGATTTAATGCACAGGATTGAAAAGACAGTGTTAGAAAGAATTCTGAGGCTTTGGTTATTAATTTGGATTAGAACAGGCTGTTGCATTCCTAAGTAATTGGTTAAATAAGTTTTTTCTTTTTGCAGATACCAATTTTATTAGAAAGGATAATTATTGGTGTATATAGCCCAACATTTTACTACCAAATGTAGGTATGTACAGTACATACAGGGGGAGGCCAGGTAACAGCAAAATACTGTAACTGAACTTTTGTATCTTTAGTTTCTGCCTCAATAAACTGCAGATTTTCACCACCTGAACATATACCCACTACCAAGTTGATATGCAGACTTACACTCACTTAAAAACCAAGTGGGTCCTTGTTGAGTTGGTCCATGCAGTTTTTTTGGTGAGTTTGATGTCCAAATAAGAATATTCTTTTAGCAAGGAAGAAAAAACAAATGCATGCCAAAGGAAGTGGACTACAGGCCTTGGTGAAGGCCAAATTTAGTATTTAAAACTTGGTTTAGGAACATAGACCACGCCTCAAACACAACCCATTTCCGTTTCATACTTATTTCACTCCTATTCCTCTGATGCTGATTTTGCATCCCTCCCCCCAAACCCATATGTGTTTCTTCACTTCTCTCTTTGTCTAAATACATGAACAAAGGGTGTCCATACAACAACAACGAAGAAACAGCTCCCTCACCCAGAGTCTCGACCCCTCTGGTTTCCTCTCCTCGTACCTACATTGGCTGACACAAATCCATAGTCCTTCTACTATTCAGCTCCCGAATCTTACTTTCATCCATTCATCCTTCTACCATTAACTTCATCCCACATCTCTAGACCCTCACCTGCATCCCTTTGTCTCTCAACCCTTACCCCCACCTCTTCATCCCCCAACTCTGACCCTCCCTACCTTCATCCCTCAACCCTATTCATCCATAGTTAACCCTGGAGTGCTACAAGGTTCAGGGCTTGGACCGATTCTCTTTACATTATATATGCTTCCTTTGAGTAATATTATGAAATATTATGATATTATAAATTTTCATTGTTATGCAGATGATACTCAGCTATATGTATCAATGAAGCCTGATGACACCAATCAGTTATGTAGAGCAGAAGGATGCTTAACTCAGTTAAGATAGAAGTTATTGTGCTTGGCCCTAAAAACCTCAGAGAGACTTTTTCTAATGATATAACTGTTCGTAATGGCATCAGCCGGGCATCTAGCACTACTGTTAGAAATCTATTTTATCTCCTATAAAACAAATTTCAAGGACAGCCTATTTTCTCCTTTGTAATATATCTCAAATCAGGCAGATCCTGTCCCAAAATGATGCAGAAATACTAGTTCATGCATTTGTTACCTCCAGGTTGGATTATTGTAATTCTCTTCTATCTGGCTGCCCTTGTAAATCTCTTAAGGCTCTTCAACTAGTCCAAAACACTGCAGCTCATACACTGACTAGAACTAGGAAAAGGGACCACATTACTCCTGTATTGGCTTCTCTGCACTGGCTCCCTATTAAATCTAGAATATAATTAAAAATCCTTCTTCTCACTTACAAAGCCCTTAGTGGTCAGACAGACACCATCTCATCTGAAAGAGCTAGTAGTGCCGTATCATCCTTTGAGAACACTACGCTCCCAGAATGTGGGACTGCTCGTGGTACCTATAGTCTCTAAATGTACTATGGGAGGTAGAGCCTTCTGTTATAAGGCCCCTCTCCTTTGGAATCATCAACCAGTCAGACACACTCTGTACTTCAAGAATAGACTTAAAATGTTATTCTTTGATAAATCTTATAGTCAGGGCTGGTGCAGGTATGGACCAGCTCCTAGTTATGCTGCTATAGGCTTAGACTACTGGGGGAGCTGGCTCCTTGAGCTCTTATCTCTCCCTCTCTGTGCATTCACAAAACATTACTGCATGTTGCTATCTGTAAATCTTAGTAACTGACCACATATTTTACTGGGAGCTCCTGAGCTCTCATGTCTTGAAGGTTCCTCTGCGTCACTGTGGCTCTCCAGTCGACAGGGGTCCCCCAACCTTCAGAGAGGTGATCTGGCACTACTGCCACCAATGTCCCTGACGCCCAGCCACCACAATCGGGCTGTGTCATCCCCACAACCACCACCGTCCTCATTCATGCGCGGGATTGGAACAGTGTAATGGAGCTGTAGACTCAGCCGGGGCAAAGCCCTGTATGAGTCAAAACAAACCAACAGAAAGAAACTGCACCAAACAAAACAATATTATTTGATCCAAATATCTATCCATGTTTGTTTATTACAACCTACAACACTAGCTCATCTTGTTTGAAATTTGCACATTTAGATAAAAATAATAATTAATTATTTACAGATATCTGGTACATTTATTTCAGGTTAAACTTCAGGATTTGTTTTGTACTTTGAACATCAATAAATCACACAAGCAAAGTTTCCAAATAAGTAAGAACACTATATGTGAAATGTAATGTGTAACGATTGATCAGTGATTGCACTCAGTGTACAAGAAGATTGGGACACAGACAGCAAATAAAAAACTTTTTTTTTAAAAAGCTTCAAATATCACAAGTTTTTTTTTTAAACGGACACACACCAGATATTTAAGGCTGCATCATTTACAGAAAAATATGAGTAAAATCCTGGACTGATTAGGTTTCTTTTACCGTGGCCATACCATTTTGGCTGGAAACTTATTTTAAATTCATTATGAGGTCATTGAAAGGTTTTTATCGAATTCTTATATTTTTTGTTAATACCATTTAAAAAAAAAGTTTTATAATGAATGAAGTAGTTTCTTAGTTATTGTGTGTCTTCCTGTTTAACTCATAAAATGCTATGTAATTTATAGCTTGGTTTTTGATTTTAAGTAAAGCACAATGTAGATTTCATAAGTGATTAACAGATACACTTAATATTCTGTTCTGTTATAAGTCTGCAGAAAAGGGTTAATGCATGAATGTACAGTTTTGGTTTGTGCGTGTGTGCTGCATGGCAAAAGAGGCCAGTGATTAGGGCAGGGTGAAGCCAGGTGACAACAAGGCACTGGCATCTGGACTTTGGGATGGACGCACGCTGTGTGAGTGGCTGATTCCCACCACCAGAGCACAAGCACTGCAAAGTGGACTTCCAGAGATACACTTGCCTAAGAGCCATGAAGGTCCTTGTGGTGCTCGTCTTTGCCTTTTTCACTGGTGAGTATGACGAAAACAAGAAAATCTGTCGGTATGCTAATTAACTACAGGCTCTGCTGGGGAGTAGTTATTAACTATTATAAATGTCATTATATAATATGTAATTGTTTTCCTCAAACAGGTTGTAATGCCGAACTCGATGCTCATAAACCAAAATCAAAGCTGGATTTAATGGATAAAGCATTCTGGGAATATGTTTCTAATACCTTCTGGACAGCATCGGCAGCATATGGTCACTTCAGGCAGACTGAGTTTGGTGTGGTTGTGAGGTAGGTTGTACACAAACACTGGTGAAGTGCTTCTGATTTAGAACAGATGGAAATTACTGAAATGCAACCTAACTAACAAAAACAAAAAATGATGACTAACCAAGGAACATCTCATGTTTCAGAGATTATTTTAAAGAGGGTGCCAAAGTTGCCGAAATATATGCTACAAGAGTCTGGGAGCAGGTTCCATCAGATACCATAGACAACATCAATAGTCTTCTTCGCGAGTTGGCAAGCCAATTGGAGGAAAAAGGGATAGCTGTCAAAAAAAAACTACTTGAGCCTTTAGTTGAGGAGGCGGCACCTGTGGCAGAGAAGGTTGCAAGCAGGCTGCTTCAATGCGCTGAAGAGTTGAGCAACATGGCCTCCCCCCACATTGAAAACCTGAGGGAAAACCTGGAGCCCTTGGCCCAAGGCGTCCAAGGAAAACTCACAGACCTGTACAATCGCCTTTCAAAAGCAGCTAAATAAACCACAACCTGATATGGAACAGAGAGATAGTGCCTCAGCAAAACTGGAGGGCTTGTCTGTAACCAAACACTGTGTCTTTTCAATATAACGAAAATAAATGAAAAGCAAAATGAACATGAACATGAGTCTATTACATTATTATTATTTTTTAAAGATTTATTTTTGGGCCTTCAATTGAGAGATAGGACAGTGGATAGAGTTGGAAATCAGGGAGGGAGAGAGTGGGGAACGACATGCGGGAAAGGAGCCACAGGCTGGATTTGAACCCGGGCCGCCCACCTGGAAGACTACAGCCTCCATACATGGGTTGCGCGCACTAACCACTGCGCCACCAGCGCCCCCAAGTCTGTTATATTATTAAAAAAGTCCCGGTAAAATTTGGAACAGCGGTTGGAAAAGTTCTGAGACCTGGACTAAACTTTTTCCTCCCTGTTACCTCTCATGCGTAGAACCTATTTTTGAGCTGCCATAGCCTGGGAGAAGCTTCCCCCTAAAGTCCACTTAAGCTTACTCACAGAGATGAGCAGGTGATAGAATGCCAAAGTAAACAGCTGAAGAGATAAAAAAAACAAAAAAAAAACACACACACACACACACACACACACACACACCATTACCTCAGGCTGTCATGTCCAACAAAAAACAATTTTTCCATCCATGTCTCCAAACTGTGCAAAGGCCCTGGTCTTCACCATGATGGTACCTGGATCAACACTGACCCTTGGCTCATCTGATTTGTTTCTCCCTATACTCTCTCTTCCGAGTGTTTCCTGTCCCTTCAGCTGGACTGAGATTAACAGGATGGTCATAAAATAAACTTGTCTTTATCGTTAATGATGCATTTAGAAACCCGCAACAACAACAACAACAGTGAGAGGAATTAGTGCTTTCTAGTGAACACATAAAGTCCATTTATAAAGAAATTATACAAGAGAGGTTTTGGGTCCAGAGAGGTTTAGGGTCTTCTGGATCTGGACCTCGAATACTTATCTAAACTTGTACTGACTGTCCAAACCTCATACTTAAAACCAAAGAGAGCTGAGAGTTCACTATTAAGCCTCTTTTGCAGTGGTACGTCTTGCCTGAGGAACTCTCCTGCTTTATTTCACTCACACAGTATGAAACATGCTTTTATTGCCTCAGGGTTGGACTACTCTAATAGTTATCTTATCAGGTATCCAGCGATAAGCTCCAAATAGATAAGTTATAGCTATAGAGATAAGTTTGGCAGAAAGACTAATTTAAAAAAAAAACTAAAAAAGAGAGTACATTATTTGTAAGTTCTTGACCAAACACAGACTTAGTTTTTGCTTTACGGTTGACTTCAAAGAGTTACTGAATACTTTCAATCACATCAAGGACTGGCTTAGTTGTTATTATGAACTGTTGAACCTCCTGACTTTTTCCACCTCATACTGTAAACAAAAGGGGACTTATATTATTGTGATTCTTATAGTTTGAGTGGGGGTTTCTTATTTATTTGTTGTTTGTCAATCAACAATTTTTCTCTTAAGTTGTCTCTTTTATCATTCCAAATGGATTTCCATTTTTCACATACACTGATGTATATTTCATTATTCAGTATTTTTTTTGTTACACTTTTGCTTGTTTTCATAGGTTACACACACAAAAAAAGGTATAATTACACATTATTATCATGAAGCTGCAGAAGTGGGTTATGTACTTGGTATGAATGCACATTCACAATATGTACAGTGTGGGCCTGAGTGAGTGCTGCATGGCACAAGATGCCAGTGAGGAGAGCAGAGGTCAAGTGACAGCAAGACACTGGCACCTGGACTTTGGGATCTTGACTGACTGGCATACTATAAAGCCAAATAATCTCTTCATTGAAGCACAAGCGCTGCCAAGTGGACCTGCAGAGGTATACTCGCCGAAGAGCCATGAAGGTCCTAGTTGTGCTCGTCCTTGCTGTTTTCACTGGTGAGTATGATGGGAAAACATCATTTTCCTTTTTCTTAACAGGAGTGTATAAATAGCTTAACATTTAAACTGTTCTTATCTTCCCACAAAAGGCTGTAATGCCAACCTCTTCTCTGCTGATGAACCCAAGTCAAAGCTGGATGAGTTGACTGATGCATTCTGGGGCTCAGTTAACAAAGCCAGGCGGACAGCTGATGACACTTTGGATAAGTTCATGCAGACAGAGATTGGGCAGAACGTGGGGTAAGTGGAACAAAAGCTTTGGTGATATATTCATTGCATAGTATAGGAAGTTGCTGAGGTCCTTTCATTTAATTCTCACAAAACTGGAATTTGAGATTAACCTTTATTTCTTTGTTCATTTTCATGTTTAGTGCCCGTCTAGCAGAAGGTGCTCATGCGGCTTCTACTTATGCTGAAATAGCATGGGATCAACTTCCCACTACAGTCAAGGACTCAATGGGCAGTGTCGGCATGTTGCTCTACGGCATTTCAGTACAAGCAGATGAGGGGTTGACAACTTTCAAGAAAAAGATTGAGCCCTTTGTTGAGAGGGTGGCGCCTGTAGCAGAGAAGGTCCAAAGCTTGCTGACTCAGAGAGCCGAGCAGGTTGCAGAAGTGGCCTCTCCCTACGTTGATAAGCTGATAGAAAAGCTAGACCCCATGACTCAGGACGTCCAGACTCGTCTCACCAACCTGTTTGATTCTTTTGACAAAACCAACTAAGTCAACCTCGACCTGATGCAGAACAGAGAATGTGCAATAACAGTATTCTGTGATCCCAAGGCTCTATACATGTTGTTTACAGAATAATAACACCAGTTCATTTGTTTCAAAGTTGTAGTGCTTGTCTGTAACCACTCACTGTGTTCTTAACTTCTTTCTATATAATAGACATAAGTTAAAAGCAAAACGAACTTCAGTGTCTGTTGTGTGTTTTTTTTTTTTTTTTTTTACAAAGTCCTGGTTAAGTCTTCAAAAGGTCTGGGACCTAAAGGACTAATTTCCTCTACACATCTGCAGTGTTTCTATGTTTATGGCACCCACAGCTCACATGAATGACAGCACAGCACAGCACAAACAAGCAAACAAACAAAACACACAAATCATATGTCAACATCCAAAGTCCAATCAAAGGGCACTGGGTGAGTGACGCTTGTAAGCCATAACACATGATGTATGACAGATCACAAATAAATAATGCACAAAATTCTATTATGTATATATTATCCTCCCTTGGTACCCTGTCAAACAACATGTCTGTAACCTGACTGCTTTGTTTCACTCACAAATTATTATAAATGCTATTATTGCCTCAGGGTTGGACTACTGTAATAGTCTTTTAACAGGTATTAATCACGCAATAAGCTCCAAATAGAGTTAATTTCTGCAGGAAGACGAATAAAGAAAAACAAAAAAAGATGACTTTACATGACATTACAAAGACTGCCTGTTTCCTTTACAGTTGATTTAAAGGAGTTACTGAATAAATTCAATCACTTCAAGGAATGGCTAAGTTGCTATTATGAACTGTTAGACTATAGAAATATAAACATGGGTGCCAAATTGGCTGCAATGTATGCTGATACAGCCTGGGACCAGCATCCCCCTAAAGCCAAAGATACAATCACCCCCAATTCACACATACTCCGTGCGCGCCGCGGTCCGTCAGCGCTGCACACTACGATTTACTTAGCTGCCACTCTAGTCAATCATTGTGTTCACACAGGGCGCGCTGCGGTAGCAGAGCAGGGAAGAGATATGGCCTCACCATACAGTACGCTGATAAGTTATTTACTACGGGTGTAACCGGTTAGTAAATCATAACCGTTTAGGAAAAATCTGTAAACGAAGGGTTAAGGTATTTAAATAACCAAAAATAACGCATACTATTTATTTAGAGATGAATAAAGCTACAAATGTTCCACTTTGACAACGTTACTGCGCTCACAAATGCGTGTGATAAATGTTGGATAACTGACCACCGGGCATTACGTTATGTAACAAGTAAGTTTCACTTTTGACTTGCGATGGCAGCCAAGACTACTCAGCGAAGTGTGGCGTGGAAGTTTTTTTGAAAAAAATGAGAAAGGAGTGTACATTTGACTTGTACATGGTGTACATTTGACTTAGTGATCGGGGGCCTGAGTCCTTCTGATCGAGGCTCAGCCCGGTGTGAGGCCGGTAACGGTAGTCGGGTTGTTTGGGAATGCAGCCCAAAGCGGGTGGTAAACTCCATCTAAGGCTAAATACTGTAATAAGTACCTTAAGGGAAAGTTGAAAAGAACTTTGAAGAGAGAGTTCAAGAGGGCGTGAAACCGTTGAGAGGTAAATGGGTGGGGTCCGCGCAGTCTGCCCGGGGGATTCAACTCGTTTTTACAAATTCTATGGCAAGTTTTCTGTTTTCTGTGTTACTTATATAGCCTACTTTATAAAGCACAATTGTATCTGTCTGATAACTTTGAGTGGCGGCAGTGATGCGGAGGAATCTTTCTGAAAAGCGGCCGCACCCTCCATTGGTTGTATAGCGCGACTGCAGTCCACTTCTTTTTTTCTTTTTTTTTTTTTACTTATGAGGACTACTGCACAAACACTTCCTGGATCTATTGCCAGTGACGGCCCCTTGGTTATTTCAGTAATTAAGCATGTGGACTTTGAAATCACTACTTTTTGTCTCACAATAAAAGCCTCAGTATCTCACCACCTGAACACAAGCATAAATAAGTGGACTTGAAGAAACACTAGCTTGGAGCCATGAGGGTCCTTGTTGTGCTCGTCCTTATTGTTTTCACTGGTGAGTTTGACAGGAAATCTCCATTGTTCTTTGAAGGATCATAAAACATTTATACTGGTATGCTCATGAAAATGGACTGCAAGCCTGCTGAGTGGTAAAAATGTAATATATTTCAAATGTTCATCCTTTGTTCAACAGGCTGTAATGGCAACCTCTTGTATGCTGATAAATCCAAATCAAAGATGGATGGGCTGATTGATGCATACTGGGACTATGTTAGAAACACTGTTCGTTTTGTGAAAGAAAGCTTTGAGGTGATCGAGCAGACTGAGTTTGGAAAGGATTTGAGGTAGGCCTTACAGGACTATGGGTGACATCCTTGTGATTTAGTATTGGTGGAAATAACTGACATGCAAACTCTTATTAAGAACTGATATAAAAACTTAACTTTATCTCTCTGTTCACTCTAATGTTTAGTGGCTGTCTAGGAGAGGGGGCCAAATTGGCTGAGATTTATGCTGACACAGCCTGGGACCAGCTTTCCCCTGAAACAAAGGATAAGTTCACCGCAATCATCATAGTTGCTGGTGAAATTGGCAGCCAGGTTCAATTGGGGATGTACACTGTGAAGAAACAACTTGAGTCTACAGTTGAGAAGATGGCTCCCTTAGCAGAGCAGGTCACGATCACACTGACTGCAAGAGCTGAGCAGCTGACAGATATGGCCTCCCCCTACGCTGAAAGGCTGAAAGAAAAGCTGGAGCCTGTGATCCACAACATGAAAACTCATCTGAACGCCCTATACCAGTCTACTGTCAAAACCAACTAAGTCAACCTCCTTCTGAGGCAGGACTGAAAGAAACGGCATCAAACGGTATTCTCTGATTCCAAAATGTATCCTTGCAGGTTACATCAAAGTACAGCAAATCTATTTTGAAGGCTGCACATATCTTTGGATTTATTTGAAGTAAGAAAAAGCTGATAAATGATACATATTGATACATATTTCACAATCTTGTGAAAAAAGTAAAAGCAAAAAAAACTTCCTGGTTAACTTCAAAACGTGTTGGTAAAGTCTAAGGACGCCCATTTGTGGTTCTTTTTGCAAAGTAAGGAAAACAACAACATGATATATTTGTAATTTATCTGTAAAAGAAATAATAAGTGTAATTTGAATAAAGAAAATAAAAAAAAAATATCTGACCAGTTTCTAACACATTCATAATAAAGTAGTTTGAGTCATGTAAATCAGCTTAATACATGTATATGATTTATTTAGCCATTCAAAACACTTCTAACAATTCTTCTTTTAACCACCTCAAAACACAATTTTAAAACTATTTGTAGGTAATGAATCAACCAGAATGTAAAGGAGTAAACTGTCATCTGGTGAACATATGAAGTCACTTCTTTGTACAAATTCATGCAAAGATTTTGGCATCAAAGTGGCCATCTATTTTCCAAAACATGGTTTTCAATATTTAAAGTTATGAGTAAGCAAGACATTTCCTGTGTTGATTACATTCAAAAGTTGATGGAAAATTAAGCCTTTCTTGTTATTCAATGTCTAGCTGCAAAATCTCGCCCCCCCCCCGCCACGCCCCTGCAGGATCCAGTTGTGGGTCTTGTACAAGACATGTTCAGGTTTGTCTCTGCAAGTCTGGAAGTTCAAAAAAACATCCTGCTTCCACCTTGTTTTTCTTTTCTTTCTTTCCCTTTTGTGCCTCCATCCCCGCTGCCAGATCGCTCCCACGCTACCTTACCCAGTGGCAAACAACATTCCTCTGTTCTGCCCCCAGCTGTCACGGACTGTACTCATTTGTTAACCCTCCCAGTACACCCACAACTCAGATGTCCTAATGTGTCTAAAGGTTATTGGTTATTATTTAGAAAATCTGCAAAGTTAGAGGTTGTAATGCCTCACCATATTGTTCAAACATACTGTACTTACTGGGTGTGACTTTTTTAGTTTGTACATTTGTACCTACAGCTGTTAAGAAATGTATTTGGGGTTATGAATACAACCCCAAATACTTATTCAATATTTTTTTGAGTAAATAAAGTACAAATATTTCTTCCTCTTGGGGTGTCACTACAACTTTAAGAAATGTTTTGAGTCTCAGAATTTTGGATATGTCTACCAAATGTCATCCATCCAGGTGAAACTTTCTATTGGTAACATTGTTAGGGGGCGCTACTAAGCTCATATGACCCACCTTTAAAATGATTCAAGACAGGGGAAGATGTGTGGCACACTAAGTAATTTGTACTGTAGAGGAGATCAGTGCTCATGCTGCTTTGATGTTTGGAGTATGTGTGCAAAAAAGGTTTAATATCATATAGCGTTCTGGTGAAATCGTAGATTTAGAGAAGACGTGTTAAAAATGTTGAATTTGGGGAGGTAGGATTGCCTGACAAGAGGTGTTTTCCCCCACTTTTTATGGAGTTACATAACATTGGGTTAACCACTTGTATTGTGTCCCCGTATGAACCAATCAAGTTAATCTAATCTCATCAGCTGTAAAAAAACAAACAAAAAAAAAACATACTGAAGCAGATAAGTTAAAGGACTAGTTCTACATGAGTTAGATTGGTACAAAAAAACATGAAAAAGTCAAGTAGTTATTCTACAGAGGGTTATGTAGTCGATTTTCCTAAGCGTTATTCAGAGGTGCAGTAGACATATACATATTTTTTTTTTTTAACTTTTTGTATGTTGGCCAGGACAGCTGTTTGCTCCTGCTTCTACTATTTATGCTTGGCCAAGCAAACATACTCCTCACTCTGCCATCATTGAGTAATATGCATGAAAGGTCTACCGATCACATTTTCTAATGCTGCACACGGGAAATAAGCTACAGTCATTTGATTTAACATGACACTGATTTAAAAGAAAACTCAATGAAGTGGAGGACACATGCAGCCACTGAACCCCAATATCTGCATAGGCTGTCCTTCTTGGCTTCAGCCCTTGTCATAGTACAATTCCCCTACAGCGCCATAACAAACCTCCGCAGCAACTGCACCTTAAGACATTCATACTAATTCTGCAACAGCTTCATATTGATGTCCCATCATCACATTGCGCACAGCATAGCGGGAGCTCCTCATACACACACAATCAGACAGGCACACACACAAACAGTGCTGCACTCCCCTTCCGGCTCCACCGATCCTGTCTTGCCCCTGCAATCCTGTAACGCCTCTGTAACTATCACAAAAAGTGGCATGGGGGGGGGGGGGGTCACTTTGTCCCCCTTTACACCTCAGCAACATTCATATTGAAGGTGAAACATCACAGGGTCGTAAACATCACACCTTGAAGCGGCAGTGTGAATAGGACTTTTGTCATCAAAGGAGACCTCCACCATTAAGTGCTTCTTACATAAAAGCCAGCAAAAGTCGATCTCAGCATTTTCCCTTTATCAGCACGCATTCCCATCAGACCATCCCATTCTGACTCAGAATCAGATGATGGGGGGGATATAACACTTCATTCTGAACTTTACCATCCAGTTCAACAACTTCTCACCCACAGCTGTTAACTGCAGTGCCCCTGCTGAGTCGTCTAAACACATGTTTGCATGTTTGAAAGGATGAGATCATCCAGACTTCCCCAAAAACACAATTAGTCATTGTCATTTTCAGACAGAGGTTACTTTTGTTCATACAAATGCCCTCAAAAACACCCTTGCCTGAGAATGAATGTTTGACATTGCGTCTGTTGATGTGGAGCAAAAGGAGAAGCAGCTATGTGTTAGATTGCAGTGTCAGATGTTTTACTGTATTACCTCATGCTCTCTCGTCTATTTCACTTCTCTCTCTCTGAACTTGTAATCCTGGTGGTTCAGCAAAGGACATTGTGCACTGGTTTGCCTGTTCTGGTTTGAGACCTTTGTGGTTGAAGTTTAGTCACTGTGGTCCAGACCTCTGCAAAACACAAGCACAGAACAACTTGTTTATGTCTGCAATCACCAATACCAGAAATACATTTTAGTAGCTTTTGTAGCAAGAAGTTGAAGCTGAAAAGCTGAAATAAAATAGATAAAAGCTCATGAATATGTTCCAAACTAAATAGTACAATTATGTAACAATGTTCTACGTAATGATGGGATGAAATCACTGGTCCAGATATTGTATGTTTGACCTGTACTCGTCTTGTTATCTAGCTGAACACACACCTCCGGAAGTGATACACACAACTTACACCGTAGTGGAAAAGTGGAGCCAAAGGTTTTTTCTTTTCTTTTCAAGAAGAGTAAAATACAAATCCTGAATTTTGTGACAGTGTTACTTGATTACCATTTAAACCTTTGTGTTTATTAATCGACTTTTGCAGTGTTTCAGTAGTGTCACAATCTCTCTGCACACAGATGGCCTCTTATTTTGGTTATCACACGCTCATGTTATCATGTTCTCACCCTTATTACTTGACCAAGCCAGCCCGTTTAAACTTTGTTCCTGTGTAAACTTGGGTTTCTGTAAAAAATAACACAACAGAGCAAATGACACCAAAGGGGCCAAGTCCTAAAGGGCAAAAGTCATTACACATGGGCACTGAGGTGTCAGAGTTGGACTTTACAGAGGACAAGTTATGGCTTGTAGGATATAACCAGTTTCAGTTGCAATTACAGTTATGTACAGTTATGAATTAAAATAGTAATAAATTACAAAAGAGTTATGCAATGTTTTCCCCTTCTTTCAATACCAGCCTCTATCAAGTGGCCAAATGGCTGTTGATGATAGCCTAAATGTCTAAATGTATAAATGATTGACATATGAGAGCATTAGTGAGCAATCGAACACCTTTGCTATTTTTATTTTAAAAATATTTTTGTACTTACGGATGCATTAAAGATGGGCTGGGGAAAAAATATCGTGAAGTTCTAAGTTTTGTATAGAAATGCAGGAGTGAGAGGCTATTTTACATTTATATGTAAGCCTATACCTAGAACTTTTTACCTTAACCAAGGTTTGGAATTGAATTCACAATATTTTCATTGGCATGGTTATTTTACTGCCAATGCAACAACAATCTCTGTTCACTTTAATTATAACTTGACAAAACAGTTCAACGTGATGGGGGGGGGGGGTGGCAAGTGTGCACATGTGTCAATTGGGAAATAAATGCTCCAGTACTTTGTTTAACAACTGAAAAACATGGTTGCTCAGTAAATGTTGGTAAACAATTTTGCTTTGTGGAGAATGTCTTCTTAGAAATCGCTGGTTTGTGTCAAAGCAAATACTAAAAAACAAAAAACAAACATTCATCATTGTTTTTCTGCAGTTCCTGTTCTCCCCAAGCACTTCTTCAAATAATAAAAGTCTTTATGTTCTCAGTACCTTTTAATACCTGTTATCCTTCTTTTGTACAGGGCTTGCTGTACTTGGGTGTCCCCAGGCCTGAACTTGCCCATCTCGTAATGCTGACACATTATTTGTACTTCAGGCACTAACAGGTAATTGATAGTACAGCAAGTAAATTACACAGAAAATGCAGTGTGGTGCAAAGGATCTGCTTGCAAGAAACGTCACAAATCCTAACTTCATTCTTTAAACAAAGACATGGGAACTTGAAGGCAAGGGGGTATGGTGTGTTTGGGGGTTGTGTGTCTGAATAGGTGCATAGGTGGGGTGTCAGCAGTCAGCACTTACAGACCTTTAGGATTGAAATGCAGGAGTGAAAGGCTATTTTACATTCATATGCCAGTGGAATTACTCTATTCAGATGAGGGTGCTTGATTATAATGATAAGAGAAAAACCTCATGCATCTGATAGCCTTCAATATTTGACTCTGAAGTATATAGTTTAAGAACATTTACTCTTGTGTTGTATAATAGTAGTTTAATATGGCCCCTAATACCTTTGCTCACTTTTTACTACATTTCATGTGTGTTTTATCTTTACTTCAACTCTTTTTAATGGACAACCACAGCACATTTCCAGATGCTGGTTTACAAAACAAAATATTTCAGAAACAAAAAAATAATAAAAATCTTCATTTCGAGGCCCTTTCCTTTGGTGGAGTGATATATATTGTTTTTCTCATCCTGCTTTCTTTAATCGGTCAAATTTATCATTAATCGAGAATCTTTGCCATTAATAATTATCTAAAATGGCTGTTTCTGCAGCATGCTGTGACTCACTTAACAAACCTACCCCCAGCAGTAATATGAGGTATTAAAAGTTACTCGTAGAACTAGTCAATAGTAATGCTTAGTGTCTTTTTTTTTTTTGCTTTTGCAGACCTTGTGGAGGCATAAATAATAATTTCAGACTGTTTCATATCCATAGAAACTCCACATAGGAGCTTCTCTGTTGCCATTCCCTTTTTTTTCCTCCTCTGAGAAGAAAATGTTAGAAAATAGGCTAGTGCAGTGGTTCTCAAACTTTTTAGACTGCGTACCACCTCCGAAAATATTTGGCTCTCCAAGTACCACCATTATGGCAGACATTAAAAGACACTGTAGGCCTATTTCAACACACATTTAACGCAAGAGGCAAATTAATTCATAAAAAGAATATTATTTAATATTAACTGTTGGCAGCCACACTGTAGGCCTACTAAGGGCTAGCGCAATAACTGGCACTTAAACTAACACAACTCTGACATTTGACCAAATCAAAAAAAAGGGCAGAACAATAAAAATGACAACTTTATACCAACAACCTGTTTTAGAATATTTAATCTCCAGTGTTTCACACACAAACACGACACCTGGGCCCATGTATATTTCCGATTACCTGTTCTTATTTAATTTTTTATTTATTCATAAAATTGCTGCGTGCCTGAGAGAGCGAGAGGTAGGGGGGGGGGGGGGGGGCGCGTGAGAGAGAGTGCAGGCGCGCGCTCCGCAGGCTCTGTGCAGCCAGAGCTTCTGTATTATAAGTCTCTGCGTTCAACATAGCAAAACTGCCTGTTTAAAAATAAAATCCCTCTCGACTCCTGCGGAGTGTTAAGACAGCAAAAGAGAGCAGAATCACATCAGCTTTAGAGCTACAGAGAGAGAGATAGAGGGAGGGGGAGCGATAAGTTCCACTGTCCGTACATGCATCACAACGGGAAGCATCTCCATAAAATGTACAGCTGCTTGCTGCCGATTGTGTACTGAACTCCAATAAATAACAGAATATCTGTTAATGTAGGCCTACAGCTGCTTGCTGTTGTTTCAGGACTGAAATATAACAGAATATCAAGGGGAACTTTTCAAAACGTGAGGTGTACTCCTGTTGTTGTTTATGTCTGTGCGCGCGAGCATACATTGAGCAGATTAAAGTGGTTTGTTGCAAAAACCAGATTAATTTAGAGGAGAAAACACATTTGATATTAATACAACCCAATAGATACAAGACAGATAAGAGTATGACAAAAAAAAATTGGCGTTTTATGCTGAACGTTTTCTTTTTAATATATATATTGTGGAGATTCCTTTGCGTCCCACCACAGGGAGTCCGCGTACCACCGGTGGTACGCGTACCATAGTTTGAGAACCACTGGGCTAGTGGCCTTGCAGTAGCTTCAAGTCTTGGTTGAATGTTTAATATATATGTTAGGTCATTTAAGCTAACTGTTGCTAATTGTGTTGGCTTTATTTTCATCTTCCAGAAACATAAAAGAAGAGAAATGGTGGCCTAGCAGAGGCTTTCATTTTCTGGTTGAGTGTTACATTTAAGTAACTGAAGCTAAAATATTTTATAGGCTCAATTTCCATCTCTCAGCAACATAAAAAAAAAGCGAATTAGGAGCCTTGTAGGTAATATTTTTTTGCTGAGTGAGTTAAAGGCCTACATTTTAAGTAGCCTAACTTAAGCTAAAAAATATTGTATTGGCACTATTTTTTATCTCTCAGAAACCCAAGGAAAGCACAAAGGTAGGCTTTTAGTAAAGCTTCTGACACGCTGAAGGTTCGCTTTGTCAGCTGTGTTAAAAATATAACAGCAGAGACGTTTTCATCATGACTTTGTACATCCAACTTTTACCCCGTTATTCTTGTGACAGACTGGTTGCCCAATCACCCTTTTGAGACGATACAAACCTGTGAGAACTTCGGACGCGGTGTTGGTGGCATGTTGCGTGGAAGAAAACAGGAATCAAATTATCTCATGCGCGTGAACGATCCCTCCCCCTCCTCCCGGAGCGACACGCGCATCAGCAGCGGTCTCCTGGGAGTGTATAAATACCCTCAGATACTGTGTAGAGAGCACGGAGGAAACTCAACCTCACAGGTGAGTGGAAGCAAGGAGGACACAAGTCAACGTTGCTATTACAATACTTCTCAGTTACAATGAAAGTTTTGTTTAGTCAATGTAACTGCTTAATGCGGAGTTCAAGTGCTCTCTATTTTGTATTTTTTTTGCAAGCTTGAATGTTAGACTTTTAAAGGAGAACTTTTCTTAAGGAATTGCATTTGATCTTTTTCTATAATGTGGTTCATTTCAAACCATTCCTCCCATTTTCTCCTCAGGTTTATCTGTCTGTCCAACAATCATGAAGTCTGTAGCTCTGATCCTTGCTCTCGCGGTCATCACTGGTAAGTTCACTGTTATCCATCGTTTACAAACAAGACTAAATAAAATGCGTTTAATGTATGTATATTTAGCAAAACTTACAAATGTGTGCCTATCACAGGCTGCAACGCCCGTGCCGTGCCCCAGGCTGATGCCATTGAAACCAGATGGGAAGAGAGTGTGGACCGTTTCTGGCAGTATGTTTCTGAGCTGAACCAGAAAGCTGATGGAGTCGTGCAGGATCTCAAGGCCTCTCACCTCACCAGGGAGCTAGAGTAAGTGAATGATTCCAAATCCAGTACTTACGCTCAAATCCTTTGACCA
Source organism: Labrus bergylta (assembly GCF_963930695.1). Taxonomy (NCBI): domain Eukaryota; kingdom Metazoa; phylum Chordata; class Actinopteri; order Labriformes; family Labridae; genus Labrus; species Labrus bergylta. The sequence goes on from NC_089202.1 coordinate 15,862,663, forward strand.
GTACATCGCTCAAACTTTGCACTGTGCTTCGAATCCTAATTTGTATCTTTTACTTTTAGCACTCTAATCACTGACACCATGGCAGAGCTGACAACCTACTCTGATGACATCAAGGCCAAGCTGAGCCCCTACACTGATGCCTCCACCGGCCAGATCACCCAGGACCTGCAGCTCCTGACCAACAAACTCCAGAAGGACATGCTGGATGCCAAAGAGCGCAGCACTGAGTACCTGAGTGAGCTCAAGTCCATGGTGGAAACAAACACAGAAGATGTCCGAGGCCGCATCGGCACCTACACCCACAAGCTGAAGAAACGTCTGAACAAGGACACTGAAGAGATTCGCAAGTAAGTTTGGCGGACGCTCTAACATTAAATTAAGTCTTTTTCTCTTATGTCTATGTGAAATCTAAATGTTATTCTTCTTCTCCCCAAAGCACTGTGGCCACCTACATGGGCGAGGTCCAGTCCCGCACCTCCCAGAACCTTGAAGTTGTGAGAGGACATGTTGAGCCCTTCGTCCAGCAGGCCGGTGACTCCGCCACCAAGAAACTGAGTGACATCTCTACCGTGCTGAAGACCCAGGCTGAGGGTTTGAGCCAGCAGCTCGAGACCCAGGCTGAAGGCCTCAGGACCCAGCTGGAAGCCACTGCCGAGGAACTGCGCACCTCCCTGGGAGGCAAGATCGATGAGCTTACCGAGCTGCTCTCCCCCTACGCCACCAAGATCCGCGAGCAGATCGATGGCATCGTGGACAAGGTCAAGGAGACTGCTGCTTACTAAACAAAGACTGGTGTTTTTAAGGTTTTTGATCGTTGGTGGTCAGCTGTTATTTAGCAGTGTGACCACTGATTTCTTAATACCTTGAAAAGAAGGAAGGGTGGGAGTTGAGAGATAAGTTCTTCATTTAAGTGCTTTATTGTTCAGTGTAAGAGTGTTGATAAGAGAGATTTAAAAAATGTTTTTCTACTCTTTATGACTCCCTTAATCACTGAACAGGAGCACCCCAGTCGGTGACAGCCTTTTAAAACACAAACAGGAGACAATTATTTTTAATATGCTTGCTTTTCTACTTAAATTAGCCGTTCTAACTGCATACGTTTTGTCTTGAGTTCCCTTCAATTTGTGTGGTTGTTAACATAACTGCTGAGTTTAAGCCCTAAAGACAGGAAGTCCAGCCCTGTATCATCTCTAAATGCACCAAACACACATGTCTTTCATTTCAATGTATGCACTGATTTTAACTTGAGGTGATACTGAACCACTAAAGAGTCCTTCTGACATTCATTTGTTGTACTTCATTTGGAAGTGGAATGTAAAGCGACTTGCAATGCAAAAGTGACAATCACAAAATTATGCTTGTGTGTTCTGCAGTCTAAGAGTGTCCCATATGTTTCAAATGTCATGTGCCCACCATGCTGCTCACTGTAAGTGCATCACCATGTGCTGAACAGTGCTGAAAGAATAAAGAACCCAGAAAATAAGACCTGTTTTTGCTGTTTGTTCCTCTGCTCAAACATTAAACAGCCATCTATAATTTAAGATGTAGTTTGGATACAGTAACAAGAGGAGCTGTGACAAAGCAGGCGGTTATCTAATGTAGTCCTTTCAGTCTCTACAGCTCTTTAAATATAATGTAGAATGTTAAAATACAAATATTTTTTCTCATAGGTTTACCAGATAATGACAAGTTACAGATTCAACCTCCCTCATACCAGCAGTCAAGGAAGAAAAAGAAGAATTCATGAAACTGTGGAAAAGATACTCTTGTTAAAAAAAAACACAACATTTCTCACATGTAAAATTAATTCAACATTTTCATAGAAAGCCTTTTTTTTGTTTAATCCTTTGGGTGTTTATGAAATGAGGATTTCTGTGAAGGTACAGACCTCTAGTGGTACCTTTTAACAACAGTTGCCAGCCACACATGAACACAGAGACCCAACTCTCCTTTGCTTTATTGTAAATCTTATGTTAGTTTCCTAAACAGATAATGAACTTTATATTTTTATTTAAATATACGTATACTCTTTGTATAAACCAACACCATCACTCCAAGTCCTCTTTCTTTTCTGGCTCTCCCCTCCACAGTCACAACCCTTGGCCGACCATTAATTCTGGTTCAGACTTGTCAAAATCTGTTCCAAGATTCCTTTCTCTCAATCCAAGCAGGCGTTTGGGAACATGCTGTGCCCCTGATCTAATTTTCTAAATGGTGACATTCTACCACTTTTCTGTCTATTTTGGCTCTGATCACATTATAAGGAGTGCATGTGTGCATTTGTACACATATCTTTGCTCAGGCATGCCAACCAGAGTCATTCACATGTGCAGATACTGTCTGTAAACACGTGCCCACATGCATGGATATGTTTGCAAGCGTGCACATCATGTTGGCCCTGATTAGATGCTTATCATTTAATTGCAAATCCAGACAGGCCCAGGTTTCTTCTCTCTCTCTAAATAAATAAACCTTTAACACAGTGAATGAAGTCACTGTAAAATAAAGGCTCTTGCTACAAAATGTCCAACATGATTCCCTCTACATTTTGTCTGATACAACAAATCTATCCTCAACAATAACTCAGAATCCAGCAGATGTTTCACTTGCACTGCAGATGCAAAGATAACTTATTGCTACACATCTGGTTCGGCCTGAGGGGGAAGATGGTCTGATCAAGCATACAACTTTTGAAATAGTTCCTTTTATTAAAACTCAGCAGGATTTTCCCTTTGAGGTGTAGAGCAGTTCTCTCCCCTGACCTCTCCACCAGAATCCATGCTGCACCAAGATGCAGCTGTGTTTTCCTTTTTGGAACATAAAGTAAACTACATTAGCCTCATTTATGAACAGAGACTCGGTGGCATTGGAGGACAGAAAATGTATTTTCTAAGACAAATGAGCTGGTAACTTCTTTAGAATCCCTAGAGGGGAATTGTAATTCTTAAGTTAAAGATATGAAATGTTGATTCATAATGGTCACTTTGACGACAGGTCCAAAGCTAATGTAGAAGAAAAAAGTGGGTAATGTGCCTCAGTATGTTTTAATTGTGTAAGAGTCTAAGATTTGAAGATGAAAAATCTTTGACTCAGATTGAGGACTGATACCCCTCTCTTTTATTAGTCTCCACATGTTCTTTTTAACTTCCACTGTGCACAATAAGAAATTGATGAAAAATTACTTCAAACAATACTGATGTTGAGTTCCGCATATTTAAAGCAAAGTAAAAGAAATGGTCCCTAGTCAGTCTCTGAAAGTTGTATATCGATTAATTGATCCTATTTCTTTTCTCCAGACAACACCAACATTGGGTTACACCAAAAACATGTTTACTCTTTCTATCTGTGGCAAAGGGCATTGCATGTAAACTGAAAGAATGACTAACACAATAAGTAGCTGTTTGTCCCAGATGATATCACTCCGTTAAGGAACCAGTGTTTATTTAGAAACTGCCCCTGAAACAGACAAGTGAAACTCCTACATGAAACTGTACATTGTTGCAAGAATCAGTCACAAGCGATAAAAACAGGAAGTCTGCTTACATCCTGCCTTTTCAGCATTTCTGCTCCGTCTGCTGTTATAAATCGTCTGCACTCACACACAAAAAAAGGAGTACATTTGCAGGTGCTAGCTAGTCTATGACTCCAAGTAACCCCTCTATAAAAAAATAACCCTGCTGAGATTTTACCTCATATGACAACACTCCCCCTCTTCTTCCTCCCCATTGGAGCGGACTCACAACAGCAGCCACCACATGGGGCCTCATCCTAACAAAAAACAGCCTTTTTGTAAGCTTGTTATTGCAAATTGGGAGCATGCAAGGCGCGCTCTTTCACGCCCTATGCCTCCTACAATTATTCAAGAGGAGCTTATGTGCACGCAAGCACAAGCTCATACATAAAGCCACTGGCCACTTGATGACTAAAGAGATGGAGATTTTGCTTTTCAGAGGTAATGTGTGTGAATGTTGAGGCATGTGAATGCACAATTGTGGGCTATTCATCACAGCAAAATACCATATAGGCCAAGTCGTTAGCAACAAATGGGCATTCAGTCGTTAGCTGCAGACTGCTTGGTGTGAAAACAGATATGTTAAGTAATCATGAAGCCTTCAAACAGTCAGACTCAGACTTCCTGGCTCTATGCTCAGGTCCCCGCTGTAATGAGAGGTTACTGTAGTTCAACTGACTACTGTTACTTTTACTGTGGCTCGCTTCCTTGTTAAGAAGTTATTAGAAGTGGGAACTTTATCCAAAATAGAATAAGAGGTTATATGGATTCACCGCAAATAAGTCTGCTTCAGACGGCAAGCCGTATGTGACTAGTGGCTCAAAAAAACAAACAGACACGGCAACAATTAGGAATGCAGGTAATTGGTTATAAAATATAAAGGATTAGTTGTATTTGATGTACATTAGAGGGAATGATATGCTCAAGTCATTGTGAAGGTACTTGTAGTTTGACTCTATCCACTGTCCTATCTTTAAATGAAGGCACCAAAAGCCCCACAAAACAATCCTTTCATTTTATTTAGCTTATAAATTAATGTCATTAAAGTCATTTAATCAGGACAGTCACATATCCCTGTTAATAAATGATTTTTTAATACTGCATCGGAGTACATCAGACTTTCATATTAGACTGCCTTTCTTCACAATAAGCTTTGCTTGTAATCAAGACAGTTATTTATTTATACACTATTTGCGTTCTGTCCCCTGTCCTGCACCTGATTCCTCTACATTTTGGACTCGCTTCAACCTTTTTTCTTAAATTGTATTTATAATATTTTAAACACAAATATATGATGTGCACGGTTTGACATTGAGCTACGCTACTTAAAAGTAGTTAAATGACCTCCAAATTGCCAAATAGAACATCAAGTTGTTTAATGAGCAAATATTTTGCACATATTTTGTCAATAAAAATAATGATTAAATGCTTTCCTTACTACTAATTTTGACTGCAGGAGGGCTTTTCTTTCTATTGAAATATTTTTAAGAGTTAAGTTAAAGGATCTGAGAATTTACAAAAACAAATCAAAGGCACAAAAGTTTGCATTAGGGCCCCAGCAGATAACAAAAGATCAGTTTCCACAGAAATAAATAGACATGGAAATTTTTTTTTTTTTAAAGTAGTAATTTTGATTAAAATATAACACGATGTGAACAATTTTGTGTGCTTTTCATAAATCTGCCTTTAATTCTGACAGCCAATACTGGAAGACAGTCACATTTTGTAATGTCAAAACCAAAATATCCATCACCAATACATGTAGGGCTGTCAGTCACAGAGTCCATAGGCCAACACTGCAGGTCCAAAGGAGCTCCCAATAAGCTGACATCTTAGTCAGGTCCATCTGTTACAGTATAATGTTATCACTGCTAAAGACTACCTCTCAGGTCTCTTAATATATCAACACAACTGTTACAGAGTCCCAAAATCTTTAACTGATTTATTTTCTCTTAATGTTCAATAGGGAAACACTCCCTCTTATTTCCCCCCTATCCTCTGTAAATAACAAATACAACTAGCCTATTTCTGCAGTGCTGGATGAAAAACTTTTGTCTCCACTCATCTCATCAGTCTGCAGAGAAAAAACACAATCTTGCAACATTTTATCAAGGTCGTTACCTGTTGAGCGATCGAATTTATGTAGCACAGTCAGTATATTTTAAAGCAATCACAAAGGTGCTGGTCAATAAAGGGGGCAGCGACGCGCCAAGGTCACCACGTGTACAAGTTAACCAAAGTCTGCAGAAGTGCGTCACAGCAGCCTTATAAAGAGGAACTTTTTTCAGTGCCCAAACACACTTGATTTTTTCTTCTTCTCTCAGACGGATAACAGGTATGTCTTTATCCCTTAGCATCACTGATGTGGGGCTGGGAAACATATATTCTTGAATTAACAATTGTTTTATTTGGCTTATAGCTAGCAAACAAACTGTCATCTGTTCTTTATTTTTGTTGCTTTCGTCTGATGTGACTTGTTTTTAAATGTAGACAGCGACGACAACAGTTAAAAAAGGCTTATTGGTATTTATCTTTACATTGTAAAGGCGTTTAAGTAAAAGGAGCTGTCCAGTCTCAGTGGTGCTGAAAACGGGGGCGCATATTTCTAGCTCTAACCCTTTGTAGCTATCTCTCCGTGCTAATTTTTACTTTCTTAAGACAAGTAACCAAACAAATTGTCTTTCTCATTGCTGCGCAGGAAGCCACTGCCAAGATGAGACTGTTCCTTGCAGTTGCCGTGCTGATGCTGGCTTTCGTCGCATACACAGGTGCGTCTTTTCTTAATGAAAAACAGCCCTGCTATACGTTTTGTTTTTCGTTCTTCAGAGTTGTGTAACTTCTTGTCTAACTTTGCAGAGGCCCAGGAAGAGGAAACTGTCCAGCAGAAGTTATCCAATTTAGGCGATCAGATGACTGAGATGGGCAAGAACCTGGCTGAGAAGGCAAAAACTACCTTTGATGAGCTCAGCAACAGCCAGTTTGCAAGTGACACAAGGTGAGCGCGAGCGCAAACACAGATGCACACAAAAATCAGACCAATTACAATCAACTGTGAGTTTTTTTAACACACTTTTTTGTACTCTCTTTCTCAGAGACTGGTTCACCAAGCACATTGAACAGTTAAAGAGCAAGTTTGGGGACGTCGCCCAGTAGACAAATGAACAGGTCACTTTCCTCAACACCCACCTCCACCCTGACGTCACGTCCATCAGCTGACATGACAACATGGTTACATTACCCCTCTATGATTTCTTTTTGGTCATAATTGGACTGTAATAAAATTAAAGAAACAATGTGAAAGAGTGTACTAAGACGTCAACAAATAAATACGTTTTTTTTATATAAAACGCTGACTTTGCATCTTTTGTTTTTAAATCTTTGTAAGTGTACTTCATGAAAGTGATAGAATATAAAACTACAACAGTACTAAAAGAATATGGCAGTTTTACATTATTCTCTGCTCTTGATTATAAACAAGTGTTGGCAACTGAAAGAAAAAAGAAATAGGACAAAAATGGATAGTAGGTATTACCAGAAAGACTGGTTGAGATTCTTGTTAAATAAATAAATACTAAATTCAATTCAGACCATTTCATTATTGATTATGTGGCACATTTAATGCAAATGCAGTTCAAAGTTCGTTACATGATTTTCTTTACAGATCAGATCTTTTTAAATCATTCTAAGTAAACTAATCAAGGATTTTACTAATCGAAGAAGCGATATTTATTTTGAATTACATAATGGGGAAAATAAACATGGTGGAAGAGATAAACAATTCTGCAAGTCAGAAAAACATAACTTCTTAGTTTTAAATGATGTAAAATGTGTCTGTTTGAAAATTTAAAGGGTTGTGCTGTGTTTTAAATCAAGATGACAAATGCTTGAGTGTGAAGAAAAATACAAATGAGGGGGGAAATGTGTTTTTAACATGAGCTGGAATACATTTTTTAAGTAAAGTCAGGGCAATCTGTATATTATCAATTAAACTCATGTTCATTGACAGTTCATGGCAACAAAAGTATATCATATTTGTTTTTAATTAGGCACAATCTCCCTTTAAAGAGAATCAAAATGAGAAAAGCAACAAATGCTGTGAGTCAGCGTGGAAATGAAGATTTTTATACATTGATGCTGATTTTTTATTGCAACCAAAAAAAAAACGTACTCCATCATTTCCTAAAAAATAAAGAAAGAAATCAGAGTTCTTAAAAACACAAGATGATGAATGTACTAGTGATTTTTTTAGTTTATAGTGAAGTAAAAATACAGTGAAAATATAAATGTCTGCTGAAGCTGATTAGTATTTAGACAAATCACAGCAGAATCTGACAGATAATAATCCACATGTGTTCAGAGTCTATACCAAAGGGCAAGTGCCAACACGACTGCTCTTCTGGCATTTTACAAAATATAGGTTGAAGTTACTGTTTATGCTGGGTAAATAATCCACAGCCCAGTTCACTTAAATGTGTTCCTGTGAAGAGAACAGGGGGACAGAGGTCAGCAGCTGGAGTGCAGAGGTCACACACTGCATACATTGAGATCATTCAAATTTAACTAGAAGTCACTTTCACTTTCTTCATTTAAGAGAACAATAGGCTGTCATTAAGCACATCCTTCCGAGCTTTCATTCATATGTTGAAACAAACTTTTTGTGCTTGACTTTCTGTATTTGGGGGAAAATCTTCTTTCTGATTCGGCTTCACTCAAAGTATTGTCATGACTCCAAAGTGAGGCTTTTCAGATCGGTCTTCTTTGAAACATCTCTAAGCTATTAATGCAAAACAAGAAGAGGCACTATCATTTGTATAGATTGAGACAATGTATATGCACAGATTCATTCAATTCAAATAACTTTATTTATCTGTTAGGAACTTCAGTTGTGTAGCACAAAAAACAAAAATACACACATACAAGTGGCTGTATTAAAATCATGATAAAAAGGTCATAAATAATTGTTATCACAGTATAATGTAAACACTTATAACAAACCACAATCACTTCTCTAATTTAAAAAGGTTTAAAATGAGTGTTGTTTCAGACTTGCATTGTTAATGCAGGCCTATAGATTTTAAAAGAACTATTTATTTTGATGCCCAATGGGAGTCCAAGGACAATTCAGAACCCCGGCAGCCCCCCCATCAACCCACACATCTCAGACTCTACAGCAATTTACAGATGTTTAAAACGAAACACACGATCTAAAAAACACAAATAAAACCCTTGATCCTCTCTATTTGGACAGCTGTGGGATCATGTACGTGGAACATAGTTATGAACTGAAACCCCTGAATTAGTTCAGAACATGGAGCAAGCACAGAGCCAGGCTACAGAGAGGATTACATTGATTTTGTGCTGGACTCTGAACGCAGAAATGCTTTGCTGGGCTGAAAGTGTTTATCTATTTTTCAGCCGCCTCCAGTCTTCACTAACAGCCATATCTCTGCTGCCTGGACACAGACTTTGACTGGCCTGAACACACATCAGCAGCCGCCAAGTGGGCTGAAGTTTCTGATCCAAAGGGCGCTTGGACAGTGAATGAACTCAGCTAATGTTGATTTTGAAAAGATATCAAAGTGATTCAGGATCTAAAATCAAGGTCTTAAGCTTGGATGCTGAAATTGAAATACAGCTAACCAAAAAAAAGCTGGGATGGATGACTCCTATGCCCCAATTAAGATTAAATTTAACATCAAAGCATGAATACTTTACCCATGGCTGACAGATTTTGCCTTTAAGTTCTCTGTCTTTTAAAAATGTTGAAAGAAAACATAAATCACCTGCACTAGCTTCTTGATAGTCCATTTGCCTGATCCCCCCCCCCCCCCCCATTCATTTTTAGAAATTCAAAACTATACCAGAGACAAGAAGACTTAAAGTAAATCTACACCTTGTGTTTTTATGTTCCTAGTCAAACACCTGCTGCTTAATTGCTGTCCAGAATTTTGTCAATAAATGAGGTAATGAAGGCGAAAGAAAAACAACTCAATGAAAAGTCATACGATCTGGAGCAATGTACAACCTGTTGGCTTATACAAATAAAGTAGCCCGATAAGACGTGATTCATTCAGGTTCTGTTGACCAGAGGAAAAGGTAAAACAATAAACTGTTGCTATTGCTTTGCTTGTTCTCATTTAATTCATGAAGTGTTTTTTTGGTTACTTGTGATGACTATATTCTTGAATAGGGACATGGTTGAGAAAATCCTGTAATATATTGAACGCTTACTGGTTATGGTTAGACATCTATCATGAACTGCTTAGATTGACGGACAATTCTGTTTTGAAATAATAATCTAAGACAAATGACCCCTTTAAGATTGTGTTTCTCTCGTTGTGTTGGCAGATGCATATGAAAGAGCTTTTTTTCACTATCGTCATGCTAATGAAAGGTACGACTTGCAAGAGGATTATTCTAGATCTTTCTTGATTTCAAAGCAGTTTGATCTCTGCTCTGTTTCTGCTCTACTGACAAGCATGCTCTTCTGCAGCATGTGGCCCCCTTTCTGCCCAGACTACAGCTGTCCCTGCACAACCTGACCCCCCAGGAATCCTGCAGAGGCTGGCAGAGAAAGCAAGGTATTTAAACAAGTACTCTGACTGTCATCTTTTTGTGGCAATTCATGCAAGCAAGTTAACAAGTTTTTAAAGTATTTTCAGTTATCAGAAGCTGATGAGGGATGACCTATGATGATGGCCACATAATCCAAAATGCATCAGTCTGATTTGTTAATAAAGTTGATTGGTACTTGGTACCTTGGTAGTTGGTGAAGTTGTGCCGGAAAAAACCCACTCTGCTTCTTCAGTTATCAGAATTGCAATATTATTCAATGTGTTTGTATGTTGTTTGCACTTTGTTCTTCTTTTGTGTACTTTTATCTGTCATAGGGCAGCCAAAGCTAAAGTCCAGGGTTTTGGGGAACAAGCACTGGGCTTTGCTGGTGCTTACTATGAAGACCACATCCAACCAGTCACTGACAGATACGTTGGATGGGCCTTCAGCGTGAAGAGCTCTGTGTTGGAAAAAATCCAGACGACCATGGATAACTACAATCCACTGAAGGCAACAACACCAGCCGATCAATCGCCTGTAAACTGAGGAAAAGATGATAATCAAAATAAAAGTTCCTAACTCATGGCGTGTCCATGGTTCTTGCCACTCTTATCGGACTGATTATGTCTTTACCTGGCTTTCACCTGGCCTAACTGGTTGTTTGAGATAAAGAAAGAGTCTACTGTAAGAAATAAAACTCCAGGTTCACATCAAGCAGCTAGGTTTTACTGCAGGGGTCTGATTTGCACTCCGAAAAAAGGCAGAGAAAGAGGTTTAATCCATCAAAGTGTATTTCTAGAAAAGCAGTTACTACAATTCAGAGATCGAAAGGCAAATTCAGCAACATTAAACACGTCATCTATATCTTATCATTTCTACAATACGATACGATAGATATGATTGGAAATGATACAATACTACACGGAACAACACAAAACCATTTAATTAGATCTATTGTGTCCTCAGGGACATTTGTCTCTGGGACCATCGGTGCACACGGTCTGATTTATATTGATGATTTAGCAGCAAATCTGCTTTTAATTCTGATCAATGTGGTGTTTGTGAAATTTCCCATGTAAAACATTTCAAACGAAACTTCCAGTTCTCGTATTGAATACATACATACAATCACATCCCGCCTTTTCTTGTATATGACTTCATCGTTTTTTTGTCTGCTGCTGTTACGGTTTTTGATTTAATTTTTAAATATTTTAAATAAAAATTAAATCAAGACATTAGAGCAGTAGGGAATGATTAAGAGAAGTTAATCATTTAATAAGTAGATCCTTTTTTTTCACTCACTTAAGAATTAAATAAGATGTTTCTTAATTGTCCTGGCAGCAGCAATGATGTTTCACCATGCATGCAATTTTTAGCAGGGGTTCAGGGTGAAAGGTGAATGCAGAAATCCCAGCATGCATTGCTGTGCCATCAGAACAATGTGTCCAGACTGGTTGATAGACATGCTGACCATTGAACTGTCATTATAAATTGATCTTGACTGGCTGCCATAGAAAGGCTGATAAGCTTTAGTTGATCTATTTAACATCATCCAAAAAAGTGAGACACATGAGCGGCTTTTTTAAGTTACCTGTCAGATGAAATGTGCTGGTTATGACATGCATGCACTCTGACACACATTTTGTACAGTATCAGGAGGGCTCCGAGTGCATCACCGTATGGAACAGATAAAGTTACATTAGAGCAGCATTGTATTGCCTAACGCCCTACTCATAATTCCACATACAGTATTCCAAGTATATGTCATGTACACTGGACTTTGTTTAGGGTGAATGTGTGGGTGTGTGGGTGTGTGTGTGGTGTGCATGTGCATGTGCATGTGCATGCACGAGTGTGTGTGTAGGTGTGTGTGTAGGTGTGTGTATGCTTATCAGATGACGTTTGTTTGCTGTCCCCCCCTATATCATCCCGTCCAGATGTGAGCTCCCAGTTACAGACAACTCGCCTTCGGAGAAGACTGTCACTTCTTGGATCTGTACATCTAACTCAGCAGCAGGTAATCATCCTTCAGCAGATTCTCTTCCGAAAAGGCTTCATTTAAACTGAGTTAAACACTAAAATATTTGATTCTAGCATTGGATTTCTGCAGTTTGAGCAACTTGTTTATAACCTCCTAAAACTAAAATGTCATATTTGGTAAGCAGAGACTTCATTATAATGTTTAAAAAAATCATTTTTTCCTGTGTTTTTCAGAAATGAATGTCAAATACGTTGTGGCACTGATCCTGGCTCTGCAGGGTAAGGCATCTATCTATGCAATCTGAGTTTTGAACAAATTCTAAACTATTTTGTAGAAAAGAAAAGTAACCGTTTAAATCAGCTGATTCTGAATATAAATGCTTTTCATTTTTTCAGATTTAGGATGAATTTTTGTTGAACAAGAGCAAAAACGAGCATGTTGCTTTTATAACATTCAAATGTGTATTATAATGAAAATACCAGTGGCCCTCAGCTGGTTCCTACACTCCACAATTAAGCTGGGCTGATGGAGCACACAGCATTAAAAAAGATGATTTTGGATGAAATTACCAAGAGATGGTTTCTTTTCTATTCCTCCAATGCATTGAATTAACAAGGATGTTTTTTTCTGCCAAATAGGCAATGCCTCCGACACAATAATCCTTCAATTCTGATTTCATTCCAGTTTCTGTGAGCGTCTGCGATATTCCTGAACCATCGCAGGAGCTTGTTGATAAGTACAATACGATGAGGACTGTCTTCTTGAGTAGAGTAATGGCCCTCTACAGCAAGGTTGCTGCTCCCATTGTGGAGAGCGCTGGACAAGACGATCAGGAAACACCTATTAAAGCTTTCCTCAATGACCTGCAGGGGAATCCTGAGGCCCAAGCTCTGTACAAGTTCCTAGTGTGAGTGAATAACCTGTTACTAATTTTTTAAGACATTTGTCCAAATCAACTACATTTTTTAAGCATTACTTATATATATATATATATATATTATATATATATACTTATGTTTCATTATACCTTAAACAGAAAAACGCAAGGCATCTCCTGGTGTAGAGGCAAGTTATACGTCCTTGTACTGTTTTTAAATAGTCTCTCTTTTTTGGATCTTGCAGCGGCCTGACCCAAGAGGCAAGCCCCCTGGTGGATAAGGCCCGTTCAGGCGTTCTGGGTCTTTACGAGAAATATTTGCGTCCCAACCACGGTGAATCACTGGACAATTTCATCAACTCCCACCTCAAGCCTTTCCTGGACACAGTCGCGCCAGTTCCTGAACAGTAAAGAAGACCCACCGCCTGTCAGCAGCCTGCATTAGACAATAGCTCATAGAAAGTGAACAAGTTTAGGCAGAGAAAAGAAGATTAATGCACAGAACAAACTTGCCTCTTTTCAAATTACCATCCTTGATGAATCATGCAAAGTTAAACACCACGTTTGCAAATCGCGCATGTGTAGTATTTTGTGTTTGATTCACTAACCAAAGTGAGACTGTGTGTTTATGTGTGAGTTTGTTCATTAAAACTAACTGAACATTACTCGAGATGTTTTTGTTCATTAAGAATTTTGACCATTTTTTACCTCTATTCTGAAAAAGAGTAATATTATGTAAGAAGTTGGTATATCAATTCATGAGCAGAGCCCTAGAATCCACTCATTGGTCATTAAGTAAAGGTGTGAAGTTATTAATGAAACTGAAAACAATAGAAAACTTATTTCTTCATATCATGTAACATACATGAAGATATTTCAGTCATTCATTAAGATTCTGACCAGTTTTTTTTTTTTTTAAATCAGCTGAAACTTTGATTGAATTAATTTAAACTGATATACAACAAATGCTTGTCTCAAGTTCACACCCCCCCCCCCCCCCCCCCAACACACACACGCATGGACGCACAAACGCACACACAATAATAATCCCTGAGAGGAAATGAGTTTGAAATAGCACCTTATGACATTTGACATTACAATAACAGAACCAGAGAAAAGTAAAAACATACAAAAAACGAAATAGTAACAGAAATCATTTTCACTTTAGCTTGCATGTGGAGTCACAAATGCAACAATGACATGATCAATTTGTGATATCTATGGATACAGCTACATAAACTCGAATAATGCAGATTAAATCTCAGCTTGACAAGGGTATTTGCTGTATTTTTTAGAATGCACAAAGCGATAAATCACAATGTTCTTATAACAAACTTGCTGAATTAAAATAAAAAATGTAATCTAGACGGCTAGCATGGATATGTTTAAGTTAACAGAACATTGTCAAGCAACCTCAAGTGTACAATGGGAGTGCATCAAGGTTCAATAGTGGGCCTTCTATTATTTAGTTTTTACATTAATGACGTTCCACAAGTGCGTCCTGCGATAGATCTGCAAACTATGCCTACAACACTGTTTTATCTTCACATGCAAAAACAGCTGGGCTAGCAGTTAGGAAGTTTATGATCAGTAATCTCATAACATAAACAAAACAAAAGGCATGTTCTTCTTCAAACAAAACATCCTATTAAAGAAGACTCTTCATTAAGGCTGAGAAGATTGAAAATGGAAGTGAGTTGAATGTCATGGCATAATGCTTGATTCAAGTCTTAATAAAAAGTGGATAAAACTCATCAAGTACAACTTGGCAAATTTCAGACATATCAGAGACTTTCTTCTAATGAATGCTGCAAAGACCTTCATGCAAGCTATGATCCCTTTTCATATGTGCCACAGTCAAGTTTTTCTGTGACTTTTTTTTATCTTTGTGATGTTTTAATTGTGACCGGCCATGGGACAGCAGATGTAAAGGATCTTTAAGCTAATTGTGTTATTTATGTGTAGTATAGGATAAGTTAAAGTAGTATAAATATAATGTATAAATATATTTATAAATACTTATACAGATGTAGGTATGTGTGCAATATCATATAAGAGCTCCCCCAACCCTCAGCGAGGTGATCTGACACTACTACCAACCCAGCGAGCCACCACCGTCGGACTCTGCCGTCCCCACAACCACAGTTGTCCTCATTCATGCACGGCCTGCTCCGACCTCCACCTCAGCAGCAAGGAAGTGTGGACAAGAGGAACGCAAGGAATACAGAGGAGAAATTCTTGCATATTATCCCATATGCTCTTGAGTAAAGCGTCTAAAGATAACACTTATGAATTGGCGCTATACAAATAACGATTGATTGATATAAGAATGATAAGGCGCAAGAAAAATATATACTTTTCTCAATAACAATGAGACATCTATAGTTATGGTCAAAAACAGCAATCAAAGCACCAGCACAGTATTTTCATCATTAATTAATTATTTCTGTTTAGCGTGTATTGTTGTAACAATTGTTTAAATCCACTTGGCCAAATTTTTTTGTTGAGTTTTTCATACTGCAGTGCCTTTAACTTCTGTGATTTGATGTTGTGTTTTTTTCCCCTGTGTTTTCATCGGGGGTGAAACTTGCAAAGATCTGCTAAATGCCTTTCATTGTTTTGATAGCGATGACAAAAGAAGATTCTGACAATACATGTGAAGAGTTTTAAATGAAGGACTTACATAAATGTTCAAAAGACTTCATGCTAAATTACTGTGTCTCTCTGATCAATGTACAAAAGCATTTTACTGCTTTAAGTTAGCTTTATGTTGCTAATAATTGCAGTTATGGTAGTGTACAACTTCTCAGTGTTGTTACCATGATCTCAATGAATTATGACTAACTGAATTTGTTGTAAATAAATGTTGGCTTTGGCTGAGGTCAGTTGAATTGGGGCCATATGGGGCATGGGCATCAAATAAACATGCAATCCTGCTATGTAATTGAAAGCGCTGAATTTGTCACACAACCACAACAAAGATCGGCACAGACAGGCTATAGTGTGAGTGTTTCTGTATGAATTATAGCGCATTTGTGCAGCCAAATGTCGTATGTGGTCAAGTCAATCCTCTCAGTACTAAATCATTGCTACATCGGGTCAGACACATTAGCACGCTTGCATTTTGAACTCTGTCCTCATCTGACCCACTCTCGGAGGTCACAGGCAACATGACATGTGAGGCCGGATCACATGAGGGGCTCAGATGTTAGCCATTTCAGAACATTACAGAAAAAGAAGAACTTGTAACACACCAGATTTAAAACTTCACTGCAGCTATTTTTGATTAAAACAATTCAGAACAGGAAAAAAAGGTTGCGATTTATAAGAAATAGAATGAGGACTTTTTTGGTCACAAAGAAATGTGAATGTGACATGAAGTGTAAAAGGGCCTTGAGTATTCAGAAGACTAAAAACGTCCAAGTCCATTTACTATTACAGCACCTTTGTTTTCCAGAAACAGTTGTTTTACTTGTACTTGCCCTGAGGAAGGGTAGGCATGTTTTTTATAAGTCTGAAGGCCTGAATAAAACAATGCTTTTCATGAATTACCCTTGTGAGTGCTTCAGATCTTTGCAACAACTTTAAACCCGGATCCCCAACCATAAGAGCACCAGGGACACATCCTTTTTCAAACTCCATGCATCTGCTTTTTTTTTTTTTTTTTTTAATTCTATGTTTCAGATTCATAGAGAAAAAAACTTTCTTCAACAATCAAAGCAGGAAGACATTACTGTTCTCTAGAAAAAGAGAAAAACAATCCAAGGCCGTGTTTTGGAACGGAGCTGAAAGGTGTCTGTTCAATATTTGTGTGTTATATTTCATAACCTGAATTAGCCTGATGACGTGTTCAGACTTCTGAACTGTCTTAACAGGACTTAGGACTGCTGTGGTGTGACATGAATACATCACAACCATTATGCAAGTAACACAAGTGTCTCAACAGAGGTTTATGAGCGTGCTGCATTAATGAACTACTAACCTAATCAACGGAGAATGATTGGTTCTGATGTAACAAAGGGTCACACACACAGAGTAACAGCTCCGCTCTGTTAACAAAATCAAATCAGACGCCAATGCTATGTGGCTTTTGATGACATTTAAAGTCTTTCTTGAAACCTTGTGTGCTTCATTGTGTTTATACTGATAGCCCCAGTGTCTGTTTATCAAGAAACAATGACACACACAAACTCACGCAGACAAACACCAGGCAACAGCGCAGGTTTATCTCCCGCAGAGTGCACTTTGGCTCCGAGATCGACAAGTCAACACATCTACTCTCCTATATAAACAGGCCGGGCCAGCGGAGCCTTTTACTCTGTTTCTTCATTTGAGGAGAGGAATACAGTGAGTACTGAGATTTTTACTTCAACTATCTAACCGACTTAGAAATTCAGGAATGTTTTGTCTTATGTGATAACGAAATGAAAGAAAATGTATATTTTGTGACATTAGCTAAGTTACTTAGACCTACTGTAAATTAGAAAAACATAGGTTTTGTAATCACAGAGTTAATCAAGCCCTCCTTTGAGATGATACTGTAAAAAAAAAGAAATGGAGTGTGAAAATGTTTGACAATGTCTCCCTCTAGTGGAAAAAGTGAGGTAAACGTTATTCTTTACAGGTACGAGTGACACCATGAATAAGCTGCTGGTTATCACCGTGCTGGTTGCAATCTTAGCTCTCAGTAAGTGCATTTATTAACACCATGGAGTTACAAAATTAGACAAGTGTACAAAGTGTGGTACTGACCCTCCGACCCCCTTTAAACTGTTCTGTGCAGGCACCGAAAGCTTCCGTGTGCGGAGGCAGTCTGAGGAAGAGGAGGGCACCATCACCAAGATCACAGACACAGTCAAGTCGTACTATGACAACACCATCAACACCGCCAAAGGATACCTGGAGAGCATCAGGGGCCTGAAGCTGGAGGAGAAGGCAAAGTATGAAGAGGCTTTACATGAAGATATATCACTGATGGTCTGTTAAGAAAATTCGGTTTATATTCAGATTCTTTTCTTTCTGTGTTTTTGCCCCAACAGGAATCTCTACACGGACACCACCACAGTTGTGAAAACATACACTGGCGTCCTCCATGACCAGATTTACTACTTCTTTTACCCCCAGCAGTAAACAAGAACTAACTTCCAATCACCTCAGCTACCTTTTCTGACAGCCACTTTCAAGCTTCTCACGACAAGGTCAACATTGTCGTTTAACATTCTGGTCGTATCTCAACACACCCGGACCTCAAATCATCAAACAGCAGCTGCTCTTTGAGGCTCTTTCTTAAGCGGTAAATGAAGATACGCCCCCCTCCCCCAATCCCAACCACAACCCCACCCCAGCTGGGACTGTCATTCTTTAACAAACAAGACGGAAAGAGGAAACTAAAATACAGAATAACAAGCGAATGAACACACAGCTTCTTATCATGGTTCAATAAACTTCTGCATAGGCAGAATCAAAAACTAAAAACAATGCAACATTATTGAATGATTCACAGCCACCGTCTGATGGTTGTGTTTCCTCTAATGGTCATCTCAAGTCTGGAAAATTTGGATATTTGTGACTTATCTTGAAATAAATTTTTATACAATAAAAAACCCCGTGTCTGTGGTTGACAAAAGATCTTTTTTTTTCATCAAATAAATCACATTTATTTGGCCTCTCTGCAGACGCAGCTCAAGAACCAACGCTTCTGATGGGCCTGATAATAGATGAAAAGAAACTAAATGTAAAATGTAAGCTGAGATGAATACATAAACTATGAGGTTTGCTTTGTTTATTTCTGACAACCATTGATGCAAGAATGTTGTGATTTTTAATTAATGCATAAATCAACATGTTGTTTTTTCTCTGATGTCACAAACAAGAGAGTCATTTTCTTTCAAGTAAAATTATATTGAGATGTTAAAAGATGGAAAATCTACCAGACAAACACAAGACGAATGAGATGTTTAAGTATTTTCAATGCTCCAGTACTTCTAAAAAAACATTACCTCAGCTGCTGATACAAAATGGTAAGTTGAATAGGGGAATCATTTATTTAGAACAAAATGCATTTTACATGACTTCAGCCTGTTGTTATTTGATACATGGTAAATGGACTGCTTTTACACCGCATGTCCCACCTACCCATTCACACCCATTCACACACTGATGACAGGGGTTTCTACGTAAAGTGACCATCAGAAGTAACTAATCCCATTCACAGACATTCACATGCTGCCGAGCTACTTGGGGTTGAGTGTCTGTGTTTGCCCCTTGTGCGCCCGTGTGCGCCCCCCAAATCAGATTTGGACATTATAATGTTATTTCATGTGAGAGAAAGAGATCCCCAGCTGAGCAACATGTCCGATGTGTCCTTGGGCGAGACACTTAACCCCGCATTGCTCCCTCTGCTTTGGTGGAGGTGTATGAATGGATTAGTGTTGTACTTACTCTGTGATGTACGTCGCTTTGGTTAAAAGCGTCTGCTAAGTGAATTGTAGAATAATGTTATTTCATGTGAGAGAAAGTGCTGGTTCTTTAATGCTCCTGGGATGAATTTTGGTTTTGGTTTTAGGTTATGGGTCCCCCTAGAGGTACTTCTCAAGTCTTCTTGATTTGTTATGTACCATTAAAACACATCACTCATTGAGAACCTTTTCCATATAAAAAAAAAAGGGTTGTTTCTTCAGCGTGATGTTAATCCCTTTATCTGACACTACTGCAGCAGCAGCTATTTGGAAAATTATCTATCTTTATCTGTTGGTCTTGTTTGCATTTGTAAAGAGACATCAACATCAATTCTAGTCTGTTTCACAACCAGCTATAAACGGCTCACATGAGCTTAAAGGTGCTTCTCGTGTTTGGACATGGATACGAATGCTCACAAAGCCTGTTCATATTGGAAACTGATTTAATTAATATCACATTGTTAAATACAAAAAATGAAATGTAGTTGGATTAAAGATGTCCAGCATACATCACATATTCTAATACAAGAGCTAATACTCACTCACGTCTTCTCTTCTTTGAATTATTTGCTTGTCATTTTAAAGAAAATGCAGACGACTTGACAGTATTTATCAGCACATTATGGTCTTGACTTCAGCCTATTTGGCATTACACAGGATACATGTGTAAGATTTAAAGAGAAGTGAATTAATATATTTGAGTTAATTCGTGCATTTAAGTTTAAGTTAAAAAATAAGTAACATTTATACAGTGAAGTATTTACATATTTGAGTCTACGAGGTTAATATTGATATATTTACACGCTTTAATATTTGCAGTAGCACCTAGTAACTGTGACTAAAAGATATTGAATCTACCTCTGTGTTTGTCATAATGTTTGCCTTGAGTTTAATCATCCTAAACTCTGATTGGCTAACGACAGGACATGTGATGAGTAACAAGGAAGTGTTGGGGTTGTTGTGTAGCAGAACAATGTGGATGACAGTAAAGTGCTGCTGAGAAAGTAATCCATCTCCATCCTTCTGTTTCTCTCAAGTAGATATTCTACCTTTCCTTAGACTAGTAATCCTGATTTGTGTTATTAATTCATGTGTGATAATGTCTCCTCTTGTTATATCACCCTCTGACCTGGTCAATAACCTTCAAAATAAAATAACCTTCACTAAAATACTAAAATCTTCCACACCTGACGTTTTCCTTTCCAACCCATAAAAAAGTATTTCCTTGTTCTCCAGAAAAAGAACAAAAGTTTCCTGTCACTCTAACCGGACGTATTGTTAAAAGGAGATATCGAACATTTCTCTGATAAGGTTATCACAAAGTTTATGGCTAAACTGGAAATTATGCTTGGAGGAAATAAAGCCATCTCTCCCGCCCACTGTCCTCAATAGCTTCCAGGTATAAAAAACAAACTTATCAAAACAGCCACTGGATCACAACTGGAACAATAGAGAGAGAGAGACAGCATGAATCTTCTCCTTTTGACAGTTACTCTGGGGCTTGCAGGTAAATAGAAAGTTTGTTATATTTAAAGTAAAAGATGAAATATTAGAAAAGATACTTCATTTATCTGTTGTCTGGTTGTTGTGTCACAGGAGCATCTCCCCTGCCGGACAACAAGGTGTGTCAGCCTGACTCCAGACCCTGGCAGGTCTATCTACATGGGGAACGGTCGTCCTGCAGTGGAGCTCTTATTAATGAATGGTGGATAGTGACCTCATTTAGCTGTGCACCCTTGTAAGTACTAATGCCACACAAAAGCTTACACTGGTGTTGAATTAAAAGGCCTATTTTTGTGGGTTTTTTTTTTTTTTGTCTTATTGATGTAAAATGATGCAGTTTTGGTAAATAACAGGATTATTTTTTACTAAAAAGCATTTGTTATACTTTCCAGCAGGAAACACACATTTGGGCTCTTTAAAACTTTGGTGCTTTTAACAATTCGACCATGTATCAATATAATCCAGCCTTTTATTATTACCTTTCCCACAAAAGCTTCAGAAAAATAACCGTTCCAAAAACCTGTACGATATTTTAAAAATTAAGTTCAAACTTTTGTTTAGTTGTCGTTTTTTCTGTTGTTATGAACTACTTTGAAAAAAAAAAAAAATCAAATCATATTCAATAACCTTTTGTTCCTTTTTTATAATGACCCTCGACCATGGGCCTGTGCCTGCCTGAGGAGTTTAAATCTGAGCAATAAATCACAGTCCCCACCTCCCTGTCCGTACAGACCCTACAGCAGCACCGCATCTCTGGGGGAACACGATGTGGCTGTGGACGAGGGCACCGAGCAGCACATTCAGGTCGCCGACGTCATCATACACGGCCCCTACCGCTCACCCCTCCACAGTCTGGCCATGGTCCGACTGGCTGAACCAGCTCGCTTCAACCAGCACGTCCGGCCCATCCCTCTGCCCAGTCGGTGCCCGCAGCCTGGAGAGACCTGCCATGTCAGCGGCTGGGGATCCACTGCCTGGAATCAATGTAAGTGGCTTTAAAGGTGCTACTGTGGCTTTAAGAGCTCATTAACCTGTCACCACGTTACCATTTAGAATAACTGCAGCAAAACTAGTATTCACTAATCCAGTCTACAGGTATTCCCAATCCAAAAATATTTCCTCTCCAGCTTGCTGTTAATGTCTGAACCTTTTACAAGCTGTTCTGCGTGTAGCCTCACCAACATACATTGTGTGTATCTTTTAAGCCTGACAGACATGTTGAATGCATTTGTAAAAGCTTTAAAAAAAATGTTTTCATAACCGGTGCATTCATGTTATTAAAAAAATTAGCAAACAGCTGTAGATACCATGCAGACTGTTTTTAAAGGTTTCTTTTGGGGCTTCTTAGACCATTATTTTAGAGACAGGACAGTGGATAGAGTCAGAAATTGGGGAGAGAGAGAGAGAGTGGGGAATGACATGCTGGAAAGGAGCCACAGGTTGTATTCGAACCCAGAGGACTATAGGCCCCATACATGGGGAGCCCACTGCCCACTAACCACTAGGCTACTGGTGTCCTGTATGCATTGCGGACTTTTTAACTTTCACAAGGTTGTTTGGTTGTCATTGCTGTTGGGAGAATCACTGAGAATCCCCTCCATGTTAAGAGGATGCACATTTTTAAAAGAAAGATTGTTTTCTGTAATAGAAAGTAAATGAAAGTATTGACAGTGAACTGGTAGGCAGCTCGGTTTTAAAGGGAATCTATTCTGATGGTACATTTTAGAATTTTATATTTTTTAAATACCTTTAGCATCACCAATGAAATGTACTTTTTGTATAAACTTTCAAAACGTGAACAGAAACCTAATCTTTACCATCAAGATTGATGTGTGATATATCCCCCTGGAGGCTTTTATAATTAGACTGTAAAAGTAATTAGGTAGAGTGACCTTTAGAGAGTCCAGTGGAGAGAGGGCTGCAGTCTATTTAAGGGGAAAAGTTAAAGTTAGCAAAGCATTAAGTTCGACATCACAATAATTTCCCATATATTAAAAATATACATGAATAAAGTCGTTTGCGTACTAATCGACTTGCATATATAGGCCTAACATGGGATAATAGTTTTGCTCCTGTTCCTGACTGTACTTTGTTTCAGCAGTGCTGTGAGCTTCATGCCAATGTCCATAATGCTAAACTGCTCGCAATGAGAAAGCTAGCATGTTAATGAAGGTATCATGTTTATGGCCTTACAAACAAGTTAACAAGGTTGCCGGCTAACATCCTCTTCGTAGGAACTGTAGATAGGTAAGCTATACTGTGTTTCTTAGTTCCTCATTGTACAACTTGTACCTGTAAGAAAATACAACCATAAAAAAATGATTGTATTAAAGCAGTACTATAGCCTATAGTGCTTTAATAAGAAATGCATTGAGTGACACTGGGGAACACCAAGCACATTTGTCTGACATTTAATCTAAATTATACAAAATAAATAGAAGAATAAAGGATGAAAAAAATGGATTCATAGTGACTCAGGAGAGTGTTGGATTCTGAGCCGCAGGTGGGGTTTCACTCGCTTTAAAAAGAACATTAATATTCTGGTCATTTTAGCTCTAACAAGGCATTAACATATTGTTTTAATGATGACTAAAAATGGCTTTCTTGAATCAGAGAAGTTTCTAATTGCTTGTCAGAGGCACAGCCAGTGATCAACACCAATTAAAAAGGCAGGCCTTGAAAATAGCTCTTGTTCAAGGTTTAGAATTTATGCTTCAGTGCAAGAAGTGGTGATGCATAAAACTAAGAAGTAGCCCTATCCATAGTCCTGCAGAGGAAAAGGAAGGTAATTCAAGTCAAATATTCATTGGCAGCTTGATTAACGGTTCACAGAGTAGCCGTAATGAGAAAAGAAAAGCATACTTAAAAAGATTAGAGAACATTTTCAACAGAGCACTAACACACCCTATTTTAAACAGATGAGAATGATCAACACCTGAAGTGCATAACTGTGCCCATTGTGGATGACCAGACGTGTATAAACACATTCCCGGAGTACCTGTTCTGGAGCCCAGGGATGGTCTGCGCTGGTCAAAATAACACAGATAACTGCCTGGTGAGCACACACACACACACACACACACAAATGCACACACGCACACCCACACAAACACGGTTAGAAAATGATGTATATTTTTCTCGTCTCCTTTCCTTTTGTGCTACTTTATCTACTTTTTACACATATTTTATGTGCTCACACTGAACCATACTACTTTCATTTTGCATACATTTCCAATAAACAACCTCCCCTCTTCTCTCTCTTCTTTGTAGACTGATGATAGCGGTGTGATGGTGTGTGATGGCCAGCTGCAGGGTGTGCAGTGGTTTAGACATGGCTGCAGTGACCCAGCTGACCCCAGTGTCTACACTAAACTGTGTTTGTACAATGACTGGATCAGAGACGTGATGGACAACTATGCACCCCCTCTATCAACTGACAGCCCCCAATGGACGACACAAACAGCCAGCATAGACACGTCTACATAGATAAAATGTAAAAACAAAATTGAAGCATTACTTTCAAGAAAAAACTATGCTTTCTATGACAGTAATACTCTAAGTTAAGATCACCAATAAACATTAAAAGACTCTTACATTTTGTGTATGCATGCTGATTTTTATTTTATTTTAAGACAACGCTAATAAAATGTTGAACAGTTGGCTAATGGCTGCTGCTAATTAGTGGATCATAATTTCACACATGTTGCTGTGTGAGAGATAGCGACAGTGAATTTGTCCAGACAGAGAATGTTTTTGGTTTTGTTGCACATGTTGAACCCTTACACAGAGCTGACTTACCTTAAATTCAATTAAAGAAATGTGACTTAAATTCCCCTGTAGGTTAGACACATGACTCCAATATTAACAATATTGGTGCACTTTTATTTCATGTACTGACAATATGCATGTCAGCTGTTTAAATGTGTTTACATTTTTACAATAGGACTGCCCGTCAGTCAGCTGCTCACTGTGACAGAGAGATCTAAATATGCAGTTTTGATCATTTTAAATTTAATATTTAATCTATATCTCAATATCTTGGTCCAGATGGATTAAATAACATTTGTAACTCCCCTTAATGTTTTGAGAAGTGTAGTTGCCATTTTGGCATATAACAAAAATGTTATGTTGCAGTGAAATTCAAACACTATCTGTTCATTTGAGCTCCTTATCCATAATAATGACAACAAATGAAGACGGATAGAATTTGGCCTGGTAATGAGGTTTGCATTGTGCCCCTTCTTCGTTATGTGCTTCTACCTGCTGTTATATGTTTTCTTCATACTAACTGTGCATAGCTGTGAGATCATTCTCACTGGGGGACAATAAAGTATTGTATTGTATTGTTTCCCTACAAGATTGCCATTACTGTAAAGCACCACTAGATGGGGGTAGAGCCTAATAATGATGAGAGACACATATAAAGTCCAAACGAGAATGGAGAGAGAGGGGGGATATTTTTGCTCCTGTGTGTGTGGACAGGTGACACAAATCTGACATTCTTTGCAAGTTTTAGTTTGAACTGTGATGTGAGATCTGAGCTCTGCCATGACACCAGTATTTCCATATATGTTATAGCCATAAACACATAGATCAAATGTAACATCACACATTCAGTACAAAGGAACTGGGGAACACATGGGTGAGTTAAAGTCTCTGATACACACATTAAGACACACAAAGCTAGAACACTGCAGAAGAAAAAAAAAATCAAATACACACATGTGCACACACAGACATACAAAGTGACTGACAGCTGTGTCCATAATCACCCAGGCAGCTGAACATGGGGGCCACTCCGCCATCTGTTCTCAGCATTTCTCTCCCCTGCCTCACCCCCTCATCCCCAACCTCAACGGGGGACAGAAGGAGAACTGAGGGGACAACTTTGGTTACTGGATGTCACTTCAGAAAACAGTGTGATATTAATTGGTGTGATTTTTAAAAAGCTTCTATGTGTTTTTTTCTCTCAATTTGGATGGTCATTGTTTATAATTTGGAGGGCATTTGACTGAAACCAATTTGAGTAATAGCTACTGTGTCAGTAATTTAGAGGTTTTGTAATGGATACTTCACTTACATCCTCCAGGATGGATACCCAATACAACGAGCCTGAAATACAGTAGAATTCAACAAAAATACAAACTTGGTCTCTCTACTGAATCCCAAATAGCCTAATATGCAGTTTGTTATGCATTTTATAGTAAGTAGTAAGCCTCCCTTCCTCCAAAAAATAAAGCTGTGTACCTGGCAGCTTAGTAAGATCTAAAGCATCTTCCTAATAACCTCCACCTGAACTCTGTGGTAATTGAAAAGGGTTATCTCATGTGCTTCTGCAAACACCACAGCCCGCTTCTTTCCTGTAATTTATAGCTGCAATTGAACCTTTCATTTCCTCTACAAATAGTGAGTCAAGCTCCTGAAGTTTGTGAGTGCAGTAAGAAGATGTCTGAGGTATAAAAGTTTGCAGGACTAAAGCCAGACTAGAGGAGTTTTATAATAACCAGTTTATAAACAGGTTAAACTGAGCACAGATCACCGTCCTACCAATCTCAAACATGCACAGAGAACAAGATATGAAAGTAATAGTTTATCACTCACTATAAGAAAACATGAAGACGATCATGTCTGCTCTCTGAGAGAGCAAGGGACCAACTCAAGTGATCTCTTAAACTCTGTCTTGGTTGAAAGAGGAAACACATGAAAACAAAAATTAGAATGACTAAAAATCACTGTAGTGATGATTTGCAGTGGTCAAAGAAAACAGTCAACAAGTGTTTACTCTTCAGAGAGAACTTGAAATGGGAAAAAATCAATTCAGTCAACACTTCATTAGCATGCTAGCTAACATTAGCTTTAGGGAGCTTGAAGATTTACCAACGCTTCCAAACCGCATCGTAACTTGTGCAAAGATCTGTACCAACCAAGGGCCAAAACCATGCTCCTCCACCAATCATGAGGAGGGGCAAATCAAAAAGGGAGAACACCAAGTGTGTTTCTGTGAGAGACATGTGGTGCTTATTGCTAAATGTTCATTTTGGCCTGCTCACAATGACAATCCATAGGCCTACGTGTTTAGCAGGTAAAGTGTTAGCCATGAGCACCATGTTAGTTTAGCGTTAGCATGCAGACGTGCCGAGCAGCGGCACAACAACTTTGGCTCCTTGGAATGAGGCATGTTTTGAAGGTATTAAGCGTTCCAGTGTATTTGGTCAAAGTCAAAGCCACACAGCTAACTTGACGAGTTTTGGGGAACTTGGGAGAAAAGCAATCTTGCTCCACAAAATAACTGCAATGTAGTTTTTATTTTTTATTTTTGTATAGAAAGAAATGACACCTTGTTTGTTGCCCTGAAGAGGTCACATACACCTTCCAAAGCGCCCCATTCAGAATTTAATGGAGCAACACAATCAGAAATTGTAAAGATAAGATGACCTTGCTAGTCAGGGGGATTTTTATACCCTGGAATAAATTCTAGACACAAGTCTGACTCCCACTCACTGTGTCTGTATGCAGTTTCTTAACTACTTTTTATAGAGTAACATAGCTCAATAAAAAACTGGGATCGTCATATATGTGTATAAAAAAGTATACAAACAGCAAGTTGGATTCGAGGACTGCAGCCTCTGTACATGCCACGATCTTACCACTAGGCCACCGGCGCTCTGATGTGTAGTTTCTACTCCCGAGACAAACATGTACACACACTGATTTAGTACAAACAATAGAATACCTTCTCTTAACACAGTTAGCTATAACCTTCTTGCTTACATTAACTAATGGCTGACCATCACTCCTTTCCTTCCTGCCTCACTCCTTGCTTCCATTAGGCTGTAAATTATTTCCTAATTTTTAAACATCCTCCCTTCTGCCTCCCCCTTCTTCTGGCTTCAATAACTCAGGCATGCACGCAGCCTAAATTGAACAAAAATATCATCCCAAATTGCCCGAAACGCCAAGGAGCTGATTAATGAGCGGATTAAAATGAATGACGATCCTTAAGGGGGAAATCTTTTTTTTTCCCGGGGTGTGACTGTGCTTATCAGCGGTTGGTACAATATCAGGAGAGTTAACGTCAGGCACCTCCCTCCCTGCCTCCATCTCCCATTGCTCAGTTTCTGTGGCAAACTGTCAGCATCACTCATCGCCGGCGTACATTCCCAACATTCCCCTGTGGCACCTGGCTCATGAGAGAGGAAGAGGGACGCTGAAACACACACTCACTAACAGGGAAAAGTTACACGCTGCACATACACACACACACACACACTCTCACATTTTTATCCCCAACAACTGACAGGTCTCTTCACAAACATGTAAATGAATTTGGGAAGATGACATGCATTAGCACAATCTGCTATGTGCATGTGTGTGTATGGGGGTATGTATACTGTATTAGTGTGTGTTTCTACCCACTAAGCTAATGGCTCATAGGGACTCGCACAGGCCGAGTCAATCATGCCAGATCTCTCCCAGTCATCCCACTGAGACCTGTGGCTCATCAGGGGAGACGATTAGCCTGAAGAGCTTTAACGATACTAGCCTAATAGCTACAAGAGCCTGCTGAGAGGCAGCAGCGTGTACACATGTGTGTATTTTTGCATGTGGGATGGTGTGTGTGTAAGGGTTTGGGTTATGTCGATGAGAGGCGGTGCATGACTGAATAAAAATCATGTTTTTTAATTGATGTGTTTGTATGTGTGTGTGTGTGAATGGTGATAAACTGGAAGCTGATAGAATAATAAATACTGCGGTTATCTGCCTCCATCCCACGCACATACACACACATTTGCATACACACTTTTCCACTCCCTCCATCATAGTTAGCAGTAGAGTAGAGCATTGAGTTTGCTCACACTCGCTTCACATTCTAAGCTTGACACAAACAAACACACACACACCTGATATCTTGTGTGTGTGTGTGTGTGTGTGTGTGTGTGTGTGCGTGCATGTTTGAGAGACAGGAAATGATCAAGCTGGGGGAGGCATTATGCATTCATATTGGAAATTTCTTTGCATTTAAATGAGCATGGGCACTTTAGCGGTCACAAGCTGTTTAGTTAATGCAGTATCAAAGTGCATTGCAATGGTATGAGTGCACACACATACGAAGGCGGACACAATAAAGGGAACATTGTTTGCAGAACAAAGCTTCACTGTCAATACTTCTACACAAACGTGGCCACAGAGCTACTGAAAACCTCCCTTGAAATATATTGGAATATTAAATATTAAATATAATAAATAATATATAAGATATATATAAGATAATAAATACCAGATATTGTATTGAGTTAGAATTTGCACGCTTTTGATATAATGTCCACACAGTCACTTTTTGCTAGGTTTAGTATTTTTCTCTTTTAAGTGAAGCAAGAGCAAACTTGTAACATAACATAAACTAAAAATAATCAAAAAGAAGAAAATATAAATTGCAATTTAAAAATGAGAGACAGCTAGAGATTAAGCGTGATCGTTACTGTATTTCTTGGTAACTAATCTATAAAGTTTTCGTTAAAATTCCAAATGCATCCTTCACAAAACCTGATCCTCTAAATAGAGTGTGTATGAAAATTCATTCAGCTAAAACAGCTAGCTCAAAGAGATTTTCTATTGCTGGAGCAGAGTTTCTTTTCTGTTTTGAGGCTAAGAGGAGGAAGTAAACATTCTCTATGGCACACTTCAAGTGTTCAGTCTCTTGTTTGCCAAAAGTGATCAGCATGTATAAGGCTGCTCTTAGATTTTTGTTTGTACCTTTAAGCTTCTTTTTTAATGCAAACCTTGGTTTTGATACAAATGGGAATGATGCCTCTTATGGGAAGGTGCTTTTTTTCTACTTAGTACTACCACAAAGAGGAGAACACTCACACACACATAAACACACTCTCAGACAGATACACAGCCATACACACAATCGTAGACACACATGTGCATTTGGGGTAATGGTTTCTCTCAAAAAGGGGGCCACATCTACAAAGAGGTAAACCCCACAGGGAATCCATTTACCTTCACTTGCAATCATCATACACTTCTCTAAAATCACCATGGACCAGCCATGTTGCCATGGATACACAGCACTTCACCCCCCCCACCCCACCTACTCTTACATTGTAATTTTTCCAGTATATCTCTCTGTCTCTGCGAGGCCTGTAATCCGTATGGATTGGTGAACACTCCTGTTACATACCAGAACATGTTGTGTCCTGCCTGCGAGTGTGCCTTAAAGACTTTGAGAAAATGTGTGCGTTTGTGTGTGAGGAATGTGTTGAGAAAGCTTCACCTGGGGGCACAGTTTACTGCAGCAGGACAGAGAAATCACACTAAATGATCCTACACAAACAGATATGCGATGCGAAATGTTGCTTTAGCTGCTTACTGCAGTGACGAGGAGATATGGAATGTATGTTTTCTCAATACACACACACACACACACACACACACACACACACACACACACACACACACACACAGAGATGTCCCATCACTTACATCAGGTAAGTCGCACAAACTCCCCTGAGCTGAGCCGGGACTCATTGATAGGTCTGTCACACGGGGGGGAGAGAGAAGTCGACTCGTATATCTCTACGGACCTGGAAAGTCCCCGCCTGCAGAAAAATGTCAGCAGCAGAATAGTGAAAAATACCACCGAGTCTGACAGAGCGACTTCTCTGAAAGTTTACAGAAGGTTTGTCAGATGAAGTTTATTTTATCTCTGTGGTCATGTTGGAGCTGAGTTTACTCGCTTTACCCTGACAGACATAAGTATAAGTTATTTTAGTATATAGTTAAGATTCCAACGAGAAACTGATTTCCCCCATCAGCACCTTGAGAAATACAAGATCAATCGTTATTAATGTCATTGAATTACTATTCAATGGACTTATAATTAAATTCCACTATTATACAGTTCTTGCTGTGAAAAGTAATAGGCAGGTGAATGTGGGGGTGCAGGGAGAAGAAAGAAAATCAATAACATACAATTACAGAAGAGGATTAGGGGCTTTGAAGTGTAGCAGGTTTTAACTTTTTACTTCTGGTTAATAACTGGTCTCCATCTGGGATTTAACAGTGGTCGAACTCAACACCTCTAAAATAAAGATCCAATTCTGTTACTGACATGTTAAAAAAAAAAAAGGAAAATCAAAAGATGTGTAATTGATCATTACAAATTCATGATAGAGTTTCCTCAGTACATCATCAGCACATGATTTTATTGAGTTCTTTCTATCCTTGCATCCGTGCATGGATTCTGGGGTGAGTTATTACTATTATTATTATTATTATTTATTAAGTGCTATTCAGATAAAGTCTGATTGATTGATTGATCAGTATGGACACACTGACAGGGGCTATGTGGATTTAGTGGCTTCTTAGAGTCACTTGTGGTTTTTCAACATGAGTCTGCTTCTGCTCGAGGTTTCAGCCTGTTAAAAGAAAGTTTCTTTCTGCCACTCTCACTTGCTGTTGCCAAGTTTTTTGCTCGTCGTGGATTAATGTTGGGTCTCTATAAATAATTATACAGTGCAACACAGAGTCTGTTCTAGACCTGCTCTTTCTTAAAGAGTCTTATGAATTGTCGTAATACAAATAAAATTAAAACCTTTGTAGAAAAAAAGTTAAATCGATCCTTCTGGGAAGATAAAAAAATGAAATTTCTTTCTTCGAAGGAGACGTCCATCTAAGTCAAAATCTCAGCCACATCAACTCTACATGTTTATTAACTGCTATTAGTATATGAAACACACTCAGCAGCACATTCACACTGGGTAAGGCAGCTTTTTCTATGTTTTTTTCTTCTTCTGTAAAGCCATCGCTGCTAACAGATGATTTCTTCCTCTTCAGTGCATTTTAAACAAACTGCTACTGCTGCTTTAAGGGTAATGCACTATTTCATGTGCAGCAAAGGATTCCTTCTTGGAATGACCCGTTCCCCTGAGGGCTACAGCGACAAATGTAAACTCTTTTATGAGGCTGGGCATAGATTGAATCAATATTGCACTACATCTTTTGGCAATAAAGCAAATGTAGCAAAACTAATGCTGATGTATGATGCCGGTGTCACCACTTATTGTTTTGAAATATATACAGTAGGCCATATTTATATGTTTCAAGACAGAGAAAGCAATCTGTTCTTTAATATGATCCCTGACCTTGTTCTTACTGTAGCGTAACAGCTAACCTTTGAAACATAAAACTTCACCCTGACTCTGACCCTGCGGGGCGAAGGTCGACTTCACAAACGCACGTCTTGGAGGCAAATTCCTAACTATGCAGCACTAACAGAGACATTACAGACATGCATACACTGAAGGGTGGGGAGGGATGGAGAACACATACAATTAGTTAGGAATGTTAGTCCCTATTACCCCACCCATGCTGCCCCCTTTACCCTGCAGCATGTGGCTCAGAAAAGAAGCCCACCCTCACACTATTCATTCAGTACAGGTTATGACCAAAGGACCTCAAATCTCCCTTAAAATGTGCACTCAGTAATGAAGCTGACACATTGTTGTAGAGTTGAACAGCCTGGGTCAATGGGAAAGACATTTACTGTACATTTCTGTGGGTTTGTTTGTGTTGGACACAGACAGCCGGGCGGTGCAGCGAAAAGGGTGGAGACTCTTAAGTAAATAATTTACACGAAGATATAGACATGAAGTAGTTGATCGTCTGCAAAACATCTCACGCAAAATCCCATCACCCCCTCTCCTTCATGCACATACCTTTTGTTTCACCAGTGTGTGTGTGTGAGGATATCCAGACCCCCGTCCTCAGACCCAGGATCAAATAAAGTGGACAGGTCTGATAAGCCGATAGGATAGAGCTGACAGAAATACCAGGGAACTCTCACTGACTAAGGGCGCACTCACACTAGGAAAACCATACCGTTCCCAAGTCCATTTGACCCCTAAAAGTTGTTTTTTTCTAGTGTTTTACACTTTCTTGGCCCTGGCAAGGTTAGAAGAGGTGTGCTTCGGCATGATACAGTTGCTCATGCACGGGCACTAGCATGGGTACAACACGTGGACATGAAGTATAATCGATCCCTGCCTTCCAAATAACTAAAAATCTCGTAGTGCTATGGATGTATCTGACCAATATGACATAAAATAAGCCACAAAGTCAGTAAATTAAGTCATATTCTCTGTGCTGTTCAAAGACGTGCGGTTGCAGATTTTGAGTCCGCCTGTCTTGAAATCTAAGCAGACTTCATGATCATTATGACGTTATGTACAAGAGGTTACCGTGCTCAGGCCAGGTCAGTCTTGGAGCAATGTGAGTGCAGGCCAGCGAGGGAATGGGTGGGTGGGGCAATCTTGCAACGGTACGGAGTAACTTTGCCTAGTGCGAGTGTGCCCTAAGGCCTATACACCCAGGAAGAGGGGGATGCAGGAGAAGGAAAACCTTGACACAGGTAGACACACTCGCACAGTATAGCTGTCTGCAACTAAACGCTGTGTCATTTTTTCAATGACAGCTCGGCGAGACCCCGTTGGCTCTGTAATATGCCGTGCTCTCTCAATCACCAGATAGCAGCTAGTTTTTCCCATTAAGGTAAAAGGAAGCTGGGATAGTCAGAGAGTGAAATAAAATAGAAGTTGAGGTCAGAAGGGGAGATTGAAAATGGAAGGAGAGAAAAAAGAAGTCCCTTGTGTGTCATTTTGGTTTTACAAAACAAGACGTACACGCTGTTTGTTCTGTTAGCAGCGAGGGCGAAGGTGAGTACGTGACCGAAAGAATAAAAAAGGGAGGACAGGATAGGCTATAAAAGCCTCGCTCCATTAGTAAATCAGTGGAGCATATTATAGTAATTATCAGGTGTACTCTTGGGATGTCCTTAGTCGCTCTCACTGTGACACATTAGGGATACAAACACTTTTCACTGAGTGTGATGAAGATCATAGGGACGAGAAAGAGGAGGGTATAAAAGCTACTGAAGCTGGTAAGCTATGTGACAAGTTAAAAGATATTACACATGTCATGAGTTAACAAGCAGAGTAAATGAATGGTCTGTAATGATGTTAAAACATGTGTTTGTAACAGTGGTGTAGTGGTGCCTGAAGAAGTGGTTATACTCTTAATTTTTCCCAAAAATGTTTTTTAAGGGGCCGGTCCAGCATAGGATGATCCGTCTCTGTTATAAACACGGACTACTCTTGCATATTTAATTCACTTAAAAAACAGCCTTTTGTATTTACACATAAACACTCAACTTCCACTGGTTGACTTAAGGGAGGAGGGATTGTTAGCAGGTTTTATCATTTTAACTGGCAAAAAGACTACAGGATGAGACAACTACATCGTCCCTTTATCATGCTAGAGAAAACAAATTGCAGCATACTACTGATTACTGAATATTGTGATTCAGAGGGAAATTAGAAGTAGGTATACTAATAAGCACTACACAACTGGTTTGTGACATTTAAATGATCATAAATTGATGAGGACTAAAACATCAAACCTTGATTTTATTTCCTCATGTCCAAAGTTTTAGTTTGGGAAACATCACCCTACTACTCTCATGATCATTTCTCATTGCTTTTAAGTTAAGTTGCTGATAAAAGAGAAACTTGGCTTGCTTACATGTCAAGGGGTTGACAAAGTGTTATATGTTTGTATAAATGAACTAGACTACAGCTGTTGCTGAGGAAACATCACCATTTCAATCTCGTGATTATTTCCCCCTCTATTTGTTTTCAACTCTCGCTCACTGTCTATCTTGCATGCAAATATTTATTGGCGAGGTTTCGGTACTAGACCTTCATCAGGCAAATCCAAAGAGTGTTTGGTACCGAAATGTTGCCAATAAATGTTTTTGATGGACACATTGCTCTCCTACGCAGCTGTCTTATGAAATGGATGTCCGAAGGTTTTTTCTGTTTTTCATCTTAAACAAAGTAACACATCAAGAGAGGGTTTGTAAAAGTTAAGTTAAATATCTGTTTATGTTAAGTGGAGCCCCTGTTTGATCACAGAGGAAACCCTGTAGCAGTGTCCACTTGACAGCATTGACAGTGAGTCCACATTTACAAAAAGGCCTTGTGTGATATATTCACATATTTACTTTGAGCTGCTTTGGGATTTACAGTTAGATGAGAGTGCAGTTTAAATCTTGAGAAATTGCTATGCATATTAATTTAGCTTAAATAGGGCGTATGCTTTCTACTGTCTACCTTCCTACATACCGTATGTGTTGATGTGTAAAAGGTGTTTTTATACATTTGACTGCAGTTCTACTACTACATCACCCCATAATTATCTGGATTTTCAGGACTGTAAAATACAATGTTGGATGATGAAAATGCAACCAGTGTTTTTGTTGGCTTTGTTTATATGTTTGGCCTCAGGCAGGTGTGTATGTGTATGTGTGCATTTTGAGACATATTTTACAGTGAGAGTTGGGCAACAAGGTCAAGTACGAAGTATGTGCAACCCTTTCATTACTCTACCCAACTCAACATGCTTCAAGGTTTGTATGCCATTTCAAGAGGTTTACTCACACAAGGAGAGGAGTTTTGTGTGTGCGTTATTTCATCTTCCCTGTGTGTGGATGTGGAAGAAACAACACTTTTGAGTATAAATCATCACCCAAAACATAAGTGTGTAAGTGTGTGTGCGTGTTTGAACCTCCAGGCAGCTGCTGTGCTGTAATGTTAGCCAGTGGGAGGAGCCTGCTGCTCCTATTGAAGTTCTCCAAGGAGCAGAACTCAACAGCTGCTCTTCAGCTCCTCAGGGCCATCTCCTTCTTCCCTTAACACTCACTTTCTTCTCTGATCCCACTGGGCCCCAGGAGATTTTTTTTTGCCTTTGGCAGTAAATTCAGTATTCGTAGTGTGTGTGACTATGTGTGAGCACAAATGCATCTACACCATGCAGGATTCTGCCCTAACTTGGTATGACAGTGACGGAGCACTTGTGGCACTTTCTCAGATGGTTTTACATTTATTTTGACTGAATCTACTCATCATGCTCTTTAACTAGTCTTACGAGTATTTTAACCCTTTAATACCCCTCAACACTTTGAAGGGAGGTCCACCTGAATCAAAGCAAATGGATTACTTTAAAAAAATATGCAGCATTTAAAACACTTTTTGAGATCTTGGCACCTTTAAGAAAAAGCTAAAGACCCAGCTCTTTCTTGAACACCTACACACTTAATGATATTGATGATAAGGATGATGGGTTTGTTTGATAATGACGCTGACAAAAGACGGCCGACACACCAACATGAACACTTGGTGTGAACCTTGGTGTTCATGTGTTACTTTTAATGACAGCTGTCCTTTTCTATCGGAAAGGTATCCTTAAATGACTTCTCTCCCTGATTTCCGACTATATCCACTATCCTATACCTACAATAAAGGCACAAAAAGCCCAAAAATAAATCTTAAAAAAAAAAATTACTTGACCTTCAAGGGGGGCGGCCGCCCCGCTAATATAATGGTAGGGGAAACACTGAGTTACATAAGTATGTAAACACACACTGCTATTCGTCTTGTTTGTGTGATACTTACACTTTTATCGCAGCAGTTGAAAGACATTAGAATTGTAAAATAAAAACAAAACACCTGGTCCCCATGATGTTGAAGAGCCATTATGTTTTCTTCTGCAACCCTGCACATTGTTGTTTTACATTTGACTTCAAGGTAAGGACAGCCCGATAACATGCTTTGTTGCAGCATTATTGGATTCAGTGTTTGCACGGTTGCGGTTAAAAATAGTACTGACCTTGTGCTCTTAATGGTTTAACTGAATCTTGGAGTTGACCGCAGCCTGTCACAGAAAATGTAACGGCCTCTGACCCTTGTGGATTGACTCACACACACACACCACATCATTCCATTCATTTAGACGAGCCCTGAGGGAGTGCAGCACATAAATACAGCTCCGAGTCTGCTATCACATTTTATATTCTACACATCAATGCTGAGTGGTTATTGTTTTTTGTTTAAACACTGTTAAGCTCATAAACCCAGCAGGAAATTTAATCTCCCGTCTCTAGATTCCACAAGACACAACACAAAGTAGCATAACCAATTAAAATTAAAGCGCGCCAAGCTGTGCCTTAATAACTAAACATCCCACAGGTAGTCTCTCTCGCCCCACACACTCGTTGGCGCTTCGGCGGCGGGGGATCGGCCCACACTCGGCTTAATAGCACACTCGCTGATACAATCGATGAAACAAATCTTCCATGCTGCGAGATAGACATCAGAAATTCAGCAAATAAATGCAGGGCTGCAGGTTGATGCAACACATACACACCTATTGATCACTGGTACCATCTCTCCGTTCTGTCTCTCGTGATCGCACCCACACAG
Organism: Labrus bergylta; assembly: GCF_963930695.1. Taxonomy (NCBI): domain Eukaryota; kingdom Metazoa; phylum Chordata; class Actinopteri; order Labriformes; family Labridae; genus Labrus; species Labrus bergylta. The sequence goes on from NC_089202.1 coordinate 15,899,870, forward strand.
TAAACACACTCAGGCCACACAGGATATTAAACCTAAGCCTTATTTTATTCTTTATCTCAGTACACTTTCTTTATACCTTCTTCTTCTTCCTCCCTTTATCAGCAGTTTTATTTCCTCAGAGCAAGTCTTTGTTAAGAGCAAATGCAGATTTACGACATCTTAACAAGCCATCTTCTGTTTACGTCCTTCACCACTAATCACGACTTTCATTTCCTCCCATCGCGACGCTTACTCCTTCTGAGCTACATCTATCTCCTCTGTCAATTTACTCCCCTCCGCATCCCTCCTTTAAATGCATTTTCGCTAAACTCCATCCGTCGTTTCCCTTTTTCTTCCTAAGCTCTATCAATTATTTTCTTCCTTCCTGGCCTCCCTTGACACAAGCTTTCCATTAGTCTGAAAGTCCAAGCAGGTCTTCTTTTGGCCCCACTGCGCTTGGGGTCGTGTGTGCCAACTTTGTGTGTGCGCTGATTATGTAGGAAGATGAGGCATATAATGTCACGGAGGCTGCCACTAAAGCCTTATTCAACCTTGATTCATCTTAACAGCTCCCCGTACGAGATAATGTTTCTCCATTTCTCTCCCTATCTCTGTATACTGAATGCAAGCGCTCCTGAGTAGCCATCAGATCCGGGTCGTGCAGGCAGAAGGGACAGACAGTGGCTGTCATCCCTCAATAGGCTGACACTAAATGGCTAAATCAGTTTAAAGCTACTGTAACTAAACCCAGAAGAGGCAGCAGGGAAACTCACAGGGGGCAGAGGAAAGCAGGAGAAAGGAAGGGAAGAGGACACTGGGAGGAATGACAGTAATCCGCCCTCATTGTTAGCGAGACTGAGAAGCTCTGATCCCCTCTTTCTTTGGAAAACAAAACGAGAGGATCACACAAACACACACACAATCTGCAAAACAGACACTTTCTCAGCATAATCTTAATCCATATCTAAAAATGAAAGCCGGGTTTTACTGTACTGCTGATTATCTTTCAAACATTTATATAATTATTACCAAGCTTAACAGTTAAGCCAAACTTATGCATAGACTCAAAAACTTATTTTATCAACACCCAAACCCTCTTAAATCCCGACTTTTGGGCTTTGATGCCACAGCCCTGGTTTGCCTGCTAGCATATAAGGTGGCGAATGTTAGCAAACTTTCGATTACTATATCCTTACTTATACTGACAGTTTCCCTACATTTTAGCATGTCGCAGACTGTGTTTGGAAGTGATGAATTTCTTACTAGGATTAATTTGATTACAAGTTAGAAAGGGAACAATTAAATTATGATCTTGCTAGTTAGCTTAGCACAAGAGGGTAAGGTTCAGTTCAACAGCTAGCTTCAAAGAAAAGTGAAAAAAAGAGCATACAACTATAAATTACCTGAGTTGCGGCCACATTTTTTATTAATCTAGTTTGCTGGCTAACATTATTTACAAGGATCAGACTTCTGTAATGTGCAGTTACTATATGGCTAAGCGAGCTGATGGTGAACACTGTCACAACTTTCAGCTTCAATGAATCAATCTTTATTTCTATCGCGCCAATTAATGACAAATGTTATCGCAAGTCACTTTAAAAAAGGGCAGGTAAAAGACCTTACTCATTATTATGTTACAAAAGAGCAGGTAAAAGGCTGTACTCATTGCTACAAACACCCAATGTTAATCCATCATGAGAACAGCCTGTGAAACCATTATGCCTCATTTGTTTATTGTTACGCAATACAATGAGTAGCCCAATTTATAATCTATCACAGGTAACTGTACAAACATGGCAATTTTAAATGATGAAGTAAACACAATACAGGCCTACCTTGTTGTCTTCTGTGCTTCCTCAGACATATTGGCAACAGACACCAGGAAGTACTGGGAAATTAAAGTAAATCAAATGACTACTTTCCCTGACATTTGGATGGCTGTTGTCGAGTCAAAACATTAGCCTGTAGTCCTTCTTGAAATATTTGGCTAATTTAAATCACAGAGTCCCAAAGTATTTGTATTCTGGACTAGCAGATGGGTCGTCTGATCTAGGCCAAGTTATTCATATTCCTTACAAATGATCATTCTGCTGTCGGTACCAAATCTCAGAGGAGCTTCTTTTCGGTCTGCTAGATGTTAAAATGAAATCCACCCATAAGCGAGGTATTTCTTCTCATTTTTTCTCTAATGACTTTAACTGTCTATAGATCAAAGTACATGAAGGTGCAATTGGTAATTCAACCGATGCCTTGTTTAAGGCTCTCAAGAAAGTTAGAGGAAGTCCTAACTCAAATAGTGAATTAACAAGAGTAAATAAAAGGGATGTTTATTCCTTTAAGTATGTTTTTGTTGTCTTTATCAATCAAGTAATTAAATGTATCTATTCAAGTAATTTGAAGTGATTTCCATTTTTGTGTGTGCATTGTGTGTACAGTGCTACATTTTTCATGTACATATCTATTATCTCATTGATATTTGCGTACTACATTTCTTTGGTAGAAAATCAGTGTACATTTTTCCTTGTATGGAAAACATGTGAAACAGCAAACGCATAAAGCTTTGATTTCAGGTTCTGAAAACCTCTGTAGAAGCTCACATTTTATCCTCAGCTCAATCACATAAGAAGGAGACGGAACTGACTCTGTAATTTATACTTTACATAAATTGCCTTCATCTGCCTATACACTCTTAAGTGCTTGTGTATGTCTTTGCTTGTTTGTATTCAGAGCACAGATTGATTTCTCCAGGTCACATTGATGGGAGACTTTAATTTCCTAATGGAGAGTCTTCAGCGCAAAGGGGCGTGTGGAGGAGCAATGTCGCTGATAGGCCCGTAACCAGAGAGCCTGTGTATGTGCATGGTGTAGGGCTTTAATTGTCACATACTGAACATATTGTTATGTAAACTATAACAGAAGAGGGAAGACTTGATGTGGGGAATGAAGCAGGGTCATTTAGATTTTTAGAGGAAGTATTTTGCCGTTCTCTTGATTAATGTTTGATTTTGATTCATGAATTTGCAAATGAACAATTATGATTATGACTGGCATCAATAAGAGTCATCCCACTTACTTTTACTGATCTATGCACAGAGCCACACAGCGGTTTGCAGATGATTGATAGCTCCATTTCAGCTCATTTCTAAAAGTGAAAGTGAAGTTGGCAGTGAGCCGATCCCTTAAGCAGTTATCGATGCAAAACATGAGCTTCCTCGATTTCTCAGTTCTGTCACAACAAATGAGAGGATCAATCAATGTGAGGGGGAATTTGCATAACGCTGGTGATATCAAAGAGATTAAACTTTGCTGCAAACTCGGAATCAGTTAGATGTCATCTTCTAGGAACTGAAGAAAAAAGCACACAAGCGAGAATTACATCAAAACCAATTTGATGTCTGATTTTTTTTCGCTTTTTGGTCTGGAGTTTGAAGTTTTTAGAGATAATGTTCAGTGGTGAGTAAGTGTTTTAGTAGCCTTATCGTAGGAGATAGCACACTTTCTTGCTTCCATACAACGTTGTCTCCACAAACGCAGCAAATTTCAAAACAAATCTAGTCCCATTAAGGATAATGACAAAACATAACGGTGATCTCGCAAAAAAAGAAAAATTGTTAAGTGGCTTTTGAAAAATTGCCTATTGCAAAAAAAAAAAATTGGAGTGAAAACACAGAATACAGGGTTGTGATTGGTTTTCTTGGGGTTTTTTTCATTATAAATTCTACACAGCTGGAACAAAAAAAAAGATACATCAACACACCACAGAATTCACAACAGCGTACCACAAAATATACAGCATACAGCACAGAGAGAGAAAAAAGTCAAAAGCACTGAGAATTTCTTATTACAAAATCCGAAAGGAAAAAAAAATCTCTCTTCTCTCAGAGCGAGTGAAAAAGCATGGGAAAAAAAAAGAAAACTCAGTAGTTCCAAAATAAAAGAATCCCCTCCCTAAAAAAAAAAACAAGTTATCTTATATATAAAACATAAAAAAAGAATGCTCCAAATTCACTTATCTATCTTCACCAGGTTTGCTAACAGTCAATATGGCAAAATCAGTAGACAGACATTAAAAAAATAAAATAAAAACGAGCCTTTTCGGAAGCGATAGTGGTTTGAGGTGACCTCTAACAAAGATCAAGGCCATTGGTTCCAGTGTTCAACGAAGTTCAAAAAGGGCACGTCAACCCGCTATCAGAGCTCTCTGGCGTGGACAGTGTAAGAGCAGAAAACAGAAAACACCAGTATTGCGTACCTAAACACAGAAACATTCCTGCTGTGACACTCAAAACTTTCATTTGGTAAAAATAAAAAGTACATCAGATTCTCCAGCAATAACCCCCAGATCCCTCCCACACCTTCCCATTCACTGCTCGATCAAACCAGTGTGAACCAATGCCAGGGATTTCTTCTTCAGGTGAATCTGTGAGATCTACGCCGCGTACCATGAAGGTCTCATTTTGCCGTCATGCGAAAAGAACAACACAGCAGGCTACAGTTTGTGATTGTCGACCGTTATGCCCAATTCTACCTACTTTAAAGTGAAAGTTGATGATAATTGGGCCTTCTGAGCATAGCTGCTGCTGCTTGCCGGGGGACTGGTTTCAACCACAGAAGAGACTGAAAGGCTGCAAAAGACTTGTGAAAAAGTGGTGGCAATCACAGTCCAACGCCAGCAGCGTAGTTACAACAGACAATCTGAGCTCCACATTAGCACGCTTGATAGACAGGGTAATCAGTATTTGAATTTACAGAGAAAAACAAGAGCACACAGAGGAAAAAAAAGAAAACAAGTGAATGTACTGACATAATATACATGTGTGCTGGAAATGGCAAAAACAAATTTGTACAACCTAATAGCTTGCTCGTTGGAAGTCGTTTTAGCTGGATTTAAAAAGGCAAGCAATCTTAGAGGAGAGATTGGCGTTAATAAAAGCCTGGGCTGTTTCTGCAGAAAGCTAATTAGGGATATTGGAAAATGAAAAGAACATAAACATTCACAGGTGGCAAAAAATGTAATTAAACACACAGCGCTAAAGCGAACACAGAGCTTCTTTGAGTGAAAATGTTTACAGCAATGTGTGCCAAACAGTGTGCTGAAGGGATTTAATGCTAAAAGCGTAAATCATCATCATGTTTTACTGATGTGTTTAAAACCGAATGGCAGCGCGTGATAATTTATCCCAATATACCCGACAGAGAGCACAGAATATAAGTGCGGACTCCCAGACAGAGTAGAGGTTCTGTGTCATGTTTACACGTACACACACGCTCCCGATATACACAGTGGCTTAATGGCATTTTGTGTTTCATTTGGGGTAGATAAGAGAGATTCTGCCACTGTGTTTGGATCGTGTCATACACACCTCGCTGTACAGTTCTACTCTGCAGAGGAGTCAACCAAAGATGTGTTAGGTGAATAAAAGATGATTATGTCAGCATCCAGTGTTGTCACATTTTGCACATGTATGGTTTTAAACCTGTGGTAGCGTTGATGGATGGACTTTCATCTTTAATGGTAAATTTAGCTTTAAGGAAAAGGAAAGAAACTCCATCCAAGAAGGTCTACCACAGGTTATTAAACAAGCACACCAATGCCAAACATGGTGCCCCCACCCTCCCTTAACATAACAAACCCCCAACTCCAAGCTCCACATCTTGTTGCCCCCCTTCAGTCTAGTGTAGCAAAATAAGAAATAGCCCTGTTGTCTTCATAATGGTCCTCCTCCTTCCCTTCATCCCTCTGTCGCTTTCTGTCATTGTCCTGTTTCATCACTGTGAGAGAGAGGAGAAGAAAAAACACAAAAACAATATAAATATGCAGGATATTAGAGATGAATCAGTAGTGACTGATTAGAATATTAGAGAACCATTAGAAATGTCTAAACCTGCTAAATGATGTTCATGACTCCAATATTTTTGGATATATTATTTTTAGAAAAAAGTATGCATTCATGGTTCAATCATTCTCCAAAGCACATCCAATAAAGAATAATATTTAACTTGATAAAAACATGCCTTCCACACACTTGTGTTCACAGCCCATGGAAACCTGCCTTGAAATTTAAAAATCCGTATGTGATTTCAAAATGTAATTCATCATTAAGCATCTACAAAACTCTAAGTAAAAATAAACATTAATAACTATCAGAAAACCTCGTTCAAAAACAGCTTATTCTGCAGCTTAGATCATTTCTCAGGACTGTGTGGGGGCATGTCGATCAAAATTCGCCCTCATTCATTGTGTATTGCAATCGTTCGACTCCCTGCTCGAAGCAGATAATTAACAGTAGGTCACCATTTGCATTGTAGAGTGGTTTAGCTTTAAAATAAGAACAAAAGGTGTTTTCAGACCAAACAGTTCTTTTGACTTTTTGAAGAGGAACTATAGCCCTGTTTCCACTGGAGGAACTATCCCCCAGAACTATGTACATTTTTAAGAACTATGTGAGTTTCCACCAAACCCTACCAGGCTAGAAATGTAGTTATGGGGTTGTCTAAGGAGTTCCCTGAGAACTACACACCATGGGGACTTCTTTTCTGTCTACATTCACACCACCACGGTATCGACTCTGAAGCAGGAGCTAAAAAGGTTGCTCTAAACGGCGTTCTAGGAACTAAAATAGTTCATAGTTCCTGCAGTGCATAATCAATAAAAAAGGGGGAGCGTTCCAACAGTTCCTAGAACTATGAAAAAGTTCCTTCGGTCTGAAAACACCTAATTAACACAGTAAAGGTGTTATATAACACTGAATGAAGCTTGCTGGGGTATGCAGGCTGCTTCATACAATGCTGTTTCCTCCTGCAACTGAATGGATGTTCACTTTTCACATTTGGCATGGAAGAAGGGATATGTAGAAGTTATAAAACATTTGATCACAGAATACTAAAATACTTCTGCAGCTGGCTTTAGAAGCTGTAAGCATCAGAAGCTATTGCCATTTCATCCATATCTTAGTATACTAACATATTCTCCTAAATAAATCTGTTGTAAAAAATGTACAGCCAAGATTTAATTTTGCAGTTAAAATTTAAACTGTCCATGGCTCGCAGCTCAGCAGCCTTTTAGAAGACAGCTTACAGAGTGATATTTTTTTAATGACATCTTTTGAAAGAAGCATCACTTTGTAGCATATGGAGAGGCCGACTTTAACATCTCCTTCTTTCATCCATTTTCAAAGCAAAGTGAAATGTGTCTGCAGTCTCTCTGCTATCCTGAAATGTCAGGAAGTTTGCTGTCGGCAGTTTTAGAAATCACATGAAACAAATCTTGCTTAAACTGACTTTTACATTCACATTAAATCTGTCTCTTCCATAAATTTATTGGCGAAATGTTGCACACATTTGTGAGGACACTTTCAGATAACTGTGTACAGCTGTCACACTCTGTCATTTAGGCTGCAGGGACAGCTTTTTGAAACATGCTCCATTTGAACTCAAACTGACTTGAGACAAACTATCAGCATGACTGATTCATCTGAAAAACATTTCTGCCCACTGTAAAGCTCGGTTTTACATCAAACTTATCGCTCATGAAGGATCTTAGAAGGCGGGTTTGTGTCTACATGATCATTTCCAGGCTTGTCCTGCTGCAACAAATCAGTTTATTGTGCATTTATGTTACTATTGCTTGCGTCTTCTCCTCCTGATAATTCACATGTACTTCATTTTACTACATCTACCAGCTAAGTTAGAAAAAATCAAGATGACATGAATGCAGTCTTTGAATATGGCCGAGTATCTTGCTATCTGCTGCTATTAGAGCCTGCATGCGACAAACAACAAACACTGACTAACGAGAAAATTATTTTTTATGTGAAGCCGTTTTCACATATGCACTCCGGATAATATCTAGATATTTACAGGAGGACTTCTCCGGAGATTCTCCCGAACTAGCCGTTCACATATGCTCCTCACAGCGGGGGACTTTCCCTGTCAGAGGGGAGGGGGCGCGGGGGATTTCCCGACGTAAGACGTGACATAAATAAACAACGCGGAAGTAGCGGCCGAATCAACAGAGTCCGCTACACGACGCTATAATGAGAATATTTGCCTTTATATCAATGCTATGTGTAGTCCAATGGAGAGGAGAACAACATACTGACGAACAGAAAACAGAATGCAGCTGTTTAATTACGTGCACAGAGATCGTAGTGGTCGCGTGCAGACACTTTAGCCGGTCACTATATAAACGTCACTCGGGTCCCATTGGCTCGAATTGAAAATCTTCGGAGTATATTCGGCCGCATTCAGACATCAACTCACTCGGATATTCTGCGGAAAAAATACTAGGGGTCTGGCCGGAGAAACTACGGGTAAATTCGAGAAAAATGCGGCTGTTTGCGTTCACACGTAGCCTAAAGAACCTCCGGGTAGCCAAATCTCCAGAGTTTTTCAGGAGATTTCCGTATGTGTGAAAAGGGTTTAAGATGCATCCTCAGATCAGGAGTGAATTTGTTTTTATTCACCACCACATCCTTACTGCTTGAAGTGTCTTTGACTTGTCCCTGATTACAATCAGGCTAAAGCATCATGAGGCATTTAAATGAATATAGAAACAAGTCAATAACTGTGCACTACAAAGTGAAAGACAGTTTAAAGGTCACATATTAAGCAATATACGCTTTACCATGTTTTCTAACATTAGTATGTGTCCCTAGTCTGTTTACAAACCCCTCAATTGTGAGGAAAGGCAATCCTCTCCGTCTTTCACCTGCTCCACTTTTCAGAAAATGTGTGCGCAAACAGGCCGTTTGGAGATTTTCCCTTCATGACATCACAAAGGGCAGCAACCCCTCCTCCAGGTGGGTGATACTCCCTCACCTAGGTGTTTGTTCTGCCTTCTCACCGTAAACAATAAGGCATTTTGCAAGAAAGCCCAAGCAACCCAAGCCCTTCCAGAGAGGGTCGTGGTCAGAGACATCTTATTTGCATTTAAAGCTACAGACACAGAAACAGCCTGTTCTGAGCAGGGCTGAAATAAAGGGGTTTATAGGCATGATCAAATACAGGATCAGAGTGGATTTTTAGCAAGAAACTTGTAAGAGATGATATTTTAACTTGCTTGAAATGGAGTATAATATGTGACATTTAAGTCACACACATGTTAAAGCACCATAGTCAATCAGTTATAACTGTTGCTAACCTGTTCTGTTGGCGGTCTCTTGTTGAGGAGACCGGCTTCTTCGTTGGCTTTGTCTGTCTTCATCTCCACCACGATGTCGTTGTTCACCTCTCCACTGGCCCTAAAATGAGAAAAGGAAGAACAAGGAAGATGTAAAAAGTTATGAGCCAACTGGTGGATCAAGACATAAAGATGAACACTGGGTTGCCTTGGATATTGCTTCACTTCTAGGAGTCTGTTTCTAGTTTGCCAAATCTCTCTGCCTTTTGAGATATCCTTGCTAAAAATGAAAACACACTACAATGAAACTCTCTTCTTATAGAGAAGCTCACTCAAAGAGTCTGATGACAGATTGTTCTCCATGAGAGGCATGAGTGGTTATATTTAATTATTAGAAATAAAGCATTATTAACAATGCATAAACTAAATGATCCTTCTATTCTGAACACATTATGTCAATGTTTGCCAGAAGTACTGGGTAAATTAAAGCCCAAACAACTGATTGTTCCACCAATACATGGCTTTTTCGAAAAATGGGGAAGCCATTAGGGATAAGTCACATGTTGCTTGGCAGAATTTTTAGAAATGGAGCAATCAAGACGGTTGGCAGAAAGTTAAATTGAACAGCTTTGTAATGATTTGACTCTGATACTTGTAGAGAAATTGGCATTTTTTCCTAGAGAGCTTTTTCAGCTGCTTGAAATGTGCACATCATTTAATTCTAGTGGATTTATTTAACCATTCATGCTTTGATACATTGAAGTTTCTATTTTTCAGTCACATTTTTCTCTCTTTATTGTCATGAAAAGACCATTTACAAGCTTGAGCCTACTTCACTTGTTTTATCATCATTGTTTTTCATAGAACCACTAATGAATCTAATTCATAAGAGTTTGTTTGTCATTTTTGTCACAAAGAACATCCTAACAAAAGGAAGACATTGCTGTTTCCAATAAGTGGTTATTGAGACGCATGAGGTAATTACTGTCAACATTAATCCCTTCTGTCCCCCCTTCCCTCCCTCACTCCTCTCTTGTCCACTCACACTTCCTTCTTGTCCTTCTTGCTGCAGGGCAGCTTGCTCTTCTTGTTCAGGAAGTAGATGAGGGCCACCAGCAGCAGGAGCAGCAGAACACACACCACCACGGCTATCACCACCCCGCTGGAGCCTCCCTGCTGTTTGTCAGCTACAGCGACGCAACGAAGGGACACATGGAGGGATGGATGTTGGGGTGGATGGTTGGTGGGATGGACAGAGGTGGGAGGAAGGGTTTGGGGGGGGGGGGTGAAGGATTGATTATAGTGAGGGAGGAGGGGAATCGGGTGATTTTTGATTCGGAGGGGGCATCATGAAGGGTGTAGAGTGATTATTTTGATTTGTGGGGTAAAAGAGGGGGTTAGGGTAGGGGGAGGAAAATAATTTAATTTGGGGTACAGAGGGAAATGGTATGGGGAGGAGAGGTTTGGGATGGGGATGGGAATGGGGATGGATGAGTTCCAGATGAAGACAATGCATAGTAGCATGGATAGATGGGTGGAGAGAAGGAGAATTGGGAGGTGGGGATTGGGATGTGGGGTTAGACTATCTTTTGAATGCAATGGCTGAAAAGTGATGGGACCCAGAAACGGGGCCTGAATACTCACAGATAATACTAAACAGCTGACCAGAGCCAGAAAACAACACTGAACATACTCACCCATCCACCTACACTTGTATCACTATACTTGTGAGGACATGACACCAGAATAGTTGAAGTGTTTTGCAGACCAATAGAATGTTATATTTTGTTACTTGATTTAATTTGACATTTTGTGAAGTGTACTTCTTTCCTTTCTTTCCAGGAGTAAGAAGGCAAAATCAAACCCACTGAGATACCTCTGTGTTTAAAATTGAGCTTGGAGTAGCTAGCTTAGCTTAGCATAAAGACCGGAAGCAGGGGGACAAGCTAGCTCTGTCTAAAGCTACAATAGAATCCATCTGCCAGCACCTATAGGTTACTAAGTTACACATTACATCAAATTGTTTAATGTTTTTACACGGGTTTATGTTATGTAGTCTCCATTGGTTACCTGGCAACAACATGGTGACAACAGGACTCAAGGAAAATTTGGTGCACAAAATTTTCTTGCTAAAATATCCTAAGGTGTCCTGATGAACAAGACTTAGTTGATGACGCTGTCCACAGTGTCCTATATTTTCTTAAATGTTTACTTGAGCCAGATTATTAGGTCAGGGTTTTTCAGATGTTTAATCAGAATATATACGATTAATATATCTCCCAACTTTAATTTGTAATGGACTGCATATTTCCTAAACCAATATAAGCTTAAGTCTCTCCTCTCAGCTAGAGTGATACAAGTACAGATACACAAACACTAGCTCTTTTAAACACAAATACATTCACCTGTGTGTGCACACAGACATCAATACACACACTGACTTACAGTTGTAGACAGACGCCATACACATGTCAAGAGCGTTAGCGATACAGACCTGACGTAAGCACAGGGTTTCCAGAGAGCAGCACTTTGAGAGAAAGAGAGTTTCTCAGTCTGAGTAGCATAGCAAGGCAAAGCAACTTTCACCGCACACATTTCACTGAGAGCATATGCACACAAAAGCTAAGGTTAGGATATCTCACACACAGCACCCCGACGAGAGGAAACAACGATAAAGGTAAAGCGAGAAACAAGAAGGCAGTCGGAAAGAAGAGGTGACTAAAAAGGAGACACAGTGAGGAAGCAAAGAGAAGAAAGGAAGGAATAGAATAGAATAGAATCCTTTATTGTCCCCTAGGGGCCACAAAAAGTTGTAGTAGCATCCACAAAATATAGGACAGACATCATACAAAGGTGACAAGAGAAGAAGAATAACAATATACAATATCCACAGTGTTTGGTAGCAAGAGGGCAAATATACAAGATTACAGTACAGCAGAGGGAGATGTGTGTGTGTGTGTATGTTTGTGTGTATTTTGTTTGTGTATGATGAGGGGCCAATGCAAAAGGAGATGGGTGGATGGGGGGGGGGGGGATTTTCTAAATTAAAGGGTCTGTACATAAAAGAGTCCTGAGAGAAGAAGGGAGGAGAGGAGGAGGAGAAGGGAGAAGGCTCTACCTCTGTCGGCTGAGTTGTCAATTGCTGCAAGGGAAAAGAACAGAGGGGGAAAGCAGGTTTTAGCTTGCATGATAATGTGCTAGTTAAAGCGCATATAAAACTGTATTTCTTTGCATTCGGTACATGTTAATCCAAATTTTGTTTACAATGATTTCCAAGTGATAGAGTTAGCGAAAGAAGATAGCGTTTAGAGTACAGGCTCAGTGCGAGTGAAAAAGCAAAAGAAACTTGTGTCAGCTGAAAGTCCTTTTGAAGTTCTTAGTTTTTAGCTGGTAGCCAACAAACTAGTGCTAAGCTAGGTCTAACAAAATCTGATTAAACTGTTAAACCTTAAGCTTAGCTTTTTAGAAGCGACTTAAAAAGCTGAACATGTACTATATATAAGTTGCCAGGACATGCCTTCAGCACTGCTTAGTCAAAACAGGAACTTAGCAACATTAGCCATAGCATAACTTGAAGGAATTGCACAGCCAGGGGGCAAATATTGTAGTACATTTACCTGAAAACTGCCAGGTAGTGATTTTTTCTTTCTTATTTCTCCTTATGTGGAGAGCTATGTAAGTTTAACATTCACAGTTTAGCCTTTGAGGCTATTTTATGCTAATGCTAACCTAGCTGTGATTAATTATTGCTACTGTTATTGGAATAACTTACTTTGAGATACAAGTATATTCTAAAATTGTTCTTTTGCATTTTATCAAGTTTCAAGTTCAGGTCTGCTGGCCAAATGCTATATTTTTTTAATTCTCCGAACATGTAATTTTAAGTTAACAGACGTTTTTAGCTTAGTTAGCTTCACAAATGTCACACCTGGCAGCTTCAAGGTTTTGAAATAAGTGACAAACTCTATATAGGCTAGTAGAACTAATTTTTGTGTCTCCACTATGCAAACACTGACAGGCGGGGTGAGTTACAACCTTCAAAAATCAGTAAGTTCTAAAATCACAATTCTTGTCATCTTCAAATCAAATGTAATTCATGGGCTCAAAGCCAAAACACATTTCTGTACATGAACATCAAAAGCCGACAGCGAATAAAACAAAAAGGTGAAGGAGAGGGCGAGATAAGGAAGCCTCATCTTTCCTGTCATCTACAGAAACTGACCTCGTTTGAGAGATACCAGGAAGGCCTTGCTATCTGTTCCGTGCGTGTTGGAGGCCTCGCAGGTCACCCCGTCCTTCATGACCTCGGCTGTGGCTTGTAGGCTCACAGTGCTCACCACCTTGTTACCTTCCACTGACACGGACTGGAATTGGAAGGAGGAAAAATGTGACGTGAATTTCAACATAGTTCTTCATCATCTTTAGCGTATATTTGACACTTTTTGCAGGGATTTTTAAGTCTGACTCCCATCATTGTTGTCACTTTAAAGAGACTGTTATTCCACACTTGAGCTCATGATTCCCATTAATACATTGACACCTGCTCTTTGGAAATTCTAAGTCATGCAAGATTAAATATATCTGAACTTTCATCTTACATACATGCCACTTTGCTCCTGAAATTATCTGATTTTTTTTTCCACCAGAATCTTCAAAGTTATATTTTCATTTTCACTTTTTTCCCCAAGTAAAATGTATATTTCAAAGCTCTGTTCCCACTGTAGCGTCTTCATAGGGAATTTTCTTTTCAACCATATCACATCAATATGAGATTTAGGGTAAATAATACTTTCTGTTGCACAGCAAGAAGCTTTACTTCTTTCTTTTGAAGTTTAATATGCCAGCCTACCAAGAGATAGATATTCAGATGCCGTGACAAATCCTCAAACTTCAAAAAAGTCAACCCCAATTTTAGCAGCAGTTATGTTTGTTTGGAATTCAACTTCACTTCTGTATATACAGTTAAATGTGTGTTTCATTCAATACTTTAGGAAGTAGCAATTACATGTGTTTACAGAGCGACTTCTGTAAATTGTAATCAATGAAAGGAAATAGATCAGGTAATAATATGTTTTGTCTTTATCTTGGCTAGTCTTGCTTGTTTTCACAGCCGTACTTGTTTTCCTGAGGGCTTCCAGGTGAACTGAGGGGCAGGGGATCCATAGGCAGAGCACTTCAGAGTCACCATGTCTCCTTCCTTCCCCACCTCTCCGACAGCGGGGGTCTCAATCATTGGCTTTCCTGGAAAGAGAGTGAGAAAGCACTTATTCAAACACTGTCAATTTGTTTCAGGCTATTTCAACTTCATAAAATGAACGCCCTTGCTCTTAAAGAAATGAGAAACAGTTGAAGAAGTCATCTTTAGTGATAGAAATATTAAACATCCAGGCTTACATTCACAAAACTTGTAAAGTTAAATCAGCATCTGGCATGTTAAAGTAAAATGTGCTTAACTTGTATAAAATACAGAAAAGACCCCCCCCCCCCCCCCCCGCCTTTCTGCTATCTTCAATGTGCAAAAAACAACTCTCAAACAGTGCATGCTGGGAAGTCTACTTGTATGCTTATATTGTTCAAAAATCTTCCAGCAGTCTATTCCTCTGAAGAATGCATTCTTATGTTTTAAACTGGTTTTAAATATTCATAAAATATTTGAAGTTGAATGAATTTAAATGATCAGAAACGTACACTTTTAAATTTAGTGCATTTACAGTACATAGTGCAGTAGATATAGATCAACCCCATATTGAATGCAGGAAACCACACCTTCAACCAGTTGGATCCACTCACTACTCAACCTCCTTCCTCTGACTGAAACAATACCCAGCACACACCCTGACACCAATTGTTGTTTATTATTTCAAGAGTAAAATTAAAATGTAACAAAGCAGATTTTGGCGTGATTGAATCGTTTTCTAAAGTCAGTTTTTTTGGTTTTCCTGAGGTGTGCTCTGCATGTGGGTCAATGAGTCTGTGTGTACATGTTTTTACGAGTGTGTTACCTTTGACAGTGAGGTTGACACTAGCCTGAGATGTCAGCCCTGGCACGGATGGTACGGCTCCGACACACATGTACTCTCCAGCTTTATCATAGGAAACATCTTGTATGGACAGCAGGCCGTCCTGAGAGAGCACCTCTGAGCCCTGGAGGAACACACAGACGCACACATACACACATTTAGACTCATCCTTCTATTCTCTCTTGCTTCTTTCTGTGTGTAAACATGAGAGCAGAAGAAACGTTTTAAATCTGTTTTGAAGTGTGTGCTATGCTGGGAAAGCAGAAACACAGCCTTCACACACACACACACACACACACACACACTGTTCAGAAACACTGTGATAACAAATCAGAGTCAGTCGGCCATGATGAACCTGTCTCTTACAATTCCTCTCATATTCTTCTCATAGGAATTGGTCTTACTGAGAACAAAGACAATCTCTACCAAGAAAACCAGCAGCCGGTGAGTTTCTATCACCCGCAGGAGACACAACAATAGATACACAGGCTACAACAACAGGCCTGACACTGGAGGAACACTCTGCACATAACAAGAGGAGGAGAAGAGATAAAGACAAATATCAAAACAATCAACTATTTCTCCAGTGTTAGAGTACTGAGTCTCTACAAAAAGACTACAAGAGTAAACAAATCGTCTTTTCTTTGGTACTGTATGCTAACTGGAGAAAATGGATTCATATTTTATGTTTTGTCCACAGAAAATACAAACCAAGAGGGCTTTTTGTTGTAATGAAATATTAGTTTTAACTAGCTATGTACAGTATAAAAACTCAAAATAGTTGAATTCATCTTTTATTTTTTAACAATCCAGCAAATTTTAAAGGTTTTGAGTCACACAAAAGAGTTCTGCTGCTACTGTTAGACTGAAATCATTCATAACCATAGATTTTATAAAAGATGGGCATAGTCTAAGGCCTTCAGTCATTGGTTTCTAAAGGGGTGTAATGAGGCCCACCAATAGCGGCCACCATATTGGAACAACGACAACGATTGTCAATCTAGAAACGCCACCTTTTAAACACAAATTAGTGGTCTCTGAAAATTACTTTAAGCCGTTTTCACATATGCACTCCGGATAATATCTAGATAATTACAGGAGGCCTGACCCGGAGATTCTCCCAACCTAGCCGTTCACATATGCTCCTCACAGCGGGGGACTATCCCTGTCAGAGGGAAGGGGGGGTGCAACGGAGTTAATGATTCCACTTGCCATTACTTGGAATAGAATGTCTTTATTTGACTGTTTTTATTGTTTAAATACTGTTTATAATTCATTCTAATGAGTATCCACTGGGACTCTGTGTAACATGAGCGCCCTCTGCTGGTGCCCCTGCAGACTTAAGCGGTGCAGCCCGTGTATCTTTGCCAGTCTGCACGATGCTGTCTCCGTGATTAAACGGCGTGCTGGTGCCAAGTGAAAGTGTTTGCCTGATTCATCACACAACGCAAGAGAGAGTACACAACCGCTACACAAGGTAAGACGTGACGTAAAAAAACAAGTAGCGGCCGTCGCAACAGCGTCCGCTACACGACGCTATAATGAGAATATTTGCCTTTATATCAATGCTATGTGTAGTCCAATGGAATGAGCAACATCCACATCCATCCATGAACATCCACAAGAGAGCGGAGAACAACATACTGACAAACAGAAAACATAAAGCGGCTGTTTAATTACGTGCACGGAGATCGTAGTGATCGCGTGCAGACACTTAATGCACCGTGCAGCAGTCACTGTATATAAACGTCACTGGGTCCCATTGGCTCGAGGTGAGCTCGAGGTGAATCCTCCAGAGTATGTGCAGCTGCGTTCTCACATCAGCTCACTTGGACTTTCTGCAGATAAAATACTAGGGGTCCGGCAGGATAAACTCCGGGTAAAAATCTGCGCGAAAAATTCGGCTGTTCGCGTTCACATATACCCTGAAGTCCCTCCGGGTAGCCTAATCTCCGGAGTTTTTTCAGAGATTTCTGTATGTGTGAAAAGGGTTTTACTGTCACCTTATTGTGAGCTAACAACAAGTTTTGCCTTTAGCTTCCTCGGGTTCGTATCTGAGTGCGACATGGACTACTGAGTTATTTTTCATTGTATGTTCCTGCAACTGAGCGGCACCAGAGAATGAAGGTTGGCTGTGCATTTGGTCATTTAGATCAGGCTGCAAACATGTTTATTTCTTTTATAAAAATTGACATTTTAATATGGACCCTAATGGGGATTCCTTGACTTTTGGAAACAGCCTCAAGTGGACACTCAAGGAACTGTAGCTTTTTTTGCACTCCTGCATTGGCTTAATTTCTACTGAACTTGTTTGACAGTTCTAAAGGTTTATGATTCATTTCATGATAAGTCATTAGCATAGGATAAAATATCATAAATAACAGTGTAACAGTGTAATAACAGTATAATTTGCCTTGGTGTTTTGCTTTACTTCCTCTTAAAATGGAACAAACAGCCATGTCTGACGGCAGTTGCTGCAATTGGACACAACACAACGCAGCCTCTGTCTATAGGCCACAACTGTCTTAAGAAGGATTGTTGTGTTAAAAGGCTGCAGTGTCGGACAACAGCTGCACACAAAGTTACTGTATGATAGTTCACCTTATCCAGTGAGGAAAAGAAATGTAGATAAAAACTATCAGTGTTGAAGCCAAACCAGAATCACATAATGTCCAAATGAGGAGCTGCAGGAGGGACTTCATTCTTGTTATTTATCTGTCTTAGACATAAACAAGATAGTTGTGTTTATATGTAGGAATGATGGGTTTGCTTTTTAAAATAACTGTTATCTTGGAATGCTCAGAAAGAATTCCATGCATACATTCTTAAAAATAGACCACTTTCCCATCAAAGTGAAAAGGAAAAGGGAGTGAAGATAAGGAAAAGTGATTGAGCATACCTTCTTCCATTGAACGGTGTGCGTGGCAGAGCCCTTGGTCGTACACATCCACTGCACCTTTTCTCCAAGCATGACGACCTGAGACTCGGCAGGGCTCACTCTCACTGGGTCGATATCTGACAGCGAAGAAACAGAGACAGGTACATGAAACTTCAGTCTTTCAATACATCTGGAGGGACTTCCAGGAAGTTTCTCTTTTCGATCAAAGAGCTTCTCATCTCTTTAACAACCATGTAATAAGATGGTTAGGACAGCTGTACTCAGCTGAATAGTTTGCTCTTATTGCAAGTAAAAAGCTAATGCACTTCCCTGAAGTTAAGCCTATTTCTAAGGCCAAGCTAAGCCTGATCCATGCTACTTGTAGTACATCCCCATGTTATGTGTGTGATAAGATCAAATTAGAGAGAGCAGTTGGGAAAACATTAAAGAAAGAAATGAACTGTGAAAAATTGAATTGGATTTCGGCCTCCTGAAAGGATTCCATTTAAACTTAATTCCCTTTTTTCCCCGTGTTCGTTCTTTGATTCACAATTAAAAACATTTTTTACAACAAAATGGGAAACTCGACTTGTGTCTTTACTTTCATCTGCAATTTTGTGTGTCGGTCTGAGTTTTTTGTTTGGCAGACTCACAATTGACAGTGAGGGTGATAGTTCCAGTGAGGTCAGCCTCCAGGTTGTCGAAATCTGTTGCTGTGCACATGTATACGCCATCGTCTGAGCGTTTGACAGATTTGATTTTTAGAAGACCACCCTCTCCGCTGACTGCTTTACCCTGGAGGAGAAGGAGGAGGAGAGAGGAAAAACTGAGTGGGAGAGCTACAAATTTTATTTTATTTTATTTTTTAAAGGTTCTAGAGACGAAAACAGCAGAATAAGGATGTGTCTCTGTCTATAAAACACATGAAAACATTAACATGAAACGCAAGCATACATCTTTAGTGAAGTCAAACTCTGGCTGAGGGTTTCCATCAGTCTCACACTTCATGGTTACAGAGTCGCCCTCTTTGACAGGACCAGTGCTGAGGAGGGAAAAGGTCGCCTTCTCAGAGGGATCTAGATGGATGAGCACAGACATGAAACAGGTGAAAATACATTTACTCTGTCATACTGCGTGTCATCAATGAGAGATGTGCAATACATTCCAGAGGAATACAGTCGTTTTTGTACTCCCATCATTTTCCTTAGCTCATTTTAGCTGACTAAAGATATGTAACATGTAACATATGAAATAGATCCATGAAGGGGAGATAGCACTGATAGCTGCTTGTTTACCACATCAAATTCTAAAAGAGGCGATTGAAGAGTGTCTTACAGATGCATACATAAATCGTTAAAGCAGATCAAAGGTCTTCAGCCTTTTAAGCCATGCTAAGGCTTAGTGGTTGTAATGACATTCCGACTTTGTACTGTTTATCAATTTGCTCATTTTAGCATGCTAAATGCTAATGCTGTAAACGTTATACCCACTGTGTAAAGTGTCCCACCATATCTTCATGGTTTGAACTAATGATTCATTTGTGCAGGTCATGTGAGGGTTTACATACCTGCACAGTCATAGCTCATTGACTTGTGAAGTAATACAGCAGATCAGATAAACACACAACAGCAAAAAATATTGTGAACTGGAGGCTTGGAAAGTGACGCTGCACATCAGGAAAATTATTATTTTTATGATTTCTCAATGATCTGTCCCTTTTTCTCATCAACCCTGTATCAGCCCGGTCTGGGTCACCTACACCTGTAGCAGCAGACTGTAAACAATTCTGAGAGCAAACTGTTCCTTGATGACAACGGGGCTAGCTTGCAGTTTGAAGTCCCTGAAATTTGAGTGCAATGTCTTGACAAGAATTGGATGAGAAGATCAACAAATCCAAATATACAGCTACTGCCTGCAGGTAGCTTAGCTTTGCATAAAGACTGAAAACACGTGGAGACAGTTAGCCTGGGTCTGTCCAGAGGTAGCAATATCAGCCTACCAGTACCTGTGGACCCCACAAACCCAAACTCATGTCCCACCCCCTCCACTCACAGTTGAGATTAATTGTGATGGTGTCTGACTTCTTCTGTTTGTTCTGGCCTTCCAGCATGCTGTACTCCACGGTGCACTGGAACACAGAGTCTTTGTCCGCTTTTGTCGGCTGCATGTACAGGGTGCTCTTGATGGTCAAGAGACCGGAGGCCTCCTTTACTACAGAGGGAATCATGTAGGTCTCTAAAAGAGAGTAGGGATTGAGGAAGGAAGAGCCAAAGCATACAGATTATCTTCTGATTGGAATTGCATTCATCACATTTTGATTTTACATGAAATTAAAACAAACAGCCGTACTCTCTTTCCTGTCCTTGATTTCAGCCAGGGGCAGACCATCCTTGAACCAAATGATTCTTGGCTGTGGATGTCCATTTTTTGACACACAGGTACCGATCTGAAATATGTGGACAAACGGAAGCCAATTTTAAAAAACTTGTTTTCACTGCCTCAATAAAAATCAGAAAACATGAAGGTTGTAAACACTGTCACTTAAGATTTTCTGCACACCTCAGAGCTGGTAGTCTCTCCTGCAGTGATGGCCTGACTCGATGGCCTTGTGAGTTCAGGCTTCTCTGGAGCAACTGAGGCAGGAAAAGGGAGGGAGGAAGGGAGGGGGGCAGGGGGAAATCATTATTATATCATTATGATTCACTGGAAGGAACACCTTTAACATGGAGTCATGCACACACAAACTCACACACTCCGCTTCCACACATGCAGACCATCCCACATGCCTGCTGACCTTGCTAATTAAGTGGAGCAGTAAATATTCTGCTCCACAGTATTCCACTGTGACCCGGTTCACATGAGCTGATAAGGGTCAAATAACAACAAAAAAATAGAAGCAAAAACAGCGCTACCTCCTCTCTGGCTTACACACACATGCACACACACACACACACACACACACACACACACACACACACACACACACACACACACACACACACACACACACACACACAGCCACAGGTGTGAGTGTTCCCTCTCTTTTCTCTACTTTGTTCCCCTCACTCACTTGTTCACATGCAAGGTCGTCTTATCACCGCCTGCAGCTGTCGGCTGCTTATAAAAATAAACAGTAGATGGGTATTCCTCTCTCCGTCTAGCTTGCTCAATTTCTGTTTTGTTTTTGCCTTTGTTTGTTGCAGCTCCCAAAACAGCTGAAGCTAGTTTTTTTTTATAGCCATTCTCTTCTTTAAACTGTGAAATCCATTTATGCAAAGTAATTTAGACGTAGAGTAAATATCTGGGACTAATCAAAGCTGGTTTCTTGAGGCTAAACACTCTAAAAATGACAAAATATTCTCCTTTAAACAGTTTTTTTATTCTGTTACATTGGGTTTCTTTAAAGTAGTCATACTGTGTGTACTATCTAATGTATTTTTTCTGATGAAGAGCACCCAGGCAGACCCTCAAGAGACCTCATAACTCACCCATGTTAAGTTAAAGCAGAACAGACGCACTATCATTCATCCCCCAAATGAGTCAAGTGGTCCATTGTGGACGAAGAATAACTCCTGGTTTGTGAGACAGCTTGTTTTCTTACATCTGTGGGCATTAAGTGCATCCAAAAAGGCCTTTGTTAAACAGCACTGCTTTGAGGTATTGTCTACCACTGACTGGCTCCATTCACGATCAATAGCTCATTTTATGAGATAGCTTTAAACCTCAGAGCCTCGGAGTGTGTAAACGTTAATGAATAACTTGTGAGCTCTGTTTCAAGTGGACACTTGACCAAAGAATGTTTTTTTTTGTTTTGTTGCTTTTCTCTTGAAACAAACTTCCTCTCTACGGAGTGATCGATCAGTCAAATCCCAAATGCAAATGACTGGATTCACTATGGTTGGCAAAGCAAATGTTTGAAGTATAATGAACGTTTGCTAAGGGGTTTGCTGTGGAAAGGGCAAGGACACAGCAGCCTGCACCAAGGGTCAGCCCCTTCAGCGCCATTGGTGATAAATCTAGACTGTTATTAAAGTGATATATATGAGACATGACAGGTGGGATTGAAGTATTTATCAATTGTGTCAAGATTGATTAGATTGTGGTTAATTGACCTCTGGGGAATTGGTTATCCCAGTGGCTGAAAAAAAGGCTCCAAAAATCCTGCACACGATGGAAAAATAGTAGTTTAAGTCTCCTGTATGCTTTTTGAAATGTAGAAAATTGTGGCTAATCATAATTAATGATACTAAATCTTTATCTCTAAAGAGGTTTTACATGGAGTTATTTAAAGTATGTTTGAAATGCAATCAGCAAAATGCATTACATTGCATTAGGTACAATTAAGCCACTGCTAAATGAAAGTATGCGTGAACACACACACACACACACACACACACAGTTCTGATTAAAGCCATAAACCGTTAACCGCGTTGACAGCAACAAACAAGTCATAAATTCCACACATCACCAACTGATGGGAAAGTGGGGAGGGGGGTCTCTTTGAAAAGGTCACTTTAAAGTCATATAAAAAGGCCAAAGGGCAATTGAAGACTCACAGAAGACTTTGAGCATAGTGGCGGCTTCTCCAACCCCAGCAGAGCCGGCGGTGACCTGGCAGTAGAAGACGAGCTCATCGGAGGGTTGAACTGACGAGATGGTCAAGGTGGAGTCCGCTCCGATTGTGACGCGTCCGGTCAGAGGGGTGCCATCGTCACTTTTTCCTTCACCACCCTGAGAGTGGAAAGCTACACGCTTCCTGGTGTCCTGCTCCTCCTGAAGGGATGCACGGATGGGAGATGCAGAGAAGAGGACAGGATAAACACGAGTAGAAGTTAAAAAAATGAAAAACTCACGAGACCTTTGACCTGAGGTTGCTAATTGCAGACATAACATATTCAAAAACATAACATATTCAAAAACCGTTACAGAAATAAATGTAAAGATGACTTACAATGAACCATTCAACAACTGTGTTGCTTGATGATGACCCTGTGTAGGTGCAGGGAAGTTTGGCAGTCTCTCCTTTAAGGACTTCCACTTTGGCATTCACATTCACTGTAACAGTCCCACTACAAACTGTAAAGAAAACACACACAAAAACAGAGAGACAGATTAGTTTTTAAGACTCAGATACAGGAAACCACAAGTTCTGGCAGTAAGGTCTTGGAGGTTATATGGGTGTAGAATATTTAAATTGACCACAGGGCATCGATTCCACTCACTACGAAAGTTGCTTTGATATGTTTTTTTGGCTCTCAGTTCTAACTACATCTGACACTATCTGCTAAAGTAGCTAGCTACAAGTGTTAGTATTCCCTTAAAAGGTGTTTGAACTGCAGTGAAAACTGTTAAGGGCCCCCCCGAGTCAGTCACTGTCAGTGTTCTCCATTCAACAGACACATTAGGATGCACATAGTGTCCCAGATATCAATGGGCGAGAAGTAGCTAGGGCACAGACTGGATCCAAACTGGATCCTGTGGGGATAGGAAGCTCTAACTTTCTGTACATGTAGTTTGAAAGAAACAACGTGACAAGGAGATTATATTACAGAGGAGAAACGCAGGAGGGGCGGGGAGGGGCAGGAGTTCCATTTCTGCTAATGAAGTCACTGCAGCACATGCAATGCCATAAATCACACATTACAGTAACACATGAAGGCTTGTGTGGAGTTCACTGTGTTGGTGTGCGGCTACAATGTGTGGAAAAGGAATGCCACGAAAGGACGGAGTTGTATCTGCAAGAGGGGTTATACTATACTATTTAGCAAGCTTATTTAAAACATAGTGCTTGCCAAAGTAGGACAACATAGTAGCTAAAATCCCATATCCCTGTGATTTCTGTCTATTATCTTAAATGCTATCTCAGAAATAAACCACAAATTTTTTTGTCGAGTAAATAATGGATGAACATGATAAGAGAGAGTAAAATACAAAATGTTTCTATCCTGCAAAAAGTCCAAACATTCAGCTTAGTAAGTAAGATTCAAAAGCAAAAGATCTACACTTTTTTTTAAATATTTAAATCCTAGATATACACAGTACTCTGCTAATGAACGAGCCAGCCCTGTACGCTAACATGAATTAATCATGGTATCAACTTCTGGACTACAAAATCTACGCTTCAATAATTTATTTGTTGTGCAATACAGCCAAGAGGGGAGAGACGACGGACTTTGGGGAATCCTATTTTGTTTGACAGGCTGGTATTAATAACAGTGCAGGGAAATGAAGACGGGGAAGATGAAAGGCTGTTTGCTCAAAACGTCTTGAGAGAGAGAGAGCGATAGAGAGGGAGAGGAGCAGAGCCAGGGGATGACCGCCTTGTTATCACTGTGCTGCGAGGAAGAAAGAGAGCCCAGGGTGGACGGAAGAGAGGGCAAAGGGTACATATAGGGGAGATAATAGGAAAGCTGTCAAAAATTACACACAGTGGTGTGTATGTGTGTTATTGAGACACTTCTCACCAGGGTCAGATGCTGTGATTGACCCACAAACCACACTGAGGTCATGGGTTGGCTAAGCGTTGACATTTGATGAAAAGACCTCATGTCTCTCCCCACTTCTGTGTTCTTTCACTTCCTCTTTCAATACTTATTCACTTCCCTTGTCTCAATTCTTACCCTGCTCCTCGATTTCATTTCATTTTGCCGTCTTCATCCCTATCCAGTCTCCCCCTCTCGTTGTCTAAATATTTTGTTCCATTAGCTCAGTAGCTCTGAGGCAAAACAACATTAGTTTTACAAACCGAGTTTCATGTTCCAACTTTGTAAGAGGGATGTAGTAGCCCGAAAGAAAATCTGCCTCTGTTTCTGCGCCAATCCAAAGAGCAGACAGACGAGCAAACATACAAGAATGTGTGAGTAAACCGAGCGCCGTGCTTTTAGGCAGCACTCAGGATTTAAGAGTTTCGTTAAGTGGTGCATGGGAAAAATACACACTACATACCACATTAAATCAAAGGACTTCCTGGCACATGCAGGGAGAACTTGAATTTTAACTCTAGTTTTGGGTTTTAAAAACAACATGAATTTCAGATATAAAGATGCAAAATGAATCCAGTATGCATTGCAGCATGTTTTTGAGCAGGTTTGGCATTTCTACAGAACAGGTGGTCAGTCACTTGGCAATTGGTCTCTTTCTCTGATATAGCCTGAAATATCGAAAAGAGAAAATGGATGTTTTTCCAAGAATTTTGTACCAATACTCATAGAATCATTTTTAACAGCTTTATTAATCCCCAGACTGTTTCGTCATAGCTCGATAACGCTACATGCATTGGCTAAAGAACAGCAATGTTTCCATCAGATCTCAGCTGTTCTTTAATGGCAAATTAAGCACGCTTACAAGATAACGTTTTTGTTAGTACAACTAGCCTAGGCACATTTTAGCATGCTAACAAGCTATAGTGAGATTGTAGCCTAATTCTGTAAAAATATTGCATGCTAAAAATCTGTATGCTAACATTTACACTGTTACAGAGTGTCCTAAAAGCACAAGAGCATTAGATATCCCTTCCCATCACACAGCCAAATTCCCCTCGCTGTCCGAGGTATTCAAGGAATCCAAGGTATCCAACTGTTAATTTTTCTGCGCTGTGAATTTCAGTGTCCCCGTTCAAACAGTATATGACATTTACAGTAGTGCTGTCGTTTTGAAGGTGGGGGACACTGAAGTGCGATGCTTTGTATTGATAAGCCGCTAACGCTTTTAAAACAAGCTAACAAGGTATGTTGAGCGAGAAAATCTGGAAAAATCAGGACTCCCAGCGCCTTGTCAAGCGCCATCATTCCTCTTCATTTGACTATGTGAGTGACAGGAATGAAAATAGAAACCTGGTCTCAAGATAAATCGATGCTACGCATTGCCTGGCGCTCGCGGGCTGTTAGGATGCTCAAATAGGAAACAATGGAATCAAGATTTTGTTGCATCCTCTTTAGACACAGACTTAGCAAGCTAGCATGCTAATATTTGAAGTTTGCTTAATACTGTTGTGCCAAACTACAGCAACACAGTTAACTTAGAGACAATAAAAGTGAAACATTAGGAAGTGTAGAAGACAAAGCCATGGAGAGAAATAAATCTACTGACTGCTTATTTTTAGCTGTGTAGGAGGTCACTGAATACAGATCGCATTCACTTCCTGTGGAAACAGCTGTGTGTTCTTATTGTGTCATTTTGTGCTCATTTTTCAGTCTCTGACACTAATTTGCCAGCATAATGGAATATAATGAAATCTGCTGAATCGTCACTTTTAGAGCAGCTGCGAGCCCAAATTTAGCCTCTTATGGGGGAATAGAAGTCGACTGCTATCAGCCAAGACAGACTGTGTGAATGTGTGAATATAAGTCACAGACAAAAACGATCTACTGAGGATGCTTGGAAGTTTTCTGTATCTTTACATAATTAAGTAGTGGACTAACTTGTTTTTATTAGAACAACAGTCATGTAAACAGAGCTACTGTCGGCGAACACAATGAGGCCGGCCATCTGTACCAAATGTTTCTCCTCTCCCTAGCTCTCATTTAATTTTATTGTCCTAACCCTTTTCACCCTCTCACACACATATTTTAGTGTCGTTCACAATATGTTTTTGGTCCAGAGTGATCAGTCAAGCCGCTGCTCTGTGTCTTAACACACGAGGCAGCTGCTGGGACAGAGACAGACAATTAAGGCATAATTAGGGAGTCCTCTGTCCAATCCAAGTGTGTGTGTGTTTCTGAGGGTGTGTGATTGTGTGCTTAGAGACACAGGCTGCTGGCGGTCACTTTGTGTGTTCGAGAGAGAGAAAGAGAGAGAGAAAGAGAGGTGGGAGAGTCGGGTGGGTGGGGGTCCAGCTTCATGGGGGTCTCGTTAGCTGACGCAGGCCAGCTAATCGGATTTAAACCAAAGAGAGGGAAAGTGTGTGTGAGGTGGTGTGTGATGGGGTGCATGACCGGGTGGAAAGACAGATGGGAACGAGACGGTCAGACTGTGACCTGCACACACACACACAAACACACACACACACACACTCCTACAGTAAATCTATAATGCATGGGATATTTATGAGCAGCAGAAGCACCCCAAAAAGCTTCGGTTAAGTACAGTGTGTGCAGAAAAAAAAAAGATCCAAGACTGCATTCAAAGCAGCGTGGTAGAGTAGAAGAGAGCCAGAGAATCGTGTCAGTCCCACATCTCCTGAAAAGTTAATGTGAAACCATCTTCAATACTCTCTGTGTGTCTGCTTTTTATTACTCTTCTTACTGCCTGCATCTCTTTCTCTTCTCCCCCCCCCCCATTTTCTCTTCAATACACACACACCTACACACACAAGCTGGTGCCCCTTATTATGAAAGGAACCAGCTGGATCCTCTCTCTCTCCTGTCCTCTTTTTTCTTTCTAGTTCTCTCCCCCCCCCTCACCTACTGCTACTGTTGTATTCCGGACATTAAAACCAGGAGCCTCTTTTTCTCCCTCTGACTCTCTCCTTTTCATCCCTCATTCTCAAAGAGCATTCTTTAATACCCAGTGCACAAACTCGCTCGGGAGGCTCGTCTGCGCATGTGCGTGTTTGAAAAAAAAAAAACAGACAGAAAAAGAGACTGCAAGAGAGCAAAAGAAAGGCACAAAGAGATAAAAAGAAAGGGCATAAATTGAAAATAATAATAAAATGGGAACAAGAAACAGTGTGTGTGTGTGTGTGTGTGTGTGTGTGTGTGTGTGTGTGTGTGTGTGTGTGTGTGTGTGTGTGTGTGTGTGTGTGTGTGTGTCAAACCAGCCTTACCCACATGAGTGTCACCCAACTAGAACCTCTGAGCTCTGTTTCGCTGATAGAGCCCGCCTGTCTGCTCGCTAACCCAAACACCTCTCCATGAGGGAAATGCATGTTCTAGGATGCCTTATTTGAGTCTGCTGTAGACACCGGTTGATGGTGCTAGGGGTGTAAGAAAACTGTATACAGTCAGCATATTTCATAGAGATAGAGCAAAAAGATCTGCACATTTGCTAACTAGGGGACAGTGTTTGCAGGAATACATCTATGGGCAAAGCTTAGGGACAATGACTGATAATGGCAAAAGGTGTGTGTGCACCTGAGTGCATGTTTGGAGTGTGTGTGGTCCAAACCATCTTTGGCCTCTAACAGGATTAGTGTTTGACTGTTGGCAAAGCAAACAGCGCTCTGCTGCAGACGATTCTGCCGCAATGTCACGAGGACTGAGTCACCTACAGTTTAGCGGTCACATAAATGACAGCACAAAACAAAGATACTTCCACATTTTCATTCACTCAGTCCACCGATCAGCGCCTCTTTCATTCTTTTAAGGGGTTATTTCTCTCTTTTAATGAACACTCAAATTGAATTCATAGTTAATCTTAAAGGGATTAGGTTGTAGCTACAGAGACTAAATGCAAAGGATGTTGTACTAAAATAAACTTTCACAAATTTACTCAAACTTTGATTTCACAAAAGTTTAGTTCCAAGTGTTTGCCTAAACTATATTGATATCATTTTTCTTTGAAAACCTGATGATTTTATGCCCCGTCTGTTTTAATTAGCTGCCTGTGTGTGAAGCACTTTGTAATGTGAATGTTCAAATAGTTATTAAAGCTTGAACAGGATTATGTGGCAGACGGAAAGGGCGGGTCGGATTGGTCGCAGTTTGTTGGCTGTAATTCAATTGTTACCCCCTTACTGCCTAATCTTGGGATAAAACTCTCTGCTAATCAATTGCTCATTTGACCAATAAAGACTCAAAAATTATAATTAAAAATGCCAATCGAAATTCCCTGAAGTAAAAATATTTTTCAGACCTATTTTTGAAAATCCAAAGATATTATAGTAAGAAAAGGGAAATGATTAAGTTATCACAATTAGGAAAGTTAAACGGTTGTGCATAATCTGTTAAATTGATTGTGTTTCTGCAATTTCTGTTTCAGATTCCTTAAAACCCATCAGATTTTTTAGACAATTCCCAGAGTGGAGAGTTGAACAATGGCTCAGTAATCTTCATCTTTGCAGTAACAGTCGGACTATTTTGTGACTCAGAGAACACCTGGATCTCTCTCTCACAAACTTAGTGAAGGAATGTGACCACACTGAATGTGGTGGTTTGTACTACACAGTCTGATAATGTATGACACATCTCTCCTGTGCTGCTATGGTGGATTCAAAG
Source organism: Labrus bergylta (assembly GCF_963930695.1). Taxonomy (NCBI): domain Eukaryota; kingdom Metazoa; phylum Chordata; class Actinopteri; order Labriformes; family Labridae; genus Labrus; species Labrus bergylta. The sequence continues at coordinate 15,929,021 of NC_089202.1, forward strand.
CGAGGAATCAATTTCTACGCTAAAAACATACGACAGGACTGCTGTGCTCTAAACTGAATACACAAACATAGATGCGGCTTCACTCCTACCACAAGCTCTAAGGACTCGTATCACCATAGACACACCGCAGAGAGTTGATGAGACACACTCTGGGCATGTGAGTACAGTTTGTGGCAGTGGGGTGTGGCGAGCTGCCCTCAGCTCTCTCTCACTCTGATAATGGCCCGTTAATGTTGCAGACTGGATGGGACTCAAATCCTGTGTTTACGGCCCTTTCAGAGACACTCAGCGCTTGCATTAGTCTGCCGGAATTGCTAGATGGGAACAGTGTGTGCTCTTCAGGAAATGAAGTTTGTTAAGAGAGTTTCATTTCAGCAGACAAACTTGGTCCATATCAAATGTATCCCAGAGGGCCATCTTTAAGATGGGAGATAAACAGAAACAGGCTCGTTTTGCTTATAAGGTTAAAAATGCTGTATGGTAGAGTTTGCAAGTGATACTTCCAAGTTTGTAAACTGCAAAGATATGAAGAAAAAATGGAGAAAAGTTGCAAAATGATGTTTGCAACTTTGTGGGAGGACACAATAACAGTCAAATCTCAGTCAATTATTTCCTATAGTTTGAATAGCAGCCAGATTACCAGTACAGTTTATATATACTAAATGATAAATATGTGTGAGTGTTCAGGGTTAGTGTGTGTGTGTGTGGTAAGGGGGCAGGCTGGGTCAGGCTTCCAGTGTCGAGGGTGGGTCCATGTAAGGCCTGGACTCCGTCAACGCCTGAGTGATGAGACAAGAACAGGTGCAGCGCAGGAACAGCAGCAGCTGCTGCTAATACACACACACACAGTCACCAACAATGAATGCCACATGTAGAGGGCATGGGAGAGAGTGAAAAAGACAGGCACAGAGTGAGACACACACACGCACAGAGATGACAGACAGGGGGGCGAGAGAGAGAGAGAGAGAGAGAGAGAGAGAGAGAGAGAGGAAGTTTCCCAACCTGCTTACAGACAAGAAGCGTTTGTAGAAGTAGAACTTTTAGCAACCAAGGAGACCAAAAGCAAACACACACACACACACATAAAGTGACATAAATAGATGCAATACTGTCACTGTATGTCACTTTGGACACCTCTTATGGAAAGTGTATCCATACATGATCCATGCGTAGCAGACTGAGAGCAGCCATGTCTGTTGGTTTCCTGCCAAGTGTTAAGCTTTCAGGAGGAAGAACTGATATGTATGTAGTGCTGATTACATTCACACTGTAATTCAACTGGAATGAAAAGAAGGGACAACAAAATGAAACGGCTAATAATAATAAGAGAAACTCAAATAGTAGCCCTTTTTCACACATGCACTCCTTAAAAATCTTGAGAAAATTTCAGGACAACCTGTCCCTGAAATCTTCCTGCATTTCCCCTTTCACACATGACCCTCACAGTGGGAGAACTTCACTGTCTGACAGGTTGTTGGGTGGGGGGCAGGGTCTCAGGAGGCAGGACATGGCCTTAAAAGGACACCGCAGAAGTCAGAGTGTAATGTATACATCATATCCACGATTCCAGGAAAAAAAAGAAGAAACAATAGTCTGCCGCTATGATGCCAGTTTCAGCCTTTATATTAATACTTTGTGTATTTGTATTTATTCACCGTATATACAGAAGAGTGGAACAGAATAACAGCAACTGAGAAGCAGAACAGAGCATGAAGAAGCTTCATCAGCACTGGTGACATATTGTCAACATCCATGCCCACTCTCTTAAAGTGACTCTTCCCAAATATTACCTGCTGCATTTACTCATCGACTCAGCTCCACTTCTCGATAACTTTCACGAGGGGGCTGGCAGGAAAAGTTCTGGATATAGTTAGGGGGGAAAATTTTGCATTCACACCTCGCACCTCACCCAAAACATGTTGAGAAACTTCAGCAGTGCTGCAGTGCATGTGTGAAATGGCCTCATGTCTTGTTGTACCCGCCCTAAATTCCTAACAGATTTCTCGTCATTGCAAACACTGCCTACAGACTTGATAAGTATTTCCTATCTTGCTGCCCTGTAAGATATTTACCTATCATAAATTCACAAACATCCTAAAATAGCTTACAGTAACAACTCCCATGTAAGTTTGTTCTTCTGAAATTGCCAAAACCACAAAGGAGTTTGGTTTGACCTTTCTAAAGACATGGGCGGCTGTGTTTGCTCTTTGCTCTCCTCTTATGTTATCTCTTGGGGCTTCATTTGCTCATAATGTTCCGTGAGAAAGGAAATATCCCAGAGCGTACATAGATAGAGTTCTTCAAGTGCCTTCATACTTGAGTCAGAAAAGTCCCTGATGAACATCCAAAGACGACTTCCTGTGACTTCTATTCAGTTTGTAACTGTATCTTCGCCGACGTGAAGTGAGAAGCTAAAAGAAAATAAGAGTTCCTCCTCAAGAACAGTTTCCCTGCAGTCTACTTCACAAGAGTGCCTTGAAAAACTTTTTTTTAAAGGATTTTTCTTTTCCCCCCCAATAACACATGGATCTCAGTCCTCTAAAGTACCAATTACAGCAATGAGAGCAACTGCCTCAGTCTTGTAAATCTCCTCTGATTGTTTGATCACAAGCCGGTCCAAAGCCTCCGCAGTCATAACTCCTCAAGTCGATAGCCGCGGCCTGTTGTGCTTCAAAGGTGATATCTGAGCCTCCAATAGGAATCAAACACAGTCATATCTTTGATGCTCCAATTTCATTGCTTAGTGAAAAAGGGTGCTTTGGTTTTTTTTGATTAAAGGTGAGATAGTCGGATCCCGGATGTTAAGAAGCCACATTAAGCTTTTTGCACAGTTATTACAGGATGTGGGGGGGGGGGGGGGGGGGGGCTGTCTGTGTTTCTGTCTGGGCTTGTACCGATGTACCACCTGAGTAGAAGTGAAAAAGAACACACCTGGGACCTCGGGGCAACACGCACATTCAAACGCACATTCAGGCTGCAGCTGGTTGTAGAGGTCATTTGAGTCAAGAGGAGGAGGGTGTTTTATACATTTTGGTTCTTAAACCTAAAGCTTTGTGTTTGTGTTTTAGAAGGAGGAAAGAAAGAGAGTAGGTGTTATTTCTGTTAGATAACAATCCTGTGACCTCGTATTCCTCTTTTTCCTCATTCATCTAAAGTTTTGTGTTTTCGTCGCTTCATTTGTCTCCTCTGTCAGGGCTGAAGTTTTAAGGCTCTGCTTTCTTTCTTTCTTGTTTGATGTGTAATGCATGCTTTGAATGAAGCTGATTTGATTAGCGGTATAACAGACAGAGGACGGCTGACAAGGACACGAGTTTAGGCGAGGTCTGATGTTCCCAGGGACTTGTCGTTGACGCAGAATGCAGCTGAGTCAAACATGAGGCTATTAGCAATTAGCATGAGTACACATTCGTTTTTTTTCCGAAATGCCATTAACCCAACTATGTTAGCATCTGTGTGTTTGACTCGACGCTATAAAATGCGTTGCCCAAAGTCATCGCAAAGTTCAATGACTCGGCAAATGAGGACTGCCGGCCGAGCAGCGGGTGTGTGTGTCTCTTTGTGTGTGTGCTGTGTTAGAGTAAAGGGCAGAGAGGTAACATCACAGTGTGTGTGACAGGGTCACGTAAATCACAGTTTTACTGGTGTGTGTGTGTGTTTTGTCATCGCACTGCAGTTTAGAGGCTCAAGACAAACAGTGTGAAGTGGGCAACAAGGTCGGCCACTCACACACTCTTTTGTGCAACAAGAGATTCCCCTTCGTCGGTCCTGTTGGCCGGGAAACGGGGTGAGAAGTCAGCCCCATTGAAAGAGGGGAATTTAGAGCTGAGTGGTGAGTGTGTGTGTGTGTGGAGGCAGGGTGTGTTTGTCCTCTGCGAAAACATGAGCCAGTGAGTCAGGAGAACAAAATGAGGACAAGGATGGATGGTAAGAGCAAGGAGAAGAAAAACACAAGAGGAAGACAGGAGCGCATGAGCCGAATATGAATCTGTGGAGCTGACATTGCAGTCTTCTCTGCAGAAAGCCACGGCTGGAAAAAAATAAAGCTATTGTGTAAAGAGATTATAAATAGAGCTGTGAATGCATGAGTTTTAGTGCTGCGTAAGTGCTTCTGCAAAAGTCACTTTGATAAATGGTCTCACTGATAAACCAAAGGATTGTCTGAGTGTCCTTCCCCATTAGAGGAAAATTGAAATCATCTCTCACATTGGAATATCTGGGCCATTTATAAGAGCTAATATCTTTTGAGCTGACACAGTCTGCTGCTGTTATATGTGGCTCCATTAACGGTAAGTTAGCACGACAATAGCTGGAGTCTTGCTCCTATTAGAATTCACTTTAAGGTCTTAATACAGTGCAGGTAGCAAAGGTAAAAAAAAAAAAAAGAAAAGAAAAAGGAAACAAGGCCAGAACGGTGAATGAACTGCAGGATCAGAAAGAAAAATCAAGCGGAATTTCATTACTTTTTGAATCAAAGGGCACAAAACTGAGAGGGTCCACCAATTACCCGGCTATGTCTCCTCCTGGCTGCCTTTCATTTTCAGAGGGAACTCAATTTGGTGAAAGAGAGAGAGAAAGAGAGAGAGAGAGAGAGAGAGTGTGTGTTTGTGTGTGTGTGTGTGTGTGTGTGTGGGTGCGTCCTGATCAAGTGAGAGAGAACCCAATCAGAAGATGTCACTTAGGGGGCAGAGATGAGAAAAGGTGTTAATATTTAATGTTTTCGGGGCCCCTGAATCTGGGCCTCCTCTCCCTCTTCCTTCCATCCCTCTCGCCTCAGGCGCTCCAATTAACACACCCTGTCCTTTCTCTCCCCCCTCTCTCCCTCTCTTTCTTGCCGTTCTCTCCTTCCTTAAAACGCAGCCTCTGGCGCCAAAAAAAAAAATGTAGAAACCGGAGGAGAGAGGAGGCAGAGAGTTTGACTATTCAGCAGTGCGATGCAAAGTTTGGATGAGAAAAGTTGAGGAGGCTATAGGGTCTCAAAGAGGACAATAAGCACATAGAAGAGGACACTGATGCTTTTGCAGGCTCGAGCATCAAACCAGAGAAGAGGCTGTGGAAAGAAATGTTTCTAGATGCAGGAATAAAATTGGAGCAGAGGACAAAGAGATGAAGTGAGGGAAAAAAAAGAGGGTCCTCATGAGGCTTTGCAATTCCCCTCAGGCTCTACCTATTTACTAAGGTAAATGACTGGCTTTAATGGGCCAGAATAATATGCAATGTTTGGCTGAGGCAATCTGTCTGCATATGTCGGCGCTAATGTCGCTGGAGTCCATAATTTCGTCTCGTAATGAGATGCACTCAGTGATTGGAAAGGCAGGGAAGACTATAAATTCCTCTCAGAGCTCCACGTAGAAGTAACTCTGGAAAGAGAATGGATGGATAGATGACAAGTGATTGACAGAAGAAGTAGCGCAAACTGGGATTTTTCGGAATGCAGTGATTATGCATAATGTTCTTTATTATAAAGGGGATTAATGGACCTTTCCCAACATGTTAGGTTGTGTACTCCAGTATCTTTTTAGTGATTTAACAATATACACATCAATACAGATCGATATTTTGACTCTATGATCAACAACTAACAATCATTTATCAAAAAAAAACAAAAAACCTCATTTTAAAGCTGATGTGGAGCGCCAGTTGAGCAGAATCAGTGAAGTCCCTGACCCCAAAACAGAGGTTGCCTGCTCATAGCATCGGCCCTGGCTTACACCATGGCCTTTTGCTCTTTTGAGCATGAAATACCAAATTTCTCTTCTTCATATTTCCCATCCATCTCATTGTTCCTACAGGCAAAAGGTCAACAACCCCTCCACCCACCAAAAGAAAAACTGAACATTATATTGGTGGACCAATATTTCTATGAAGTATATTTTTTAAAGAAAAGGTTTTGCTGTTTATTCAAATTCTTGAAATAGTTCAGTAATAAACCAGTCAAATCTTATATGTTGTTTTTTTGTGAGATGATGTAATGTAACTGCATAAAATGGGCCAATGATATTGTCTTTCGTTGATCACAGTCCAATGAATTGAATTGGATCCCAGTGGTATGGTGGCATACGCATGCTTTGTCTCGATCAGAAAATAGCTAATCCTCCAAATCAAGACTCAATATTATAACCAAAAAATGGATTATATCCAAAGAATGGATATGATATTGAGTCTTGATGTAACTTCTGAGTAGTTACCCTAGTAATATTAGGCCAACTCCACTTTGTATATTAATTGCACTTCAGGCAGTCTTAAAGAAAAATCTTCATAGTCCTTCACTTTGCACTGTGTAAAGGGATATCATTAGTACAAACGGAGGCCGTCCTTCTCTTCTGTTTTTGTCAAACTCACATGGGTTTAGACTGTGTAGTGGCAACAAAGCAGCGTTGAATAGGGTCACTGCTGTTATGTCAGTGGATATCATTTCACATAGGTCACGTAGAAGAAGGACTTCTTAACTGTTGTTGCATTTTGACTTGTGAAAATTGGAAATACATGCATCCTGACTGAAATCGCACAACTAGCCTCAGAGCTACAGGTTTTTCTACTCAGATTTTATTGCCGTTTGTTGCTTCATTGGTTTTATATTCTCTTTTCGAAAACATATTGTCACATCTGTCTCTCGCAGCGAGGACAGATTGTCAGAGAGAGGAGAGACAGAGGGCGAGGGGAAAAGGCTGACTCACAGTATAAATAAGGGGAGAGACATTAAGACTAAAGCTAATCTCACTAAAAGGGTTAGGACAAAGTGCTGCTGTCTCTCTCGCATCCCTTCTCTCTCCCTCCATCTTTTAATCAATTCATTCTGCAAGTCATTTCCTAGCACAGTGTATGGATAAATACTGAGGGTAAGGTAGCTCTTCTTATGCTCATTTACTGTAATAAAGAAGACACTGGAGTATGTCTATTACAGTGTTGGGATGTGTGTGTGTCTTGAGGAATACAATAGCTTCCAGTCTGTTTGATTATAGTAAAAAAAAAAAAAGAATGAAAGTGACCCAGACACTTTTGTTCCAGAGCGGAAAATAAGATTTGAGATAAGTTGTAAGGAAAGCAGGCCAACCAAGTGTCAAATTTCAGCTCTGGACCCTTTTAAAACAGTCAGTCCTGCCAACACATGTGTATTTTAATATGAGCGTGGGGATGGATGTCTCAAGTTCTATTTACAGTGGCCTATTTACAGTTTGATTCCTGTTACATTCACAAACAGAGTGAAGCACGCAAACACACACAAACACACCTGCCTGCCCTTCATATCTCAACAGCTCAATCCCTAAGCCTCCCTCTGCCGCCCTTTTCTCTCCAGCAGTCACCTAACGCTGAATTGTAGCACCCAGGTGTTTTGTTGGCAGGACAAAGGGACCTGTTCCTGGGTGGACGGGTTATACACACATGACACAAGGTGAGGTAAATAAAGGGAGGGGACAGAGGACTTTGGGGTAAATAACACTGAGTTGCTACTGTAGCTCCGTTCCTCTTTATTTAGATGTAACCTTTTGTGCTTTTCCAGTTTTCTGTCCACAGAGACATAAATGTGTTAACGATTAAAACTAAACAGTAATGTTAGCTGTATCCAATCAAAACATTTCAAAATAAGTATAACTCGGGGTCAAAATTTGGTCCTTGACCCCAAACATGTGGACAAGGATAAGAATAAGATTTTACCCTAAGTGACAATTTTACTCAAATGAGAAAAATGCAGCAATGGAAACATGGGTCTAGACAGAAGCCGTACTAGAAAACTACCAGATTTAAGATCATTTTGCTCAGTTTTACTCTGTTGCAGTTTAAATCAAACTAAAAGAAATAAAAAATGAACAATAAAGATTTAATTTTTGGAGTTTTAGTGTGGACAAGTATCTTTTGGGAGGCCAGAAATGTTAGCATGGATGCTTTTTCGACAGGAAATCAGCAAGTTCCAATGCCTGTTTTTTTTTACTCCACTAAAGTAAAATCACTCGTTCTGCATCCTCTCTCTCACTCGTACTCCTCCTCTCTCTTGTCTCTCTCTCTGTAGGAGTGCTGAGTAGCACTCTGCCCATCTCATTTAGATACAGCCCTCCCTTCCCTCCTAATGAGTCTTCATTTCGGCAGAAAAGGGAGGAAAAAAAAGCCAGAGAGAGAAACACCATTTCCACTACTTCAGCTGACAGCAGTTCCCCCTTGACGCCCTCTTCTCAAACCCACATGGGACTCTATACGAGAGGGCCGAAATAGGGAGAAAATGGTGGAACAAATGGATCTCCACTCTCGCTATTAGCCTCCATTATCGGCAAGCATCATTTCATAACTAGCAGCTAACAAGGCTTCTGTGTATGCGCCCATGCCTCGGTTGTATGTTCGATTGTGTGCCTCGGCTGGGCTAGGATACACAAATCTGGTGTGGACAGCTCAGAAAGCAGAGAGAATTACCCTTCTTTGTGCCCGAGTTGAAATACGAGAGCACCCGCTGAATAAAGGGGGTCTTATAAGGGGGCAAGGGCACTCCTTAGGGGGCTAGTCAGCCGGGCGTGACAAGCCGGTACCGCTGTAATGAGATAACAGGCCACTGGAGTACGCTTTGATTTGTTCCTCCTTTCTCTCCTTTCTATATATCCCTTATCCCTCTGCTGTGTCTCTTATCCATCCATTGCTCCATGTTTAAAAAAAAACAGGCCATCATGCTCAGCAGGCTGGTAAAGCTGGTGTGTGGGGGACAGATAGGGGGGATAGAGAGGAAGGGGTAAACACATTGACAGGGAGATAGGGCATGGGGAGGAAGAAAAGGGGCAAAAGTGTGTGGAAATGAAAGCTTGAGAAGGAACGTGTCCTTTTGTGCGTGTGTGTGTGTGTGTGTGTGTGTGTGTGTCCCTGAAAATATATTCAAGTGCTAGCTAACAGGAGCTCGGAAATCTTTTGATTCAAGCAAGGCCCCTTTACAAAAAAGGCACACTTAAGAGCTAGAGGACGGGGAGTAATCAAGAGATCCAGAAACAGGGAGTGTACAGTACGGGTCAGTGCTTCCAGACAGGCTGGATAAACCTCTGCCATCACAGAATTACCCCTGCACCTGCCCTCCGGGCCTCCCTCCCCTTCCTCTTTGCCCCCCTCCTGTCTTGGATAAATACAGTCTTGCACAGTGTTGACAGTGACAACACTCAGTGTGAGGTCGAGAGATATAGGAAGCCCAAAACAAATGCCCCCACAAGTGTTTTATTCATTGCTGCCAATGACCTCCATTTGTCAGGTAAACCACCAAGAATCCAACTTATCTTTCTCACCTCCACATACTCCACTGATTTATTCCTGGGGAAATATTTGTCTCCCTCTTAAATCACGGCTTCCTTATCATTTTAAGGTGGATTTATAGTTTGTGTTGGTGTGGCAGGGCGAAGGTATGATTTCATCTAAACGACATGAGCCGTCTTCCCGTCCGGGCTATCAACACTCGCTGTGCCCAAACAGCGCTTAAGCCGAAGATTTAGAACGGTCTGTCTAACCCTAAATCTGTAGTCTACTGCACTGGAATACCTCACACACAGCAGACTGTTACACACACACACACACACACACACACACACACACACACTCACACACTCACACACACACACTCTCTCCCTACCTTTTGATGCCCCACCTCCTAACCCACTTTCCTTCTCCCCCCTAACTCTCTCTACCTTCCACTCTCTCCCCCCTTACTTTCTGTCTTTTTGCCTATTATGGCGGATTAGCTTATAATGCTTGGATGAACTTCAGTAAGTGGGGGGTACAAAGTCACACATCAATACACACACAATCGCTGGCTGGCCGGCTGGCTGGCAGGGAGATACGGTCACAAGCCCGCTGGCACAGACACATGGAGCCTTCTGGAGACGCATGCGGACACCCACACTCACACACATGCGCACACACACGTTTACATGTGGGACCGCGAGTGAAAGGTGCAGAATCCAAAACCAAAGCTCCTATTAATCCCCCCCCCGATCCCTTGGAGATAGAATAATTCAGAGTTAATTACGATTCTCTTGCATCCCCCCCCTTCCATCGTCTTGATTTCTAAATCCACTAAACTCCCTCTCCATCAGGCAACCGTTTGATTATACTGTCTACTGTAGATCCTTCTTTGTCTCCTCTTCCACATTTTTTATTTGTTTTCCCCCTGCTGCTCCTCTTACTCCTTGGCAGACTCTTCCACACTTTGCCTTGACAGAGTAGAATGAGGGGTAAATATGGAGGATGAGATTTCTCTCCACTCCACAATTTATTTCTCTCTCTCTCTCTCTCTAATGTACAGGCCTTGGCAGCAGCTGACGAAGAGTCTGGCAATGGGGTTGTGTCTTTCTGGTTTGAGTTTGGAACCACAGTGAGTTTAATTAGGGTGGAGGGGGACCACATGGCTGGATGGTGTAAGAGTGAAGGCTGAGAGGTTGGAGGAAAGCACTGACAACCGCAGAGTAACAAGCTGTGGAGAACTCAGAAAAATACACACAAGTGTAACAGATGCTGAAATATATTTATAGATATAGATACAGTAGATGCACAATCATTTGTATGCAGACAGCCTGCTGAATATCTTGGTGTCTCAAATGCATTCCAGCATTCAGACAAATGATTATAAAAAGATAAAACGGTTGTGTGGTACACGGTTAAAAGCATCCCACATAATTTCCCATGTCCCACTGCATAATCTTTTGTACCATTTTGCTGCATGCAAGGTGCATATTTAACACAGTGGAAAGAAAAATAGAAAGCATCCCAGAAAAGGAGTTTCTATTTTCTGCACCAACACTTCAAGACAGGCCGACAGATAAGCCGGAGACGTGGAGATAGTGACGGGCTGACTCTCTTCCCATACATGGGTAAAGAGTCAGCCCAGAAGGAAGATGTGTATACTATGCACACAAGTGCATATTTACACACCCCCAGAGTGCATATTTTAAATATCACGCAGCATATGGGCAGAGCATGCACATGTGTCAGAAGTGGTATGCAGATCACGTATTGTGCTCACATATTTTAAAAGTATACCCGAGGGAATTTCAGCTCGCAAGCGGTGGAGTTAGCCAACTCCCGTTTGTGTTAACCTCCCAGCATTCCTTGCTAATCTGCACCATAATGGCACACCTGTCCCCTCAAATTCGCCTTCACTTCCACAGAAATACAGCAACGGTTAGAGGCGGGTGCATAAACATATTCATGAACAAACAGCCTCTCTTTTAATTCTCTCTTTCTTTATGCATCCCTCCATCCATCTTCAACCCTGTCTCTCTTGATCTGTGTCCACAGGGAGAAGCCTCTTCTTTTAAACAAGTGCTGCAGTGGTTTGTCTTTGCTTTGGGGGGGGGGGGGGGGGGGGTATATGTTACCACGGTAACAGACACAGAGGTTATTGTCATAGCTAGACAGGCATTATTGGAAAAAGTAGGAAGGACGGGCACAAGTGGGTTTTTTAAGGGGCAGGGGCAGGTCAGAGATTGGATGAGTGCAGGGCCAGGGGGTGAATAACTTAAGCAGTGGGCAGGCTGGGGTAGATAGGTAGGTCACATTATTATTGATTGCCTGACATTATGTGGACAGCGGGGGGAGTCCACGGAGACAGACGAATAAATTGTGGCTTGACATCAAAGTCAGGCTACTGACATTGAGCCTACAGGGGACGGGAGCTGCCCCGGGCTGGATTAGAGGAGGATAGATACACACAGACACGCACAGACGCAGACACCGAAATAAACAGGCAACAAGAACTCTGTCCGCGAGTTACCTGATAGAGGCCGGTTATAAAGGGAGCCGGAATGAAACCGGAGGAAATGTCAGCCATGAATAATTTCAATTCTAGGCTCTGATTCTTTTAAATAAACCACTTATCATCGGAACATTTTTCTGACTAAGACACCTAAAATGTCGACTTCATTTACACATCAAGTCTCACCGGAGACGTTCAGAAGGCGCATTATTCTAATCGTCACACAACTCCAATCTGCTACGCCATAACTTTTTTTTCTACATTTATTAATGCATCATTGAATTATTATTCATAGCTTGGATGATGATGTGATTAGAAGAGAAATAGGAGACAACAGATGAAATAATTAGGGAAATGAAGCTCAGATTTAAATATTCAACATTCATTTTCATTTTTGACTCACACGCCTGGTGACTCCGCAGAACAAAAACAGACAATCTAACTGACAGGAGAACAAAGTCATCTGACAAGACAACTGCATGGCTGTCCAACATGATATACTTATTATCCTGTTACGTCCCCGCCCGGTGCAGGCTTTTCATCTGTGGGCATCAGGCCCGACACAGAGGGCACCATCCGTCATTGTCTGCTAAGTGATTGACCGGCCCGTCTAGATGGCTATCAGCTAAGCTAACAGGAGCCTACTGATTATATCTGGAATGTGTGAAACCTGAGAGAGACAAAACAACACGTGTCTCAACCTGCATGGACCTGCAACAGCAGGAGATGGAAGATAGAGAGACTGAGGAGGATGTGGAAGGTGAGAGAGGGGATGGGAGGGGGTTGATGCAGGTAAGAGCGAGGGGAGGGGGGTTTGCTGGGAAAGACAGGTAAGTAAAAAACAAACACACATAAACAGTGGGACGTCGTCATGGATGTGGAACAAGACAAAGACGAGTGGGGATGGGGATAAAGGAAGAGGAGGAGGGTGGAGGGAAAGATGGAGAAAGGTTGGTCATGGTAATATGACTGAAAAAAGCATTAATCTGCTTCCAAACCAAACTTTTAAACTTTTAAGTTTAAGTCCTCTTGAGTCCTTACCCAAGGTTAGATATGGGAATTAAGTTAGAATATTCCAGCACAAAGGAGGACCCCAGAAGAACAATACCCGCATTGGACTGCTTTTGTACCCAGATGTAGCAACAAAAAAAAGTCTATTCATCTATTATAGCTTCAAGCCAATCACAGAAAAGTGTTTTTTTTTGTATTGAGTTTGTTAAACTGCATTGTGTTTGGAAGAGAAGTTGAGTTGGTAATTTATCCACCCAAATGCCTCCAATACTATCGTGGGTATCCAATGAGGTAGAAAAAAAACGGTATCAACATTCCATATGTATTGACATCACTTTGGTGTTGGAATATCCAGCACTACTGTCAAACCCAGAAGCATTACGTTTGACCCATTCAGTGCCACATCTTCCTCTGCTCACACACCGCCCATATCCTGCTTTCCAGGAGGGATACACCCAACAAAAACCAACAGCCCTTCCAATCCTATAAAGTGAACACACAAGGTCAAATGCTGACGTGTGCTGTTGAAGACCTCCCATGGGATCTCATACCAGATGGGCCTGCGACCCCTATTGCACCCACACACTAACACATACACAATCATTCAACCTTATTAAAAAAAAAAAGCACATTTACACTACTGTCAGGTGTGTATTTCCCACCGACATCTCATCAATAATGTGGCACCTCCAGGAGAGGTTACTGATGCTTTTTACTGGCCACTTAAAACCAAGGGTTGGTCTGGTTAACAAGGGTTAGGCAAGTTTGTGGCATCAAGTACATGGGAGTTAGTCTATGAGGGAGGACCCTAATGTAGCATAGGTTAAAGTTGCTTATTTTGGTGATGAATTGGTTGTTTGTTCCAATGATGGACTTTAATGGCATTTTTTAAAATATTTGATAAACCCCTCAAGTAAAGACGCTGTACCTGATCTAATACAATCATTTTCTGATGTGACAATGTGCTGCTTTTGTTGAAAAATCTTTGGATTTTGACAACTGTTTGAAAAACAAGCACAACAATAACAGCACTGAAAAAGTGTTAGGGAATCTTTTTCAACTTCTTTTCATACTGAACAGAGTAAACCTCAAAAAAAAAGATTATTTCTGAATAATCCGTTGCAAATCTACACCAGTCTGACAAGAATTACTCAGTCATTACAGTAGCTACCACTGGCTGAAAACATATCAGCAAAACGATCTTCAACTCTCCAACCAAGCATCCAACTCTTTTAAAAGACTATCTCCATTATCGCAACTCGCGGCAAACACGCTAAACCACATGTCCAGTCAAGAAACCATATTGAGAAAACAATAGACATGAGGTGAGAAAGACTCGGAAAAAAAGGCAGCCAGTGACGACAAAAAGATGAAGTCTGACAGGCGGAGATTACAAAGGACGACAGGCGCTGATAGGACGAGAGAGGGAGAGAGACAGAGAAAGAGAGAGAAAAAATGGTAATGTGACAAAACTGGCATGAGGATCGGCATCATACCAAGATCAAAGAAAACATGAATCAGAAGGAAGGAGTGTGTCACAGTGTCCTTGTATCACTTTAATCATGGCTACTGCATACCACAGTGGCATACAGAATGGTGAGTCAAATGTTCCCCTTTTAATTAACAGCCTGACCTGGAGGAAGGGACTTTTAAGTCTTCCCTGCACATAAGAAATGTTTCAATGACATTTTTGTCCTTCTCAATACCAGTTCTGAAAACTAGATTGGAGTATTGGCTGATCCCAAGTATCTCTCTGATAGTAGAAAAAAAAACAGGCATTACTTGGTGAAAGAACCCATTGATGACATTTTGCTGGCTTGGACAGATATTAAACCCTCAACTGGCACTTCATAGTTGTTATGTATCATTTTTATATAATAATTTACCAGGAAAAAACTTTCTTTTTTTTTCAAACCAATTTGAAATGGGTTTGCTGTAATAACTGGCATACTTGCCAATACTGATACCACATTTTAGGCAGCATCTGAGGATGATATCAATATAAATACCAGAATTTGAATATGTATCTTTAGAATAACTCTATTGCAAAATGGACACTGTGTGATGCTTTATTATTGCATGCAATCAAAGCTGCTTAGAATACAAGAAAAAGTTAAATACAGTTGAGCGAGCTGTTGCCCAGCAGAAAAACTTGGTTTCTCTCCCAGCAGATGAGTAGGTGTTTATAGGAGCAGATGGTCCAGGTAGGTGTTGCAACTACAGGTATTTTAGGACAATGGCTCATACTGTGTAAGGCCAAGCAGGAGGATGCGTGTGTGAGTGCAGTCTTGTGTAAAGAGGAGGCTTCTGGAAGTTTCTCAGGGTGTTGAAGCTTTACTATCAACACTTCTGCTACCCTGGCACCATCTCATCCACCTCCTCCATCTCTAAGCATCTGGTAATAATGTGGACATGTTTGAGAGTATAAGAGAAGGAGAGGGGGAGGGAGAGGGAGAGAATGGGGGAGGGAAGCAGGGATGGGTGGAGAGAGGTGAGGAGAGAAGGGTGGGGTTAGATAGAGGGTAGCTTGCTAGTGGAGACCGTATGGAGCGAGATTAAGATGGGAAAGATAAAGCAGACTATGGGTCTTCACATTTTTAGCCATTTTTGGTGGTAAAGAAAAAAGATAATAAAGAAGGCAAATCCATGAAAACATTTCCCTTCAATTTAATGAAAATCACAGGAGAACATTTTTTGAAAAGAGATGGGGGTCATTAAATGAAACCACATAATACTGAGCACGTGAAATCATAAGACTATTCATAGCTGTCAAACAATGCTTTTCAATTATAGGAGTGGGGGATGGAGGGATAAAGGATACAAGATGAAGATAAAAGCAGACCTGACACTTTTGAACTTGTTTCAATTAGATGAACTCAAAGGCTGCAACGGCGGCCCTCCCAGCAGCATCATTCATTCATTATTCATCACACTGTGTCCAAAATCACAGCCCTGTTTTTTTTTTTTTTTGTTAACCAAAGCACAAAAGATGAATGAGCTATTTGATTTACAACTCCAGGATTTCATTCATTGTTTTGATGTGAGTCACCAATGTGAGTTTTTCTCAAAGAGTCTGTATGTCACCAAATGTCATTTGAGAACAGCTCGCTTTTGTAATGGCTGGGTTACAATTACACATTCTGCAGGAGTGTTTGGGGCCCTTGGGCGAATTCTGACATTTATGTAGGGGAGGGTAGGATTGGGGTTTGCACAGGCAGGCAAAAGCTTGTCCACACAGGTACAAGCCAGGAAGGGGTGAGGGAAGAAGGTAAAGGACAGGAGAGTAGGCAAGGGGGTGGAGGGGGGGGGGGTGCTGTCAAATCCAGGAAGAGGTGAAGAGTTAAAGAAGTGTGAGTTGAGGAATGTGGAAGAGAAGTGAGCCGAGTTGACGGACAGGCGACGTGGAAGCTATCATCGGCAGAGCTCCCGGATTTTTCCATGACTTCAACTCTCCCTCTCGTAAGAAGAGAGATAGCTGGGGGGCAGAGAGGCCTCCAGAATATCTCCATAATGAGCAGGGGAGAACAGGCTGAGGTGGCAGGGGAGGCAGGGACACACATGGAGGCAAAACTTGGATGTAACACTCGGGCTTAGAGTTTCATCCGTGCACAAGTAGAGGCAGATGGGTTGGAAATACCCAGTAGATGCAGGAGAATGTGTTCCCCTGTTTACAATGGCATTATATACATTTAGCATACTATAACCCAGATGCTCACCACACTCTGTTCACACCAAATGGTTGCTTCATTCATAACATTTTTGCAAGAAATGTGCCACATATTGTTGCTATACCACAAAATATGCAATGAGTAGGATAAAAAATGAATAGACCACATACAGAAAAGGGCAACAGTAGGGGATTGCCTTGATCTAGCTCTTAGCGTAGCTTTAAACCTTTTGATATAATTGTAGATCATATATATTCATTTTAACAGATGGAAAGAGGGGACCTGAGTCAAGTTAAAAAAATCAAAATACAAAAGAAATGAAATATGGTTTGTTTTTACTTGTATTGTACTGTATTTAAAAGTGGAGTTTGGTTTTAATTCATTATTTGATGTTTTTAAAAGGAGTACAGTAAAATGTCATGATTGACAGCTCAGTTGACTAATGCAGCCCCTGCAGCGCTTTGTGCACCAGATTTTAAGAGTAGAGGAGGCGGGAGAAAAGGTAACGAACACTAAAACAAGAGTCATTGATCTACTCATAACTTTGAGTGTCTCCTTTAAACTGACACACGATTCTGTTCTGATGCAGACTGTACCACCCCGGGGGATCCTTTGCTGTTTTATTGGTACATTCAATGTGTGTTTTGGTATGTGGAAGGGACAGCATGCCAAAAGCTGCAGACTCTACACTGCAACTCTACTACAATTCATTTTGGCATTCCTTAGCCGATACGATAGCAGCTTCTGTATCTATCTGATACTTCTTTCAGTTTCGTGTCGTACAATCAAGGCAGCAGCTGCAAACAAACAGGAGCGCTGCAGTGTGCCACTGTAACTGGCTAATGTGGTTTATGGGTAGACCAGTGGACCGAGCCTGGCTCAGACTGATATGGAGGCTTGTTTCCACGGTCCACAGCCAAGCAGCCAATCATTTGGATATTGTCTCATGTTTGTACTGGAGGCTTTGGCTGCCCTCAGTGAGTCAACTGACTGATAATCCACTGCAGGGGCTCTGACCACATAGTGGAGTGGGAAAAGATGGAAATGCAGAGGGAAAAAAAGAGAGAAAGTCAAAGGGAAGAAATGAGTGAAAGAAAGAGAAAATGAGGAGCAGGGAGTAGGTGAAGTAGTCAAAAGAAAAGAAAGGGTGAGGAGACAGAGAACGAAAGATATGAGGACACAGAGAGAAAAGAGGCACAGACATGCAACATGATCTGGAGTCCATGACCATCCAGCTGTCTCTCCTCTTTCTCAGTCACTGCCACTGTTTTCTTTTGTCCTGCTAAAAATGCCAAACCTGCCCGTTGGGAGAAGGCAAGGATAGAAAAAAAGAAAGAAAGAAGAAAAGAACAGTGTGGGTGGACAGGACCTCGTGTCCTTCAAAGAACACTTTCTCCTATTCTGATACTTGGATTAAGCCAAAGTGAGGGTGGAGAACAGGGAGAACAGGTGGGAACTGCAGGAAGACAAATATGCCTTTGTTTGGCTGAGAGCAATGTGACCATAAGGCCCACGTCTCCTAGCATGTAGCATTTCTCGCTGATTTTCCAAGGAAATTAGCATTAGCTTGGGGTTACTGCTGCACAGTGAGCTCTGACTTTGTTTGCCCTGCAATGCCGATGGTGGGCCTGGCTCAGATGCTCTCCTGAACCGTTACACCAACTGCCCCCCAAAACCAGTGCCAAATGCACACACATACAGTCTACCACAAACAGATGGGGCGAAGTAGGGGGTGTGTGTGGGTGAGGGGCTTGATATGAGGGTGTAGGCAGTGAATGGTAGTTTTTTTTTGGCATGGTTTTACCTTGCTTACTTCCTTGCCAACGAAGAGGCTCCGACCCTGACAGCCTGGATCATATAGCACCAGCTGGTGAACCAGGAGCCACAACCATGGAGGCTCAATGTGACACAATGCAAACTGAGAAGAATTATCCAATCCTGCTTATTCATTCATTTATTCAACCACTTTGAAAATAAGAAAATAAAATACAGGCGAACAAAACAAATATCAAAAGCAACTTACTTTCCGTAGAGACTCCATTTATAACCAATCTTTGTTTGAAAAGTGAGTAGGATGAAGTAAAGAACTTATCTAGCCCTACCCTGTTTTTTTTTTTCTTATAAACTATACATCAGTTAAATCCAGGACAAAGCAGAGAATAAAACAAAGAGTCAAATGAAAGAGTGAGGAATCTAAGAAATGGCAGATCTGGTAAAGCTTTTGTTTCCTGTTTCCTTGGTAAAAAAAGCTTGACTTTCAAATTCTTGGTCTTAATAAAGGTCATATTCTGAAACATTTATTTCCTTCCTGATTTTGATTGTCTCGTCTGAAGAAAAGTCTAAAACCAAGTTCCCCAGGCAGTGAAATCAAACAGATACACCGATGGATGCTACAGGTACACGGCAAATCAGTCAGATATAGCCCAAAACACTGAAAGTTGTAGCATTACAATGTCGTAGAAGTACTTTAATTCAACATGAGACTGCCTTTCATTGTACCTTTATCAGCTTTATTAATCTTAATGTAAAAAATCTGCTTTAATAATTTTCATTTGAAAACACTGAATGCTGACATTTTGCTAGCTTGCTAATGGTCACACTGTCTTTGACCTCAAATCTGTTCTCTCTCGCAGCTCCTAGTCAGTAGTTGCTGTAACCATGATATTTATTCATGCTGTGACTACCTCTGTTTTGAAGAGGAAGAAACAAGTTGATGTTTTGGGGGATAATAAATTATGTAATGGGAATCGCAGAATTGACATGCAATGCTTGATAGTGACACTGTGGGTATTGAAACAAACACTAAAAAAATATGATCTTGGGGACATTTTGCAACACAACGACCTAAGAAAGATAATGAATAAAGGAAAATGGATGGCGCAGACGAGGTAAAAGGAAAGGCTGCTAAGAGAGCAAGACCGGAGAAATTAAGTGAAAAAGAAAAGAAAACAGGAGTAAGCAGACATGGGAGGCCCTGCTAGGTGTCGTGGTGGGCTCTGTAAGTCCACCTCTGTCCCATCGCCAGCTGGTACTGCCTTCAATGTGATGGGATTGGACACACACACACACACACACACACACACACCCCCTTCATACACACACCTATTTATAACCTCTGTTAAGTTCGGATTTCAGTTCATGTTGGGGTTGCGGTAATGTTCACATGCTCCAAACAGGCCTGACTGCTCAACGTGATGAGTGCCCACACACACTGCTAGGCCCTGTTCCCCAGACTAACTCTCTGCTTTGTCACTCACTCACACACACACACACACACACACACACACACACACACACACACACACACACACAGCGTAAGTTCAGTTAATGGGGTACACATTCCAGACACACACGCTGAAATACCCAGACTTCTCGCACGTATGAAGCTGTGAACACACACTACTTAAGTACCTGTATGCATGCATGTGTTCACCCATGCATGCAGAGTCCCACAAGTTTTAAACATGGACTACCATGTGTTACCCTCTCACAGCGCCTCCTCACTCTCCTCTCCTCCTTCTTCCCTCTCCTCCTCCACTCTTTCTCTCTCTCTCCCATGTGTGTAATCAGCCCAGTATTAATACCTGCATTCCAACAGCCTACAGGAATGTTTTAACAATGTGGCCTTGTTCAGGTGCAGAGACAGAAAGACCTCTGAAAAATACATTAAAAAGGTGCGTCAATAAGGAGTCCCAAGGCTGCAGTATGTTTGAGCTGAGGCAAACGAATAGAATACACTCGGCTCTGCTGCTGACTCCACGACTCGAGGCCAAAATAATACAACAAACTACACACACACATATAGGTCAAGAATACCGCTTAATAAATGTCTGTCGTACATTCAGATTCTATTAGCCCAGGTTGTGCATGCTGCTACAGCTTCACGTTTTTAGTAATATAGGTATCATTTTGTGATCTTTTTCACACTACTGAAATTCTAAGTGCAATAATAAGTTAGATGAAATGATTTTCCCCTTTTACCTCCTAAAATCATAAATGCTCCTGTGTTATCCATGTTTTCTCTCTTAATGCTACCCCTGTTAGCCTTTTCTGCTGATTTTCTGGCTTCTTGTATCTGCTCTCTTGTTGTCTGTACCTTGGCAAGACTGTAACTGAGGGTTACCCCAGGATGATGACACTGATGATTTTTCAAACAAAAATTTAAAACATAATCAAGTTCATGAGCGTCCCTTATAGTCAGTTGCATTTTTGTTTTTGGAGATGGAATGAGTTTTTGATATCGGACTATTTGTTAGGACAAACAGATATTTGTATTCAAAATTATTTATTGAAAGCAAATTGCATCGATGTATGCTTTTCTTTATACCTCTGCCACCTGTTGCATTAACCCATATTATTGTGGGGTACCATTTTCATTAATATAATGATATTGATTTCCAGTCATAAAAGCAGAGGGAGACGTAATGAAAAGCACTGACAGACTGAATGTTCCATCATCCTCCCATCCTCCCTCTATCCCTCCCCCTGCCTGTCCCCCTTTGTCAGGCCTTATTATTGAACATGTGTCCTCTCTGCCCCTTCCATTAACCAACCCCACCCTCACACACTGCTTTCAAAAGCATAGGCACACACAAACACACACACACACACTGTGCAGCACACACTCAACAAACTGCTAATTGACAGAGGGAGTTGGTGCATCTTTCATCATTCTCCATGGAGACAAATCTTGAAGTGTGTGTACGCGCGTGTGTGTGTGTTTGGATGACATGAGTAGAGATCAAAGACGGTCCTCCAAACTGCCTAGACCTCTCAGTGTCTCTCTAAACTCCATGAAGCAGCAAAGACAGCAGAGAATATCTACTGTATGTTAGCTAACATCCAATTTATAATCATGCAGTTTGAATAATCATTAACTAAATGAAATCCTGCCTCTGGAACATGGCCAGGGCAGCATGCAAAATGCTCTTGAGGCCAAACACTGGGGTTATAATTACTTTAGCCTTCAATAACAAGAGGCTAAACCAGTTAGCCCCTGTGTGAGTCTAACATTATCCACACAATAACTATCCATCACATTTGTTGTTCTGCACTATGCACAGACATGTAATTGGAAATCATTTAGCCTGATGGAGTCGTAACCCAATTGAATACTATCGATTTTGGATTAAATATTCATATGGGCTTGTACTGTTTTTTTTTTCCTGGTAGACAAAATGAAAATGAAGCTCTGAAATTTGACTCTTCCTGAATTACCGGAAGACATGAAGACTGGTGAGCAACACAGGAAATTCAGCTGCAAAATTGAAGATAAAAACAAGTCTGAAAAATGCACTTGATGCTTTTCATCTCTAAAATGAAACTTGAGTACTTCCTTTGCAACTACGTGCAGCTTTATAAATACTGTTTAACCAACAGAGAGTGACTTTAGGTCTTTTTGATTACTCTCATTAGCTGAACTGTCAGTCAAAATATAAATATTACCTTCCCCCACTGCTAAAAATCACCAGGGATTTCAGACACCCTGCTTCTTGTGGCACCTTCTGTTCAGGTTATTGTGATGATTAGACAACACATGGTCCGGAGGATGCATGTGTTTTGTGTTGGTCCCTGGCGGGGATGTGAGACAGATGATGGATGAAGCGTGAGGTTAAGTAAAGAGGAGGAGAGAGACAGATGAGAGTGAGAGCTGTAGAGAATAAAAAAACACAGTGATGAAAGTGATAATTCACACAGCTGGGCGTAAAGCAGGGTGTGGTACTGACACTGACAAGCGAATTCCTGGGAGAAATGTAACTAACGGGGAGAAAAAGGAGACTCAAACTAAAGTTAAGAACAGGATGTGACTCGAGGAGAACATTAACAGTCACAGCATGGTAACTTTACGCTGCTACTCTTTTCTTTCAAAGTCAAGTTCACACAAGCAGAGACGAGCAGGAGGAACTTTAGCGCGGCCGTTGTTTTCGGGGGGGGATCAGGGTAAGTGAAACCTCAATAAAGCAAAGAGGAGTTATGTCCTCAGGCAGGTCACCTGATGAGGAAGCCCTGAAAGCTTAACACTTGATCTGTTTCAGTGATGACACTGAGGCCTGGCTCTCAGGTAACGTGGGGGAACCCCCTTTTCTCACACACAGACATGAAGTCATTGCAAACATCCAACAAAGAGAACCGAGTATACTCTGACATAAGCCGAAAGGCAATGGATGTTTCCTCATTTTCACTCACAAATTGTCAAAAATAGCTGCTTTTGTGCTCAGTGGCGCAAGTTGCCAACTCTTCAAAGTATGCAGTCACCCTGTAGCAGCATCTCTTAATACAGTTTTAGCTAATTGTTTAATGGGATATTGAAGTTAGATGATGAAGCATAAAGAGTGTGTATTAACTTTTGGCATGGCCTTTGGGGCGACGGCTGTGTCAAACAAACAGAAGTTTTAGCCTGGGGACAGGGATTCAAGTTCATTAATGAAGTAGCTGACTTATTTTTTTATGTAGTTTTTGTAACTGTGTCTGTTACATTGAATGTAGCCACCTGCAAACCACCTTGTGGTCCCTAATCCATCATTATTTTACACCTTTGAGCCACAGACCAAGCTGCTCTCTTTGACATGTTGTGTTAGGATGCCATAACACAACCTCCAAACCCAACATCAAAATACCTCCATGACCCCCCCCCCCCCTTCCTTCCCTTCTGCTCCTCCTCTTCCTTCCCAGCATGGAGGATTAATGTTCCCACTGCTGTCTCACAGGTCCCCCCGGCCCAGTTAAAGCAATAAGATCTCATTGTCAAACAGTGACCATCCTCAGTGGAGAGGTTAACCACCGCTGCTTAACCATTAACTAGATTAAACTCATGGGAGGTGCAGGAATGTCCTCTGACAGATGGAAGAGGGAGATTGGACATGAAGAGTGGTTCCAAAGAGAGAAGAGTAATGATCTTGGTTTCGACGTACCTTTGTGGCAAGTGGTTTGAGTAAATATGCTCGCACACAGACTTGTGTATGCACATGTACACACCAAACATTCTGCAGCCTGGTGAACTTTAAGTAACCCTCATCTTATGGTTATCGTTATGCGATAGAGATAAGGGAGGAAAAGAATCCCAGTCAAATTTATGAAACCACTCCTTCAGGAAGCAAGAATAGCTGGGTTAAAGGTGCGTTCAAGTATCTCTGCCCACATGGGAAGTGTTTAAAATCATGTACAGTCTTTTTTTTGCAGAGGTATTTTCTGGTATGTTAGAAAATATGGGACATATAAGTCAGGGGTTCTTTACAGGAAACAGAGTTCTGCCGCTCTTACACCCCCCCCCCCCCCCACACACACACACACACACACACACACACACACACACACACACAAACACAAACACACACCAGCCTGAGCTAGCGGTGTGGAAAGACACAAGGTGGTAACAGAACCCAAGTGTGTGAAGAAAGGAGGGGTGACAGGGATTTTTTTTGTAGGGGTGCATTCAACAACTGCTGCTGAGGCAACTGTTGATGTCTGAAAAGCAACAGCTTGCGGGTCTCCCAGAGGACGCACTGCCAGCCAACAGTCAGATGGAGGGTTTAGGGTTGGAGGGGCGCAGGGGTTAGGATTTCTGCTCGGCTGCCAGGAAAATGATCTCCTTGGCTACAGATCCAGGCTTTTCTGTGACATTCCCCGTTCCTAATTGGTATTTCCCAATGCTGGTGTACTCCGCCTGTCTGATCCTCTCTGCTGCTATCTGTGCCTTCATCACTTTTGTTTGTTGTGTTCCATTTGATGGATCCAAACAACTGGACACAAGGAGGAGTGATGTCTGAAAAAAGTCCTTTTTTGCAGCAGAAAACATGATGGACATTGTGATTCCATTGCTATTTTATTACACAGATTATAGCTTCATGCAGAGAAGACCAAATAAAGCCGGATAGCCCTGCTGTGCATATTCCTACCCTTTACACATGCAGAAATAGAGGCTCCTGCTCACATCTTACCACAACACTCTCCTGCTAAATGGATTGGCAGCACTTAACCCTCATCTCTCCATAGAGCTTTTTGAATTTTCAATTTTGCTCCATACCCTGATTGCCTCCCTCACCTCCAACCAACCAGCCAACCAACCAACCTCACTACCACCAGCACATACACAGATGAAGAGACAAGGACACACACACACACGCATGCGCACGCACACACACACACACACACACACACACACACACACACACACACGCACACACACACGCACACACACGCACGCGCACGCACACACACGCACACACACGGAGCCTCTTTTCAAGGCTGCATTTGAAATTACCCATCACCATCATCGCCCTCCCCCGAGACAGGAACAACAAGGCCGCACGGTGGCAACACAATAGTCAGCTGTAATCATGTCTCATCCTATCCCTTGATCTCTCTCTCCCTGCATCCCTTCCTCCCTGCCTCCTTCATTTCCTTCCTATAAAAGCCGCTAATGATAAGAGAGCATCCTCAAAGCAAAAAGACCAAACCTAAACAAGTTCTGAACAGCTGCTTTTCAAGCTTTTTCTGTTTTTTTCTGTCCATGGCAATAATGTGTGTTCAACTTTTTCCACAACTCTAAAGGGTGGAGGCCCACACTGCAGTGGAATTTATTTCAAAAGGGAGATACACTGTACACGCCAAGTGGGGGAGGATGGTAAGCTTTATTTTGAAATCATCAATAGAGGCCATGAATCTGCTGAGGAAGAGCACCAGGAATGGGCATAAAAAAAAAACTAAAAAACAGCCCTCTCCCTCTAAAACACAGCGGGGCACTCTTCCTGATGCTACTCGGGGGTTATTTACTGCGACCCACACACAATAGCAAAGCAGGAAAAGACAACAGCACAGCAAGTAAACACACAGGAACACACTAGCATTAAAAACATTACCTCTTAGTGTCATTGAGAAGGACACAGAAAATAAAAGTTGGGTTAAAAGACAGACAAAGACAAGAAGGAAAGAGATGAGAGCACAAGCAAGCAAGCAAGCACGTGTGTGTGTGTGTGTGTGTGTGTGTGTGTGTGTGTGTGTGTAATCACAGGTTTGTGTGGCTGCTTTGAAGCTCCGGTGAGGGTACGAGGATGAAAAAAAAAGGGGGGGGGGGGGATAAACTTTCTCCTGGCTCCGCAGTGAATCAAATCACTCCTGCTAACCAACTTCAAACCAGGATTAACCATGTGCAGGAAGCCCAGCTGCATATCTATGCCACCTGCATGCTCAATTTCCAACATTAGGATGCCATCAACCTGTTTGAATTGACTTTAATGTGTCAGTCATGTCAAATAATGAACACTAGTGGGTGTGTGAAAGGCTGGCGAGCTCAAATCCCAGTCTCAGTGCCTCCTAACATCCATAACATTCCCTCTATTTTAACTGACTAATGTTTAACCAGCGCCCCCTGGTTGAAAGGTCCAGTGAAACCCAGTCAAACCACAAGTATGCACCCTGGCTGGGGCAAACTCTTGCTTTGCACCTGTAAAAACCGCCACTCAATGGTGAGACAGGAGCCGCATTGTTGTTGCGTGTTTGTGCGTGGATTACGGCCTGTGACTTGTGGTGAGAGCGGGGTTTGTAAAGCGAGAAAAGGAAGCCCCTTTTCCATAGAACTGACGGTGATGACAGACAAACACACGTTACAGAGCGAGCGGCAACGTGTCCACAGGAATGCCACTCATTCCATCCCAGTGACTTACTCCTTCACTGTCCCCCCCCCCCCCCCCCCCCCCCCCCAACACACATACACAGAAAAACACACAGAGAGGGGGGATGAATCACCCCAATAACTACAGCCCATGCCATTCCAAGGCTTCGCTCCCCCAGAGGCACAATGACAGGGGGGCAAACATGGACTTGTTCTCCCAAAGCAGCCCCCATCAATCTGTCACTCATTGCAATATGAGCTCAGGTTTCCAGAGTTGTGTAACAACCAGAATCATGAAGCTGGGGGGGGGGGGGGGGGGGGCTCTATGTGTAAGCGTCACAATGTACAGAATACTCTTGGTGTTTGTGTGGTTGTTCTAAGAATGTATGTAACCTTTGCATTTCTAGTCATAACTCTGAATGCACACATGTGTAAGCTTGCAAAAGACTAACACCATCCGTCCCAGGACAGTTGTCAAAGAGGTCCCCAGGCTTTATCTCCTCATGCCTAAATGCCTCTTTTTCTGGCCCTAATACCATAATAATTACACACGGCCGCAGGGGGTGAACTTTTGATTCGCGCGGGCAGGAGGGGGGAGACAGAAATTAAAAGTGAGGAAATGACTGTGGGAATTAAGGCAGCGATAGACAAAGAGGCTGACGCTGCGTGTTAGACTCGAACACCTTGAAGTCAGCTGATGCCTGTCACTCCGATTCTCTCCACCTGTTTCAGACCACTTTGGAGTCTCTACAGTTTAAATCAGACTCATCTGAGCATTTGACTTTTCTTTTTTGTCTCTTTACTTTCATGTCACTTTGTTCTTTTTGTCCTTGGGATTGCTCTTAAAACCAAAGTTAACGAAGAAACTCAGGCAGTGCTGCAGTTGATGTGAAGTTTTTTTTACTCCCAGAAAACACTAACTTTGTGTGACATACTATGTTACCTTGAAACTTCCTCTCGGGGTTTGAGGGTTCTTCAAACTTGGCTTAGAAAAGACAGTTTCTTACTTGAAGAGACTGAGACACTTAAAATTCCATAAAAATTCCAGCATATATATCTGCCTGTGCTGCAATAGAGAAAGAAATGGCATCCTGAGAGTGTGAGGCATTTACCAACACGTCTTGGTGAGTGGGTCAAAAGGTCACAGCGATCCTAGGCACAGGCATGCTGAGCACCTTGGGGCGCCAATGTCTATCATGCACCCAATATCCATGTGTCACAACTACATACATAATTGCAGGGAAACATTCTTGACATATGGTGTCTACACTTTAAGGAGATGACACACATCTGGGTGTAACGTGTCCCCTGGTTCTATTTAGTGCACAAGCACGATCATAAGGGAAATAGCCGCAAGTTGCAAGTCTGTGGCCAGCAATTGTGAGAATGTGGGTCTGTGTGACAGAATCCCAGTGAGACCCAGCTAGAGCTGCTATTATTAGACAAAACTATGCAGAGAGGGAGAGAGAGAGAGAAGCGGAGATAGAGGGAGGGTTTTGGACTGTTTTTCTTCCCAGAAATCAACATTTTTAGCACTGGAGTTAAATAATGACTTTTTCCCCTCCTCAGATTCAGGGCAGCATGGAGGAACAGGGCGAGGTCAGCACCTGGAGCTGAGCCTTTAAATCAATGCAACACAGCTGTAGAGACGTGTGATCTTCACTGCATCCATCAATTACGAGGCACTTTTTAGCACCTGTTAAAAGGCTCCATGAAGGGCAGACAGACAGCAAAGCGCAACAACTGTCTCTGAGGGCAGGAAGGTCGTGAAAGGAGATCTAGGTAATGAAGTGGCTTAAAGAGAAGTTAACTCAGATGTAGAAGCTAAAAAGCCAGGTTTTGTGTCAGGGAAGCAACAGTGGTGTTGGTTAAAGAGCTTCAAATCAATGAGAATTAAAAAATGATGCAGTGAGCTCCGCAAGAGAGAAATGAAGAGGTGGAGAACAGAGAGAAGGGGGAGTTGCCCGGCAACCCAGCCCCGCCCTGCAGCTCATCCTGCTTCAAACCACCACAGGCTGCCTGCACAGGCAACGAATTAGTAATAACCTAAAAAAAAAAAATGCCCACAAGTACTTTGGGAAATTTCATCTTGACACGTAGAAAGCTCGGGAGGATTTCACATATTTCTAAGTCAAACTCATGAAACACGCGCCAACATCAAACACGTTATATATTACATATTTTATAAGGTTATTAACTGAAATATTGTGGTGACACTAAAAGAAGTTTTTAAAACACCATGAAACAGCCTGCAGTAAAACCATAATCTCCCCAGTGGTGCCATAAACCAGTTAGAGGGTAATCATGGGAGATAAATCTCCATGATAAATTCATGACTCGAAAATAAACTTCTAGAGCTACCACAGCAACTCCTTACATGAGTATAGGCCTATATATTCAGTTTTGGAGAGTTATAAAAATAAAAATAAAAAAAATCATTTATTTGACAAACTTCTTACAGGGCCTAAGTCAGGTTGAATTTAAATTGGCTTAGTCTCTCTGGCAGCACCCAGGGGTGCTCAGGGTGAGGCACTCTGCCAGCAAAGGAGACGCAAATCCTGCAGATCAGACATCAAAGCACTGGAAACTGCACCCAGGCAGCAGCCAGACGAGGCAGCATGAATGAGACTAGACGAGACGGGCTACATGGGTTTTAAAACAGAGCTTATCATTTCTTAAAGGTTTGGGAACAAAGTAGTTGGACAACCTTTTTTTTTATTTTTTTTTTAATGTTATCATCAAAGAACTTCTCCCCTGATGAAACGTGGATTTTCCGAACTTGGCTTTATCCAAGTCTTATGTTTTAATCTAACTGCATAGGCTACATGCTCTGATTGTATTAGGATGGATCGCGTTGGAGGAGGTGTCCAGTTGAACTCACGGCTTGCCGCAGTCTCTCACTTAAATAAGTGCAGTCAAGTGCGGAGCTGAGTCTTGCAGTGTAAAACTACAAACGCACACCATTAACCCTTAAATGTTCCCTCTGCAGGCTACAGAGAACCCGAACTGCACAACCTGACGGATTCTGCAGCGTTTCTTTCCCCACCAACTAAAACAAACGGACTTATGTGGGGAGAATTCCGGGTTTACACTTTATTAAAGCACGTCTCGACTTATTTTCTGAACAAACCGAGACATGCAGACTGCCAACTTGTTTTCTGAACATTTTAACGCAAACGCAACCCAAGCTACAAAGTGTTTGGTTGAGCAAAACAACTTAATTGGTTCGCTTCTGACCGGGGGCATGTGCGGACCAGAGACTGTGGTCAGGTTTGTACCCACAGCGTAACTCCGAGACAGCGAGAAAGGAAAGTAATATTATGTAGCATGAAGCCATTAGAAACCAACTCGCACCGTTTGAAAAGCGTTATAAAGTTACTTTCTGTCATTTTTTTTTTTGAGTTAAACATTGTAGCGACAAGTGTCATAGAGACTTACCTTGAAATGCCCACAGCAGCAAGGTGCACAGCAGCGACGTGCGTCCAAATGTTATCCCGTCCATGGCCGCTTTACGAAGTTTTTCACGGAGGAGTATTCACTTTGTTTTTGGTTGAAAAGGGTTGGAAATGCGGCAGCAGCAGGTCTTCTTTCTTCTTTCAATGCTCCAAAGCTTTCTGGACTTCTCTCTCTCTCTCTCTCTCTCTCTCTGCAAAGGAGTGTCTGTCTCCCTCTCTCGCTCTCTCTCTCTCTCTCTCTCTCTCTCTCGCTCTCTCGCTCTCTCTCTCTCTCTCTCCACCTCACACTCACACACTCACAGAAATCTGATGCTGGTGGTAGTCTTCTTGGTTGATATATTTGCACAAAAGGTGACCCCCCCCTCCCTCCCAAGTACTCCCCCTCCCTTCCCCTCTCTCTCTCTCTCTCTCTCTCTCTCTCTCTCTCTCTCTCTCCACCTCAGTTGCAGTGAAAAGACCTGCTTGACTAATCGCATATAGGTCTACTGGGGCCCGCCAGATTTCTTTAAAGGAAGTTAAAAGTGATTTTTATCATGAGGCTCTCTGACTCATAGCTACTCCAATCACGCACCCTTAAGATAAAACAAGTAAAGTTGTATTAGGGTGTTCAAAATTCACTGAAAAACGAGAATTTAAACTTATGACTGCTCACATTGAACTCCTGGTTTTGTTATAAGCGGTTTCTTGACTTCTTCAGACCAGCAAGACACCAAAAGCAGCGTTAAATATTATTCATCTCATTCATTTTAAATTATGGAGATAATGGCAACTCATTGCCTAAAATAAGCTAAATAAAATGTGATCTTATTAAGTGGGGAATTGGAAAAAAATCAGTTTTGCAATTACTCGTTTTAATCTAATATAGCTAAAGGCTATAATTCATCTTGCAGGTAGTCGTCATTCAGATATCTTAATCTCAACTCATCAACCTATTACCTGCCCTTGTTAAACTTCCATCATGGACCAACCCCATTTTGCATACAGCTTAAAAAATCATTTTCATTTTCCAAAGTATCTGGAGGCCATTTTTCTTGGGAGTAAGCTAAGCTGTCTGTCATTGACAGACATACCATTCATTCCTAGACATGTAATCCCCTCAGAATCTCTTTGGGTATTTACAGGGAACAGTACCAGCTATTTGGGTATTACATACAGTATAGATATACAATTATCATGAGGGTCTAAGTGGCTTAGTCACCATGCTATAATACCAGTCTTATGGAGTCTGTATTGTGTGACCCATGAAGTTGATTTAGGCCAAATCCCATAAGCTTGGAGATGGAGAGCATAAACAGATGCCGGTCCCCAATAAGGTGGTTTCATAGACAGAGCGCAGAAGCATCATACTCACTCAATAACAGATACAAATCTGGGCAACCATCCCCTAAACACTGGAAAAATACAAATTTCCACCTACAAACACATCATATAAAAGTAGTGCCAATTGTCTATAAAAGGGAAAACATTTTAATTTTCCCCAAAATGTAATTAAAAAAGGGACACTTTCACATATTCTACATTCATTCGACATGAAGTGAAATGTTTCAAACCTTTTTTTGGTTCGAGTGATGATGATTACTTTTAGGATCAGCCATGTTTTGGTCTTGCCCCATTACTGATTACAACTCACAAAAATGAAAAAATACAGGATCTCAAACTATTAGAATATACCATAAGACCATTCAAAAAAGTATGTGTACAAAAAGTTGACCCTTCTGAAAAGTATTTTCACTCAGGCACTTAACACTTGGACCGGGCTCATTTTGAATGAGTTGCTTCATTAACGTGGCGTGCCAAGGTTGCTTTGATAGTGGCCTCAGCTTGTCTGTATTGTTGGGTCTGGCTGGTGTTTCTCTTCTTCCTCTTGGCAATACCCCAAAGATTCTCTATGGGGTTCAGGTCAGGCGGGTTGGCTGGCCGATCAAGCACAGTAATACCATGGTCAGCAAACCAGCTACCGGTAGTTTTAGCACAGTGGGCAGGTGTCAAGTCTGGAAAATGAAATCAGCATCTCCATAAAACTTTTCAGCAGACGGAAGCATCAGATGCTTAAAAATCTCCTGGTAGATGTCTGCTTTGACTCCGGACCCAGTGGACCAACATCAGCAGGTGACATGGCAGCCTAAATCACTGAATGTGGAGACTTCACACATGGCTTCTGACCTGAATTGTGAAGAGGAAGATGGGAGACACCAGACCCAACAATACAAACAAGCTGAATGCCGCCATGAAAGGTCAGAAGTCCAGTGTAAAGTTTCCACAGTTGGTGATTTGGGGTGCCATGTTATCTGCTGGTGTTTGTCGCTGTGATTTATCAAGTCCGGAGTCAACACAGCAATCTTCAGATTCAGATTCTGACAACTTTATTAATCCCAGAAGGGCAATTCAGTTTCACAGCCTACTGAGTCATTGAAAGAAACCAAGACAACATAAAGGAAACAAACACAGTCACAGCAGCATTCAGACAATTACATTCACATGTCAGTAACAACAATTCAACAGACGAACAGGCGCCGAATTAGAAGCCAGCGCTAGCAATCTAGAATTTCAAGCCATCATCTTTCAATCTACCAGGAGATTTGAGAGCACTTAATGCCTGCTATCAAAAATGGTATGAAGATGCTGATTTCATTTTCCAACAGCTCTTGGTACCTGCCAACAGTGCCAAAACTACCAGTAGCTGGTTTGCTGACCACGGTATTGCTTGATTGGCCAGCCAACACACCTGACCTGAGCCCCATTCAGAATCTACTGGGTATTCTTAGTAGGAAGAAGAGAGACATCAGACCTAACAATACAGGCGCCAAAATCAAAACAAACCAAAAGTTCTCCACAGGAGCTTTAAAGGTCAGAAGTGGTAAACCTTAATATTTACAATATGATCAGATAACTAGGTAAGATATTGATTTAAATTAACAATAATCAAAAATGTACTCTTATTGCTAGCTCAGCTTTTACCTCTACAGTTTGTCGCACCACATTATAATCAGGATCCCATATTTTTACTTGCTGACTCATTACTTTTGTTTCCTTATAGAAGTATCTCTTTTCTGTTGACAGAATTGGTTTGGTATTTGTCTCCTTGTTCGTAGTGCATCATTCCATGCACTAGCTTTTGGATATTTTTCTGGCGTTAGCTTGCGGTCGAATTTGACCAAGAGGCCCCTTTCACATAACACAAAGTCAACGGAGAGCCATATTTTCCCCTCACGCGTATGGCAAGATTTTGTCGAACTCTGCTTTTATGATATCAATCTTAGTTCACAAAAGGAACTATCAGCCAGTTTCTATCTTCTTGAGACAGCTTGGCTGTGGAGCGGAGCAGCGATATTTAATGGGCACACCCTGCACAGGTAATGATAGTCCCTTGCAGAGCAGTTGCATTCAAAGGCACACATTCCAAACATAGTTGGTCCAAAACAGCTGGTTAATATTTTCTCAGCCGTGTTCGAGGAGAAACGATACTTGTAACCTGCACCACTGCAGCACACACACAGAACAGTCATCTCGAAGTTGGGATCTCATAGATTAGCTGCCTTGAATACACACACACACAGCTGTTGTACACATATAACGAAGACCCTGACAGGAGTTTGTAAAGGCTTTAGCGTTTGACTGATAGTTTACCCTCAAACTGTTTCACTCTTTTTCCCTGTCTATTCCGAGCTATGACAGCCAGAGGGAATGAAAGCCTGACTATCTCACATCAATACAGCCACTCATCCCTGATATCGACCCGCTCATAATCAGCTCTCATGCTGTAGAGACAGGAGATCCACTAACAAGACTTCTGTCCTGTGGTGAAGGACTCAGAGTATGGTAACCCTCACACTGCCTTACATAAGACATATATCATGCCGCATAGCTGTGGCTAATGCTGATTTAGCCGAGTGCAGGGCGCCCTTACGTAAGGCGTTTTAGTCATACATACAGTAACTGCTGCTGTGATTTACTGTATTGGTTCATTACCTAATGGATTTGCAGGAGAGGGGAGGAGAGGTAAGCAAGGGTAGAAAAGGACAAGTAGACAGCTGAAGATGAATACAAAGGGAGAACTAAGACTACTCTGTTAAGACATTTGAAGTAAAGGGATGAGTTTGTGAGTAAGCAAAAAAAAAAGATTAGTCCTTCAAGCCATTTCAAAACATAAAATCAAAGGGTTTTACCGGAGTCAGTCTCAATCTCTACAAATGGCTGCTCATGCTCTCATAGGCGGAGTTAATGTGGGGTTGAAGAAAATGAGAGGGTTGCCCCGTACCAGATCGGTAAAAGCGGTGTCAGACAAGAGTAGTTGTCAAATGACAGGGTTGTCATCCTTCTTCAGACAAACTGTGTTTTGTGTTCAGTGACCTAATCCACTGAGAGCCGAGTGCTGCTCAGATGCTTTTATTTTAGGGGGATAACATTGCCTTCATTTTCAGGTTTACTGTGTGTAAACAAAAGTTATCATACTGCTATTATAATGTTGAGCAAATCATTTAATTGTAGACAGGCACCTACAAAATACACCTCTTATCATTCTTCATCCTTTCACTTTATTTTCACTATACTGACCAACTTCCCTCTGTCCAGTCCACTTCTTCTTTTAGCCCTTCTTTTTATGTCAAAAATACCACCATGAAGAGTCATGAAGTAAAGACGGAGTGAGTCAAATCGTCAGGGAAATCTGTTTAGAGCACTTTGTTAAGTAAATTCTAATATTGATTTTTTGGCACCAGCAATTCCATAATTGTATCCCACAAGAGGACCACAATATATTGCTGTGTCAACATTTTGTCCCACCCCTACTCTAGTAAACGCCAGTCTGCCGTTTGGTTCCTTACTAGATGGTGGAAGAGTTTAAGCAGCAGCATTTTAAGCAGCTCAGTGGGGTCAAGGTTGAAAGTTGAAAGACTAAGCCAGGTACCCCAGCCATAACACATATCAGTCTCCCCAGCCATGTCCTCCAGCTCCCCAACAAGAATTTAATATATTCCCAGGCCAGGTGGGACTAAATCCATCTGTAGTGTCCTGGGGTTCCCCCAGGATCTAAAGACAGACATGCCCAGAATACCTCAACGGGAAGACATCTAGAGGGTACCTTAAGCCTGAACTGCTCCAAGAAGCTCATTCTACCATAAAATAACTACAGTCCACAAGCATCATCCAAGCCACTAGGCCTGTAAAAAAGATTATTTTAGACCCTTGAGGAGAAGTCCCTGACCGTAGAACTGTCTGTTGACTGAAAAAATCTGTAGAATTAACCTTCAGGTTTATCCGACTTTTTAAAGAAGTCCAGCATGCCACAACATCTACCTGTTGATCCCATGGATAGTCACTTCTCTTCATGACACCAAGATACTTAAACTCTTTCACCGAGCACAACATCTGGTTTCCCACCTGATGCAGAAAATTCACCATGTAACAGCAGAGTGATAAGGGCATTTGAAGTGTTTACACTAATCCAAATGGCTTGACAGTACCACGCAAACAATCAATTTGTTCCCTCACTGTCATTGTCCAGTGTAAAATGTTTGAACTGTCTTACAAGCAAATACAACGTGGTTTATATCAATGGCTTGGTACGCAGACATTCCATATTCCTACAACACCCCCACACAATACACCCAGGGGGGCATTGTTAAAAGTCCACCAAACATATGGAGACTAGATGCTTGAACTCCCATGAACCCACCATATCCTTGCAAGAATACAATGCTGGTCCACTCTTCCATAACCAAGTTGGAATGTCTTTTGTTCCTCTTTAATCTGAAGTCTGACTATCTGCTGCATGAGACTCTCCAAAACCCTGATTTACTATTCTGCACAGGCTGGTAGGAGTGTCTTGATAGATTCATGACATAATGTTGCTAAGTGTACAATTTGGCAGGTAACAGAGGGCACAAAATGTATTAACTGATTTTTACACTCTACTCTCCTTCCTTGTCAAAACATTGGGCTTAACTGACTCATTCAACTGCTGGCAGTTGAGTCAGACATTTGGTCGCTATGCTAGAAATAGCTTTAAGTGGTTAGCTGCTAACCTCAAGCAAACCTGAGGAGATAGTTAGAGATGTCTGACTAGATAATTTCCATCTTCAGTATTGCAGATTTTTTAATTTCCAATACAAAGAGGAAAGTGAAGTCACTTCATGCCATTCACCACAATTATGCAACCTTCACATTATGCAGTACACCCCCCTCCCCCCCCCCTTAAGTCTTGTAAACAGACTTGATGTATCAGTAGAGTTGGCCTTGCAGGTATCTCCCAGACCAATAAAGTACATCCAGAAAATAAACATTATCGTTTGCACCAACTCTTTTACAGTAATCCTAATGAGACACAACATTTGTCAGTGGTGCTAGAGGTAAAGCCAGTGGATCAGCAAAGTCTTTGAAATAAATGTCTGGGAACATCAAAAAAAAACATTTTTGCCAATCTTTTCTGCAGATGTTGAAATATTTCATTGAAAAAGGTAAAAAAAAAAAAAAATGTGATCTGTTGATCCCATAAGAAGGAAAATCATGGAATTATTTAAATCTTTAGGGGTTATCCTCTGGGCATGATGAATATCTGCCCAGTTTTTCTTTCCAATGTAACACTTGGGTATTCCATTAAAACAAGAAAAAAGGTAAGAGACACCAAAGTGCTAGAAACCCCAGGGACCACCATAGTCATTAGGATTCATCCACTGGTTAGCATGAACGTCTTAAGAGGATTTCATGTCAGTCCATCCACCAGTTACTGAGACAAGGCTGTGGATGGATTGACAGGAAGAAGAGAATTATTGCCATTTATCATTCCTATAATTGTATAAAGGTCATAACATGTGAGCAAAACATATTGAAACTTGTCAGCCATTTTGGACTTCAAGGGAAATAACATCATGCAGTATACATATGACACAAGTTGTCACACCTTGCAAAATATAAATCAGACAGCCCACTTTATAGTCCCTTGTTTAAATGGTTAACAACCCCCACCCATGTCAAAAAGTGGGCTACCTGACATGGGGAATATCCGACACATCAGCCTAAAGCAAGGGGATAAAGAGAAACAGAGACACGGAGGCACTACAAAGGGAACCAGGATGTGTAATGAAAGAATAATGAAGAGAACAGATTAGAAGTGGAGGAGGAGGGGAGCACTTTAATTCCAAAGTCAGGGGATGGGTAACATTTTGCCCCGGGGAATAAAAGCAAAGTAGAGGCAGAGAGAGAAAAAGAGTGGGAGTGATAGAAAGTGAAGGTAGCTGTAATCTTGGATGAATTCTCGTGTCTGCTCCCAGGAAGGCAGTGAAGAATGAATGAAAGATAGGCCGCTGCTGCATCCCTCTTTGATCCATCTATTCTTTTCTTTCTCTTTTAGTCTCTTATTCTGTATGTGCTGTCCATCTTTGTCCAGTCTAATCTACCCATATCTCTTTTGGACCCCCCCCCCACACACACACACACACACACACACACACACACAATACACACACTTTTCCTCATATCCCATCCAGCTCTCATTCTGCTGCCTCCTCCCCTTCTTTCTTGGCCGCTTTCCTCCTGGCCGAGCTACAGACAATCACACAGCTGTTTTCCAGGCATTGATACACAGCAGAATGAGTCACAGTGCAGTGATTTGTGCAGTGATGTAGCTTTTCTTTGGGAATTCAACACTTCTGTAATGCAGATAACTTACATTTACTGCCAATTGGCTCTGATGATCAACATACCCAATACAGTGACAAAAATGAAGTAAGCATTATGAATCATTCTGACATCACTTTGTATTTTCTATCCCATCAGTTTTACTCGCCTTAGATGTCATAAATTGGATCACTCAGTGGGCCTATGCTGGGACTAAACCTTGTGTTCTCAAATGGGCATTTGCAATGTTGGTTATAACACAATCAAATGAGCTGCTGCTTGTTAGAGATTCACTGGGATCATGTCGTTTAATGTGTGTTATTGTCTATCACATTGGATTCTGACGTTACTGGGTGCCAGGCACAAAACAACCCACTCTGACAGTAACTATGTGGGAGGGAAATCTGTCATGCTCACTGTGGAAAGGGCCAAGAAACAGGAGATGATGCTGAACAATATGGGACTCAGGAACATGCACTGTGGGCCGATAGAGCAAGGCAGTGCATCATAAGAAGGTCAACTGGCAGCAGAGTTTAAAGGACCCCTCATCCTCAGACACACCCATCAATGTATTCAGTTTTCACAATTTTACATGGAGATTCAGACTACTATACACATTTACTCGCTCTTTCTCGTAAACTGTGCTTTAAAGGTCATTTCTTCTAAAGCTGAAAGACAAAGAGAGATGTATCGTAGTGAAACAGAATCCAACAGCTCCTGAATAATGACGCAGCTCCTACAACACTATCACGAAAGCTGTTGTGATTAAAGAGGGATACAGGGACATTTCCCAATTCACAGCTGTAAGCCCAGAATTCAAATAAAACTTGTGTCGCCTAATATCTCCAACAAGACTGGTCTGATCCCCTCAAGTCACTCACTAATTCAATGTCATAGAGATGTTCCCAAGCCTCGCAGAATATCATCTTTGGCGCAGCACAAATAACGCGTTTTGTAATTCTGTTTGCTCAATTCAAATTTGTTTTGTATTATTTGTCCTGCCAGGCTCATGAGGGAAACAGCCACGAGCCGCTGAAATCTGTCTCGCTTCTCTTCAAAGGCTAACACAGCCAACACACAGATGTTTTATTCCTACAAATGACAATTTTCTTTTTTTCAGAGTCAAGCATTTTGCTCTCCATTATAAGTCAGATTGAATTTGGTTTTTTTTCTGAGAGCACTATGTTGCTATTCCATAACCTGAAATGTGTAATTTTTTTATTTTCATAGTGGTACACTTGGTTTCAATAGCACCTAAATCCTAAATCTGGGGAAAAGGGCGTTCAGGTATGCAGCTCCGTTTTCTTGGAATCGGTTGCAAGATACTCTAAATCTTCGGGATCTGGTTTCCTTGGATGTTTTTAAAGTACTTCTAAATGATCTGGAGGCAGGTATATCTGACTGTAGATGTTTCAACTGACTCTTATTGCCCTTTTTGATCCCTTGTTGTTGACGATTTATGACTAATGTTGATGAATGGTTCTTATATTTTGTGAATCCTTTATTTATGTTCATTATTGTTCAGTGTTTTATGTCTGTAAGAAAGTGAATTGTGCTGCTGCCTGTCTTGGCCAGGACGCTCTAGTAAAAGAGATTCTTAATCTCAATGAGACTTTTCTTGGTTATTTAAAGGTTAAATACAATTTTAAAATGTTCATCTCTAGTGTCTTCTGATTTAATTTCATGTTATTTCTGTTGCTGAAGTGAAAGCTGACATTTTGATTTCTTAATTCCTTGATTGAGTATTTTCTAATTCAAACTGTATTTTAGTCACAGTTTAATGTCAATTTACAAAAAGAAGCTTTCCTCCTGGAAAAATAAAGCCAGGCTGTAAAAAGGGAGGATATGCTGTAGTTTAATGAGCTTCAAGAGCAAAATGATTAAAATGTGACTTTCCTACAAAACTCTAAATTAAATATTTCTATATTGTTACTCTTTTTTTTTTGCAGCTTCCTCTTTTATGCTGTTGAACTGCAGTTGGCTTTTCTTTAGCCGTCTCTTTTCCGTAATGCATTTAAGCGCGGCTTTTCAGAGGAAAATTAATTAGGAATCAGCTCTTTGCCTTCAAAGTCTCCGTCGTCTCTGCACTGCACTTTCTGTTGCTGACAAACAGACACACACACTCACACACTCACAACCCTCTGTGCCTGCTGGGGAGTGTGGACTTATCGTTCCTGCACGAACCTCGACGTTGGCGTCGTCTCTGCACTCAAACCCGCAGGCTTTGGAAATGAATACATAAACCATTTTATAGAATATTAATCATCCCTCACCCTGAATGAATTGCAGGCAATTGCATTTTCTAAGTGTGTCAGCCTCAGGTTGACGATTGGAATATGTAAGTGTTACTACCCCTTTCCAACTTAAGTGATGTAGTTATTTGTGTGGGCACATTCTTATTTGCATTTATTTATGCTTTTCTTGTGGGTTTCAAGATGTGACCTAAAGCTATGTTACTCTGTTTAAAAGCCACTTTGCTGTGCACACACACACACATATTCTAGTGCATACTGACTTACTTAACATGGTCAACCTAAGATCAATACCAAGAGGATTTTCAACGTAAACTCAGAGAGAAAAAAACCTGCTTTAAAAAAAGAAGAGGCTAACACAATTTTCAATGTCTTTAAAGCTCCTGTAAGGAACTATAGTTTGTGTATTTTGGTGCCCCTTGTGGACAAAGGGGTATTACTCATCTCTTTGCTGTTTTTTTCCTGTGCATGTGAAGGTAGTGTTTTTTGGGTGGATGGGGGTGGGGGGTTATCAAAAGTCTCATCCTGCTGTCTTATTACAATCAAATGTATCACGTATCAACAATCATTGCCATGGTAAATGTAAACAAAGGCTGTTTGGGCAGCAAGCTGTCAATGACTGTATCTGACACCAGTGCTTTCAGACATTAATTATAAAAGTTTTTTTTTTTGTTGTTTTTTTTAAATCAATCTTGACACTGACTGTCTCAACGTTTTGTCAGCCATGAGGCGATATCGGTATAATTTCAGTCAACCAGCTTAAGACTCCTTATAGGAGCTTTAAAGAATCAATTTATGTTATTTAGTACATTTTTTTTCTATCTAAACTTGTGACTTGCATTCTATGTTCTCTTCTTTACATGTTGTAGCTGAAATTCTAAAAAGTGGAAGGAAAAACCCAATTACAGCAGCCAGGCACAGATCCAATAATTTCTATGATTGAGTAGCATGTAACCGTGTGGAATGAGTCTTTGTAATCTGTAATACAAGGGTCCTAAAGAGACTATAATTCACAGTCAATGCAAGAGCTCATTATCAAAGTGTCTGAGCTCCACTTCTGTTTATTTCTATGCTTCTATAAAGCTGCCTGATCTGTTTTTCCACCTTTTTGTGCATGTTTGTGTCTGCTGCGGCCCTTAAGCGAGGGACCCATCTGTGTGTGTCCAATGAAGCCTGAATCATTACATCTCTACTGATGTGGCCCCCCCACGATGGGGGCCAAGAGCAGGCCGTCCCCTTGAGACACACTGTCCCAGACTGTCTCTTTCCCATAGTCTCACACAGGCACATGCACACACAAAAGGCACAAGTCCAATTGATCTACTGACCAACATACAGATCCAACACCTTCATCCATCTCTCCCCACTTCAACTCCCCTCCCTCCCTCCCTCACTGTCTCCCCCCCCTTTTGAAAACTACCTCTCTCTCTCCCCCTTCTCCTGCCCATAATGGGGGGTAATTATGGCATTATGACCACAATGACTGAGTAGTGGGGGCTGAGGAACCGTGACACACGCTCACGCACCACGGCCAAGTGTTGCCATCAATACAGACTTCTGTGACTCTGCAGGAGGGCATTAAGAGGGAGAGAGGGGGAGAGGGCAGAAAGGGAAAAGGAGGGACGTGGGGGGTAAAAAAGTAAGAGGACTGTGAAGAAAGAGGAAAAAGCATTGGGGGGCTGTCGGAGGTGTGGAGAGTCAATTAGTGTAAAAAAAAATAAAAAAAGAGGATGGGGACGAGCTCAGGTCTATCAGAGGGAATGAAGAACAGGATAGAGAGAGAGAGAGAGAGAGGGAGTACAGCCAGGATCAAAAGAAGAGAGAGACTGATGTGGTTCAGACGGAGAGAGGAAAAAAAGGAAGGTGAACGGCAGAAAGCAAAGGCTTCGGTCAATAAAAGCAAAAGCGAGCACCCCTCTGACCAGCCACGCAGTTTGTCTAGCTTGGCTCGCCTGGCATGATGAGATTTGCAGTGGGCGGCCAATGGGATCTGAATGGGTAGCGAGGCGGTTTATCACGCCGCTGTGGCAGAGGAAGAGGAGCCAGCCACGTGTGCAGAAAAAGAAAAAGGTGGAGACTTTTTAATAACACTTACTTCTAGCTGATTCACCCTCATAGACAAGGAGCAGGGTTTATGATAATTAGCCATTTCTGAAATTTGAAGCAATTTGTTATTCAAGGAGTGGAAGATGACAGTTGGCATTAAATATTTAACAGGCATATTAAGTGGTCAACACATTTTGTCACACTTCATTGCCTCCTCATGAGCAAATTATTTGGCTGCTGAGCTCGCCCGTTTCAATCAATATCTGTTTTTGTAATCAATTGTGCAGCAGATGGTTTTTGGCCGTAAATGGGATTCGACTGAAACTTGAGCGGCCAGCTATGCGGCACTCAAGCGGAGCGCATTAGGCCCCCCCCCCACCCCCCAACAACAATGGCATCAATTAGGGTGTGTGTTTGTATCTGTGCCCATGATAATGGATGCTGCTGGTAGATCATATGACTACACAAAGTCCAAAACAGTTCCTCCATGTGACTCAGCTCCTACCGCTAATCAGAAGCCTGATGTCATCAACAAGGGCCTGGCTGTTGGTACACACGCTAACTTATGACCAAGTGGTCCTTAGTCATCACTATGTGGGTCTGAGAAAGAGTGACACATTATGACCTTCAGCAGCGCTTATTTCAGGTCATAATGTGTCATAAAGCACACACACAGGAACTGTATGAAAGTGAATCTTTGATTTTGGTTTACTGACGTTTTTCTCTCTCCATGGAATGAATCAGCTTTGTGTCACTCTGTTCTGCATTGATTAACCAGAAGACATTGATGTGAAAGGGATTCTGGCCTCAAAGCACTTTGAATTAAATTGAATGCATGGCCTTCATGTTTTTTTTGTTTTTTTTCACACAACATTGTAATCTCTTGTATTTAATCTCAATAATAAGCAGGGTCAGATCCCATAAGGTCACATTGAATTAATAACTGAGGATGAAAAAGTTAGAATGTCCAAACGGCCCTTCATTTTCATCCTATGCAATACTTACAGTGCAGGATGTTTGTATGTATTTATTTGTGTGTAGGTTTGGTTTGTAATGTAATACATGTGTGTGAACTTTTCTTTGTACTGCCATGAAGACTTTCCAGTGAGGTTTCCTAAAATAGTGAAATGTGTTTCATGTTTTTGTAATTAACTTACTTAAGACTAAATTAAGACATTCTGCAAAATTTGGCTAATTGCTGATAGGATGATTAATGTGCACTGTCCTAATTCAATAAATAAAGACACATACTAATTAAACTCTAACAGCAAAGCCAGTCTCACTATGAGTGTCGTATTGCACTGCTCTGTGATAAACTGCTCTAGTTGGAGCCATGGCCTGTTGTTTGATTGATGGACAGTCTTTGCTTGCAGTTTTCTCTTGTTTTTGTTCTTGTTTGGAAGGTTTTTCTGACCCACAAAAAATGTTTCATCTCCCTCTGTGCTCGTCCTTAAACAATGAATGACAATGGCGTGGAACTAAATGATTTCCTCTGCAAGCAACTGTTGCTTTCATTCATCACACAGTCTTTCAGGCCTCTATCTCTGTTGCCCCCACCTCTCTTTCTGCTGCCCATCTCTTGTCTGATTGCACGCTCAAGAAAAAAAAGTCAACTCTTGCTAATCTGCATACAGAGCGCCTTGGTTCCAGCTGTGAACGGAGGATTGAAATGGAAATGGGAAGGGGAGAAAGAGCAGATTACGCTCCTCCAACCCGTGCACCGCCTTCTGGCTGGCCCACCGGCTGAGCAGAGAGAGAAAAGGGGACGTACTGTAGGTGGTGGTGGGTGGGTGGCTGATGGGGGCTAAAAGGGAAAATGTAGGGAGCGGGGTTAGACAGGAAAAAAATGAAGCGGAATAAAGATTGGTGATATAATTTGGGGTAAAAGTTAAGAAGACAGAGAGGACAGGCCTGGTTGAATAATCTCCTCTGAAAGGGCAGAAAATGTTGTCAAACTTCATCCAACTGTCTCAAAGGTGCACACGTACACACACGCTCTAAAGGAACAGACAAGATTCATGTGAATAAACTCAGACTGACCTCATGGCAACAGACCTTGAATTTCAGCAGCTGGTTTGAAAACGCAGACAGGCAGAGAGAGAAAGAGATGATGAAGTGTACGTGTAACATTATACAATGTGCTACAAAAAGCACAGAGATACTCACACTTCTGACAGGCATGCAAGGTTTGTCTGAAAGATAGCGGGAGTTCAGGACACTTGCTGCATTGTACTGCAGCAGAAATAACAAAAGGGTTTGACAGCGAAGAACAGTTATGAGAAGAGCTTCACTTAGCAGGTGAAAAAAAAT
The DNA here is from genome assembly GCF_963930695.1 of Labrus bergylta. Lineage (NCBI taxonomy): Eukaryota > Metazoa > Chordata > Actinopteri > Labriformes > Labridae > Labrus > Labrus bergylta. Next base: position 15,972,697 of record NC_089202.1, read on the forward strand.
CAACATGGCATTCTGGAACAATTAGAAAGAAAAAAAACGTTTTCTTCCCATTAACACATACACTAACCCTGGTAATGTTGGATATTTTTTTTTTGTGCAGCACATGTTTGAACCCAAACAGCTAAATGCTTTCACCCAGACTTTATCCAGCCTTTCACTACAAGCCTTAAAAGTCCACAGGTCAGGGTGATGTGTGAACACAGCAGGACAAATTCTGGAAGATTGACTATAGCTGTTTTCACATAATATGCACTCCTAAATATCTAAATAATTTTAGGAGGACTGCTCCGGATATTCTCCTGACCTGGCTGGTTACGTAAATTCACAACGGGAGACTATCTCTGTCAAACAGGAGGGACATTTAAAAAAAAAAAAAAAAATGAAACGGAAGGAGAGGACGAAGTAACAGAGTACGCTATATGATGATATAATGAGAATATTTGCCTTTATATCAATGCAACGTGTAGTTCAACAGAACCACACTATCAACAAAAGAGCGGAGAAGAACAGTTCGGCAGGAGACACTCTGATGAAGTCCGAGTGAAAATTTTTGTTATTTGTGTTTAAACATACAGCTCCTCCTGCAAATATTTAGATCGCTTTTCAGGAGTTTTCCCATGAGTGGGAGGGGGTGATGATGTTTATATCACGCCATCGAATGGAAACCGGTGGGATCATCACATAATGAGCCCGCTACATCCTTTATTGATGTTGCATGCCAATATGTTCATTACCAATCTTTAAACGATATGTGTGAACATGTCCAATCACACATAGCGTTAATATAAAGGCTAAATCACAGCGTTAAGGTCTCCCAGCTAAAATATTGCAAAACTGAGTTCCACAGCATCCTTTTTGACATCCTGCCTGATGAGACACATCCAACATCAAAAATCTCCTTCTGTGAGGGACATGTGTGAAAGGGCAAGTCAGATTCCCTTATGTGAAAGAGGCTATTGATTCTTAATATGACTTTTGTTTTTATTGACACAAATAGCAATGAACAACAACAGATTTATTTTTTACAATATTTTAGTGAGATTGAGGTGTGCACACTTTCCAAATGTCAGGGGGCCTGCCAGTTTGCTGCATTGCTATTCATGGAATTCCTACATCCTGGTGCTACAGCAGAGTGTCGGGTATTGACCTCAGCTGGGGGAGCCAGATGGGAGGACAAAGAGAGAGGGGGAAGGAAAGAGAGTGAGGGTGTAAAAAAAAAAAAAAAAAAAAAGTATAATGGAAAATGACAAACTGAAATAATTGGAAGAGAAAATGAGTCTGAGAGAAACCAGAAGAACAATTTCTCTATTAGGACCCACAGAGGCATGACCCCGTGCTCTGCTGCATGCCTGGGTTTGCCAAGCCTCGAGGCAAGTGCATAATTTTAGCCTAATGTTTTACCAAACCTCTACCACAGCAGGACCCGGCTGTTAAATGAAACTCTCTCACAAGACGGGTCCCTATGGTGGGCTGGATTTCCACAGAGAAAAAGTCAGTTTTCTATGATTGTTGTCAGAGGTCAAATACAGCATTTAGTCTCGGCTTCTCTTAAACCATGAACCCCTAAATCCAACAGGTCCCACATGGTACCCAATCACAGCTGACAAACCAGCACTTGACTGTATTTGGTGTCATTATGTTTAATTGGAAAGTTTATTTTTTTGTGTGAAATGTGCAGAAATCTGCATTTGCTCCACTTTTTACAAAACAACAACATTCATTCCTTCCTTACAAGGACAGAGCAGAGTGAGGAGGTTTTTTTTAGGCGATGTTTTGACAGAGAACTGTGAGTAAAGAGAAGAGAAAGCTTTGAAAGCAGCTCAGCAGTTAATATGATTTCTGCTAACACAGTCTCACCTCTCTGTCACACTGTTTCCACACGCACCCATTTACACAGGCAGTGTCTGAGGTTTTTCTCTCTCTCTCTCTCTCTCTCTCTCTGTCTCAGACACCTTCCCCTGTCTGTCTCTCTCACACAACTTCCTCTGTCTCTCTGCCCCACATACTGTATCTTCTCCTGTCTCTCCAGCTCTGCCTCCCACATCTTCCTGTCTCTTTCCGTCTCACATCTTCCCCGATCTCTTTTCTCGATGAGACGTGCACACACACACACACACAAAGAGACGACGAAAGAAGACAGTAGCCCATTGACAACAGTGAAGGATAGTCAATTTTATCTATATCTCTTCAGGGAGGGAAGACACACAAACAAAAGCTCAAGATTTCCGGAGGCCAAGGTTACATTTTTTTAAACAATTATGTGCCCGGAATCTATGAAAAGTATGAAAAAGATAAAGACAGAGACATGCAGACGAGACGGGTCAAAATAGTTGATTTAAAAGAAAAATGACAAGAGTTTAGTAGTAGAGAATACAGGTATGGTGCAGTATCATAGGTAGGACATGGAAAAGAAGAGAAAGACAGGAAGACGTGTTTGAAATCTTCCAGAAGGGGAGAGGACATCAGATTGAGTTTGGGAGGTCGCAGTATATAAAAAGAACAGTACACCACCCAGAGCACAACAGCAACCGGAAATGAGTTCCTTAACCTCCGACACACACTCACAAGTACACACACATTCAAACACAGCGCACCTGGGGCTGCTGTCGTAAATAGAAGTCCAGGAGATAGCACATGCACAGTTACTACAGCCCATCTTGTACAATTGCTGTGACACTCTGCTGAATCTGTGCAGCTCCACAGCTTCATTTAATTACCAACGAGAAATTGAATTACGAAACATGTTAGAAAGTCACAAGATAATCACACCGAAGCTATAGACACACAGGCTGCATGTGAGGGGTCACTGTAGGTTTTCCATTTAGACTTAATGTGGATATAGAAACAATCTGCGATGACTAGAGACACCAACAGAAGCTGTGTTCACACATGCACTGCTGGGGTCGTAGTCACAAAGTTTCCTGGGACAGAGTGTGGCTCCTCGTGACGAGAAGATTCTGTCTTTCTTTCCCCTTAACCTTAAGACCGGATCCTGGTGAAGAGTGAAGTTATTAACAAAAGCATCTTCTCCATTAAGAGAGCCCCTAAGGGAAATTAAACTGAGTGAGGAGGACTTTTAAGAGAGGCTTTAGAATTTCTCAAGCAGAGGGTAAGATGTTGGAAAGACAGAGAGATCTCTGGTACAGCTAACGGGGATCCTAACAAATAAACAAATGGGAAACAAACCATGAGCAAATCAATAAAACCTTTCTATCGGCGTGATTAGAGGCTACTCTGCAGGTGTTGTCAAAAAAATTCTAGGCTATATGCTTTTTGGCGTATAGTTTGTTTAACAGAGATATTGATTGATATTTTTCACAATGTCTGACTAGGTTCTGTGATCAGGCCGATCGATTTTACTGTCCTCCTGTGCCCTGGGTGTGATGTAACAGCTTGCCAGGAGGGTTAAAACCCGCCTCAGCTCCAGCTCTCAGCCTGTCTTTAGGTTGACTGAAAGTTAGGCTGAGACAGGATTTCCAGCATGGTGACAGCCATCGATGGGACTCCAAAGCCCCCTGCAGGAACAGATCACTCAGGCTTCGTCCATTAATGTTTAGTCTATGATCATACCCAACAGAGGGGTCAACCATGCCCCCTCATGAAGATGAACTTGTACTGTATGTCCCTTACCTGTTCAGTCAAAAAAAAAAAAAGCTTTGTAAATTCAAGATAATTGAAGATGAAGTTGAATAGTTGAAAAAGAACATACTGGCAAACAGAAAGAAGTCTGAAGCTGCTGTTCATGTGATATACATGTCATCAGCCATGCTGGCTCACTGGTGGTGAACTTCCCTGATTATTATCTCTTGCTGTGCTCACTCATTAGCTCATCCCGTTCCATTCCAGTCAAAGGTTTTACCAAGGGGCTGGCAGGAAAGATGTCCGGTGATGTCGGGTTGAAACATTCTGCCGTTTGCATTTAAATATGCAACTCAACACCCAAAAAGGATTTCAACATTTAAAGGAGTTTTGTGCATTTGTAATGACACCTTTGGGTTAAACAGGCAAAAAGGAAAAAATACTCAAACTGTCTACTTCCAACATTTTATACTTGGCTGGTTGTTGTGTGGAAGCTGTTTTTTTTTATTTTTTATGTACAATAAAGTATAAGTAGATGAGATATGAGTACACTTGCTTTGGTTTCTTGTAAAGATAAATGTTTTATATTTATAAATGATGTATGGGTACTAAGGGATAAAGGATAAGGGTGAAGAGGAAAAAATAGAGGGAAGAGTGGGAACACAGACACAGACAATAGGGAGGTTGAAAGAGGAAGATGATTAGAGCGATGAGGTGAGACTGTGGAGGATTGATCAGATCAGAGGAGGGAGAGGGGGGGGGGGGATTCAGAAGGACCAGATGAGGGGAGGAAAAGTCAGACTAAGTTAGCTTGTTCAAAAGTAAAAAAAAAAAAAAAAAAACTTGATGAAGCCAGACATAGAGCTTAGAGCTAGGCTAGCAGCTGTGTAAGACATTACTTGAGCTGACATTAGCATCAGAATATTTTCAGCAATGGCGATAACTAGACGGTATAATTCCAATGTTCACCTTACAGGCTGAGCCCCTCAGCATGCAGACATTTCTAACAGGCACTCGACTCTGAGTACAGCTAAGGATGATAACACTATGATGATTTTAGCAGGTATTCGATCATATATTAGAGTGTTAGAGCAGTGAACATTTGACTAGCTGATGGTCGCAAATAGTTTAAGAATTCATCCTGATGGGAGCATGAAGTCTGTACCAAATGTCATCAGCCTTTGAGCATTTCACTCAAAAGATTCAGCGATAATGGTGCTACATATTCACATGTGGATAATGAGGTAAAATAAGTTCAAAGTCAAAGGATGCATGACTTTGGAAGCACATTTCTTCTTAATTTTCTCAGGTGATGGTCATTTTCAACATAAATTCAATGTTCACATTTTTGGCTCTCGAGGAAAAATGATGGGGCCATTGAAGTCTTCAGGATACGTTGCACATTTAAGGAACCACAACTGTATACATTTCACAATAATCCATACAACTGTTGTTGTGAGTCATTCCACATGCAACAGGGGAAAGCCACAGAGTATCTAAAATCATGTTGAATTTTAATCTTAGCACCAGGAATGTCATGACCATCAATCTACTATAGGTGTCTGGATATTTTAGCGTTGACTCTCCGTCTGAGACACTTTCATACCTGGTGCCATGACATTAGCGGGGCTAAAAAAATGCAATGTGCCAGAGTGGTGACCTGTGAATTTATCGTCTTTGCAGGTAAAAGCATGAAATCACACGTTATTGCTACAAATTGGAAATCGTCTCACCTAAACTGTGTGAACATCTTAAGTGAAAATCGAGGAGTAAATCTTGCAGATATTTCTAACTTTGTGTTTTCTAGTAATTGTGAAAGCCTATTATTTTGAGAATGATTATAAACACTTATTGGATTTGACTTGCTGATCTTGCAGTACACTCTCTGCCACAACCTAGATATATATTAGCCCGGAATTGATTTCCTCCAGCTTGATACCGCCATGACACTGAAGATTTTCAGCCAAACACACAAGCTTATCTAGCATGACGTGACACTCACACATGGGAGTGTAAGGTAAGCTCAACAAATCATTTCAAATTAAGCATGCTAGAGAGGATCTCAACCAACATTAAATCTTAGAAATATTCCCACAGGCTTACACAGGACAGAGACCTGTCGGGGCTGTCACCGATACAGGGGCCTGCTGAGTTCACTTCATACATGTCCTGGGTCAGTTTTTTGACACCTCTGCTTGGCGTCTCTTTGGAGGTTTTCACTCCCTCCTGCAGAGGCACAGACGGATATAGGGAGACTGTGTAAAGAGATAGCGAAAATGATGAAGCACAGAGCCACAAACACACACTTCCACCTATCTCAGTCTGTCACTGTGTCAACTAACTCGGTGTCAGACTGGTGTCTCGCTGTCTCCCTCTGTCACTCTTTTGTTCTGCGCTGAAGAAAGCGCAGGGCCGCAGCATCAAAGTATGAATGCCTTGAAAGCTGTGATCTGAGCGTGCGCGGCCACAGCATAGAACTCATACAGCCAACACACACACACACACACACACACACACACACACACACACACACACACACACACACACACACACACACACACACACACACACACACACACACACACACACACACACACACACACACACACACACAGAGAAGGCACACTGTGCAATTCACTGAGTCTGGCTTTGTAGACAGCATCTGTTCTGCGCCCTGTCATCCTCCCTTTGCACCCCACCCTCCATGACAGGTGGAGGGGATTCAGCCTCACGATCTAAGGAGACACACACACACACACACACACACAGCTCAGTCCCCCAAAAGTCACTGACACATGGTGAGTATTTCCCCGACACACACACACACACACACACACACTCGTATCCACACACCTGCTATGGGCCAGAGCTACAGTGCCCTTTGGTGCCAGTGAGGCTGAGCAGCACGCTGCATGTTTACACCACCTGCTCTCCGGCCAAACACAGTGTGAGGGATTAGAGCTGACAGCACACAGAAGAACAGCAACACAGCGGACAGATGTATGGAAGACCATCGAACTATCTACGATGTCAGAGGGGTCAAACTTATTCTTTCTTCAACACGCACAAGAAAAACACCAAACTCACCGATCAATCAGCATCTACACTCCCTGCTGGGACAGATAAAGGTGTAAACAAGCTTCTTGTAGCCAGGGAGTTTTCTCCCCTCACAGACTTGTAATTCAGAGGAGAGCGGCTCAGCTCTGTGCTAAAATAACATGGACCTTTTGGCCTTTGACTAATTTCTATAAACACAGTCCTGCAGATTAGGGCTGACCTACACAGCAGAGCATCAACACAACACAGAGGCCTCTACATCACATCTGCTCTGCAACTACTGGCTTCTCAAGTGAGACTGAGGAAACTTGAGTTGCGAAAGATATCAACATTTTTATGTTGACAGGAAAGAGCTTCACGCCAAAGCACTCTATGATCGGAACAATGTTTTGAATACACACAGCGGAAAGTGAATGAGATTGAGGTTTCGAAAGTCTTCAATAACTGAAAGGAAACGAAGGATCATGCTTCTGATAAGCAGTGACGTATTTGAGAAAAGCATTGTGTTGAGCGACAGGAAGGGCTGATGTTATCTTGGCTGGGCCAGATCTGTCTCAGCTTTTCTAAGAAATCTCAGTAAACTCCAAAATGCCAGACTGGGAATGCTGGGAAACTTCTTGAGGCATGTCATGTCTTCTGAGGAAAACATGCCAAGGGGCATGGAGCTGTGGGCTGACAGTGTGTGTGTGTGTGTGTGTGTGTGTGTGTGTGTGTGTGTGTGTGTGTGTGTGTGTGTGTGTGTGTGTGTGGTAGTAGCTCTCCTGATAGTGGTTCTATTTTAGAGAGACTTGTGCAGCTGAGACATTTTTTAGTTATCTGCTGTTTCCAGCCCTGAGGAGGTGAGAGGCAGGTCTGCATCCATTCTCAGTGTGATCACGCTGAGCTGCCAGAGAATTGGGAGAGTGAGTAGGTGCAGCCACCTCCACACACACACACACACAGAAGGCACCACCAACCACTACGACATGCATTTGTTAAAATGGCAATTGTTCCACTGGGTAATAATTGCCGTAGTGAAGCCTGCTGATAATTATAACGCTCACAATGACAAATCGGTGCACAAACAAACGGACTGAGTAGACATGAAATTGCTTAAAAAAATAGCGCACCCACAAAGCACACATACACGAGCGTGCACACACATGTAGAAATGACGTTTGAACAGTAGCTCGTGAACAAACATGGCAGACCTCCTTTGGTGGATTCCACACATTTCTCTGTACCACTCAAGGACATGTTTATCCTTCTCCTTCTCCCAAATTACAGGGTAGAAAAGAAAGAGGGATCATGAAGAGAGACAGGAGGGGGGAGAGGGACGGGTCAGGGGAGGGAGAGACGATGGGTTCAGGTGTGCAGGAACAGCTGGTCTTTAAATGGAAAAAAAAAAGCAGGGAGTAGGCGGACAGAGGACACACACACACACACGCAGGGAGATAGAGATGAGACAGAGCGAATGAGCAGGCGTATAAAGAGACAATAGATGAATATTTCCTGAGACGTGGAGAATAATTGATTGGAGTTGTTTATGATGAGTGACATGGTAAAAAGGACAGGCGACTGCTCAGTTGGTAAGGGGGATGTGGGGGGGCAGGGGGGGGGCACACTGCATCATGTGCACTGTACACACACAGATACAGTGGATGAGTGATTGGCAAACATAGCAGGCACACTGTCCAGGGATATACAACACACAATATCTGGCAAACACAGAACCGAGAGTAAGCCCGCTCTCTCTCTCTCTCTCTCACACATACAGTGAGCACAGCAGGCTGCATGTGCAACAGCTCAAGCTCTGTCAGCAAACAATGCCTTCTGGATGTTGTTCCCCAAATCTGGACATGAATTGAGTTAACAGAATAAAAGCAATCTGTATTATCTCAAAGGGGACACGGATATACATGAACGCTGCACTCGTCCCTCCTCTTCTCATTTGGTTGTGCTTGTAGTTTTGTTGCCTCGAGGGTAGCTAGGGAGAGGAAAGCAGGCACATGAAGCTCCACTGGCCTCAATTGAAAATGAGAGTGGAAGCAGATTGGATGTGTTGCAGTCAAGTTTTTCCCTGCGTAATACGGCTCTTTGTGAATACCTCCTGAAGCTGTCATGATAAAACAAAATTTAAGGGCGGTGTATATTCTGCAAAGCGGCTACAGGAAAAAACTGCTTGTATTTTAAAAATCACCAAAACCTTAAAACATCTGCACACTGTAAAAAAAAAAAAAAAAAAAACAGCCCTTAAGATAACATGTTTTTAATCAGACGCAGCTACATTCATTTTAATCAGGCTGGTTGTTTTTATATTATACATTCAACTGATAGAAATGTTAAGACACCTCATAGGTGATCAGTCCAAAACACATGTATAGCCATGACAGATATTCTATAGGCTTTGGCACCCTCTGCAGGATTTCACGTGCAAAGCCAAATTAAAACATTCAAGTACCTTTCCTGATTGGACAATATGCAACAGAAGACTCCCATGTTTTCCCACCAAGAATGAAACTAAAAGCACATCAACCTGGCCAAACTCAAACTAAATGTGCATGCTCTCAAATAGAAAAAGGCTGGTTTCATGGAAAAGTCATATACTCACAATCTCCATTTAAAACGCTTCGAGACAAATGAGGAAAAACTGAGGTAGAAGTTAAGATCCTGTCATCGCACTCACACACTCAATGATCTAAGGGTTAATTATTGCTGAGACCGTGTGCAAAATATACCCGTTTGTTTTTATAGGACTAAAGGTGCTACATTAACGAACAATGAGCATGTGTCTGATGCTTTTGATTGTGGTTGTGATAAGAATTTGTGGTTGGTTGTTCAAGTCTCTAGGTGGCACTGTGGCCCTGAACGTACACCTAAATCATGACATCATTCTTTTCCGACTATTAAACAGCCAAGAATGTTATAGAAATATAATCATCTGCATTCATGAAGTGCACAATTTCCCTTGGTTGTCATGGTATCATGGATTAATCTGAACAAACTACATGAACAGTGACAAGGGGAAAAGAAAGTAATAAAGCAGACTTTTCTCTAATGTGACAGTAGAGAGCTGGCCACTGATGAGAAGCTGTACTGGCTCGCAGAAAGAACAGCTCAGAGGAAGCCTTTTCAAACTGCTTAATGAAACTGCACCCTGTAGTGAGCTTTTGCTGGTTTGAGGATACAAGTTTTGAAAATACTAAATGGTCATTTTCACCCCTTTAGACTTGATGACATTTAAGCCGGCAAGCCAGAAACCAGCAGTGATCACTTCCATGCAGGAGCTCGCCGTTTTCTGGCACGCTCCGTTTATAACACATCAGTCGAGAAAAAAAAAAAGCTGTGATTATCCATCTTCCTCTTAATGAATGTGGCTTAATCTGAAGTTCTGATGAGTGCTAGAGTTCAGCTGGGCGAGTATGAGTCCAAATCTATTCATGCATCTTATTTTTTTAATAAAACACAAACAGTAATGCCTCAAACATTGTCCTCATGTTAATCTAGAATGATTATTATTTTCAAAAAAAATGAACACACAGTATTTGACTTTCTCCAAAAAAGATTTATTGAACAATTTTCTTTGTTGCAGCTGCAACCTGTGGGGGGAAAAAGAAGCAGAACATGAGGCAAATTCAGACAAAAAGTTGTTGTGCTGGCTTTAAAAAACACACGCAGTCTTCAAATCCAAATACTACCTGGGAGGAAAAAATACATATCTTAATGGTTTCACTGAACAGCTTTAGTTGGTGGAAATGATCCAACTAAAAATCCATGGTGATCAAATAAATCTTTCCATCAGCTTAACATTCTTTTGGTTTACTGTTTAAAAGAGCCACACCAAAGTAGAGTGTGAACAGGAGTGAAACTTGTGGCAGCAAAAAGCAATTACCATTGGGACTTTCGAGTGACCACAGTCTGGAAGAGAAACTGCTCGTTTTCCAGCTCTTGCCAAAAACATCATGAAAAGTCTGCTGCCAGTACTTGGCAGAAATCTTGCTAGCAAGAGGAAAAGTATTGCTCTTAAAATGCTATCAGAAACTAAATCATCAAGGATCCAAGCCACACCAAAACGCTCCCTGCCAGTTTTGTGCAGTGGGTGGGGCTGAGCCCAGGTCTGCTCATCTGCATACTGCTCATTAGCATGGGTAAACAAGTAGAAAACGGATGCCATACGGCAGACTTGCCAAGCATGAAATTCCCTCCTCATGTTTACCCCTTTTACCCTTGGATTATCACAATGCTGCTGCTTTGCGCCTGATTTTTGACAAGACCCAACTGCGATTTGTTTAGTGAAAGCAACAAACAGTTCCAGCAGTGTGTCACACAAGAAACACAACACACCTGGCTGGTAGAAACTATTCGCCCAAGGAAAAGTGCTGTTAAAAAAAAAGAAGTCTTGCATTATGAAGTGACAGTGGGGCTGTGTACTCCCACTACAGACAAGGTGTTGCATCAAAGCAAAGGGTTGATATTTCTGTGATCACACTCCTAAGGTACCATGCCGAGGGTGCCTGAACGTCACATAAAATGCCACAGTATCACAAACAGGTTTCCTAGCTGTTGAATGAATAACAGGATCTTCATACCGGACGCCACCGGGCAAAGATTTCCTCCAGGAGCTTACTAATATGGGAACATTTAAATTCTAGCAGGTCAGAGAAGGCTGTAAAATACATGCATGCTTAAGTTCCTCAGTGCAATAGTTATCGGATAAGACAGCAGGAAACTGGTATATGTATAGCTACAAGGGTTTGGCAAGATTCAATCATGGACTGGCAGGATTGCATATATGACAGCAGTTATGTTGTCATATACACAATCCAACAGTTTATGTTAACACATAAACCAAGGCCTTGATCAGGTCCCAGAAAAGTTCAGATACCGTTTGCATGTTTTAAGTGTAAGTATGTTTGTGCACAGGTCAGACAGTTGAACCCCACATGTTTAAAATTTTAAGTATGGCATTGCAGTGGAGAAATAGCAAGGTACCATGAAGCTTGAGTATTGTTATGAACTCTGAGTATAACAACTCTTGGTCCAGTAGGGTCAAGAATGAAGCTACAGGTCAGCTAAGGATTCATATCTGCCATTTTAGTTTTTCTTTGTTATATTGCTGATGTTCTGGGTTATATTAAGGAGTATATAGGATAGGCAGAAATGCCTTGGGCTTCAGCCTATTCCTGTTCTTGGTCATTGTTTGAATTTTATTGTGTATAATGGACCAGTGTAAACATGTTTAATGTTATTTGTATCTGTAACTTAATGTCTGACCAAACCCTGTACCAATTAAGAAAAGGTCTGACACAACCCATGTCAGTGGCCCCCAACTCTAATTATTTCAGTTTTGTCCAGGCTGTCTTTTGTGTTTCACAGAGGAATGGTCTCAAGTGAGTAAGGATATACAGTTTCATACGTAGAAGTTAACCTACAGTAACTGTATATCTAAACTATCAGCTGACACACATCAGTACATGATACTTGAAACTCTGAAAAAGTGTGGAATAAAAATGAAAAAAAAACAGGTGGCAAAGTTATAAACAAAATGTTGTTGTTTTAAAGACCTACTTAAACCCAAGTACTGAAATATTCAGTTAAATAAAAAACAGTAGTGAGGCCCATTTAGTATCTCACCTGGCCAGCAATTCTATCCAGGTCTCTGGTTCCCTGGGAGGTTAGTCTACGACCACTGAAACAAACAGGAAAACAAAATATTAGGACAGGGAAGTGAGGGTATATAATGGAATACATCAACCTGTATAACAATGTCAGCAAATAATACACAAAATGCTCAAGTCTTCAAGAAGTATATCTTCGTGCCACATTGACCACACTATAACAGTTAGGAAAAGCCACATATCAATTTCCCATCTGTGCACATCAGCATAAATCAGTCATTATTAAGTCTGAAACAAGAGATCATTTAAAATTGAATGCTCGTTTTCCCGCTTACTTGCACTGAATAAAAAAACAAGCTAATCAATTAGCCCTCTCGTTACAGTGTGATTACATGTTTATTGTAGACTGAGCAACATTCAAGCAAATACATTTTGAAGTTTCAATAACAGCATCACAAAATTGGGTCTTTAAGTTGAGCAGTGCGTGTGTCAGATGTGGAGGTGAAACTATCGCCCACGCTAGCCATAAACACTTCATACACTGCGCCGGCAAACTAAAACATACAATCTGCTCTGTTTTAAGTACAAGACCATACCCATATCTGACATTAACACAAAACCTTTGGGTTTTTCATGCTATGCAGGCAATATTCCTATTAGTGAACACGTTGTCTTGCTTTAAATATGCTGTCTTAACTAGCAGATAACTGATAAAAGACACTCACCCATTGGGATCCTTCTCAATCATCTTGAGCAGCTCAAGGGCCTGGAGCACCTTACGAGCCACATTTTTGGATCCTACACTGTAGTGAGCAGGGCATACACCGTTCCTCTGGCGACTTCCATAGATCTTGGTCATGGAGCCAACACCAGCACCTCCACGGAGGTAAAGGTGGCGGACTGTGGATGCTGTGGGAATAGAGGAGATGAGGTTGTTATTATAGAGCACCAGTAAAATGTTGGTGCTCTTTGGATTCTCTCTTGACCTGTTAAATACTAGGTGCAAAGATAAGCAAGCTAGTAGCTTTAGTTAAGATTCATCACCCGAGAACTGGATCTGAGATCAAAAGTGATGAACTTACAGATAACACCAAGCAGTGAGTAATACCCCACTTTCATTTACACCTTAGAGCATTAGAGGTTATAATTGTACAATTTTGAAAACAGACATTAAGACACATTACCCCTCCTGTTCTCTCTTCTGCTTTTAACGCCATTTAAGATATTGATTTTCAAGAAGTACTGGAAAACTGGCCCTAGTACTCTGTCAACAGTAGCCAGATAATATTTTGTAAGGCAGTCATATTTTAAACCGTCTTGCATGTGTAGCTGTCCCAGGGATACGTTTTTAAGTGATTTGGGTTAACCACTGAAGCAGGTTATCATTACACAGGTCTCCAGATGACTAAAATATTCTCAAAGCCACTTTAAAGCAAAACAACTAGATGTGAAATCACAGCAGGGTTTTGGGCTTACATGTATGAAACCAAGTGATTACAATCAACATTTGAAATACATCCACCAATAGCTATACATCTGTTAGGTGATGTAGCTCCCTGAAGAAGTGTAACCTTTTTACATCAGCTTCCAGCACCAGCATGTGGTTCAATAAAATTGCTCCAAACAGAGCTTTCTATAAGCAGACTCATAATCCTGCTTCTTACTTTTGTATTACCGTTTAAATCTAATAAAAAAGATTTGATTACAGAATAGCAAGCATGTAAGTGTGCTCAGCCAATTTACGCTGATTTTCCTTCACTCCAGAAACATTTTAGCCCAAGGACAGGAATGTAATGTGCCAGACTGTCTCTGTCAGTTCTGACCCCACATGCTCTACAAGTGTGTGTGCGCCTGCTTAATAGAGAGATTGTATGCTGCGTAAAGATAGTCATCTTTAAAAGTTTTCCAAAATTGTAACAATCAGCAGACAAAACAATGGTTTGCAAAAAGCAGAGACATCCTTAGCAGCCCAACTACTTTGCTTACACAGGTGGCAGCAGTTTTACAATTGGGTACACATTACATGGTTCACTTGGAGAGCTTTATTTTCCATATATACCACAGACATCTTTAGGCTTAATGAATGACCATGGTGCTTTCACATAATGGATAATTCTAAGGCACAATGCAAATCACATACACTAATCTTGTTTATTAATACATGATGCAATTAAACTTCTCAGTTATAGATGATCCAAGTCTGCATTATTCCACATTTTATGCACAGTTTTTCCAGAGTCTTTTTCAGGCTTGCTGTGTAATATATCAATTGTCATTCTTAAAAATCCTCCCAGAAATTAAGACATATTTTTTTACACATCAAAGTATTACTAGAATGATGTTAGTGGTGTAATGGATCACACCTGATCCGTTAAGATCAACCCCTGCGGTTCAGCCCGCATGTGATCCAGGGATTAATGGAAATGTATCAACATGGTGTAAAATAAATAAACTGCAATCTCAGTGAAAAGTAGGTAGTGTAGTAGTTAATTCAGGGACCACTGGAGACACGGTATACAAATAAGACAATTCAGTCTTTTAAAATATATTTTTGGGCAACTTCTCAGACTCAATAGAAACGGGTTAAGTGGATTTGGTAACTTTAACTCAGTTTCATCTCACTGTCTGCATTCATCATGCATGTAGCTGGGTGTAATTAATCAGAAACTTAACAGCCTGCTGTAGGGAGCACATTGTCAAAGCTCATATGAGCAAAAAAGCGACACTAATTTTTGTATTTTGCAGCCAACCTGTTATTCACAGATTATTATAATACTTGTGTTTTGAAAGTTGATGTTCTCAATGGGGTTACAAATACTGCTATTGAAGTGATGTAGCTTTTTATATTACAGTTTGTTAAACTCAAATTTTAAAAGCACCATCCAAATAAAAAGGAAGAAAATTGAGTACAAGATGCATTACTATTAATTATGGAGATGCATTTTGACTAGCAGTGCTGTTAAAATAAAGTTTGAGTCATGCTAGATGAGTATAGAAGTGGTACAATTGATCTAATATTCCATTTTTGCTTATCACAAGTAAATATCCTGAAGGACATAAACGGATACCTGGCTGGCAGAAGCTGGCTTGTCTTTTAAAAGCTCTAGGTACTATATAGACTTATAATTTTAAACAACATTGCCTTACTACTGAACAAAATCCAGACAGAGGGACACCAACATGGACATTCAAGTAAGTATTCAGACTCACCAGCTCTGATGTAGAACCAGTTCTCATCACTGGGGGCCAGCTCTTTGTGCTTGCCGAGCTTGACGAGGTCCACCCAGTCAGGCACCTTCAGCTTTCCTGACCTATTGGGACAGACGAGAAGTGTCAGCACAAAAAGTATCTGCAACATGGGCCCAACTTAAACACTCACAATGAGTTACAACACTTTATTGGGACTGATAATTAGCGAGACATGCAACATTATGAAAGGAAGTAACTAAAAAAAAAAAAGGAAACCACATTGATGTTGTCACTTTTCAACATTCATCAAGAAAGTTTGTGATGGACAACACAACTCACTTCTTCAGGAAGGCCGCTAGGGCACGGACAAACTCCTGCTGGTTGACGTCTTTCACTGTGACACCAGGCATCTAAGGAACACAATGAGGATGCACATGACATTACCAATAAAGAATAAAACCATTTTTTTTTCTAACGACTTATCAAATGCAAGCGCTTAATATCCATCAGAGTGAGCGGCTTACTGCACAATCCAAACATCGCGATACCTCGTGTGATTACACGGCACACAATGTTTAACACGCTGTTATTAAACCCGACTATGTGTGTGTAAAGCTGACCCGCTCAACGATAGTTACACTAGGAACGAGAAGTCTTTATTTATTTATTTTTAATCAGTGCAAGCAGCAAGCACGCCGACTGAGGGCAGATACATGTATGGCGGCTCGGAGCTGCATGCTTTCAACCGGCTCTGCCTTGCCTTTACATTCATGCTAACCTCTAGCTAACTTCACCGCAAACATCTTACTATAAACCCCGATTAGCCCGTGTACGATTTTAAAAACAGCCAATGGAAAGATGTCACAGCGGACTGCTTTATTATCTGGGTTTTATACATTTGTTTACGAACTTCTTGTTTTAGAAATAAACGATCGTTAGCAGGAAGCTAGCAGGCCTCAACGCGGTAGCATGGGGGCAGACATTACTAACAAGACCTGTCGTGAGCGCAACATTCAAGAAATACTCTTTTAATATCTAACAAACACGCCTTGTAACCTTCGACTATGCCCGGCCATTCTATCACTGCGTACTTTATAGTCCGCATGCCTACGTTTAGAAGGTAAAAGCTAAAAGTTTGAGGTTATTTCAAGTGAATTCGGCGAGGAAGGAAAACAGCGCTTTACCTTGCTTCTGGACAGCGAAGGGAAGAGGGTGGAACGGGGTTTCCAACTCGTGTTAAAACGGGCAAATCTCGTTCCGTTACGCGAGACTGAAGCGTTGTTTTTTTCATCGTTGCAGCTTCATCATCACGTTGAACCGACCATAATATATTTGACACAGAAAAGCGTATTAAAGGATACTGTCTTATATCATCGTAACTTTTGTATTCACTGACTTTTATCATTAACAATAAGATCTCAAACAGCAAGGGATTTATTGCAACAATCATCGTTTTGCATCAGGCACTAACTTTAATCTGAGGACCCACATAAACAGAGTTGATTAGAGTAGGCCAAAAAGACAGGCATTCTGTACAAAAGAAGTAAATGTACAGTTACTTTAATGACAATTTAAAAGTCGTCCTATATATAAATTTATAGGCCTATAAATATGCACAAGTAGCCTAAAAGTAAAACTTACTTAATAAATGACTTTAAATGTATTTACAGTACACTACGGGGCAGTAGTGCAGTGCAAAACTAAAACCTAAAATTGAATAACTCATATTTGACACAAGTTTTTGAGACATCTGCAGCCTTCAACGTATGAATGGAAAGCATGCTCCATCATTTGTATGTCATAAAATAATGACAGAAGTCAATCAGTTACACACATTTTTTCTGGATATTTTTTGCCAATTAAAAAAATATAAAGAAAAAAAACATTCAAGTTGTTGCTGATACTTCAGTAGGGAGATGTATTGGATTAATGCAAAATATAATAAACAGCCTATATTAATGGTGGTATTGAATTTGAAATATCAGGAAAAGGTAAAACAAATGTGTGTTTCAAATATGAAACATAAAGGCCTTAAGGTTATTTGTCAAATATAGTCTTTTTTTTTTGCACTTCATGCAGTCCACAAACCGATGTATTGTGGAAATTAAAATTGCACTATTTAAAGGCTTAAGTGACATACATTGATGTATTTACAGTGGAAACAGGGACGTTTATTATAATTATTTATTAACTGTTTTATTTTTTAAAGGGACCATGTACAATATTAATCATAAATGTAGCCATTTAATGCATTGTACCAGAGTTAGAGCTAGTTTACATCTGCAGCCCCTTATGGTTTTTATATGTAACATACACATGTATGATGGTTTTTGTTTGATAACGATGACTTATAAGATGGTTTATATACTGATTAGTACTGAGTAGTATACGCTCAAGTACTGCCGTCAATGTTGTTCTTTGCCTCTGTGCAATGCCTGTCAGCACCTGTGTGTCCAATCGGACTCAAAGCTGATCATTTGCTCTTACTGACGTTGTTCCCTTTTTTTCTAGATCCTTGCTTGTGTTGTACTTACTCTCTGATGTACGTCGCTTTGGATAAAAGCATCTGCTAAGTGAATTGTAGAATTGTAGAATGTATGAGTAACTGGATGTTTGCCTGGGCCACTCACGCTCAAAATATTATTTTCCAAATGAATCAAATGAAAACTGAAATGATATACACAATGATAGTGTTTCTGAGTACATATTTAGATAGAAAAAAGTACTGAAACAAAGACGTTAACGATAACAAAACAGTCAATAAGGGCCGAAATGAAAAGGCCAAAAATGAAAAGAGTCTCAGTAGGGGGAATAATAAGTTTGAACTTCCAGTTGGAGAAAAACAGGACTTGGTATGTTTTTATTTTTTGGATGACATTTTTTTTAAATCAGCATACTGGAAAAACAAATGCTTTATAAAAAACACAACTCACACATGCAACGTAATATCCAATTTACATTTTTATTTTACGAGGTTCTATAATGACTCTAGATTCTAAAATTTAGAATTTTCTGAACCTTTTGGATGTCCTTTTAGTCCTTACTGGGTCGACAAAATGAACACCTTTTTAATATTGTGCTTTATAAATGCACATTTTGGTTGTAATGTGGAATTCTTACAATACTTTTTTTTTAAAGTTAGAAATATATGGAGTTTTCCATAAACAAAATGTAAACAGCTCTAATAAATCATGATCTAGTTTCAGAGAAGGCCAACAGGTGGATTATTGCTCCAAGGAAATTTAATCTTTTCTGCCTTCCTGAAGACATAATGCACTTGAAGCTGAACTGGCCTCTTTAATGTGGCCTTGGATTCACTTAATTTTCTTCTGGCTCATCCTCAACATTTCTGAGTCTTTTAGCTGGGTTCACATTTTGGTCTGACTTGCCCAACTTCATTTTTCAAATTTTAAAAGTACTTGATCTCGTCCTTCTCCTTGATCTCTTTGTGCTCCTCATGTGGGACGCGTAAGCCAATCAGCAGGCCAGTTTGACGCAGTTGACAGAAAGCTTGGATCTCATTTTGCCTTTGTAGTTTTCTTTTACCCTGCAACTGTTGATATTTAAAAGGCGCAAACTACAATACTTAAAACAAAACATACACAAGTAAAAGTAATTATTTGAATACTCAAAAAAGTACCCAATTACAAAAACAAGGTTACTCAATTACAGTAACATGAGTCCATGTAACCCCTGTACATAAATGATACATAATAGCGTTGCCTTATTAGGATTCTACTTGTGTAATCTGTATTTGCTCATGCCCTCCTCGGGGTCTCCAGTTCCACAGTTAACAACTAACAGCTCCTGAAGCCGTATTTATATTCGCATCAGGCAAAAGTTATTTTAATCTCTGTTTTAATTGCTTTGTGGGTATGTTTTTGTGAAATGGAGCCCCCTGATTGGGTTCAGCATGCCCCTGCCTGGAGCTCATCCCTTTTGGCAGACAGTGAGAGAATGATTTGTATAAACACTGATGCGCTTCGGTAATTCTTTTGGAAATACAGGCATAATTTCCACTGTCAGCCTGTGGTTCAATGAAGGTCATTTGCATGTAAAAACTAAAGTAAACATTTTGAGCACACAAAACTCATTTTTCAAGCTATTTTTTTTTTTTTAAATTGGAGGAGCTCCAGACTTTGTGTCTCAATTTTCAATACATTGTAAGATTTGTTGTTTGTTGGAGAGTACTATGAACTCTAGTTTTCTTTCTTAAAAGGTCACTCAAAATACATGGATAATTTAAAGTAGAAGCCTAAATATGTCATCTTTACTGATGGGTATGCATCCCACCTGTATAGCAATGGATAATTCACAGTGCTGTCTGCTTATTTTGTTTAATTGAACAAAGCTTCAGATAAGACAGTGTGAAACATCTTTGATATCTAATGCTCACTCCATTAAGAAGCACATTGCCTCAGAAGTTAAGCTCTGCCGACCAATATTTTCCTTTGTCTCACTTAAATCAAAAGAAAATCTGAGGATTTAAAGAACATCTAACAGATTTATTTCTTCTGAAAGAACAAAAAATTAACCAGACTTTGGTGTATGTATGTCCATGTGGAAATATGTGCGTGTGTGTGTGTGTGTGTGTGTGTGTGTGTGTGTGTGTGTGTGTGTGTGTGTGTGTGTGTGTGTGTGTGTGTGTGTGTGTACTTTATTTACATATTTCCCTGGCTGGCAGAAGTGGTGTTGCCCTTTGCACATTTCAGATGGAAAGGGCAGCCATGCTCCAACATTGACACAATTGATATGTTTGCAGAGACAGGAGAGAGATAGTCGTCAGGTGGATAAGCAGAGGTTTATGAATCAGGTTTACACTCTGTCAGAGGGGGCAGACAGTTTAGAGTGAGAGGTGAGACGGAGAGATAGCGTTACTGTGGGGAAATAAAAGGCAGCCGAGTCATACAGCGGATAGATTATAGAGCTTTGTATAAACTATCTGTGTCATCGCAGGGCTTCACATCAGGTAACTGTGTCTTTTTATCCAATTTCATTTCTTTGACATTAACGCACCACGGACTCTTCATCTCTCTTAAGAGCTGACCATTCGGAAAAGGTTTGGCCCTGTCGCTTCGGTGATGTTTCAAAGAGTTAAATTGATAAATTAAGTCAATTAATTACACTGGGAGTGACCAGCCACCGTCTTGAATTGGAAAAACTCACACAAGGTGGATTAAACTCCATTAATTACTTCAATAAATCAATTTAGCTGAGGCCCTTCAAGTGGTGAGACTGGAGACAACTGTGTAAAGTGATTATGACGCAGCATAAAGAGGTTATTTCAGCCAGTCATAACTATTATGGGAAAAATGACGACTATACACAAAATGTTCTGCAAAGGTCAAACTAATTATGTGGAATGGACAGGTGTCGTATTCCTGCTGCCAATCGGCTTTTTCAACACTTATCCACTCTGCTTTGTGCAAGACTATTGTTTGACAATGCACTGGAATTAGCTGCCAATCATTTTTGCATGCATTAGCTGGAAATAACTCATCGGGGGGGGGGAGCGTGTGTTTGTGTGAATAAGTGTTTAGCGTTCATGCATTTACTCATAAATGTCTAGGCCTATTTGTGTTGGCGTGAGCACAAGCTTGCAAATGCTGTATGGTGGGCCGGAGGGAGCAGAGAGGC
This sequence comes from Labrus bergylta, assembly GCF_963930695.1. Taxonomy (NCBI): domain Eukaryota; kingdom Metazoa; phylum Chordata; class Actinopteri; order Labriformes; family Labridae; genus Labrus; species Labrus bergylta. Next base: position 15,993,756 of record NC_089202.1, read on the forward strand.
AAAACAAAAAGGAGTAAAAAGAGGCGAGAACATAGAGTGTTAACAGTGTGTTGCCACCCGGCTCGCTGCGTGTTGCTCTCTGTTTGCATGGCGCTCACATCCTCGCCGGAGAAGTTCTGTCAAGTCTGGTCTGGCCTGACCTTTTCACTCTCCAGGCACGTTTACAGCTCTCCAATACCTATCAGAATATCTGCACTCTCGCTGGCCATCTCTCTGCCCCCAGCACAAACTTGCATCACATTCTCCATCCTCTCCACATCTGTACTTTCTCCCTCCCTGTCTGGTTTATTATTCTGACCTACACCCCTCTGCTTACCCTCAAAATTTCCCTTCTTTTGTCAATCCATCTCATTTGTATTCCATTTATTTTTCTGTCTTTCTCTGTGGCGGACCGTTCCCTCGAGTGTGTGAGTCTAACGCTGCAGGGTCCGTCTCTGCATAAACAGCCACGTGGGAACACAGGGCAAAAGTGGCAAAAATAGTGGGAGTGAATGAGGCTGTATTTGCATAAGCATGGATAGATTTTTCTTTTCAATTGTGCTCTTTAACATTATTATCAGTAATGTCTTTTTAATCTGTAGTCCAATATATTCCTTCCCTTTATCAGTCTCTATGTCTCTTTTTCTTTATCTCCTCCAGACACGATGGAGCTGATGTGGCTGTACTCCCTGTGCCAATGTGCAGTGTCTGTGTCTGTAATTGTGGTGAGTGTGAGGTTGTGTATCGCGGTCAGTGGTGGCCATACAGACGTCCAGCAGAGAACTGAGGGAACCCATCTTCAACTGGGGAGCGTCTCATGCTCTCTGCGCCTGTGCCTGGGCTGGGTGGGGGCTATTGGGGGTGCAGTCGGTGTCCCTGTGACCGTGTTGCTCAACTTGAGAACCCCACAGTGTCTGTACACCTGCATTACCCTGGTGTGTTGCCCCCTGCTGGTCAGGCAGTTCACCATGTTCCTGTTGATGCTGCTCACACTGGATGCCCACCTCATGCATCACTTGGCAGGAAGGTGGGTCTAAATAAAGTTTACAAATACAAATAAAGTGTTATGCATGTTCTTTCAAGTACAAATACATATAATGCTTTAATGCTGTCTTGCGTGTGTGGGAGAGGTTAAATAAGTGGGTGGCAAGACTCAACAAACACTTAAGAGTGTTTGCAGCAATATAGGAGGAAAATCAATATAAGGGCAGAGGATAAAAAAGCAGCAAACATGGCAAGATGCGCCATTGCATGAATACTGTTAAATCAAACCAGGTTTTTGTTCAGTGCTCGTATACGGCTGTTTTTTTATTACACAAAATATATTGCATTGAGGAGGACAGTGTTGCGTAAATATCAATAAGCCTTTGATGCCTTGAGATGTGTGATTGACAGTGACCTACAAATCCAGCCTTTCAGAGTTAGAGTCAGTCTTATGTCTTTTCCATACGTTAAGCAGTTTGTGTGAGTGAGAAGGGATTTTTGTGAACTGCATTCAGAATTATTTTTCAAGAGGAACCACTTAAGGAGCGCACTCACAAATTGCAGATACTACAACTGCTAGAGCAGATCTTTTCCCAAAAAGTCTGATCTTCATTTCTAAACCCAACAGCGCTTTTCTTGTCATCTTGTCATTTTGTCTTTTGGTTGATATTGGCAGATAGGTGTAGAAACATTGAAGTACTCATGTTCATACATTTTTATTACTTCATGACATTAATAAAGCTTTAACTTTGTCCTCGTTCAGGTACACCTCTGCGATGACCCGTCAGCGTGCTCTGTGCGTGGTCCTGCTGTGCTGGGTGTGCTCCGTTCTCTCCTCCTTCGCCCAGTTCATCGGCTCAGGCGTCCTCGTCACCTGGACAAATGGTGGGACTGGCTCGGGCACGGCTGGTCATGAGCTGAACAACTTGACCACCTCTTCACCTATTCTTACCTCTTCCCCACCCCCTAAGTATCACCATGAGCGTAAGGTCATTGGACAGTACCTTCCATACGGAGGCTTCCTATCAAAGTTTTATGTAGAAGACAAACACAACTTCACTTACGCTGAGATTCACAGCAGCCACTGGGGAGAGTGTGCCCCTGATACAATATTAACCCCAGAATTCTTGGTCTATGTGCATGGTCTGACCGTTTTCGTGCTTCCTTTAGTTTGCCTCCTGGCTGTCTACCTTGAGTTGCTATGTACCAAGCCCAGTAACACTCCTTTTAGTCATGCAGACCCTCCTAAACAGGACTCCAGCCGGGTCCGTTCCCTTGCTTTATCCCTCTCTCTGTTAGTAGTGCTGTGCCTGCCGCTGCACATTATCCATGCTCTCTTGCTTTTTCAACCCACTACCAATCTCCCTGTCTGGGCTCATGCAGTCACCGCATTCCTCTTCCAGCTGTACGGCCTTGTGCCCCAGGTCCTCTTCACTCCTCCTCAGAAACAAGAGGTTCATGAAAGAGCATCCTTCCCTCCCTCTGTTCCCCACCTCCCACCTGCAGTAGCGTTGGTGAGAGGAAAATCGGTGCGTATGGCGCTGTGTGAAGCGGTGCAGGCGGCTCCATGGGCTTCAGCCAAACACTCGCTGAAAGCAAAGGTGTGCCCAGAGGTCTGAATCCTCTTAGGAATGTAAGGGTTCTTTTTCAATGTAAACATTTGGCATAATATTACATTAGTTCAATGCATATTATTCTCCATGTTTATGTGTGAAAGTAAAAAAAAAAAAAAACGATTTGGGTGCAAATGAATAACTGCTTATTGTCTTATTTTGAGCCACCTCATGTACACATGTTAAGGCTAATTGTGCAAACTAAAGGGCCAGTTAATTATCAGGTTCCACACCAAATGTCAGTATGAATAAAAAGAATCTCCCAGATGATGACTACCATCCTGATCACAGATGTCTTGTTTTCTCTCGCTACTCTTCCTGTGGGTCTTATTCTAAGCCTGTTCTCAGTCTCTGCTAAGCCAGCCACCGGTAATGTAGATATATGAGTGACAGCATTTAATTAAACATGCAGTAATAACATAGTGGTCCATAGAGGATGCTGGATTGTAGGGGAAACATCATTAACCTGGTGGCTGTTTTGATTAAACTTGTATATACAATGTGATGCGCTCATATAATAAAAAGGGAACCTGCTTGCATTAATTGGATTGTTTATCTTGAACTGTGTCGGTGTAAGAAATCACTGATGTAGTTAAAAAGATGAAATCCAACTCTTATTGATGATAAACACATGGCAGCCATTTTCTTAGGATGTCACGCTCAAGGTGGGAGTCTCCAACGATGGTAGAAGATCTAATGCTTTTCATTCAGGGTGTAATGTGAGGAATTGGACAAATCGTTATCGTCTCAACACTTCTGGATTGATCAACAACTAAAGGATAATTAATAGAAAATAGCTGCAAGATTTCAAGCTTTAACACCTTTGTTAACTCATTATCCATATTCACACTGCGGCAAAACCCCCCAGTGTCAGACATACAACTCACATACCTAGGCTTGTTTAAACACATGTACAAAGAAGACCAACCCCTGAACTGTTGGGGGAGCCATGGCTCAAGGGCACCTTGGCTGTACTCGGGTTGTGAACTGCCACCTCTCTTGCAACCACACCAATTTCTTGAGCCAACGACCCACCACTCCCAACTTTAATCTCTATGGCTTGAACTACTGCTGCACCATACTCAGGAAGGGCAGCTTTACTACTGTCAAAATGTCATACTGCTGTGCTGCAGGTTGTTATAGGTCATATACTTTTTCAGTATCTGACATACCATTATCATTTCATCACTTCTTAATGGTTTAATAACCAAAAACTAATCCACAAGGGAAATCCAGAAGAAAATAGTGATATATTTCAAGTTAAAAAAAATAAATTGAATTGCCACTTCATTACTGTCAGCTTGCCAACATTGCATTAGCCAACATTTCATATAGCAAGGAAGTTAAATATTTAATTACAGTCATATTCTTTGACTCGAACAAAAGTAAGGGTCTGAACTCCTAGCAACTGTTATGTCGGATAGAATTAGGAGCTTACTTTCTTGCAAATCAATGCTGGCCGTACTTACTGGTCTATCAAATATGTTGTAGGCTATTAATTTGCTCAGATGACCCTCTAGATTTTCCCTGAGAAAATGTCTTTTTACAGTTTCTCAATCATAAAGCGGTAATGTCAGAAATGTTGTGATATACTTCACACCTATATGACTCACAAATGCAGCATACAATAGTAGGCTACATCATTATTCTAGCATTTGAAATTCTATTTCTGAGCATGACATCAGTTGAAAATGTCCTTTGTGTTAATATGGTGAATTGGTTATCATCAGCATTCAGCTACCCCCTCTTGAGTAAGTGGCTGACTACTGACATTTCTGTTTGACTTGATGTTCTATTGTTTCAAATACATGGGCCAGACATGGCCATCGAACAGGCCGGGGGGTTCTGGCACCGTGTAGTTCCTAGAGCTGTTTGCTCACAACATGAGCAAACTCCTAGCCAAAGTTTATGTTAGCCAGGAAGTATTGAAAGCCACTGCTAGCTTTCCAATAACAGTAAGCTAATTGGTTAGCTACACCATTCTTAATCTTGAGAAAGTGGCAGACTACTGACTTAACTGTTTGATATTGTTACACAAAATGAGCAAACTCCTAGCCAAAGTTTATGTTAGCCAGGAAGTAGTTGACAGCCACTGTTGGTGTTCCAATAACATTTAGCCAATTGGTTAAGGAAATGCTGTGTTATGTTGAGATACAGCCCACTGTCCTTTGAGATTTTTACTGTCAATTGTCTATTCAGTTGCCTATTTACTAGGAATCGGCAAAATTACAACAATTTATCAGATAACAACCTGAAACATGGGGGAATTTGACCCTCCCAACCTGAATGTGGCATTAGAGGAAAAGGCTGCCATGTGAATATGAAAAATAGCTTGGAACATGGACACGACCCTTCCTTTCTGGGTTCAAATGTGTATTCTCTTTTGTTGTTAGTCAACTATTTTCCACCTTTTCTTATTTTCTACACTGATCTATTTTTTATGTAGCCTATTTTCTCTCTGATCACATCTTTGTGTTCTCAAACAATACACCGAGTACAGTTTGTCTTCCATCACTACAAAAAAAAACTTTCTGACTGAAACACATTATTGACGGAGAATTCTGGTAAACGGAGGGAAAAAAAAAAAAAAGACGTTTTTGTCCAGCTTTTCTGGCTCGGCTGCCCGTTCAATTGTTCTGTGTGCTTCCTGATTATGCTCAGCCTCGACTCACTCAGCCACCTCAATCAATGCCTCATGCTATGCTGCCGCTCTGTACACACCTCTTTGCCTCGCTTCAGTCCCACTGCCAAGACCAGTGAACATAAGCTGCGTTCACCTTCCTATAGGGTCACCAGGGTTGGCTTTGCAGATGGATAAAACTGTCCGGTGTCCAACAGGGGTCTAATCCACCATGTAGCTACCAAAAATATGAAAAAAAGTCAGTGGTCCTTTGATGGACTTTCATATCTTTTGCAACTCGTAGAAATGATATATGACTGTCATAAATGGGTCATAAAGAGGATATTCTCTGATCTGAGCCCGTTCCAGGACATTAATCGTGAAACTAGCATTGTGGAGAAGCAGTATGACTTATTCATAGATTTCTTGCTGTCGTTAAAAGGCTGGATTATTACTGCATGTCATAAACTCAGGCAGGAATACAACCAACTATTGTCTGGCTTGTCCCGATCTCATTTTTGCTTATGTCTATTGATTGGATAATCACCCTCAATGATCTCAGCAGTGGTCTGATTGTCATCAGGTCCAACAGAACAGTATGATTGTAATGGTCAGATAATGGCCGGTTTCCCAGGATGCAGCATTCTGCAACAGCACAAGTAATTACGCATCAATACATTCATAGGGTTTCAAATCTTTGAATCATTATGTCTGTATGTCTTATAGAAACATGCAGCTAGCTCTTGAATTGAAGGAGTTACATTATTGTTGAGTGTTTCTTTCTTTGTAGTGATGCAGACATAAAAATATCCAAGAAACAAAACCAGACTGAGTGCTGTGGACCTAACAACACACACACACACACACACACACACACACACACACACACACACACACACACACACACACACACACACACACACACACACACACACACACACACACACACACACACACACACACACACACACACACACACACACACACACACGAAGAGACAATATTCTCTGTTTTATGACTCATCGACCACAGCAGGTCTGATAGCAGCAGCTACCTGCTCCACCTTTGCGTCACCATAAACTGAAGATATGTCTGCTGTCGATTTGTGTGTGTGAATTGTTTGTTGGCCACAGTGTCAACTCTTGCTGGTAGCGTCTGGCAAGTCCATTACTTTGATTGCCGTTTGACAATCTGTCTTTATGACAGGCGACTGTGGAGCCTCGCCATCGATGGAAGAGAAACACATCGATCTATCACCCGGCGACCTCCGGCGGCTTTCAAATCTAGCCCCGCGCACAGATGGACATGTTGAGTGCGTCTCGACAGAATCGGGTATTGATTGCGTGGAAGTTAATGGCAGAGTCATATTTTTCGGTGTGCATCTGACTCAACCCTCTTGTCGCCCTTTCTTCCCCCGCTATCTGTTCTCATGATTCATTAGCAGCATTGCAGATCATTCTGGTTTGTTTACTCTGTTTTTATTGTGTTATGCCAGTTCCAACTGGTTTCACTTCTTTTTATCTTTATCTTCCAAACCTACATTTCCACATCCCCTTTTGATGATATCATATGCTCCATCTATTATTCTCTTTTCACAGTATTTCAAGTAAACAGCACCTGTTAAAAAAAAAAATATATCCAAAAAACAGCCTGATCCAAAGGTTATTTTTGGATCTTTTTTATTTTGTCGTGCTTTGTATCTTTCCCCTATAAAGAAATAGTTAGCTATATATCAACAATGACACATGGACTAAAATAAACAAGAGTGAAAGACAGGAGAAGAGACGACTAGGCACAGGAGACGGAGAGAGAGAGACAGAGAGAGAGAGAGAGAGAGAGAGAGAGAGAGAGAGAGGAAAGGTAAGAGTGAAAAAAGACAGCAATTTCTCTACAGTAGAACCAAAAAACAAAACCATAGAAAGTGTACATTTCTTTAACATTTACAATTTTAATAATAACAACGGCAATAATAATAATAATAACATTAACAACAATCATAATTGTTCAAATAATAACAATAATTATTTTTTAAAAATCAATAAGACCTCTGGTTTCTCATAAAGACAAATGATTTTTTTTTTTATTCTTTTCTTTATTTTTCTTTAAAGATCACTGGACAGTAGTTTGTTCGGCTTTGCGCCTCTATAGGCTAATATTCTGTGTTAGTATAGTTGTTTCATAATGTGTTTCAATAGTAAACTGTTCTCATATTTCTTTAAAAGTTTCCTTTAATTTATGTCACTGTTCATTTTTTATACAAATAAGGACTTCAGAGATATGTATACTTGTTCTGTGGACATGTTGACTGTACGTATGGATGTGTGCATGTATCTGCATGTGTGTGGTGGCTTTAGGAAAAAAAAGTGTCCGTCCGTTTTATTCTCTCACTCGCTCCCTTTTTTTCCGCTATCACTCCCTTTGCCCTTCTTATGAAGACTTTTTCAACCTTTTGATCCTCTTAATGACATTCTAAAATAATTAAGCTTTTCTTTAATGCCTTGGCAAGTCGTATTCATTTCTCCTTTGTCAGGAACGCAGCCCAACACTAATCCTTTCATTATTCAGGTCCAACAAAAGGAGGAGCCATGGAGAGAGGGAGGGGGAAAGACGGAGAGAAAGAGAGGTATAGGGGAGAGGGGAGAGGATGGTAACAGGTGAGCGGGGAGGGAGGAGGGCCAATTAAAAGATAGGAGAGCAAACTTTTTTGCAGCTTTTGCAGCTAGAGGGAAGAAAGCTGATTTTTCTTTTGTACAGACTATTGGCAGGAAAAAGCAGTATGCTTAGCAAAACAGGACATTCAGTCAGTCCATAAAAAGTTCAAAACTCCTCTGGTCTTCACACTTACACACCCCGGTGTTGGTAAAGAACTAAATATAAGTTCTGCTCTGTGGGGAAGATGCTTTGGCAATTCTGAAAATATTTAAATTTTCTAGCATCTAGCGCTCAATAGCTCCTGGTCAACTCATCAGCTCCCCCTCCCTCCTTCCCTCGCACGCTGCTGCCTCTGCATGCGCCTGTTAAAGATTGAGCTTTGTGCAATGGATGGTTTTCTCCAGGCGTGGAATTATAGCAGTCATCTGCCTCTAATTCCCCTTCCACTTTGGCGGCTGCACAAGCAGAGTGCCTGTTTTCTTTGTGCTTCCCCCGCTTCAAAATAATTATGGCGTCATTTTTATGTGTTTTTGTTGTTGTTGTTGTTGTTGTTGTTGTTGTTGCATGTGTCTGCATTTACCTTGCCCTCCCCTCCTACCTCCCTGCTCTCCCGTTTCCCAGTTTGTCCGACTAACAGTATATATGGCACAGTCGTTAATGGCTGGTGGGTCTATAGGCTCTCTTTTACTCAGTCTGTGGGTGTGTGTGTGTGTGTGTGTGTGTGTGTGTGTGTGTATGTGTGTGTGTGTGTGTGTGGAGGATATTAAGTGAAATGGATTGGTGGATTGGATTGGCTGTGTGCAGTATCTGTATACAGTCGTTTTCAGAAAGGCCGCCTGTTCTGGCGCATTGTGTAGAGGTGTATGTTCATGTGTGTGTGTGTGTGTGTGTGTGTGTGTGTGTGTGTGTTTGTATACTGTATATAAGGTGGGTGACAGGGACAAGGAGAGATCTAGGGGATGAGGTCAGAAGAGAGAGAGAGAGAGGAGGGGGGGGGGGGGGGGGTAAAGGACGGAGAAGGGCTACAGTAGGTACTCCTTCTTGCCCTGGCTGGCGTCGTTCCCGTTGAGGAAGGCCTCCTGCACCTCGCCGTGTTCATCCAACCCACTGGCCTCATGGGTAAGATAGGAACCTGGATGACAAAAGATAGAGAGAGAGAGAGAGAGAGAGAGACCGAGAGGGACATTGGAGGGGGAAGGTTAGTTGGCAAAGCGTCATGATCATTGCGGTGCCCATGCAGCATTATCAAACCAATCGGGCTTCATATTATTGTACCTGTGACTGATTAATTCATTAGTTAACTGATTGTTAGGTCAATACCAAGCAAGAATAGGCTCTCGAGTACGGTACGAGCCTACAGGCGGAAATTAAAGGTAGTGGGATGGATAGAGGATGCAGGAGAGGAGGAGAAGATAATAGAAAAGAAAAAGACAGGGGAGGGAGGAGAGATTGGCAGAAAAGGGGTGGACGGGAGGTTAGGTGCAAGAGAACAATGGCACTTTTGCGTCACTCAGAAACCCATTAAAGACATTTTAACACCCCTCCAGTCTGTTTGATTAATGATTCGGTGCAGTGCAGGTTACAGAGAGCAAGAATTGCTCAAGTCATCTTCCTGCTCGAGTGTCCCTTCAACTCGGGGGGGGGGAGGGGGGGGGGGGTGAGTGACACTCTCGTTCTCCCTCACTGCAGAGTCTGACTGGCATGCTGACAGTCACGGCAGTCTGAAGACAAAGCCTCTAATGGCTCTGTTTCAACATGCTTTGGTTGTAATGGTCCTGTCTCTGCGCTGATTGGTGGTCAAGCCAAACTGAATGTTGACTGACAGCTTGTCTAGCCAAAGGGTTAAGCAAGGGCTGGAGGCTGCCCTGCTATATATGCCTTTGCTGGATTAGTTCTTGGCAGCTGTGGTGCAAAGTCAAAAGCTGCCAACTGAGGGCACTTAAAAAGATAGGGTGCGCAGGGAGGCTGCTTTTAATAGATGAGCCTTGATACACTAACATATAGTCATAAAACATGGGGACCACACCTTCATTTCCCACCCCACCCTATTTCCTCCGCTGTCTCAGCCAAGGTCGTCCATCACAGATAGCGTTCGCCTGCAGAGGAGTATCGCATCCTGTCTGCTTCACGCTGACAATTTTACACCTCAGTTTGAAATATTATTTTCAAGGAATCTGGGTGTAACTGGCCTGCAATTATTTTTTCACAGCATGCTATGCCAGAATGTGGCGAAATGAGAAAACGTGCCTGTGAAAAATGTGATAAAATACTCTGATTTTCACAGCGTGAAAAGAAAGAAACTTTAGTTTAAATAGTGTGTGTTTTTGTGTGTATATTACCTTTCTGCCGGACAGAGCACCAGATGGTGACAATGAGGACGCAGATGACGGTGAACACCAGCAGTGCCAGGACACCACCTATCACTGCATACGGTACTGCGCTGTGAGTCTCCACAACTGCACCAGGATCTGAGGAAGAACAAAAGAGACAAATAGCGTGTGTGGGTGGGAGGAGGCGAGGGTAAATATAAAGGAAAGTATGGAGATAAAGGGAGGGAAAAGTGCTGGCAGGGAAACAGACAAAGAGAGAAGTGGATCAAAAGTGAAAGCAGGAGAGATGTTGAAGGGAAAAACAAAAGATATAAAAGTGAAAGAAGGAAAGCACATTAAAACGCCAACGTGGGAGAGAGCGTATGGGAAGCGAGACAGGAGAAACGAGAAGTCGATATCTTCCACCCAACTGGCATTATCACCTTTCATCACCCCCCCTACCGCACAAAACGGCAGACAGTGAGAAAAAAAAATGGGTGTGAAAAAAGGTGGAGAAATGAAGAGGGTGCATAAAGAAATAAGTATGTCTGCCTCTAAAAACCCACTTCAGCCAAGCACCTGTCAAGACCACAATGCATTTTAAATGACGGAAACTTTGAGTGTGTTTACACCCTGAGTAGAGCAGCCCAGAGAAATAAAATCAAACACTTCACTTCTAAATTCCGTGACACTTTTGTAGTAGAAAATTGAAGTGGTGGTGAGGAATTATTCATGTTAAGCTCACCTTTTACCAAAGTTACACCGCTTAAAAGTAAATAACAGAGGAACAATAAAAGAAAGCAGAGGTTAATAGTTGAAATTATTAGTAAACTAGGCAATTGTCATCTTTTAAAAATGAAATCCTTAATATATTGATTTTAGGCAATTATCAAGCAAAAATGCTGAGTGTTCACTACAGCTCATTAGAAGACTATTTTCATCATTTTAATGTTATAACCTGAATCTTTCTCTACAGATTGCATGATTTCCACAATGTCATCCAATCAGGACACATCTGACCACATACTGCAACAAGCAAAAATAGAGCACATGAGAAAAATGGGTATTTACACCAGATTTAGCTCCACCACAATATACAAAAACCCCTTTTATGTTTCCCATGTGTAAGGAATATTTACCCCTGTGCAAAAAAGTGTTTCACACAAGTGCTCACATAGCATAAAGTCATGTAAAATTATGTATTTTTTTGTGAGTGTTTGGTCTGTTATAGGATAAAAGTTCCAGTGTGACTGGTGAAAGGAAATGTTTTTTCCATATTTGTACAGTGCAGGCTACACAATTAATCCATTAGTCAAGAGCATTTTGTCAATAGATTGTCTGTTTGTGTTTCACCAGAAAATACTGGCCGCCAGCTACAGAATGAGACGATTAACAGAGCCCAGAGATGTAGAAAACGAGAAAGATACCATTGGTAAGAGCCAATGAAGGTAATCTAGGCTTTTTAAAAAAAGCAGGTCTTTGACTGTGGACTTAAATGCATCTTCTTAGTCCCTGACAGTAAAAAAAGCAATTTTTTTTCTCCGTCAGGTTGAGTGCATAAGTGAAAGAGCTGGTAACGCCAATAGGAGGCAAGGACACAGAGTTATTGATGCAGCTCATGGACCTTGACGTAGCAGAATTAAAACATGAATCATTAATACAGAACCAACACGTATAGATCAGGAGAGAGGAAGAGAGTGAATGTGGAGGTGAAGTAAAGGAAGAGGAGAAGTGATTGACAGCTGAAGAAGAGGACAACGTGTTCTCAAGCATGAATTTCTTGGTCAAGTGTGTCATACAGCGCCTTGACATAGTCTGTCTCATCCTTGCTTGTGTATCACAAAGTATTGCAGTGTGTATGATAAAAAGAAATACAAAAGAAGAATTAACTTCTCCTAATCCTGCTATAGGCAAATATTACAGCCTTTATTTCTGTCCCATAGTTTTGATCCTGCAAACTGCAATCAAAATACATAAAGCTGCCCTTGCCCTTGTAGGCTTTCATACTGGCTGTGGTGTAAGGAGGTCGATTCCCCACTAAATAGCCTATAGGCTATGTAAACATTGCTGAGGTTAAGTTCTGGAAAATACTTTGCTGTTGTTGTGAGGGCTATAAGGGTCGCAACTCCCAAGTACTCAAAACTTGCAGTTTATCATATTATCTCGGTTTTTCTTGCAGATGTCAGGTGATATAAACATGTGTCGAACAAGCCCATACTGCTCCTCCACACAGTGAACAATGGTGGCCACCACTTTCCTACGGTCTACCCCCAAGCCTGACTGAAAGCTGTAGGATTGACCATATTCAACACAATGTTATGCTGTCTTCCAAGACATAAATTGAAAACTTTTTAGCTTCTGTCAGACATCTAATGTTAGCACTCAGCCACAACCCAGCTAATATTAGCCCACTAAGAAGTGGCTAAATGCTGATATAACCATCGGACAGAGTGACAAGATTTGATGGAAAAGAAAATGTTGTTGCTAACAGTTGCAATGTTAGCTACGAATTTACTTATTAGCTTCCGCCAGACAACAGCTTTAGTACTCTACTAGCTACTGTAATAGGCTATTATGGTTTGAAGTGGCTAAATGCTAATCTAATAGAGTTATAAAAATTGCATTGCATTAAAGTTTCCCTTTCATGGGCTTTAGTCAAAGGAAAATGGCTGTAATTTGAATATAATGAGAAGTCAGCTATTGTTAAATTTCACAGGGCCAGCAATGATTCAGGAACTATAGCCTACATTTAACTTAGACTCTCCTGTTCTTAATCCACAGTAGCATAGCTTCACATAAAATGTGAAAGTATTAAAAAAGTGCCATGCTTCTCCGAAAACCCCCTCAAATTATTCATCAACATCGACTTAACGTTCACCAAGTGTTACAGCCTTGGCTTTTCCTATGACTCTTTATGACATATGCCCAGCAGGACAACAACATCTACTTGCAGCAGAAGGCAAAAGAACATCAAGAGAGACGCTCTTGCTTCCCTTGCTTCATCTCTGCTTAAAGAAGAACAGCTGAAGGTATGGAAAGAAAGGATAGCAGAGTGTAACCAAGCAGACTTTCTTTCTCCTGCTGTGCAGCGTTCATCTGGGAGAAAAAGATTAGACAACCACCTGGAACTCTGATCTCGCTTTCTTTAGTTCTTTCTCCCTCACATTTTGTGTATATGTGTGTTTGTGAATATGTGCTTAAGTAAGATGAATTTGTTGTGTAGCATATTCCTTAGTCCTCCTGAGACCAGCGTCAGTCAGCTTAAGCCTTGGGTGTGTTGTCAGTTATCTTGAACTCCAAGCGCCGATTCATCTACAGTACTCACCGAGCAACAAGACACCAACCCCAAAACACAGACACGTACACAAATGCTGACTGGGCAAGTGTGTGTGCGTGGGGAGAATCAAAGAGCAAGTGATAAGAAAGAAAGAGAGAGGGGACGGGTGTGTGAACATGGTGCACATTGAGGATTTGCAGGCAGGTACGTTCATGTGGATGCAGGGCATAGGAAGGTTGCAGAGTTGCTTTTGTGTGTGTGTGTGTGTGTGTGTGTGTGTGTGTGTGTGTGTGTGTGTGTGTGTGTGTGTGTGTGTGTTGGCCACCTGAGAGTCATCAAATGAAAAGAGGAGTGAAAGACACCAAAGGAGAGCAGGGAAGGTCGACCAGAGATAGCAGAGGCAGAATAAAAAGTTGTGTGTGTGTGTGTGTGTGTTACCTTTGGGGTCCGGGGCGAATCTGGGTATTAGGAGGGTTGGGGTGGCAGGATGGGAGGTGATTGGTTGGGTGGTAGGAGTGGGAGGGACCGTGGTAGTGACTGACACATTATCTACAGACAGACAGGGAATGGGATAACACATATATAGACACAAATGCTACAACATGCAGTTTCAACAAAGGCGATGCAGGGTTTACAGAAAAGGTTACTACAACGCATAAAAACACACATGCTCTAATAAAGCTAGACATTAAATGAGCTTCAGGCTGCCATATATCTGCGTGATGCTCTATGCACTCATTGGACAGTTCTCTAAAAGAGATTTGGTTTTTGCAATAAGTTTTGAGAAGGGACAAGACAAGAAAAATACTTCAACAGGGGGAAAGTGTTATTTCAAATATGCTGATCAGCAATTGAGGCCGATGCCATTTCGATACGAGTGACAAATGTTACTAATTATTTTCCCAAATTGACTGTTTGGGCGAAATGGAATCGATCTGAACTCCTGACAAGCGATAAGGACACGGACAAATGGGTTTTTCTGGCAGACCTGTGCGTCTGCAGAGAGGGGGTTGAAGAAGACGTTTACAATGGTAGAGACATGCTTTAAAGCAGGGGCTGAAGAGAATTACACCTGGCAGCCTGGCATTCATCTACGCCGCCACAATCGGAATATATAGGAACACATTCTCTATCACTGACACATTTTCTATGGCACAATGGCAGGAGAGACAGAGACATTGTCTGTGACAGATGCATTCCCAATGGAACGGTGCCATGCAGGGACTGAATCATTCAATAGCGAACAATAGCTTGGATCTTGACACATTCTCCGAAATCAATGGCTGAGACACAATGGTAGATAGCGAGGGGAGACAGAGACAAGTTCATATTGGCATTAAAGACAAAAATAATGGCTGAAGAGGACTAAAAGGATGGAGGAGTGGGTGTGAAAGTGTGTCTGTCAATGCGTGTTGGCACTTTAAGAGTGAATAGCATGCCACTTCATCCAACAATCTTTGTAACAACCTTTCGAGTAGTCCATGAAGTTGAAGTCTTAGAAAACAGACACACATAAATACAGACACATACAAACGAACCCGTAAACACACACACCGCTCCTTTGTAAGTTCATGCAGGCATTAGCACTCACATACGTAAACCCATTTCTACCTAGTCTCTATGTTCACACACAAAAGCACAACTGGCCATGAACACACACCTACAAAGGCACATGGGAAGAAGTAACACGCAAACACACACACACAAGCACGCACACACACTGCCCTTTTCTGCTCAGGAGTAATTTATTGGTAAGTATTCCTCTGTCTCTTCTCTCCCTTTCTCCCACTGGCCCTGAGATCATCAATCTCTTTTTGCACTCTTCTTATGTCAGCACTATACCTCCCCAGTTCTGCTTTTTTCTTTTCTTCTTTTTTTACCCCCCCTTTCTTAAAGCCCTGCGCGGTCTTCTCCTCGTAAAGAACTGAACATGATGCACGGAGTATTGTGCAGGATAGACAAAAAGATGAGTCAAGTTTTACTGAGAAATAAAGAAGAAAAATTACAAAACAATTACCTTACAAGTGTGCATCTGCAGCTCCACTCCTACATGAGTGTGTTTCATGTGTGTGCATGTGAGCCTGAGGATTAATTGTCGGGGGCCGCTGCAATAATTAACTGGACGTTGATTAATTCCTCTTGACTATATCACATATGACCTAAAAAAAAAAAGGCTCTTTCTCATATTTCCAACTTTTTTAATCTTCCTTTCACCATTTATTTCTTCGTTTTCATGTTTCTCCTTCAACCAAACTCTCTTTTCCTCATTTGTAACCCCCTCCCTCCTTCATTCTACTGCGTCTCTGGTTTCATTCCTCTGTGACTTTGTTCCCTCACAGCCTCTCTTCAACTTAATTAAGGAGAATGCCATACAGCTGTCGTTCTCTTGGCCGATAGCGTCCCTTTTTTCCCCCCACATCATATTGTTATTCATTAACACTATATGGTTGCCAATCAGGCACACAGCCCATGTTATTTCCAGGGATGGATGTGGCGGCACTTGCGATAATGACGTTTCTCCTCGTATCTCATTCTGGCAGAAGTGCGCCTGAGGATGCTGCTGCTGCTGCCATTTTGGATGAGTCCTGTTATTCCTTCATGTTCACTGGTCCTGATTATAAGGGGCCTCGCCCAGAGCAGTGGTAGCACTAGCTGTCAATCAGTGCAATGAATGCTGGCCACTGGTCAGAGGTCCACAGCTAAGGCCAGAAAGGCCAGCACTGATTGGCTGAAGACGCGCTTAAAATTCTCTAAGACGCCAATAGAGTTGTCTTTGTCATGTGTAGAGAGAAACAGCTCTCCAGACAATTTTTTTCCAAACAAAATCGACTCTGCATTGTCTTCGTCTGGCATCCTCTGCCACAAGCCCCCAACCTATTTCCACTTTCACTCTCATTCGATGTTTTTTTGATAGCTTCACTTCATTAAATGAAGGTCTATGTTTTTTCGTTCCAATTATCCTGACGGCTCATTACAACAACCTAGGAGACACAGGCTTATCCCTGGTCAGCTAGTATCCCACTCCCTTACACCATCCTTTCATCTGTTTATCACTCCCATCTGCTTTTCAGGAATCATTCTATATGACCATTAGTGTCTATCTTTTACATATATATATACACACACACACACAGTCACAGAGTATATAAGTGAGTTGCACATATGCAAATGAAACAAATCTTTTCCCCAAATCTCTCCCTCTCAATCTCTCTTTCTCTCTCTGTCTGCATCTCCCACACTCTCTCATGCAATTCAATTCTAATGGGTTTTATTGGCTTGGCGATTCATCTGAGTGCAGCAGCTCAGTTCAATTACATAAGGGAGCCCCCCGGGCTTTCAGCAGACAATCTGCAACATTCTCCTCCGAGTCACACGCACACGCATTCACATGCACCTTTTTGTATAGACACACACACATAAAAAAAAAATCCAATTTCTGTTTAACAATGGTGGCACAGAGATGAAACAACCAACACAGGCCACGTCCTTAACACATTCTGCAGAAACTTGCTCTGTGTTTTAGTGTGCTCTGTGATTTATTTCAACCTTTTTCTAACATTTATAACTATGACTTTGTAAAAGTTGCATAAAGTTATTTCATCCCATTAAGTTGAGCGCATATACAAGCACTCCGGTGAAAATGATCTAATTTTAGTGGTTCTAGTTTAGCTCAGTCGATAAATTGCCCCATAGGTTGTAGTCCTCAACGCTTCAGTCGCAGGTTAAATTCTCTTCTCACTTTGCCCTTTGATGCATGTCTACCCAACTCACTCCTCCTCACATTTCCTGTCTATCTTCAGCTGCCCTATTAATAAAGGCCAATGGGCCCAAAAATCAGCCATTTGCTTTGTAAATCATATTAACATCACTCTCTGAACCAGTCGATGACAAAGGGCCTCTGGGGGCAATTGCCAACTTTGCTTGGGTTCCAAAGTAGCCATCAGTTAGCGATAAAGGACTTCTGTTCAAGACTTCATTTTCAGTTTGTAGACTTTGTTTAAAGTCTGACCAGCAACTTGATAAGCAAATGAATCGCTGTTGAGAAATGACATCCAAGAGAGGGTTGTAAGCTGCACTTGCATTCAGATGTCTGTAGATGACTGCCAACGGGTTCAAGCATTACATTAAAGGGAAATGCGCTCCACCTTTTAGTTATGCACATTGGCCTTTTTCCTGCATTGAGCTCATGCCCACTGAAACACAAGTGGATGATACTACTTGTACTTTAAATGAAAAAAACACAGATCACTGAATCTGGTGCCTGCGCCTATTGATTATAGAGATGAAGATAACAAATTAAACAGACATTAAAGGTCATGGAATCACACACATATGTCGAGTTAAAAGTGTGACCATGCAGTGCAATAAAGCTCAACATCAATGCATCACATCTTTGCAGCCACTGGAGCTCCAGGGACAGTCTCCCACCTCCTGCTCTCAGTTCTCCTGTGCCAGCATTAAACATGCATCCCTTCACAGAGTAGCGGTGCCTAAAGCACCTGCGACAAATTGGTAGCCGCTTTTGCCTGAGTTTGTAGCCAGCGGTCAGACCCCCGATGGCAGATAACTCTCACACGGGGAAGGTTGACATGAAATAAGAAGGAAGGAGAGAGACAAAAGGGACCGCTGTTTTTCTGCACCTGCAATAAAATGATTCATTTTCTGCTGACTCATCCTTTACAACACACATCCTCCAGCGTTCCCTCCTTTTTTCCCCTCCCTCAGAGCACTCTGGGATTCCCTCTGGGAGGGCCAGGAGCCAACTCAACTGACATCCCGTTTATCTGACAAGCAGCAGTATTGAATGTTAACCTGCTTCCGACCTCCATCGTCCTTCTTCCCTTCCTTTTCTTCTTTGCTCCCCTCCATTTTTTCTCCTTCACTCAGTGGCTGTCAGAAACCTCGGCCTTCTTAGAGCGAAGACACTGAACTGCAGGTGAACCACGAACAGAGGGCAAACCGGTGGCAAGGTGAAAAACAGTTGAAAGGGCGTGGGAGGAGAGGAGAGAGATATGAGGAAATGGACAGGTGGTGTAAAAGAGGTGAGAACAGCAGGCAGAATCAAAAGAAAGGAAACATGATGAGGAAAGGGGGAGGCAATGGTGGATAGAACATAACAGAAGAGAGTCGTAGGAGAAAGAGAGACAGAGAGGTTGAAATCATTCTGACCACATCAGAAAATAAGCCCACAGAGAAGATGAGCGAGAGTGGGATGATACTTCATATTTTTTCACCTCCAAAGTCTTTAGGTATAAGTGAAAAGCTTTGCTACAAAATGAGATATTCACTTTTTGAAATAAAAAAAAAAACAAGACACCTACTGTAACATCGTGGGTGCAGGACTGGTAAAAAAGCAAACTGTGAATAAAATGTTTTGAGTTATGAGTCATCTCAACATATTTTACAGAGATGACTCATATTTATTTTCCATATTGACTGATGAACTTTGTGTTTAATCATCGGGAAGTAGCTCTTCACAAAAAGCATATTAAATCATGCATGGAGGTTTATCTGCATTGGCAGTGATGTATTGCAAACATGCAGTTTTAAAGTTATGTAACACCCAAAAAGGACTTTCATATAACTGTAATTATAACTTTATGAGAAGAGTTAATGTGACATTTCCTGGTGACAATTAGCACCAGGTTAGCCACATTATTAGCCGGGATTTACGAGAAAATAGAGCGCATTTTTCATGCATCTAGGTATTATTTTGATGGCTGAATAAACAACTCTTGAGTTTTTGAGATAAGGTTTGAAACATTTTGCCCACAAGGCGAGTCATTTTGTTTGAAATACAGCAAAACACTACTGATGTGGGGCTTCAGCGGGAGGATTTAAGAAACTGATTGCTTGAAATCTGCGGTGCAGCTCAGAGGAGCCGAAGCTCGGTTTATGTTGGTCGGATTTCTGGTCTTTTTTGGGCTTTGGTTGAGACAAAATTTCTTTTTTGACTTTAAATGTACCATTTATTTTTTTAGAGAATGAGGGAGGATAAGCATTAAAATAAAATGAAAAAAAGCAAGATAAATCTAATTAATGACCAGCACAGAGCAACGGCTGAAATAATGAAGATGAATGATGAAATGTAGGGAAGAAGAAATAGGCACGTAGGGAAAAAAAGACAACAGCAAAAAATGGTGAGGGAGGCGAGCTGAGGAGGATGGAGAAAGACAGAACATTTTTCTACAGTGGCGGCAACGCACATCAAAGCTTGACGTGTCTAACCTTCCCGGAAAGGGAGAGAAAAAGACTCACACAGAGATTGGAGAGCGGGAGAGGGAGGTAGGGGAAGTGGGAGGGGATGTCACCTTTCATCTTGCCACTGTTGCCACCCTGGATGCCTGTGGAAAGCTTCCATTATGTGTGCTGTTTGATGCAAGACGTGCACGTTTGAGGTCTGATCGTGTGTGCGCCAGTGTGTGAGGGGAAAGAGAGGGTTAGTGTGATGGATAGATGAGGGGGCGCTCTCCAATAGAAGCCTTAAAATGTTACATAAGATATCATGTCTCTATTCCCTCTATGAGTTCCTCCTCCTCTGATCTCCTGATCAGGTGCTCGGGCGCAGTGACAGGAGCAGCCATCAGGGGGGGATGTAGATCAAAAGGGCAACCCTGCTGAGTGACAGCAGAGTGCAGGTAATTAGGCCAAAACCACAAACATATTGGATGTGAAAGCGTAGATCTATCTAATGATGAGCTTTCTTTGTGGTTTAGCTCTGCTACTGTCCCATAAAAAATTCCAGTCCCAGTTTTTGTGCTTATTTGAGTGCAAGTTTACCCGGGCATTTCAAAAGTGGATTACACAACAGTCACATGAATCAGATCCTTGTTTTTTTTTTTCAAATGTGCTTCAAACTCAAACAGAAAGTTGTCCAATTTGTCACTTCTCCCTCCCAAAGATAACTTTATGGCGATACACGAAAGCTCCCAACAACATCGTCTTTGAGCCTTAGTGTGCAATTTTTTTTCTGGGCCATGCCGCCTTCATTAAGAATTCAGCAACCACAACTGAATCTTGGTGCAATGTGTTGGGAAAACTTGGAAAAAGCCCGACAACAAAAGCCCCTTACCCACATCTTTCTCCGACTCCTAATACTTCTGCTCTAACGACAAGCAAATAGGAATTGCCTGAATTTTAAATGCAACATATGTTCCACTGTTGTTTCCTGCCAAAAAAAAAAAAGAAAACTCAGAGAATCAACAGACTCAGCATTGCGTTGACACTTCTCACTAAATGCTAACTTCTGTCGTCCTTGTCTCCTACATGCCGGCTTGTTTTGTCACACTCATTCATTTGTCCAAATATCTTGTACCTTTATTTGTCGCACTCAAGGACTTGAGTTACTTTGAATTCCTTGTAGAGACGATCGGGTCACAGGGGACCAGATAAATTGGTTCGATACAAGCCTGAATGATGATGTTGGTGACTAGTATCTGAGCACGGTAGCCAACGTTTTCTTGAGGGATCAATATCTCTGCTGAATCAATTGCACAGGAGGTTTAGCAGAGGTTTCCTGCTGTGTACCAAATCAGGAAAACAAATAAAACCTGAAGACAGATGAGACAAGCATTCCCATTTAATGGATCTGTTGCCCAGTGTGAGAGTAGCCAGACTCCAAAGACAATGTGAAGATAAAAGTGTTTTCTTTGTAAATATAATCAAAACACAAGAAAGGGGAATGTAACAAACAAAAGATCTATTGAATATAACATTATTCACAACACTTCACAAACGCCTGGGAGACAAAGACTGGGGATGAAAACAAAAGAAGAAAAGAATCAAACTTTAAATGACCTTTAAAAATAACATAACATAACGGATACTCACCATACACCAATAAGGTGTAATGATCAGCAGCGCGTCCGTAGTTGTTCTGGGCCTGGCACAGGTATGTCCCGTTGTGTGATTGGCTGAGGCGGGAGATCTGGAAGGTGGGGCCAGAAATCTCCGCCCTCTCAGGTAAGGTGTCGTTAATCTTTGACCACTGGATGTTTCTCGGCCTAAAGTGAACACAGACAGCGAGAGACGTTTTATGTTTTATGTAGCAGAAATTCTGATTACTTATTGCTGGTTTGAGGCAGGAAATCATTTTGTGACAGGGTCAGCTGTGATAGTATTCACTGCTGTTTCTAGTTTTTGAATATCACATTTCTGGATGGAACAAAACATTTAAGGATGTTGCCTTGGTCTGTGTCTCTGGTAAACAATCATGCTATTTTTGTCTTATGTATCAGCAACATGACTCCAAACTGCTAAACTCGAAGCAAATTGGTCTCTCTTAAATATAGTTTCAAATCCCAGTTGTGCAAATCTCTGAACACAAATGTCCTCATATAGCACACTTTGTTCACCTTTAAAAAATGCAACACCTTAATAACCAATAAGTCTCACTCCTCCTGTACAACACAATTGGAAGAACACATTTGGTTTGTACACATGCAGCAATGTAAATGCTGTTTCCGGACCAAAAACCTTGCACTTTACCGAAACAATAAAAAGTAGACTTATTTCAACACACTTTTGTAACATGGCCTCATGAAGCCAAAAGGTACATGGTCACTTTTGATAGTTTGAATTGATCACGTCAGTGTTTATTTGATACTCTGGAAGACAGATGCATATACTAGCTGTGTGTATTGTTGTGGTGGAAGAATCTTTACTTTTACCATTATTGCTGACATTGTAGCTATGAATCCATCGTATTCATTTCTGTTGTTGTTGCTCTGTTTGGTACTATCCTTCTCCCTTCATCTCCATCTATCCAACTTTACAAGCCCCACACAGCTTCGGCAGATGGCTGATCAACATGAGTTTGGTTTGTTATATAACTATGAGTAAGGTCTTTTTGGTCCTTTTGGGGGCGATTTTGATTAGCTGCTGAAGTTCGCTACAGGTCAGCCTCGAGTCAGATATCGCCTGGTTTTGGTCAGATTTGGAGGGATTGTGAAACATGTGAGAGCAGCAGTCAGAGCTGGACTATGCTAGCTGGCTGTTAATGTTCATTGATAACCTGCAACATGTGGCCAGTCGTTTTTTCTGTCTGTTTCTACAAAATGTGTTTTAAAGGAGGTGTTGGCACATCTAACTATCTCATGACGTAGGTGCGTAGGACCTCAAACTTTCACATTAAAAAGAAAAAGTCCAGCTCACTAAAATGGAAATGGAAAAAATATTTCGGTCCCTTAGGTTCAGAGGAACCGAAATATTGTGATTTTTTTCTAAATTGGTGAATAGTAAGAGTAGTGTGCAGGATTTTTCTTTTCAATGTGTCTGTTTCTACAAAAAAAAAAGATGATGGGACATGTTGGTGTTGAGATTTTAAGTTGTTTGAAGTCATATTGGGAAAACAAAAGAAATTTAGCAACTGCTTATGACTTTTGTTTCTTGTAAGGAGCACAGAGGTACATGACGTTGTTATTGAAAAAATCAGAATTGAATGAGGAGTAATTATGAGTAATTCGCAAACACAACTCTCTCTCATGCGATTACCAACTACTACTCTAGTAGTCTTAAATCAATTTTGTAAAAACTGAATCGCTAAAAGATATCAGAAATGAGAGTAAAAGAAGACAGGGGATCAAATCTGTGGCACAGAGTGATGCTATAAAAAGAGGGGTGAAGACGGAGGGTTAGAAGCCCACAGGGGGACGATGACATGAGAGGAAAGTATAAAAGAGGCTTGGTGAACCAGCCAATGGCATAAGAGGGTTGCATCCTGACAAATAATGAGGAGATTGATGGTCAGAGGGCAGTCATGGTGTGAAAGGGTTGGCAGCAGGGACAGGGGGGAGATGAGAGTGGAAATAGGGTGTCAGGTGTGCATGGTGGAGAAAAAAGAAGAAGAAGAAGAAATACGGCTGCTACTCCAGGTGGAGGAAAGACGGAGGGGAGAAGAGACGGCGCGGTGGGAGACGCTGGGAAGGAGCACACTAAACGAATTGGTCATGAAAGATGGGCAGGCAGAGCAGACAGGAGGTGCGAGGATTACGGAGACATCCTGGGGAGCAAAACTGTGTGTGTGTGTGTGTGTGTGTGTGTGTGTGTGTGTGTGTGTGTGTGTGTGTGTGTGTGTGTGTGTGTGTGTGTGTGTGTGTGTGTGTGTGTGTGTGTGTGTGTGTGTGTGTGTGTCTGGCTGAGTGTCACTGCTCCTGCCACCATGGCCAGATTACCAACCTGACTCATCTGGGTTCTAATCCCTCAGGACGCCTAATTAAACCTCTTTCTTGCTTAGTCACACACACTCTCTTACTTTTCCAACACACACACAAACAAAACTTCTTTCTTTTCCTCTAACACACGCACACAACTATACTCACACTCCCATATGCTGTAATTCTGTCAAATGCTAACACACAAACAAGCAGGCAATTAAACTACAAACTGTCAAGTCTTCACTGCTTCTCTAAAACAATGAGTGTCCCCCAACACAAAAAGGAAGTGGTGTATAATTGGTCATTAATAGTTAACAGGCTGTTAGCAGGTCAAGGGAGCGAGCAAGGTGGCGACAATGATTCTGTAATGTGTTTATATGTGTGTGTGTGTGTGTGTGTGTGTGTGTGTGTGTGTGTGTGCGGTCCAGTGTGGGATGTGGGTCAGTCAGGAGTGGCCTGCTGTCCCATCTCTTATTTTCACAATCACATGCATGTGTCACATAAACACACACACATATACACAGTGTCCTCAACCAGCCGTTACAAAGCTTTGGCGGGTCTACAGCCAACACGCTTCTTCTCCAGTCCTCACTGTGGGATTTCACACACACACACACACACACACACACTTGGCTGCATGAAGCTTTACTCGGGGAGCTTTAGTGGACTTGCTGCCCACAGACAGACGGACCATCTAGGACAGGGTTTAGGAGCTTAGGACCCAATACCCTCCTGGAAAGTGCACAAAGGGATGCGAACACACACTAGAGAGCGGATTTGTTTCAAAGCTGGCTCTTAAAGTGTTGACTGCTGATTTTGAGTCGACACACACACACACACACACACACACACACACACACACACACACACACACACACACACACACACACACACACACACACACACACACACACACACACACACACACACACACACACACACACACACACACACACACACACACACACACACACACACACACACACACACACACACAGGCACACAGGCACACAGACTCACATACAAGTTTGGGATCTGTCTAAAGCTCCTTTTCTTTTTGTCCTTCATGCAATAAAATACGGATCAGGTGTTTTTTATCCATCCCTCGAACATGAAATGTTGGGTGACACTGCAGATACTTCACAACTCTTTTGCTCCTGCAAACCTACCTGCAAGAAATGACATTTGTATATCAATTATCCCTTTCTCTACTTACACTGTAAGGACAATGTACAATGTCGTTACCACATTTTGTTTAGGAAAGTGTTTATTAGATTTGAGCAAACAATACATTCAGTACTGTGCTGGAGTTAAATGTGTGATGTTCAGTAGCTCAGTCTGTAGGGACTGGTCAGGCAGCTGGAGAGGTGCAAGTTCACTTCCTGAGCACTGCTGAGGTGCCCTTGAGCAAGGAACTGACCCCCCCCCACCAGCTCTGAAGCGCTCAACACATCGCTTACATCTGTCCATTAGTGCATGTCCATAGGATCCTGTTTGTGCATGTGTGCGTATTACTGCCTATGTGTGTTAATCAAGTACATCTAATAAAAGGGATGTTTGTTTTTTCAGTCAGCAGTAAAACATTTATCTATCATGCAAAAAAACAACAACATAAAACAACACTTTACCGGATAAACGTCTAGTACCAAATCATTGCCTGTAAATGTAGTTTTGCAAGTCAGACAGTGTGCAGGAGTTTGCTTGCAAGTTTTGGACACATTACTCTCCTAAGCATCTGTCTTATAAAATAAATGTGCAAAGTATTTTTCTATTTAGATAAAAAACAATACAATAAGTTAAAGTCCAGTGTCAATAAATACAACAAGCAAGGAAAATAACACCAGCACACAACTCGTCTTTTGAAAAGTCAATGGCAGCCAGGACAATTAATGCAGGCGGTATCTGCAGCCGGAGTGAAGAAACTTAAACTACATTCACAAAGGATGACTTTTCCCGCCCTGTGATCTGTCACCCAAAACATACATTCTGTTGCATATCATTTGTATATGAACCTCATTTCCAGGCGACAGGGCTCCGTTGTTTTGATTAAAACCTCGAAGCATAATGTGTCTTATCACGTCGCTTTCATGATTACAAAATGTCCTGTTTTGTTTTGATGACGCTGGTAATATTGAAAACGTTCATGTGATTTATTAGTCACCCCTGGTTTAACTTCAATTGTACTTCAACAGATGATGCATTTTGGATTGATTGGCCCAACGGGGGCCTGCATCATTTGTGGAAGACAGCATGTGGTTGTGCACAATTTCCTGCTCATTTCTAAGGATAGATTTTTTTATAAAGAACTGAGAGATCCTGCAGTAATTACAGGGGGAATACGTTGAAGTTGTTCCAGATTAGGAGTACTTGGTAATTACTTGAAGTTTCCAAGCGAAAACTCTGGAATTATGTAGGCTGGTAATTATATAGAAAGAGGTCAGCGTGGTGTTGATTTTGAACAACACATAATAAAGGAAGGGTGTCTTTTTTTTGGCTCTAGCTATTTCAGGTTATTCAGGACGATGCTTTCATCTATCTCTTTGTTTTTTTTTTCTGGAACCCTGTACAGAGAGCTGATAAAGCACACATGTTCACACACATCTGGTAGCAATCCAGAAAGAAAAAAAAACCCCAGTATATTTTGCTGTGGTTGCTAAAAATCTCCTCTGGTACAGGTAGAGGTTATTCAAGGACATTTCCACTATAGCTCATAAGAAGGAGGGGATTTGTTGAGCAAGGTGGATTGTAATTACAGGAAGATAAACAGTGTATGAAGAAAAGCTGTCTGAGTCCCAGATCGCCCCTCATGTTCATGGAAGTGTTCAGAGTCTGGAAATGCTTTCATGTATTTTTTTTTTGTGTTTTAAAAATAAAATCTCAATTGTCCTTCATCAGTTTAGTCTTTGGTGGAGGTAATCTAGATCTTAAGTTCTGACTCTTTCTATCATTGCAGGTTGCTATATTTGAGCTTATTCTACATTACACACAAACATGTGCTCTGGGTAAATGCATGAACTCATCTCATCATAATCCAGCAACAATCATACCCTCCAAACAGATTGCCAGAATGAAAGCAGAGCCCCTCAGGCTTGTATCCGTCTGTGTTGCTGCTACCTGCAGCTACCAGCTGTTTGATGATGTTACCACCTAAATGTCGTTCTCGCAGCAGCTTCAGAACCATTCCACAAAACACTCTAAACTGTATAGTTGCGAAATTACCATTTTAGGACATTTTTGTGTTTGTGAGGGTTGTCATTGAACTTGGCAACCCTCCCGCATGTTGTCGTCAATCACATGCTCATTGTGTATCATTAAGCCGATTTTGTCAAGGCTCGAATCCTTTGTTGAGACGAAACCTTTTATTCTGTCTGATTTTCGTGTCAGAAATGTATTGTGGCATGAGAGGAAACACATGAACACACTGCTAATGTATGAAAAGCCCAAAGAGCCTCATGAGATGTGTGCCATCTGGTTCATGCGCCAGAGTCTTTTCTTTGGAAGCTGAGTGCAGGTATGACTTGTATTTCTTTTTAAAGGACTCTTTGAAGTACTTCAACCAGCCATCATACTTGTTTAACAGAGGCCTCCAAAATCATTCAGATGTAAGCAGACAAAGGAGTGCGATATGTAAAGACGTGTCTTAATTCCATAGCTGCTTTATTTCCACGTTATATTTTTACTTATAGAAATACACATGATATCATCAGTTCAGAAGATGGTTGGAGTGTTTGTGTAATATTTTTAAACAAGGGGAAACTAAAGCATCTAATGTTGAGTCAGTGTAACTCAGACTCAGCAGAGTTAGCGATCTCTTTTAAATTCCTTCTTATGAAAATAGTTTTTATTCTTGAAGATTTATTTATGTCTTCAGGCGCCGATGGACTAGTGGTTGTTTTGCCTGCCCCATGTGCATAGGCTACAGTCCTCAAAGTGGACGGCCCAGATTCAAATCCATCTTTTGCCATGTGTCATTCCCCACACACTCGCTCCCTGACTTCTGTCTCTATCCACCGTCCTATCTCTGAAATAAAGGCAAACTGAGCCCAAACAATAAATCTGGAAAATATTTACATCGGAACCCCTTTTTATGCATGTGATTTTGTAACTGGTCTGTTATTTTGCTGCAAATGCAAAGAACTTTGTAACACTGGATTTTGAAAACTGTTCTTTAAAACATATAATAAACTTAAAGGTGCTCTATGGAGTTTTGGTGGAGAAATGTGAAAGTTGGAGATATTTACAGATTGTGTGGTTTATGTTCATAACTCTATACACAAACTATCCTTAGAGGAAAATGGTTTAAAAATAAAATACTACGTGAGAAGTTATGGTGGTGGGCCCGCAAAAGTGAAAGCGTAACCCTCCTGCTCGCTTTTTAGCTCCAAACAATGTTCCAGGGACTTATTATTTCCTTTGATAAAGTTTGTGTATTTACTTCAGAAAATATAGCATAGAATTGTTTCACTACCAAATCTACATAGTGCACCTTTAAGGCAGGTCACAGACACACACATGCATACAGACTTACAGGGGGTTCCCAGTCACGGAGCAGGTGAGGCTAAGCGAGTCGCCCTCTCGCAGAATTCCCGTAGGAGGAACAATTCTCACTGTGGGTGCAACTGTGGGGAGAGAAAGAGAAGGTGTATTGAGAAAACGAGCATTTGTGCAAGAGAGCAAACAAGAAAGGCTCAATGGAACAAAATGGATCAAAGTGATCAAAATAGAGCCACGTTCAGAGACAACAGGAGAATAATCAGGAATGCGCGCGAGACAGTGTAGGAACAAAGTGGAGGAACAAGGGAACGGTGAACTCGTGGCAGGAGGAAGGGTCTTTAACATCTGTTTCCAAGGCAACCAGCCGGCAAAGCCCATGAACGAGACACCTGTTATCATAAGCAGCCCACCGCTCGGGCAGCTGCTGTACTGCACTAACTTCAGCAGCAGAGCGATGGGAAGCCAAATCCTCTCTGACAGTCGGTCATTATTAGCAGTTCTCTGGCTGGAGGAACCTCCAGCAGCACAGATTGACAAAAGTGTTGAATATTAATCATTTGGATTCATCAACAAACAAGGGTACACAAGTGGCAATTAACTGCAGTTAGAGATGGATGTAGTAGGACTTGTTGCATGTGCATAATACCGCCAACTGTAAATATCTACGCTTTATACAGCTGTGAAAGGTTTGTAGTACTGAGATTCGATATATAAAATTATAGAAGTCAAATTTAAATATGAGTATTAATTCATCATTTTGTAATGCACTTCAGAATATGCACCCTCCATCCCATATCCGTCCATGTCTCTGTCCAGGCCATGTCCTGTTGAGGGGCAGCTGGGCATCTGATGTGTGTTCAGTTAGGTCCTCAGGGCCTACCTCACAGAACGAGGCTATCACTATTTGTTTGTTTGTTGCATGTGGTTGTCTTTGTCCGTTATATCCACCCTGTATCCAGAGCTGTATTTTTCTCCTATAATTTTGAAAAAAATAAAACAATATATTGTCTAAATAACAAACTGTTAGGATTGAAAGAAATTGAGAACCTGAAGAAGTGTCTATTTCTATTTAAATCTAAGTAAATAGTATTGTTGTATTAACTAATCACTGAAAATATTGTTCTAGTCCTAGCTTGTTAGATAGGGTCATATCTTTATATAATATCTGCGTTGGCAAATACCTCACGTTAAAGAACTACCCCTAACACTAACCCTAACCCTAGGGTTAGGGTTAGTGTTAGGGTAAGTGTCAAAACTAAAGCAGCATCAGCAAACTAAACACATTTGACAGGATTAGGACTAAATAGACAATACATATAAAGATTTATTAAAGACTTTTCTAAAAGTGATAGATTAATGCTGTCTGATAACTCAAAGATTAAACCTACAGAACCCACTGCAGAGAATAAAGCTTACAATAAAAATAACGTTCTATCTGAAATTGTTGCCCTGAGTGAAAACTAGACTTAAGCCAATTATACATTTAAATCTCTGGCAGTGTTATGATCACTGTTTGCTTTTAGCCTGCCTCGCACAGACATATGCACAGAGATTGCAGAGCATTACAACTTGTGTAAATAGGCCAGAAAAGATTCCTCAGTCTCAGAATTACAATGGGATCTTTGCTCACACTAATGTGACTCAGGTTAGCTCAGTTGGTGTTGCTTAGCTTCTTAAGCCACGACCCTAACCTGGCTGCGGGCCTGCTCCTGCCAGCTCCCTGCACGACGAGATTTGAATGTATGAGGCTTTGATGAGAGCGGGTCTCAAACAGGGGCAGCTCAGAGCATCACTCTGCTTAAATGTTGGGCCGAGTATAAATGAGCATCATTCTTAAATGAGATAGCCAACGTTTGACAAACGAGGGTGCTACCCCTGACAAAATCATTGCTGGCATTAAAATAAAATAATGAACAGGAGGGAAGTTATAACTTGTGAGACAGCAACACAGATGGAATAATTAACGATTCTAATACTTGGCCGTGAACGACCTACTCCATTTGTTTCCAAGATGGATGAAAAGTGCTTTGATGTAATGCGCTTAAATACAAACAGGCTGCATGACGTCGTAGAGGCTTACAATACACATCCAGGCGGTAGTGTCGAATCCTCTTCTGCCCGCCCAGCGCTGGGTGGAACGCCTCGCAGCTCAGCGCTGCCCCCGTTGTCTTTCCTTTCTACTGGGATCCGGATGGTGCTGGACACGCTGAACGTCTTCCCATTGTCCTGCTGGGACATCACACCTGAGGAGAAACAGGAGGGATGAGATGATGGAGAGGAAGAGGACAGGTGGGGTGGGGAGGAAACAAGTTAGCAGCCAAAATCATGCCTTTTTTCCTGCAGGGATATCACAGGAGGGGGAAAGAGAACAGGGAATGAGGAGAGTTTTGGAGGAGAAGATAGAGTTGGAGAGAAGCAGCAGAAGTAGACAGAAAGGAGGAAGAAGAAATTAAGGAGTTGTGGATGAGGTTTTTACAGCAGCACTTGTACCTGAAGAGAGGAGTATGAGAGGTGGAGGACAGAATAAGAAAAAGCAATTTGCATCTTTATTTCATGGCAATTATGAGCACAAGAACTGTTTGTTTGCAGATGGTAAATTAAGTGAGAATTTTGTGAGTGCGTGAATGAAAGAGAGAGAGAGAGAGAGAAATGGGGCGAGAAAGGGATGAAAAGAGTGAATATGCATAGAGGAATTGAGATTTGAACTGAGCCAGACTCAGAGAGAGGAGGGGGGGGGGGGTGATGTCAAAGGAAACGGGTAGGAGAAGAAAAGCAAAGAAGGCGAGGGAGTCATAGAGGGAGAGAGGAGGGCAGCAAATCGGGCATATGATTGATGAAGGGGGGTGGGGGGGGGGGGGGGGGGGGGGGGTCGAGCGAGGAGAGCTGAGGCGACACAAGCCCAGACATGAAAGGGGGATGATAAGAGTTCCAGGCCAGATACAGGGAGGGAGAAAGATGGGAGAAGAGAGGAGGGAGGAGGAACAGAGGGGTGACACGGTCACGTATTGGGAGTTTGTGCATGTTGAGGCAGAATTTAACAATATTACTTATATCGCGCTGAGTTTTCAATTATTGCCACCCAGCAAATGAAAGTGAGCCCAATCGAAGCGTGAGAGAGGCCGGTGGTGGGTGCAGATGAGCAGGAAACCGGGAGCGGTGGGAAGATAGGGTCTTAATTAAAGAGTACTTTCCCATATCTGCTGGGATCTGCTTCTAACCTCTGGTGTCACAGTTCATTTAACTCAGAGCCAAAAAGAGAGGAGAGCAAGGGAGGGTAGAGGCAAGGAAATGAGAGGAAATGAGAGTAAACAGGTGAAAACAAGAAGAAAAGGATACAAAAGAGGATAGGAGGAGAGGGGAGAAAGAGGAGAACAGAGGGATTGAGAGGAGAAGAGGCAGAAGGGAGACAAGAAAGAAGACATGAAGAAATTGAAGAATTGAAGAAAATAGGGGAAGAAACAAGAGAAAAGGAGAGGAAACAGAAGAAGAGAGAGGAGGACATGGAAATGGAGGAGAGAAGAACAGGAAGAAGACCAGAGGAGGGGAAAAGATCACAGGAAAAATAAGAGGAGGAAACAAGAAAATATGGGAAGAAAATGAGTGAAGACCATGAAGAGAGAAACAAGAGAATAGATAAGGACACAAGACCAAAGGAAAGGAAACGTGAGAGGAGAAAAGTAAACAAGACCAGGAGAGAGGAGAAGAGGAAGCCAGTTTTGAAAATAGAGAGAAGAAGGAAATGAACGGAGATCAGAGAAGGATACAAAATCAAAGGAGAGGAAATAAGACAGAAGGAAAGGGAATAGGATTAAAGAGGGGAAAAGAAAAGACAAGACAAAAGGAAACTGGACATGAGAAGAGGAACCAGGACAACAGAGGAAGAAACAAGAGGGAAAAGAGAGAGAGGAGAAGAAGCAAGATATGAGAGGAAATGGATGAGGAGAGGAGGAAACAAGACCAAAAGGGAAGGGAA